>NC_090695.1:69348070-69969855 GCF_013368605.1 Nyctibius grandis | reverse complement strand
TAACCCAGAAAAAGAGTAGTGGAGAGACTGATACATTGTGAAAAGTTATCTTTCAGTTCTGGAAGGAAGGCAGCCCATGTAATAGTGGATGTCTCAGAAATAACACTCGCCAGCTGTGGCATCCTTCCCATTTTCTACAGAATGCTTTCCCACTCTCTTATGCTTTTCTGTCCCGCCCTTAAATATCTCAGTCAGTTGATACTAAGAAATAGAGAAATAATCAATGTTCCAGTTTCCTGAAAAGTTTAAGACAAGAAATGAAGAGAGAAATTGGGAGAAGAAGAACAGGAAAATGGCAGAGAAACAAACCTCCAGGGTTACTGAGTCCAGCCTTTTGCTGTGACAGGTATCACAACATATAATCTCTTTCAGAAATGTGTCAAATTCTGTATTAAGTGTTGGTGATGCCCTTTACTCCCATCACTTCTGTGGAAGAGGCTGTTCCAGAGACTTGTTTTCATTCCTAGCACATCTCTGGCTACATCTTCTCCAGCTTGCCATTTGCTATCCCAGAGAGTGCCCCAAGCAGACCAGCTGTGAGCAGCACTTCTCCACTGGAGTGAAAATGCCATCCTTTGATGCAAAAGGCCTCCTATCACCTGTAGGTCTCACTGTCTCTGCCACCTTGATCTCCAGTCTTGGCTCATTCTGAAGGTGAGCTGTCCCATTAGTAGCTACTTACTCTTTGGAGTCACAACAGTGAGCTTTTCCAAAAATGCATTTAATCTGTAGAAACAACTCTGAAAATCATCTTTCTCTTCCGCGTGCTTAAAGACGGCTAATGCTAACTGTTGTGCTTAACAATGGTTCTAGCATTATTTGATTTTTTATTTTTTATCTAGAGAAGCTCCAAAAAAATCAGTTCTCTTTTCTGACATTAAAACTAGTGTCTGTCTCTTCTGCAGTGTGATGGGTTTGTTGTTGAACCTCACAGTCTTCGAACAACACAAATAACTGAAAGTCCTCAAGTTGACTAAAAATGTTTCAGAAGCTTACAGATCACATACCCTTCAGATAACATGAGTTAGTATGAGTAATAAAATTTATGGCATTTGCTGTAATATTGCTTGACAAAATATTTTTTTTCATTTATCAGCTGATAGAAGTGTGAGTTCTCCTGCTGCTGCCACACTGCAATAATGATTCTGACTCTGTTGGGTTCCTTTGCGCATTGTAAAATGTATATGCTGTCTTAGGGCTGAGCAAACAATCAAATAAGAAGATGGGGCCAGGTTCTTCCTTGTGGTGCATGGAAAGAGGATGAGAGACAACAGGTATGAGTTGAAATGAGTGGTTCAGATTGGCTTTAAGAAAAAACATTTTCCTCATGAGGACAGTTAAGCAGTGGTAGAGCTCACCCAGAGAGGCTGTGCAGCGTCTGTCCTTGGAGAGTTTCAAGCCCTGGCCGGACAAGGCCCTGAGTGACCCTGTTTGACCTCAGATGCTGACCCTGCTTTGAGCAGGAGGATGGGCTAGAGACCTCCTGAGGTCCATTCCAGCCTGAATTATTTTGCAATTATGTGATGTGAAACAAAAATAACCATAGGGGTTGTCACAATTTCATGGCTATGAAAGAATCACCTGCTACCAGCAAACTGATCCCCTCTCCCTGCCAGGCTGGTAAGATAAGTGTTTAATTAGAGGTGCCTCACACCATGCCCTGATGGACACATTATGAAGGTGCCATCCAGATATGAAGTCAAGCAGTTTGCATGGTGTGACCATTCTGTTACGAACGTACACACAGTCTGCTTGTGGATATTTCTCTTCGGCAAAATACATTGCAGTCCAATGAGACAGAGCTGCAGAAGTGCGCTAAGTTGACCATTTCTGGATAAGGCAGTCTCTTGGCTTATAAATACAGTGAAGCATTTAAAGTCACCATGGTTACCTTCAAATTCAAGCTATAGTTATTATTCCAGTAAAATCCTGGGTCTGCAAACCACTCTGAGATAAGAATAATATGACCTACATTAGTTGGGCAGATATACATCACTCTCCCTATCAGGTTGCATGACTTCCATTTTATATGGGGTGAATTTGGGCTAAGCAGCTTGCAGCTGAGCACCTGTCATCCTCAGGCCGTTGGAAAGCAGACACCTCAAGTCGTTTTCCTAAGATAAGACTAAGGGCTTGATTGAAAGCCCCATTGAGTTCAGCTGATGCTGAATCAAGCTGCCAGACAAGAGTGTCACCATAATGAAAGTACTGTACGCCAAACCACCCAGTACTTTTCCCTCAGCCATATACTTAAATCCAGATTAAATGAGGAACATGAGGGGTGCATCTGTGTCAAATCAGTCTGTACTTAATCAGTATCAACTGTGATGTGCTTTGGAAAAAACATGCTCTTGCGAGGTGTTACCTTATACGGTTACAACCTGTAAGGAGAAGAATCAGATGGAAAAGCTAAGACTCCAGTTAGTTTGTTTAAAAATAGAAGTATTAAGATATTCTTTACTATTTCTTTTTTTCACACCTTATTTTCTTAGATGTAGAATGTTTCAAATCAAAACACGTGGGGTTTTTTCTGATACAGTTCTACCAAGCAACTTCGGAAAATATAACCCAGAGACCTCTCCATAACCTATGGTTAAATACTGGACTACACTGCTTGGTTGATTTTTTTCTGCCTTCTCTGTCTTCACTCTCCTTGCCTTTCAAATGTCCTCTTTTTTTCCCAGGAGCATAAAATTTCATTTAAAAAGGTACTTTGGCCTTAGATACAAACATGACCAAATGCAGATGAACAGTTAATTTCTCATAGGTCAAGCAAAGGGATACTTCTACATTCTTATCGATCTGCACTGATTGGCAGACCTGTGCCAAATCAAAAGTGCCAGACATCATGTGGATAAATGGAGTCAGGTTTCAGGTGAGATGGAAAAGTATATAACTAAATTAACATAGAACACTTTAATCATATAAAAGGTATTGAAACAACTCACAATATTCAGTAGCAACTCTTCAATATCATCTTTGCACCCTGTCTTAGTGCAACATAGGCGACTCCCTGCTAAGGGGAACGGAGGGCCCCATATGCAGGCCAGACCCGACTCACAGGGAAGTCTGCTGCCTCCCTGGGGCTCGGGTAAGGGATGTTGCCAGGAGGATCCCTGAACTGGTGAGGCCCTCTGACTACTACCCACTATTAGTATTCCAGGTGGGTAGGGATGAGATTGAAGAGAGAAGTCCCAGGGCTATCAAAAGGGACTTCAGGGCCCTGGGGTGTTTGGTAAAGGGGGTAGGCGCGCAGGTTATATTCTCTTCAATTCCTTTGGTGTTTGGTGAAAACAGGGAAAAGACTATGAAAGTACAACAGATTAATATGTGGCTAAGAGACTGGTGCCGTGGGTGGGATTTTGGGTTTGTTGACCACGGGGCGGCTTTCATGGCACTGAGCCTGCTTATGCTAGATGGGGAACACCAGAGTCAGAAGGGGAAAAGGGTTATGGCCCAGAAGTTGGCAGGGCTGGTTAAGAGGTCTTTAAACTAGGTTCGATGGGGGAGGGGGATAAGACCAGGGCAGCCACAAATGAACCTAGGGGTGACAGGCCTGCGTCGGGGGCAAGGCCGCTAGCCCAGCTGAAGTGTGTTTACACCAATGCACGCAGTATGGGCAACAAAAAGGAAGAGCTAGAAGCCACTGTACAGCAGGAAGGTTATGATGTGGTTGCCATCACAGAAACGTGGTGGGATGACTCTCATGACTGGAGTGCTGCTATGGATGGCTATAAGCTCTTTAGGAGGGACAGGCGAAGCAGGAGAGGTGGTGGGGTAGCGCTGGATGTTAGGGAGTGCTTGGACTGTGTCGAAATTGAGGAAGATGGTGAGGATGACAAGGTTGAATGTCTATGGGTAAAGATCAGGGGGAAGGTCGGCAGGGCGGACATTACGGTGGGAGTCTGTTATAGACCACCCAACCAGGATGAGCAGGCGGACGAGGCGTTTTACAAGCGGCTGTCAGAAGCTGCCCGGTCGCCGGCCCTTGTACTCGTGGGCGACTTCAACTTGCCGGATGTCTGCTGGAAATACAACATGGCAGAGAGGAAGCAATCTAGGAGGTTCCTCGAATGTGTGGAGGGCTACTTCCTCATGCAAGTGGTAAATGAGCCCACTAGAGGAGGGGCCCTGCTTGACCTGTTGTTTATGAACAGAGAAGGACTAGTGGGAGATGTGAGGGTCGGTGGCCGTCTTGGGAATAGCGACCATGAAATGTTAGAGTTTTCGATAGTGGGGGAAGTAAGGAGGGGCAAGAGCAGAACTTCTGCCTTAGATTTCCGGCGGGCAGACTTTACCCTGTTTAAGAGGCTGGTGGACCGAGTCCCTTGGGAGTCGGTCCTGAAGGGCAAAGGAGTCCAGGAAGGCTGGACATGCTTCAAAAGGGAATTGCTAAATATTCAGGAGCAGGCTGTCCCGGTGTGTAGGAAGACAAGCCGTCGGGGAAAAAGACGGGCCTGGTTAAACAGAGAACTTAGGCTAGAACTTAAGGAAAAAAAGAGAGCCTATTTGCTCTGGAAGAAGGGTCAGGTAACTCGGGAGGTCTATAGGGACGTGGCCAGGTCGTGTAGGGAGAAGATTAGAAGGGCCAAAGCTCAATTAGAGCTTGATTTGGCTGCTACAGTCAAAGATAACAAAAAAAGCTTTTACAAATACATCAACAGCAAAAGGAGGGTCAAGGAGAGCCTCCACCACTTGCTGAATGAGGAGGGTGGTGTAGTGTCAGGGGATGAGGAAAAGGCAGAGGTGCTCAATGCCTTCTTTGCCTCGGTCTTTAATGTCAAGACCGGTTGTCCTCAGGAGACTCAGCCCCCAGAGCCTGAAGTTAGGGACGGGGGTCTCTGTGAACCTCCCATAATCCAGGAGGAGACGGTTAGTGACCTGCTGTGCCAGTTGGACACCCACAAGGCTATGGGCCCGGATGGGATTCACCCCAGAGTAATGAAGGAACTGGCAAATGAACTTGCCAAACCACTCTCTATTATCTACCGGCAGTCCTGGTTAACTGGAGAAGTTCCAGCTGACTGGAAATTAGCAAACGTAACGCCCATCTACAAGAAGGGTCGGAAGGATGATCCAGGGATCTATAGGCCTGTCAGCCTGACCTCGGTGCCAGGCAAGGTGAAGGAACAGATCATCCTGAGTGACATTACACGGCACATGCAGGACAATTGGGGCATCGGGGCCAGCCAACATGGATTCATGAAAGGCAGGTCCTGCTTGACCAACCTGGTCTCCTTCTATGACCAAGTGACCTGCTTAGTAGATGAGGGCAGGGCTGTGGATGTAGTCTATCTAGACTTCAGTGAGGCATTCGACACTGTCTCCCACAGCATCCTCTAGACAAACTGGCTGCCCGGTGCTTGGATGGGTGGACTCTTAAATGGGTTAAAAACTGGCTGGATGGCCGAGCCCAGATGGTGGTGAATGGGGCAAAGTCCAACTGGCGGCCGGTCACTAGCGGTGTTCCCCAGGGCTCAGTTCTGGGGCCGGTGCTGTTCAATATCTTTATAGATGATCTAGACGTAGGGATTGAGTGCACCCTCAGCAAATTTGCAGATGACACCAAGCTGGGTGGGAGTGTCGACCTGCTGGAGGGTAGGAAGGCCCTACAGAGGGATCTGGACAGGTTAGATAGATGGGCTGAGACCAACGGCATGAGGTTCAACAAGAACAAGTGCCGGGTCTTACACTTTGGCCACAACAACCCCATGCAGCGCTACAGGCTGGGGGAAGAGTGGTTAGAAAGTGGCCCGGCAGAAAGAGACCTGGGGGTGCTGATCGACAGCTGGCTAAACATGAGCCAGCAGTGTGCCCAGGTGGCCAAGAAGGCCAATGGCATCCTGGCCTCTATTAAGAATAGTGTAGCCAGCCGGTCTAGGGAAGTGATCGTCCCTCTCTACTCGGCACTGGTAAGGCTGCACCTTGAGTACTGTGTCCAGTTCTGGGCCCCGCACGTCAAGAAAGGTGTTGAGGTGTTGGAGCGAGTCCAGAGGAGGGTGATGAAGCTGGTGAAGGGTCTGGAGGGTCTGACCTACGAGAAACGGCTGAGGGAGCTGGGGTTTTTTAGCCTGGAGAAGAGAAGGCTCAGAGGTGACCTTATTGCAGTCTACAACTACCTGAAGGGAGGTTGTAGTGAAGTGGGAGTCGGCCTCTTCTCCTGGGCAACTAGCGATAGGACAAGAGGACACAGCCTCAAGCTTCGCCAGGGGAGGTTCAGGTTGGACGTTAGGAAGAATTTCTTTTCAGAAAGGGTTATTAGCCATTGGAATGGGCTGCCAAGGGAGGTGGTGGAGTCACCATCTCTGGATGTGTTTAAGAAAAGACTGGACATGGCACTTAGTGCCATGGTCTAGTTGACAGGGTGGTGTCAGGGCAACGGTTGGACTCGATGATCCCAGAGGTCTCCTCCAACCTGGTTGATTCTGTGATTCTGTGATTCTGTAATATATCACAGAATCACAGAAGGGATATCTTCCAAGGATGGAGACGCCACAACCTCCTTGGGCAACCTGTGCAGGGCTCAGTCACCCTCACAGTAAAAAAGTGTTTCGTGATGTTCAGGAGGAATCTCCTGTGTTTCAGGGTGTGCCCATTGCCTCTGGTCCTGTCACCAGGCACCACTGAAAAGAGCCTGGCTCTGTCCTCTTTGTACCCTCCCTCCAGGTATTTACATACACTGACGAGATCCTCCTGAGCCTTCTCTTCTCTAGACTGAACAGTCCCAGCTCTCTCAGCCTTTCCTCATAGGAGAGATGCTCCAGTCCCTTCATCATCTTGGCGGCCATTGGCTAGACTCTCTCCAGTATGTCAATGTCTCTCCTGTACTGGGGAGCCTAGAACTGGACTCAGCACTCGATGTGTGGCCTCACCAATGCTGAGTAGAGGGGAAGGATCACCTCCCTTGATCTGCTGGCAACCCTCCTCCTAACGCAGCCCAGAACACCATTGGCCTTTGCTGCAAGGGCATGTTGCTGGATCACGTTTAACTGGGACGCAAATCCTTTTCTTCCAAGCTGCTTTCTTCCAAGCATGTACTGGTGCCTGGGGTTGTTCCTCCCTAGGTACAGGACTTCGCACTTCTCCGTGTTGAACTGCACGAGGTTCCTGTTAGCCCAGTTCTCCAGCCTGTCCAGGTCCCTCTGGATGGCAGCATGACCCTCTGGTGTATCAGCCCCTCCTCCCAGGTTGGTGTCATCTGCAAACTTGCTGAGGGTGCACTGTGCCCCATCATCCAGATCATTAATGAAAATGTTAAACAGTGTAATATTACAGAACAATGTGATATTATGTGATACTATAAATAAGTGTGACTGAATGTAACCCTCCAAACCTCAGCTTTGCCTATTCACTTCAGCAGTCACCAGCCATTCTTTACCCAAGTAAAGGCACTGAGACAAAAACTCTTCAGATTCAATTCTATTGTGTCAGTGTTTTATCAGAAGATCAACTTGATCAATTTGAAATAATTTTCAAAGTATTTCAGTGATGAGTTCAGTTATCCCATGCTTTCTTTGAAGAAAATAGTGAAAGTGCACTGTTAGACAACACAAAGCAAAACATGGTACTCTAAGGGACAGGGTCATTTCACAGTTATGTCACTGACATTACTACAGTAGAGCATGAGCACAGTGCCAGAACTGCACCCTTACAATAAACTGCATTACCAATATAACTATAGAGAAAAATGAAGAGCACTTTTTTTTTTTTTTAGAAATAAACATGTAAATATTTTTTCAGTATGATACTAACATCTTAGTGTTCATATTGTTTCTGATACTTCTGCATTGTAGAGTCAATGAAGAGCACACCAGATAAAAATTTTTCTTTTTTTTGGCAGCTGGAGGTCAGATTTTAAAACAGAAGAGAAACAAACAAAAATCAGCAAATAACAAAAAGATATGACAGGGTCCTTACTAAGTAGCTAGCTCAGTATTATGTTATAAAGTGGACTCTTCAAGATTATATATGGCATTCCAAGGTCTTAAAATCAATAAATGGTTGGGCATGGATCAGTTGGTACCCTGGGGACAAAAGAAAAATTATACAAAGCTTGGTTTAAAGGACAGAAATATAATAGCAGCAGAAAGAACTATTATGATCAACCGTCTGAACCTCTTGTATTAGACAGATTATAGGACTTGACTGAATTACTGCCATATTTACAGTCATAACCAGACTCCTGGACTATAGCAACCTGCACATCAAATGCTGGGACTGGGTTTGGTTAGTCACTCTGCTGTAAGGGAGAATGGCCTTACCAGTCGCATAAGGAGAGGTAAGCAGTGCTTCTTCCCCCACTCATCCAGGTTTCCCTTCTTTTCCTCTCATTAACATGACAGGCAGCCTAGTGGAAAGCTGCCTTATCTTTCCTTCAGCACTTAATGTGTTCTGGTAGGCATGGTGAATTTGGCAATCACACCAACACCACCTTGGTCAACTGTACTGCAAGTTTTCTGCTTCCAACAGGTGTTGTAAGAGTAGATGATGAGCTTGTCTGTATAACCCAGGTCTGTCAGTAGCTGAGTCCTCTGAGGTGGTCTCTTACATCAACCCACACTAATATTTAAAAAGAATACCCTCCAGCTGCTTGGATGCCAGCATCTTCCTTGAGACTCTCCTCACTCGGGTTTAGACAGAGCAGTGACTGTCATCAAAGTGGCTTAATCCTGTATCTCTTTGTCAACTAGAGATACAACACTGGGGAATGAGTAGGTGCAGCACTGATCGCTCTGCTTGCCTGATGCTTCCACTGCATTATGCACCACTCCCTGCAAACTTTAATAGCAGCTCTTCTAGCTCTAGATACAAAATCTGACCTATGTTAAGCAGTGAAAGGCCAACAGCCACATCGCCTTTCAGTACACATCCATTTATTTGTGCACAATTACATTTTGATTGCTAGCAGTTAGCTGGGGTTTAATTCAGGCCGTGGGGATTTTGAATTTCTCTCACATTTTAATCAAAACATTATGAGCACCAAGTCAAATGCCAAACAGAAGTCATTGCATCAACTTTATTTTCTTTATCAGCCAAACTTGTAGTCTCAGTCAACCAACTACATCAAGTTACCATATGCAAGATAACAGTTTACTTCTCTGGCAGTGTAAATAGACCTTGAAGTGAGTGTCAGTCACATCTGCTTTAGAAATGCATAAAGTGCCCAACTGTTAATTAGAATCTGGGTCTTAAATCCTTCATCAGGCACAACTGGGTCAAGATGTGCGCCACTTTTCAAAGACAGAATAAAACGTAGTTTTTGATGAAGTGAAGAAGTACGATATGTGTTCATTGCCTTTACAAATCAAGTCACTTTGTAGGCATATAACTTCAGACCCTCCCATTGTTGTCCCCACTGGTTACTTTGCTTGAGAAAATTGCTTTTCACTCCAATCAGCTGTTCTCATGTTGGCCTCTTAGCAGAGGAGCTTGGCCTGCTCTGCACAGTCCTTCAAGGAGAAGCCTGTGGCCTGCCTCTGGCAGCTCTCCACTGCTTCAAGTCCCCCGGCAGCAGCACAGGAATCAAGAGCGAGCCTTTTGACACCACAGGAAAATCCATGATGAAAAACTCCCACTCTTAACTGCTAGCTTGCATCTCTATGGATCGGCCTTTTTTTTTTAAATATAAATTATGATTAAAACTAGCCATTTACAAAACCACAGAACTGAAGGGAAGCACAGCTTCATGGAGTCCACAGCTGGACTGAAAATTCTGCAGTCAGCCTCTTAGCGGAGATTAGTAAGTATTTTTCATGACAAGCCTGATGTTGACTACACCACCTTTTAAAAAATTCCCTTATTCTCATATGCAGTCTCTGACTCAAGATGCATTTGCCCAAGGAATGTTGGAAATCAATTTGACAAGATGTTTTTGATATTTAGGACTTTGAAAGGAAGTATGTTTTTCATTTGGGAGAAAGTCTAACATTTTTGAATTTTTTTTTTTAAAGGGCTTATAGTTTTCGAATGTGTTTCTTAATAGTTCTTCATAAAAATAACACTCAGAATAACTTTAAAATTCTGGAACACTTCACTATTGCTTCTGGAGAGGGTTTTGCTCTGAGAGTATACATTTTTGCAAATGATGCAAACTGCATGATGTGATCGTAGAGTGTTCAGAAGGACAGAACACTTGTCAAACGTGCTATGTATGCATGATTGAGTGGGGCCAAAGCATGAGATTTAACATCATTAACATCCAACATTTAACTTGAATCTTTCCTACTGCTTGTCAAATATTATTCCACAGTTCTGAGGCTGTTCTTTTGCATTTCCACCCTAAACTTTCTTATAAAGGTGTTTTGGTATTTTTTTAAGGTGGAAATTCTCCTCAGCTGTGTAATTGTTTTTTATAGTGGTAAATAATAAGCTCTGAGCACTCATCAGAGTTTAGATTTGCTTTTAGAACACCTCTGTATAATGGCAGATACATTTGCTAAGTTAAAAAAAGACAACACCAAAAGGATGATCATGAACAAAGCTCTTTTTAAGTAGTGCCAGATCCAAACCAAGAAAGCTTTCACCAAAAGCCACTTGAAATGCATTATTGACTTATTAATAGCAAGTAATCATTGCCATCTGCAAAGGTGACTACACTTGGGATTGTAACGTGTGGCTGCCTAGGCATACAATGACCTTCTGTCCCCAGTCCTCTGTCTCCTCACATGGTCTAAATACTGTAGTTGCAGCTGTTCAAGAGGAGGAAGCACTAGTCTTAAGAAGAACTAACTACAATAATCCTTGATAAAAATATTACGCAGTTAAAAACAAGCCAGCAGATTGAAGGAAGCAGCGCATTGTATTTTTATGGCTATGTTATAAGAAAAGAATGAAAGAGTGATCACAGTCTTTTGGTCTCAGATCAAAAGTCCATTTGACCCAGCACTGTCTCTGACAGTGGCAAAGCAGGTGCATAGGGAAGACAACGCACATACACGAAAAGCATGTCTGATATTCTACACAGGATGTTTGGCAGATGCCAGGTAGAGTAATTACCCCTCACAAAATTGGATTTTCATTAATCCATGTAAAATATGGCATAACTGAACTCATCTGGTATATCCAGAAAGGATTTTATCATTAGGATTTTTTTGTTGTTGTTAAAAATGCATAATTTCTTTTTATGACATGCTGGATTTGCTGAATCCCAGGCTTCATCTAAGTGGCAAAATAGAAAGACTTGAGTTCTGCAAACACACACACAGACACGCACACACACAGACACGCGCACACACACACACACACACACAAAAGTGTCTTTAAGGAAAAAGCTCTGTTCACCAATTTAAAAGGGATCTTTTAACTTTTTCTTCGAACTTTAATCCTTTTCTGCCTGGTTCTTTGGTCACTATTATGAGAAATACCAGGAAAAGGAGAGAATTATTAGATGAAGGACAATGGACTGAAGATTACTCTTCAAAATTAATGGGAGATATGTTGTTGGTGAACAGAGTTGTGACTCTTTCCTGCAGAGTAAAACAATATAGCTTTAAGTTCCAGATATACCCTGCAGCCATTTGGAAGAGGAAAAAAGGAAATGATGAAACAGTTTCTGATAGAAAGTATGGTGCAATGTTTTGAAAAAAAAAAGAAAAAAGGAGAATTGCGAGGCAATCAAATTCTGACCGTTTCTTTCTGTAGTGAGAAAGTTATAACTCATTATGGTTAAAGGGAAAATTTAATTTTTGGTTTTAAGCCCATGAAGCTGGCCAAAAAAATGTAATTAATTCCATACTCATCACTTTCACCGCTTCACATTTCTTGATTCAAGTCCTGAAATGCTCTAAAGGAAATGTTACGGCCTATAATGCAGCACTAAGGGGTCCCTGAGCTGTAGCAATTTCACCTATTCCCTAGGTACAGTTGGGCACATTGGCTGTTTTTTTTCCTCTTTATATATCCCCCAAACACAAATATGTATATTTGTGTCCGACCCAAACTGTGCTCCCTTTTATAATTACTTTTGCAGATCCTGCTTTCCAGGTCTGCATGCAGAATTTTCAGGGATATTTAATTGTTTTCTAATATAATCACAATGCTGTTGTTGTAATACACTGTGCCCAGATCATCAAGACTGTCAGCATGATTGGCAGTGGTGAACCTGAGTGTTTTTGTACTTAAGCTAGAATGCAATTTCCTTGATTCTTACTTCCATTGTAGTGAGAAAAAAAAATCAAAAATCCAGACATTTGAAAGTAAGCTGATAGAATGGATTCAAATCAAACTCCTGTCTTTTAATCCTGCTTTTCAATAACCGGTGAACTAGCAACAATTGATCCTCCGTTCTTGCATTCCAGTCAAATTAAATTTAATCTTAAACTCAGCTTTATAGCTAAGCCTAAATTGGGCTTAAACTCATCAAGTGTTGACTAAAATAATCTTGCAGGTCGTCACTAAATTGCTGAGAATAATTTCAATGCATGGCCCATAACAGAAAAAATGTACCTTGTATTTTTTAATTAAATGAATTCTCATTAATTTAAATTAAGCATATTGTGTTTATTAATCAACTTGAATAGAAACACTCATCTCTTGAACCATTATTTGGAACAGCATTTAGCACGTTGTCTTCTGTGCAACCACTAGTGTGAGTAAATGTACTTCAGAAGTGAGAGCTACAGAGTTAGGCCTCAACTCATGTCTCTTAAACAATGCAAGTATGACAACACTGCAAGCATATATATCAGAATGACATTCACAGAGTGTCAATGTAAGTTAGGAAAGGTCTTATGCTAGTTTGAGCAAGGTCTTATGTTAGTCTGAGCAAAGTATACACATGTACTGTTCAAACTGCTGTCTGCTTTGGAAGTGATTTGGTTGGCTACTTATCAACAACATACCCTGTGATCTGCGTTTTAACTTTTCTTCTGAGGTCTAATAATGTCTAAGACCTTCTCTGCTGTTTCCCCTGTCTGCTCTTGATCTCTCTCTCTCCAGGGAGGACTTGCTAATTCTTCTTCCTAGTTGGTAGAACTAGCACTTCCCAGTCACTCTGAGTCAGAATTACATGTTTTGCCACAGTTTTCCACACTAAAGCACCTGAGTGCGCAATGAGTCAAACCCAAGCTGTAAATTCTTTTCCAAGTTTCTGAATCTTTCTGTCTTGTTGAAGTAATTTATCATAGTTTCCTTACAAGAAAATTAGGCAATGAAGTACATATCATACTGTGCTCCACAGAACTTCAGTTAATGGTGTCTCCGTAACATTCAGGTACTAAAATGGCAATGTCATATAACAAAGCCATGTGCTTGAGAGTGACCACACATAAGGGTCTTCTTTTGAACTCAGGAGATTCTGTGTTCCCTGCATGCAGATATTGCTTTGAATATTTTGCAATCCAGCTGTACAACTGAAGGATTTACTGATTTTATAAGAAAACACAAGGCCAAGGTCAAGCCAAGGTCTAAATATTTAGTCATGCAATTCTTGGTTAGTATGCAAAGTTTCTTCAAAATTCAATCCACTAGCCATGAATGTCTTTTGATCTAGCAACGTTCAGTATTTTGGTACAAATATTTGTATGAATGGAGCTGATAACAAATAAATCAAAGTGTCCCAGAAGTAAAATGCATGTGTTCTGAAAAGATGTATTAGACAGACCAACAGGTTCTAGGTTTTGTTACATGATTCACTAATTCAGATAATTGTCCATTTCTGTATTTTGGGTCTGACCCTACAATAGAAACCCTAACTTCCTCTAAAACCTATGGGAATTGTGAACCCTGATTAGGGTATCATTATTCTGTTTTACTCAAACATAAGAATTAGGAGATAATCAATGGACTTGTCAGGTAGGAGATATAAAATGAGACACGGCATTGTTTTCCACACAGCACAAACAGCCACAATTTTTAAAAGCCAGTCTGATAACTGCTATAATTTAAACATGACTAGGGTTTGCTAGAGTTAACTAGATCACAGAGGCGGCCTGTTTCAAGGGAGCACCCTTGAATTATAATCCAGGAAGAGCATATGCACAAGAGTACCAGGCAAGCAAGCCACTGTAGCCACTTTTTTCTGCTCCTCGTGCTGCAAGTGCAAAGCAGGACTTTACCTGAACTCTTAGGCCTGTACTGTTACTGGGGCTACTGTTTTCCAAGTGCACAACTGCAAAGCTGGAAATCATGAATTGCTGTTGCCTGAAATGAAATGAACACAGTCAGTACCGGTATCTTTTTCTTCCCTTCTTTAGCAGGTGTCTTTACCATTTACCATTGCTTTTGGAGATCTGCTCACTTCACTGTGTTTCAGGGCAGAAATTTGCTCCATTTCTACATTTTTTTCTCTCTGTAAACACAAATCATGATCAAATCACACTGCTTTTTCTCCTACAGCCTTCTCAAATTATTCCTCTGTCTGGTCTAACAGAAAAACACTTTATGCCAGTCCATAGCAAAATTCCCAAGAATTTTAGTGGGTCTAGAGTTTCATTTTAACTTTGATATGCTTAACCTCAGCAGGATACTTAATGTATACATGTAGGTAGATTCATTGAACTCAAAGGGACTAATCTAACTGTATAGGCCTTGCCACAATTTTCCTTCCTTTGGTATATTTTTTAAGTATTCTGCATATTTTACATCTTCCTGTCAAGTGTCCAGTGTCAGTTACTAGTGCAGAGGAACTGCAATAGGTGAACCAATAATCCATTCTCAAAGTGTGAGGAACTTCAGTTTGTTAAAAGTGAACATTTTCATATAGCAACTGATGTGTAGTTCTTCCATCCAAGCTGTCCTCTGTTGGAGCACCAGTAAAAAATCCTTAACATTTGGTTTATTTAATGACAAACTAATCTTAATTGGAAATCTTCCAGACAACTCAGTTTCATCAGTTATTTATGCATAGCTCATTTTGTTTGGTAATAAAAATAAATGAAAACAAAATTCTCATAGATTTGGAGATAAGCAGGAAAAAGAAACCCTCTGAATCCAGCCCCCAGAAAACTAAACTGGAAATAGAGCCCACAGTTTATGTCTTCTTAAAAAGTCTGTTAATGGATAGTCTTCCCCTCTAATTTCAATTCAGTTGCCACAGAAACATCACACACAATTCCTGATAGCGTTATAAACGTAATCTACATTGCCCCCTTTATGGCTGTGAAAATCTGCTGAAGTTTTTTTCTGCAGCAATGCAATTACCCACTTTCTTCCTTGAATTAATTTATTGATGAACAGAACTTAAGAGTAGGAATAGCACAAGAGGCAGAAGAATCTGCAAGGAAGGAAAGCTGTCATTATATGCTGCATCTTTATGCCTACATAGTAAGTTTCTTCTTAGTGCTATGTGGTGCTTTTAGGATATATCCATGAAAGTGCTGCAGTGGTGCAGATATCATTAATGGAGCTGCACATTCACAAAAGCTGCAAACAAGCATAACCAAATTTGGGGTTTTGGATGGTTTTACAATGAGTTGCATGCATGATCTGGCTCCAGTTGCCAAACCACCAGCTTCACCCAGCATCTCATGTGCCTCCCTCCCACCTTCTTATTTCAGGTGCTCCAGGCAATCCACAACCAATTCATTACGTGAGTGGGCAGCTCTCTACGCTACCTTTGTCAGGCTGGAATCTGACCCATTTCCAGACCAGAGTCTTGTTACTTTCGCGTGTTGTGCACAATGTTGGAATTGGATGGCTGAAGGATGGAGGTGAGAAGACGAGTGGGAATTGTGGCCCGCAGTGTAGGATACAGCTTCTCCGCTCCCTGTCAGAACTGGGAATGACAACTTCAGAGTGATTCTCTGGTGACTATTTTATGCCTATTCATTGCAAGCTATGGAGTTTCCCAGCAGCTGATTTATTAATAGTAAATCTTTAATTTCTGCTGCTTTTACCTTCGCCTCAGCCATAAGGGCCTGTTCTGCTCTGTCTGCTTTGCAAGCCCATTTTAGGCTATTTGTAAAATCATAATGCTTTGTAGGTCAGGGCTTTTATCAATTTTAGGGTTTAAAAGTCAGGCCAAAGAAAGAAGTAATGGAAAAAGAATCAAATGAAATGGTCACAGATGACTATGGTAGCAAAAGGAACAAACTTTTCCTCCCCATCTCTAATTGACCACAGAGCAAAATCAGACTGATTTAGGTAATCACAGAGTATAAAAACCAGGCTTGGGATTAAATCTGTTTTCCTGAAGACAGAAGGTCAATTTACCTGAATGCCACATTGGTAATAATGAAGTTTTATATGAGTGATTAGAGACTAAAAGAGGGAAGGCTGGCACTGGACTCACAGTCAGGCTGAAGGTCCCAGCTGCAGGTGCAAAAATATTTCCACTTCCTCTCAACATCACATTTTAGAAAGGGCAATAGTTTGCTCTAATAGGCTGGCCACCTATTGGTATTTCTCAGCATCCTAATGCTCTTTACCTCTTTACAAAGACATGATCAAAAATTGTATTTTTTTTGATGTATTTCTTGACTAATAATTTCAGTAAAGTGTTTTTCAAAGATATTTTCAGTTCAATCTTAACATTTTGCTTTAATTGGCTCTTAAACTTTCTCGGTTTCCACCTCATTGTCCGGGGTCAGCCTTGTCCGTATTAGGCTTTTGTCTCGCAAACCTTGGACATGTAATTACATTTCCAGAACCAGGAGTGGCAGAACCTCTCCTGTCCCATGGTGAGGCCAGACTGCCTCCTTCTGCTGCTTCCTTCTCATCTCCTATGCAGGCTTTTGCCCTCTTATTCCTGTTACCAGCTAAACCTTCATTTCCTGGTTTCCATCGGAGCTGCTAATGGAAGCTGGCTAAGGGAAAGGAAATTCAAGACACTGCAGCCAAACCAAACAGTGCAGACTTTGAGCAGATCCTAGCAACTCAGCTTGTCACAGGCAACAAACAGGTAGGACTTTCCAGATACAGTTTTTATAATATATATAAAAAAGCAAACTCTTTACCGATACTTCTCAAAAAGTGGTACAAAAATACAGTATAAAAACACAGCCTCCAGTATAAGACTCGTAATTACAGCAGCAGTTTCTAGAACATAAAGTTTCTAGAACATAAAATCCAAGACAAGCTACTGCGTGAAGTGGTAAGAAAGTGAGGTACGGTCCAGCCGAGTGCAAACAGCACAGCAAACCAGGTTGCTTACATGGAGTAAGAAACCAAGTCACTGGAAAGAAAATGAAGGTTCAGATGGAGGTTTACACCCATCCACAATGATTCTTGGTGGTTCCTGTAGGAACTTTAGGCTGTGGGTAGGTTCTCAAATGGAGTGTGGGAGGGAAGGGTTATGTACGGAGAAAGGACTACAGAAGGTGGGCACACAGGGTTCTGAGGCAGCAGGGGAGGGAGAAAGACACCACAGCTCTAGCTGGGAGCCCATATCTCTCCTCCCCACTTTACAGGAAGTGCACATAACATCCAACATGCTTTATGCTAGCTTTGGCATGTTCAGCCCACTTCAGCATTTGTGACCAGTACCCCCTGCTCCCGACCCCTGCTAATGTAGTTAGCATAACTAATGCCATTTTATAAGGCAAGCAGCCATGCTCTGTGACTGAGGTGGTCCCATATTCGTGCTCTTCCCCTCATTATCAGTCACTGAAGGTCCAGTGCACCAAGTAGACAAACCAAACAGATTTCTGCTTCCCCTTCCTACTGGCCTCAAGGTTCCTGGGCACCAAGGGCGATCACTCCCTTTCTTGCCGGCCTTGAGGGTCCCAGGCACCCAGCGAACCCGGTGGTGGTGGTGACCCCATCACAGAACAGGGAAGCGTAACAGCACCCACAACACTGTCCATAAAATCAAGCTGTTATGAGTCCTCAGTGGGGAACCTGGGCTGGAGCTGCTGCTGGACAGTGAGACCCAGGACCCTCCGATGGCCAGGGACACCTCTACCGTCCTCTGCTTCCTCCGAGGACTGACGGACCCATATTCTTTTATATGATTTTTGAGTCTAGGTTATAACTGTTATGTCAATACAGCAAACCATGTATTAAGGTCTGACCTGATCTGCAGAGGGACCAGGTGATTAAGAGTCATAAGTTAAGTTAGGATCTAGGTGATGAGAAATTATAAGTTGTATCATAAATTCTGTATTACTCTACTTATAGACTGTACTATATTGATTTTGCTTGTAAAAATCTTGTGCCATTCTTAAAATAAATCATAATACCCTGTTAAGAATATAAAGCTTTAATTGTAACTACAATTTAGCACCATCGCCATTCTGCCAACAATCCCTAAAAGAACCCACCTGTCCCCTTAGTGTTGGGTGACAGCATTGTCCACTTCAGCTTGTTAAGGACTTCATTAATGCAAGCTTCCCACCTCCCACACACTTAGGTCTTTGGTATCTAATTTCGTTCCCCAGTGTCAAATCTCTGCAAGTGGTGAATCTCCAACACTTCACCAGCTAGGACAGATACTCCCCAGGTCAGAAGATGCACCTAAGCCAAAGGGAAGCAATTGCTCTTACTTGAGTATGTGCCGTGAAGGGCTGCTATCTGCACTAGGCCAGTATTTGTTGTTTAGCATAAGGTTGGAATAATGCTCCTCCACTGTCTAAAGATAGAGTTTAAATGTACAACCTCTAATGTGCTTTAGTCCTAACAGCTGATCGGTGACAACCTGTGGAGGAGGCAGGCAGGAGAAGACACCAACAGTAGTAACTATGTATTTCTGAGGCTAATGACCTAAATGCACTAAAGTTAGAATCACTATCATAGCTTACCAGGAGTTTAAATATCAGGGGCTGCTGATGTCTCACATTTCTCCCTTCCAGCTGCCAAATTTTCCATAAGCTGACAGGCTTGCAAAGCGCTCCCAGAGACACAGTAGCTGATCAGGAAGGTGCAGAGACATGCTAGCAAGCTGATTCTACTCAACAAATGGAAATCCTATGTGGGCCACAGAAAAAAAATGCAGTTTCATGGGGAGTTAAATAAAAGTGGATTTGAAAAACAAGGTCAGTTGCCCAAAACCTAGGCCAACCTGATTGATTCTGTGATTCTGGTAGCCTGCAGCATGTATGATTTCATACCATTTTAACAACTCTTGCCTCAGATATGCTAGCCTTGAGTAAGGTAGCTAGACATGCTGCAGGGCAACCTTGCTTCTTACCACTTGTTTTTCTATTTTTCAGCCATGTATCCCTGTGTAGCATTTTAGGGAAAAGACACTGTGCAGCAGCATGCCGTCTCTCTCACTCTTCATCAACGTGCTTTGTCTACACCTCTCTATTTCTCCTGGTGCCTTCGTGTAGTCTTTTGCGCCGCGACGTTGCGCTTCACTTGGCTGTTTCCATCCCTTGTTCTATGCTCCTACGCTCAGAACTGGGGCCACTTACGATAAGGTATGAACTGACATTGCTCCTGCAAAGCTCGTGGGACCCCTCCCTGACAGACCGTGCTTGACCCGGCACAGATCGCCAGCGGGATACCGCTGTGCTGTCTCTCTGCCCGTCCTGGGGGCACACGTGGGCCACAGAGGCTGCGCTTGCAGCGCCTGTGCATGCCTGCACTGCGGGACGAGCCGTGCTCCGTCCACGCTGTGTCACCGCCTCATATGCCCCCAGGCGGGGCCTGAGCCAGCCCTGGTGCGGGGCCCGCCTTCACCTGAGCGGCCGCGGCCGCCGGCCGCTCTGCCCTCACGCCGTCCCGCGGAGGTCCGCGACTCCCGCTGTCCGCGGGCCGCCCCGCGCTCTCCCGCGGCGCTCCTCAGCGCCCGGAGAAACGCGCTTCCCCGTTGGCGCGGCGGCCCGCCGCCCTCCCCGCCGCGCACCGGCGCACCCACGGCGGGCAACTCGCCGGGTGAGCGAGCCCCGGACGGTACCCTCCGCGGCCCCTGCCTGCCCGTGTCACGGCGCGGCGCCCCCTCCTCCCCGCCCACCATTTTCTTCCCTCCCAGACAGGCGCAGGCGAGGCGAAACGGCGGGCGGCTGCCTCCATCTCCCTCCCCTTCTCCTCAGATGCCCTTTGCTGCCGCTGCTCCCTCCCCCGCCCCCCCGCGCTGTGCCGCGCCTTGGCCCCGCTCCGGGCCTGGCCGCCGCCCAGGCCCCGCGCCGCGCTGCTGCGAGGGGGGCGCGCGGGGCGGCGCCGCGCGGGAACACCAACGGCCGCGCGCCAACGGCTAACGGCTAACTGACGGCTACCGACTAACTAACGGCTAACTAACGGCTGCCCGCTCCCTCAGCGCCGCGGGCGGCGGCTGCCCCGCGCCTCGGGTGGGCGCCGCCACAGCCCCCTCCCCCGCCCGCCCCCGGCGCTGTCCGGCGGAGCGCTGCCGGCGGCGGGGCGGTCGCTGCCCTGGCTCCCAGACAGCGGGGGGACGCGGGGCTGCGGATTATTGCAGACTAAGCAGTCTGGCGCTGCAGCAGCGGGCGGGGGGAGGCGGGCGGGAGCGGGCGGGCAGGCGGGGGGAGTGTGTAAGGAGGGGACGGGCGGGGAGGGGGGAGAGCTGGCAGCCAGCCAGCTACCATCAGAATTAGCTCATTGTTCAATATAACCAGCGCTGGCAACCAAAATCCAGCCTGAGAGGGGGGGGAGAGAGACTTTCCCCTAGCCACCCCCACCCCTTTTTCTTTTTTCTCCAAGGCTGCACTTTGGAAGAGGTGCAGTCATTCTTCCCCACACCCCCTACCCTCTCTCCACTCCCCCAACTATAAATTCCCTTCTGTAGCATGCTGCCCTTTTTTAATCCACATTTGTGTTTCAGATCATGTAGAAAGGACAGAAAGTGAGCAGGGAGCGGGGGCTTTTGTCTGTAAGTATATGCAATTCCAATCCACAGAATTTTATTTTTTTTAAATTAATCCTCTCTCTCTGTCTTTGTTTCTTTTCATTTCCTTTTGTCCTTAGCTGGACTTTGCTGCAGCTTGCTTTTCCCCCTCTCGGTTCACGTTTCCAAACAGGCTTTCTTAAAGAAGATGAGAAAACGTGCAGTATATGTATTTAACGCTTTGTCTTTATGCTTTAAAGCTGAATTTCTAGGCTGGGGATTTTTCTGCACACATGCAAGGGAAGATGAGAAGTGGTTTTCTAAAACGGTTTCCTTTTTTCGCTTTTGCCCTCCACAAACACCAAAATGCATTTTCGAACCTAATGTACTTAGCTTTTTTAGCATGCATGCAAAGCTCTAGGACTGGTTTTTTTGTCTCTTCTGCCTTATAAAACGAATCTCCCTCTTCTCCGCCCTGACACTGGATTCCTCTCAGGCTGCTGGGGTTTATTTTTAGAAAGCAGTCATTCTTGCAACAGCCTTCTGCATTTTTGCATGTGCAGCAGTTAAATTTTGGGTGGTTCTTTTGAGGAAAAAACCAAACAAAACCAAACGTATTTTGGTGAACATTTGGTGATGTGCTTTCTTTCAAACGTTTCTGTGTACATTTATAGATATATGAGTTTGCAGTTTTAAATCCAGTATGTATGTGTGTGCTTGTGTGTAATCATATGACTCATACCTAATTACATTTCATACATACACACTATAGGTAAGAAGTATATAATCAATAGAAGAGAACTTTCATTTTTGTCACTATATGAAAACCGGTAAAGGAGATATGCCACAAATTCAGTCAGTTAGGAGACTGGTAATTTAAGGTACCATTAAATGAGGTAGGACCTCCTCTCTTTTTTTTTTTTCTCTCCCTATTTAAAATAGGGGGGTGTGTGGAATAGAGAGAGAGAAAAAACTGGAGGTTATGTAATGCAGTACCATTTCCAAAAATACCTACTCTCTGGGCCATTACATTCTGAAAGCCTGACACTGTTATACTTGTTTCTTGATTGCAAAAAAACACACTTCATAGTGTGCCTGGGAACAATGGACCACCTTTACAGTAAGCATAGGGTGACGGTTTTTGGTCCTCTTCACTGATTTTTAGGCGTGTTAACTAGTAGGTATAGTGCTCTTCAGAGATGTACCAAGTGCTAAGAATAGCATAGGGTTCTGCAAATCCAGGTACCAGGGATTCCTTTGTCCTATATTTAAGCCTACAGACCAGTGAAGTGCAGAGACACAGGATATATAAGCATACATGTGGTTAGAATAATTTGCATTACTTTAATCTTGACCACTGAAGCTTCTACTTGGCTCACCCACTGTTATGCTGGCAAAAAATACCTATTAAATACTGCGATGGTGGAATTACTTTTTTTTCATATTTTATTTTTTTAAATTGTTTTCAGATTGTTCTCCTTGTGCTACTTGAGAGAAACTGCAATCGCAAGACTTAACAGAATCTAAAAATGGTAAGACTTAGTTGCTTTAGCAAAGAATAATTTTTTGTATAAATACAAACCTTCTTTCCCCATCCCCAATACTTGTTTATAAATATGACCTTCATAAGACGTACTGTTTGAGCTTATGGGGATTTGCCTTACAATGACTGATGTACTCTGAAAACCTCCGTATGTTGGATCTTTGATTTTCTTGCATTTTTTGAATAAAAATCTGAAATCCCTCTTTGTGCAGTAAGGCTTATTTAATTGAAACAAGCAGTGTTTAGGTTACTATGAAAAACACACATCATAACACATGTAGGAATACAGGCAGACAAAACAATATCCAATAATTTCAGCCCCACCAACTTCCTCCCCAAAAGAAGAAATAGGTCATTGCACTTAGTAAGTGAAGCAGATTTAATGTTAGCCTGTCAGGGAAGTACATAAGATGCCCATTAAATTCTCTTATTATTTGGTAATTTTTTCTGAAGGTTAGCCTTTCTTTGTGATACACATCTGTTCCAGAAAAAATATTTAGGCCTCAGTGTAACTGAACTTACAGGCACTTAGTTGAAATGTATTTATTGAACAATATTCAACAATGACCCATTTCCTTCAGCGTTGTGTTTGTATTTTTGCCGATTAAAGCCCATTTGTTGTACTCTGAGATACTACTGTTGACAAATACCTAACTTTAAAGAAACATTATACATCTAAATATTATCTAAATATGGTGTTCTCCAAGAAGGACTGTCTCAGAATCAACAGGGCAAAGAAAATTGGTTTTGCACAAAAAGTATATAAAGTAGGCAGAATTAGTTTAGATGTTGTGTAGTCATATAGCATTCTTGATTGAAGATGCAGCTATCACTGAAGCATGCCTAAATACATGTACTGACAGAAATGTGATATATTTTTGCATGCTACACGATAATATGGTCAAAAAATCTGTTAATTTGTATGGGGCAATAGCTTGTCTGAAGTAGCATTCCATAGGGTGTACATTGGCACAGAGTATTTTCAAAAGTGTGAGGTTCTCAGGGACATAGTTTTATTAAGATTGGGTTAAACTAATTGCATTAATTATATTATCCTTGTCTGGTTCTTTGGGGTTGTTTTGATTTGGGGGAGGAGGGATGATCAAAGGATGTTTAAAATAAGCAAATATGTAATCTGTTATATATATATAAAGGCTTTTTTTCTTTTTGGCTCCTTGTTTTATATCATTCCTATCTGCAAAAATAAACTTGCAAATTCTGGAGTTTTAGACTATTCTGGAAACTACTTTCATCAAAGTGCTTTGCTCATCTGTGTATACATGAATAGTTGGGGGTGGGGAATTAAAAGGGAAATGATTCACTTAAACTGTGAATAGAAATCATGTTAAAATACATTTTGTTCACACAACTGTGGAATATTGGATAAGGCAACTGTTTTCCTACCAACACCAAGGTGACAATCAGCCCACATTTTTAGATGGTGTGCAGGCTGTTATGTGCAATATATGCCTATCTATGGAACAAAAGATTATTTTAAATTTAGTTAGGCATAAAATAGCCACTGATTTTTACCAGCAGATGGTTCTATAAATCTAGCAAGGTTCCTGTAGTAGTCAATGAAATCAGTTTTGTGAAGCCGGTTTCCGGGCCAGAATATAAAATACAACTTAGAACTTTCCAAATGCAGAAAATAAAATGTAGTTACCCACCTGTCTAGTCCTATTGTGTGTTTTGCAGTGTAACATAAACAAAACTCTCATTTGTCTGTTTTTGAAAAGTTTTTTATTTGTTATAAAAAGGCCTAATTCCACTTTTTGGTGACTGTTGATCAGAATTTCAATGTAAGAAAGACTAGGTTTTGCCCCAACTTGCAAGGTTGCTTAAGATGTCATACTTGGCAGAATCTCTTTCCCTACCACCACCTTTTTTTTCCCCTTTGTTTCATTTCTGGCCCAGTAACACCGAATGTTAATTTTAAATCAGACCACTGACATACTTTCTTTGCAGTAGTGGACGCACTTGTCTTTGCATATTTCTTGTATTTATTGCAAGTGTGTCCTTGGCCATTCTGATTTGCAGGAAAAATTCTTCTTTACATATCCACACTTTCTACACTGACATACATGATTGTAAAAGTGCTTTACTTTGTTTTCAATATAGCAGTATGTGCAAAGGCACTATTCTGCTCTCACTGGTCAGCGAAAATTTAGCTGTTACATTTCACCAGGCTGAACTAAACCTTAAAAAATGGGGAAAAGTGGCCTGCTTATTCCTTTGCTAAACTGAATGTTCATTAATTATTTAGCCAAGCTTACAGTAAAATTAAGAGTGACCAGAATAAACTTGTTGAGTGAGAACAAATGAATTCTTGGTTTAACTTCACTGTCTTACCACCTTAGTTTTTTAATGTTCTTGTTTCATAAAATATTTCTTAAAACTGCTTACAAGTAAAAGCAAGTAACTTCACAGATTAGTTTTCAATGCTACTTCTCCTTTTCCTAGACTTGGAATTATGATTTCCTCCTACCTGGTTAATTAATCTTTCTTGGATCTGTATAATAATATCATCATCAATAATCTAAAAGAAATAGAAAGGCAGAAGAATGTACTTTCTATTCCTCTTGTAATTTTAACTCATGGACATTTTGAGCCATCTTACACAAGAACACCTGCCATTTGAGGATCTGTCCTTACTTGTGTATAATTTGTGACCCCCTAAAGGAAGAAGGAACCTTTTATATTTATTTGCAATGTATAAAGTTCTGGGGTGATTTTAATTTGAAAACCTAGAATTTCTGTATAGCACCTTCATGGAAAATGCTGTATGTCATAAAATACAAATTTAGATTTTAGTGCTAATTAAGAAAGAAAAAGGCTTCTAACTAAAAAGGAAAAAGAAAGATTCATTTTTAAAATTTGTTTGGCGTATGTGATCCAATCATTGCAAAAAAGCATCTTGTCAGAAGAGTGAGAGTAAGGAAGTCTTAATTCCAGTGTTCCGTGACCTCAAAGAAGACTTTTAGCAAAACCAGGAAAGGCTCTTTTTTAATGGTAAATGTTTGTTTTTAAGAAAGAAATCAAACAGGTATTTTAGGCACTTGACAAAGTGGTCTGTCTGTTTGCTTCTAAAGCACTCAGGTGTGTCCTTTTCCCCTGCCCACATTGCAGTTCATTTCTGGACTTCAGTTCTGAGTTTGCAGTGCAGATGCTAAGGAATTTAATAACACCAATAAAAGTGTACATCAGTAAACAGATACATCCTTAGTAATTTAATTTTGACCTACCTGAAAATAAATAAAAGATATTCTAGAGCAGCTCCTTAATTTACTTCTGACTTAGAATGATTAGATGGCTTTCTTCTTAAGCATTAGTGGTGTGGAATCTCTAGGCCAGGTGTTGTACAGTATAGCTGTGTCATCCCAACACAAAAAGGCCCCGGAAGGAGGTCATTTGGGCTGAGCACTTCCTGTAGCGTATCCTTGCCTGAACTGGATCAGTTTTGATGTTATTCTGTCATTTGCCTTCTCTGCATTCTATAGTCTAACTTGGGGAAAAAAGAGAAAAATGGGATGATGGCCTTTCAGAGAGAAAACTGTCAGGGGAGAAGATTTTCTTCATTAAGTCAGAGAGAAAGAAATGACAACCTGCATTTGGTTGAAGAGAAAAAAAATCATGATCCCATTTCTTTTTTTTTGCAGTTCATAGGGAAATGTGTAACATCATTTAAGTTAGGTGAGGATATTTATGAGGCAAAGCTTATATTTAAGATTTCATCCCAGTTTAGCCATTACAAACCTTTTTCCAGTGAGTTATATGCAGATATCTTTACACATTCTGTAATTTTCTGTGTCTATAAAATGACTTCACCTTAGTTGGAACAACTGTTCATAACTTGAGGATTATCTGTGGAGAAGGGAGCCTGGGATTGGTCTGGCAGAGGCAGGTGTCATTTTGAACTTTTTATAGGCTCTGAGGAATAAGAAGAACAAGATACTAGGGTGAGACATTATGTCCAGCCTAATACTAGATACACACTGGACAAATGCAGCTCCTGGTCTGGCATGAGAAAACTCATACTACTTTGTTGATTGTTAGCAAGTCTGGAACTGAAACACAGATCTCCTTTATCGTAGTTTAGAACTGCATAGGAGCTTCAGGACTATATCAGGTCCTCTTCTGTTCATGTGTATGGGCAGAATTTGGTCAAGAGAAGTAATTAAGAGGGATGAAAGCTAAGCAGTTTTGGCCGTCTGAATGTGTATATTGTGCTTTTTTATTACGCTTATACATGAAGAAGACATTGGGTGCAATTGCTCAACAAATGCTACTTAATTCCTGAAAACTTAGGGAGAATTAAAGCCTTTCCAGCTTACAAAATAAATAAATAGAAATACAAACTCACTTTTTGCAATACTTCTGTCAAGTCAGCTATTCAACTGTGCAGAAAAAAAATCCTTTACTTGAGTATGGCTAGAAAAATTTGAAGTGGGGTTTAAAAAACAGTAATTTTTGTCCAAAGCTATAGATACTGTAGATATTTCTGTGGTACAGTTCATGTGCACATTAAAAGACAAAAGCTTTGTATATATGTGTTTCTACCCAGTCACAAACATGCATGCTGTGGGTGCTAAAATTTAGTAACTATGCACCAGCGTACTTTATCTGAACAGAACTGTGTTGATACATGGAATTGGAGGCTTACATAATACTTTGTCCAGGACAAATCTTTACTGAACTTTTTTCACAAAGGGCGAAACATTGGAAAATCAGAAATAAGAATTAATATACACGTTGTTTTAAGTCTTGGGGTCTAAAGCCTTCACCAACAATCTTTCCTCTTGTTTTGTATCGGAATACTGCTGCCCCACACCTGAGCTCTGATCCTTATGTATATGGCTGAAGAGAGGGAAGAGGGACCACACTTAATAGCCTTAGAACAACTTCATAAACATAATTCAGTTAGTATCATTGACTAGGACAGGATATTTTAATAAAAATATTTTAAAATATTTGTATTTTGTTTTTATTTCAAATATTTATTCACCTCATTAAACCGTATTGGTTGAGGATGCAATCTGGAAAGGTGCAAAAATGTTCTTTTCAAATGTTTAATGTAGAGTGATACTATGAATCATTGTTTGAGTGTTACATGAAATTCAATTTACGCTGCTGGTCTGGCAAATTCACGGTAGCACTACTGAATGAATCCCTATGTAGATGTTCCTGGGAGGATTAGTGATTCTTCCTTCTGTAAATACTGCATTTAAAAAAAAACCACCCTCAGAACACATAGTGTTTTCTCATCCTGCAGGAAAAAATGTTTCTGAATTAATTTTGTTAACACTAACCTTATTGTCTGTCTACTAGCGTAGCATACCTGTGTGGGAGTAAGTTGAAAAAAGTTAAATGTGTGTCTTCTTACTGAAGGTGATATAGGCCTTGGCTTAATAGGTACATTATCAGGAAGGGCTCTTGAATTCTTACAGCACTGATGTTTAGAAGGCATACACTGACATCATAGAGCTACTCAAAAAGATTGTTAAGAAAGATGACTATATCAGTGATAAATCTCCATCATGAAAGAGTATGAGTTTAAATAACTCTATTCCTGCTGGCAGAAGAAAAACCTATGGAGATATTGGTAAATGTCCTTACCCTTAATTTCTCAGCTAAGTAATTAAATAAGGCAGTATGAACAAAACCCAGAAACAATACTTGGCAGGAAAAGTTCTTTTCCTGTGTGTCTCCTCATTAGATGAGTCCCAGAACCCATGGATATTTTATTACTTTCAGCCTACAGAACATACTTGATACAGTTTGTGGTTTTGTGTTTGGAGTAGCAGTTAAGCTACACTAAATGGTAGTAGATGCTGGTAATATGGTGACGGCAGGTAAAATGTACCATAATGCTTTCAGACACCTGTTAGAATATCATCAGCTCTGGGCATTACATCTCTTTTAATGAGGTAAGTACTGGCTGTACAATGTGGTTCTGTCTCCCATTTCCAAGAGTACCACTGGGGCTTTTAATACTTGCCTGAAACATTCTGGTTGGGCAAGAGGCTGGTATCTCGTGAAGGGAAAGGCTTTTGTGGCTGGGCTCTGAAGGAAAACAGTCGGCAGAGGCAGTGAGCTTGCTGCAACTTGGAGAACAACATCGCTTGTTGGATTTCTGGTCATCTTTCTGGTATGTGTGAGAAATTTAAACAAAATTAAACAAACAAACAAAACAGGTTTTGTCCAAAGCAGTGTATTAAGTCTTCTATAAGTTACAGTATTAAGGCCATTAATTTAGAAAATTTATAGGAAATTAAAAAATTAAACATGTTTTGGGATTCAGCTTGGTGAATATATTTTGTATACCCCAAAACTGGAAGGAAGGAACTGGGAGAGCACACAGGAGTAGCATTACTCTGGGCTGTCTCCGTTCTTATTCTTTCTTCAGGATTCCCCTGCTGGCCCCTGCTCTTGCTGGTCTTTCCCTTAAAATCAAAACTCAGTAGAGCAAGGAGACTGGGCTAAACAGACTTTTTGGTCAGCCTATGACCATGCTGCTTTTCTTCCTCCTCTTGCTCCAGTAATTTGTCAGTGTTGGGTATGAAACTACTGAAGAACTTAACTGTGCAGCCTTTGGTCCCGAATTTTCCCACCATGCTGGGCATTCAGCTGACTTTGTAACAAGAGACTCGCTTCTGCCTGTGTTCTGCAGTTACCATTAGGTGTAGATAAAAATGGTTACTAATTAAACTTCCCATTGCACTTGAAGAGCAAATTACAAACTCCTGTGTAGTTGACTGAAAACTCAAATGCCATTTTAATTCTCAGTCTTGTTACTGTTGTTTTTCTGTGTGTGCATGTTTAGTAAAATAATAAGAGCTACCATTGTAGTGCAGAGGCAGACAAAATGAAGTGGAAAAGGTACTGGGTTGCACTGGGGTTTGACTTTGGTTTTCTGGAGGGCTTGTTTGGTTATTTTGATTTCTATAATGTTTTATAGTTTCAGAGTCCATGCACAGAAATTTACTGGTGGAATAAAGTAGTTTGCAGCCATTTCATTGGTTAATGGAAATTTCCATATACTATACATTTGTTTCTTTAATTATTGTTCTGGAATAATTGCATTTCTTTTCCTTTCAAGGAGTGTGATACTCTGGTAATGAGTATCTTTGTTAAATTAATGAATTAAGAAGTTGGATGAGC
This sequence comes from Nyctibius grandis, assembly GCF_013368605.1. Lineage (NCBI taxonomy): Eukaryota > Metazoa > Chordata > Aves > Nyctibiiformes > Nyctibiidae > Nyctibius > Nyctibius grandis. The sequence continues at coordinate 69,940,492 of NC_090695.1, read as the reverse complement.
ATTTATGACACTGTCCACAACATGCCACTTGTTTTCTTTTTCTCTTACTCTTCATATGCGTGGTAGATATTAACGAAGCTTTGCAATGGGTTTTGCATATTAATGAAGTAAAAAAGCAGCATGAGAGCACTTGTGGCACACAAGTTACATTGATCCTGACTAGTGCAGAAAAGTGCAAACTGATCTTTCTGCCTAAAAATTGCATTGCACTCAGGTGGTGTGGGGAGGATTCCTCTCCAGGGCAAAAGAAAGTTTTCTGTAACTAACCTCATTCAATCATGTATGCCAGAAGACAGCTGAAGTTTCTGTTGAGGGTTCTTACCAGCTAAAGAATTTGGCCGGAGTGTGCTGACTATATACCCAAGCTGGATTAGCTTGTCTTTTCCCCCTCCTCAACACCATGCTTGCTCAGTTTTGGAGGCCAGTAGTTGTATAAGAGACCTACTGGAAAAATGTGCCTGCTCCAAGTGTTTTGTATCTACCAGTATCCTTTCCTGCAGCAAGGGTCTCTGCAGCAGTAGAGCCCATTAGTCTTAAAAGCATGTTTTAGCAAATTTTGCACGGTCACTTAGATAATTTTCTTATATATGTCATGGGATTCTGTAAGTACATATATAAAAGATGCAACCTATATAGTATAGATGAGGACAGGAGTGAATTCCTTGAAGAAGCTGGTACAGATGAGCCAAGGTAGGAGATTACATAGGAGCAGACACTTCAGTGTAACCTGGAGAATAGAAGCTTTAAGAACAATGAAAGAAACAACGCATGAAGATGGGTTTATATGAGAAGTTTTGTACTTCAATTCTAGAAAAACTACTTCCAAGGTCACTTCCTTATGTTGTGTGGGGAAGGAGCAGATGACATCCTATTCTGTGAAACTGACAGAAATTGAAGAAGTGATAAACAAGGACTGCAAAAAAACCCTAATGAATAAACTTGCTAATTCATGTGCAGTGTGGAGAGGGGGATGCAAGGAAAAGCATACTTGTCTCATTTAGGCTTTTTCATCTCTATGTGGTTGTGAGTTTGAGTCATCAGATGGGGAGGAATAAAGAGCAGCAGTAATATCTTCCCCATGAAAAGGGAGAGCCAGCAAAGGATGCTGAATGCCAGAAGTCAAAGGCAAGTTCAGGTGTGCAGTTGTCCTGCCATGTTCTGCTGATATACTGCAATGTATTAATTCTTACTGTAATGGCAGGTAAAGTCTCACCAAACAGGTGGGCCACTTGGAGCACCTCCCAGCCACAAGGACAATGATCATGTAATTCTTCATCAGTTCTTTCAAACCATTTATCTCCCTTTATCTGCTGTGTGGAATTAACCAAGTGAAATGATTGTAAATGTTTTTTTTCCCACCACTGATTTTTGTATGTTCATGGCACTGATAAAGCTGTGGTGGAAAGCAGGAGTGATGGAAAACCTTCTGCCCTGACAGTATACTGAAAATGGGAAGACAGGTTATTGGGGATAACTCTGGCTGTACCTCAACTAGAGGCTCAGACTTGTGATACAGAGCCATGCAATAAAAGCAATCAAGATCACAAAATTGGCAGGCCTTATACCTGCTAAACCACATGTTCACCATATTTTTAAATAATTAAGCTAAGGTAATTAAGTTGCATTTTATCTTGGGCAGATTGCGGTTTCTGATGTTTCAATAGCGAAAGCTTCCTCACTGAGCCTGTTTCAGAGTCAGCCTATCACAACAGCAGCATCCCATTTGATTGTGAGTACAGCTTCTGCAATGTAACAAAGGTTCATCAAAACTTCACTGACTTTTTGAAATAAGGAGTAATGATGAGCACTCTTGGTGTAGCCCTATCATTGCCCTCTCCAGAAGATTCGGAAGACAAAGCTGATTGATAGCAGACTGCCACCCAGCTAAACTCTTGGGAAGCAGCAGCCATTCACCTGACAGTTGCTGTATGTATTAAATCCTGTGTGCTAGGTTTGGAACATGGTGGGCATTAATATTATATGCTTTCATAATGTTCCTCTCGCAGTGTTAAAAATAAACTACTGCAGATGGGAGCATTAGTTTACCACTTGTACTGAAGTAAATGTATTGATTCTAGCACAAACTTTCCTTCCAGCTTTGTTTGAAATGAATTAGTTTTTTTTAACAGGATTATTTATGTGGTGTTCAAGCAGTGGTGCACTAAGATTTTCTGTTTATGCATCTGGATTGTGATGGTGGGCTTTGGTTAGAAAGTGAACTTACTACTGCAGTGGGAAGCATTTGGGGGATTGAGAAGCACATGGTAGAATGTGCTGGGAAAAGTCACTACAGCTCAAACCAGCTGGTAACTAAGAAACTTTAAAAAAAAACCCTGCAAAGTTATAACTGTTTCAACTTAGCAGGCAACTATGTTTTTGGGTTTTGTTTTTTTTTTTCAAAAGAAAGTGCATCAGGACTCAATTTGGAAAGAAAACCTGCTACAATGCTTTCAGTGATGCTGAGACCAGCCTCAAAGGAAATAACGTACAACTTTTCCTCTAGGAACCTTAATACTTATTAATATTAATAATAATAAAATAATGTTTTGTGTCATTGCAATGCAGAGCAATGATGGTGAAAAATCCCTGAACTATTTTAAAGAAATATAGGTACAGAAATGAGGAGCAGTGTTCCTTTCTGGCTATGTGGCCCATTCCCAGGAGAGCACGGCTGCTTTCTGCTCTGAGTTAGGCACTGCAGACTCCCGGGGTCCTCGGTCCTCACAACTGCACAAGTGTAGTTTTAGTGCTGCGGAGGAGAAGAGCATGCCCCTTTCTTTCCTTCTCTTCAACACATACCTCTTATCATTTCACTCCCCTGTTCCTCAGCTCATGGCCGTTTGTGTCTTCTCTTAGACTGCTAATCCATATAGTACAGCTTTTCCTCTTTCTTTCATTTTTCTTTTTTCCTCTCATAGGTAGGCTAGTGAAGAATCACTAGAGGTGGTCACCTTTTATTTGGAACTGTGAATTTCTAGAGTACTTGTCATGATTTCCTTTCTGTTTTCATTTTTCCCTCCCCACAGAACTGGTTTATATGACAAAGAAGTTATCTGAAACTTCTCAAAAGGTGGTTGCTGATGTACTCAGAGCAGTTGGTCTTCTTCATTAAGCTTGTAGTTTGGAAATCCAGACTGCAGTTGAATTCAACTCCTGTAAGTCTTGAATGAGACTTGATGAACAGGAATTCAGTTGTGGTCCACATGAAAAAAAAAAGAGATAGAATTGTAACTCCGGGGGCTTTCTTGCTTGTTTCTTAAGTATAAAAACCTTAACAGGAGTGTGCTCCTTTTACTAAGTTTAGCATGCCTTAAATCTGTTTTTTTTTTCTTGTTGATGGATGTATCTGAATGTTTGAAAGATGTTCTTAGTGAGTAGGAAGGAAGAATGGGTAACAAGAAATTAATTTCAGCGTTTTGATGTGACTGATACAGTAGATTTAGTCCAGCTCTGTTAAAATTATTTTGTGTATCTGTTTTAAAGCTGGGCAAAAGTTTGTGCTCCTCTATTATTGCTCTTAAAGAGGACATGGCTTAAAATGGAAGAAATGGCATCAAAGTTTTGAAATGCTGGTTAAACAGATCCTTCACAATACCAAAAAACAAGTTTCTTGGTTTGTTGGGCTGAGGAGAAAAGAAGAGTCTACTCCAGAAATCCTTCTGGTTTTGAAATTAAAAAAGTAGCAGTAAGTAGTTCTGGAGTCTGGATGCTGTAAGAGCCGGTAAATACACTGGGCATTTGGTTTCCCCCACCTTTGCTTTTTCTGATTTTTAGTCTTAATTTTTATTATTTGTATATTTTCAAGAGAACAGAGGCTAAAGAATTGAAAACATATTCTTCATAGATCATAATTCCCTATTTCAAGATGGCCTCGATGTTTCAGGCAGAATTGGTTGTTGGTGTAGAACAGTGTCTCAGACAGCACTTCCCAGATCAGTGGGTTTCTTTTCCCCTGACTTCTCAAAGTGGGAGGGAATGGTTTTGTGTATCACATGTTCTGCCAGGAAGGCAGGCTTCCAAGGGCAGTAATGTTGTTAGTCAGATGTTCAGGGGTGATCCACTCTGGTGATTTATGGATTAAGTTTACTAGCTTGTTTTTTTCCTAATGATTATCAAATACTGAGACTGTCAATTTGAATCAGCATACAACTGTTACGCATTGTATGGATTTGCAGTAACTTTAGTTTTCAGTCCATCCTAAAGTTCAGAAATTCTATTCTTAATCCTGATACTTTGGTTATTTATGCCAAGCCTGTACTCGCATAATAGTCACACGGGAAGTACTAAGAAATGAAAATATGGTGTGTATCAATGGAAGCATTTATTTAGAAGTGTTTGCTTCATGCTTACAGCTGGAATGTTGTAAACCTTACATCCTACTCTGTAATGCAGCATTGCTTTGCACTTTTTCTCTCTCTATAGCTCATTTTGCAACACTAATATCAGTTGTTTTGAGCTGCTCTAATTGAAAGTTCTTGCTGTGTTTTTCTAACACCCTAGTTATCAGTGGAGTTGAACATTAAGTAGTTTCTGCATTTTATAAAGCATGTAGCATGGCAAGACATCCTTTTTTTTTTCCTTTTTTTTTTTTTTTTTTTCTCCTGGTGGATTGTAGTAAGTCCTGAGTGGACTTTTCTACACTGGCATCTTTTGTCCATTCCAGAATCTTTCCCCACTTAGCCAAGATCCAAACCATGATTCCCCAGCCTTTCAGCATTACTCACAAAGCACATAGTAAAGTCCTTTGGCTGCCCATTCAGAACTTTGGTACAGTTATAGCAGAATAGTTACTGTATGTGGAGTAGGTCCACGTAATTATTATCTACCAATATTGGCCACAGTAGTTGTTTTTGAAGAGATATTAAGAAAATAGGACATTACTGAGTTTTTTTCTCCACAGAAAATGACTGTGAAAGATAGCTGGGGGATTGTGTAGGGTTTTTTGGTGGTGGTGGTGGTGCTGGGTTTTTGTGAGGTTTTGTTTTTTTATCCCTGGAACGTAGTTGTGAGTATATTTTACAATTTACACCTTTTTCCTCCTGCGCCATTCCCCAAATCCACCCTCAGACTGCAGTGCCTCTAAGTTCTTAGGAATTTGAGGATCCTTTCTTTGTCATTTAACTGCAGGTGCTTATTTTGTTCCTATTAAATTATTAATAGGGATGACAAGGCCTATAGGCTAACCTGAATACATCTCAGAATCCATGGAAAATATAGAAGCTCATATTCATCATAATGAGGAATACTGTATTCTGATGCTTATTCCTTCCTCCTGTAGGAAAGTACACATTTTTGTATACTTTGTTGGTTTGAGCACGCATGCACTGTGGTAGAGCTGAACTGCTATTGCTGTTTCCCACCATGAGTCTTCATACAAAGAATATGACTACACAATAAAATCAAGGCATAGTTGCAGGACGGGTAATCAGTGATTATAAATGGCAACAGGAGAGCTCAGGGGTTGCTTGGTATCTTTCATTCAAGTGTCTCATATATTCAATGTGAACATTAACAGAGTGCCCTGTCCTGTGTATTAGTTATGCTATGTCAGCCATACCCAGAGAGCTTAACCGGCTTGTCTGAGATCATATAGTAATCTAAAATACAAAATAAAATCTGATGCTTTAATCAGTAGAAAGCACTGTGGTTTGTGCTGTGGAAAATCATGGGAGAGAGTACCACAGCAGGCACTGCCTTAGGCTTTGTGTTTTAAATTTCCCTCCTCTGTTTCCTACTTTATAGTAGAGTTCAGGATTTTCTCTTAGAAAGATGATCCAAGTAACCTTCTGATAATTTCTCCAAGCTACATCTAGTCCAGTTGTGACAACTAATAGTCAACATGGAACTCCACAGAAATGATAACATTCCTCAGGTTTCGATATAATTACAATAGTAAGCAGGTGAGTAAAGCCAGTCCACCAGGAATTTAAGTGGCAAGGCAAATTTTGATTCCCAAAGTGCAAACAAGTTTGAATGGCGTAATTTATGACGTTCAGCTCAAAACATTAACAGTTTGACATTCAGGCATTGTGCAGAAAGAGTTCAATTCACAAAACCCAAAAAGGCCCAGGAGGAAAACAAATTTAAGATCTTCAGTGTCATACGCAACTAGTACCTGACACTTCAGTGTTTAATGAGAACGAGATGAAGAAATGCTCTGATCTTCATCCTGAAGTTGAGAAACTGAAGCACAGGAGGTTTCCAGCTCAGAGTTACTGTAACTGGGGTGTATTAGCCTGGCATTTATTCACTCTAGCTTCCTACCGTAGTCAGTGGCTGGCTTTGGAACTTAGCCATTTTCCATACTAAAATTTTCCTATAGCAGTCATAGGCCAGTACCTTAACCATTAAATCGTGCTGCCAGCTATTTTATCGTATGCCTTTTATAATGTGTTGGAATTCCTTTCATGTCCAAAATACAGGGTGCTAACCCAGTATTATAGCTGTGTCAATGATCTTAGAAAGTAGTATGTTCTAGTTCACAGTTCATTGTGAAAGGATTATCAAAGGTGTGTTGCCCTTGTCTCCTGCAGTAATCAGTGAAGGTAATAATCTTCATTAAAGGGTCCTTTGCCAGTGACTTCTGGCAGAAGAAAATGGGCATGTGGTCTCACAGTATCCTCAGTGAGTTTATTAGTACGGACATCCTCGTACACAGAATTTCTTAAAGAGATTTTTAAAAAATCCGTCCTATGCTCTTTTTAAAAAGCCTGTTGAATGCAGATTGCCATAAACAATATAGTTGAAATACTCTAGGGACAAATCTTGTTGTCATGGGTACTCAAAAATATGTACTGAGCATAAAATGGAGCTAGGTCTCTGGGCCAAGCTCAACTGACATTAGACTCTCAGTTTTAGTAATGCAGTCTGCCACATGAACACCATTTGATTGCATTTAATGAATCTCTCTTTGTTAGTAAGAAATTGTATATATTTATGTCACTACAGGTTTGTCAACCAAGGTTAACGATTGGGGTAAGCCAGAAAATCTTTCCAACCAGCCGCGGGGATGGGGGATTTCAAAAGGTAAAGTTACTTATGTAATTTTTTTCATCTAATAAACAATTTACTAAGATGAAAGTTTTCTGAAATAAAAAAAACACTGAAAGTTCAATGGATTTTATTTTATGACTGCTTCAAGAAAGTAGCCAGCTCTCATGATTTCATCACGAGTTTCATGTTATTCTGTTTTTCTTAAAGCCTTGGCTCCTTGAGCCAGGCAGTTAACTGAGGATTTCAGCTTTCATTTTAAAATGATGTTTTCAGCCTTCAGGCTTGCAGAAAACATGGACTCTTGCTGGCACCATACCAGAAAGAAAACATACTCATTTTCAAGAGCTCTTATTTCTTAAGCCTGTCTCATGATTTTACAAGCTTGACATCTGAGTTTTGAATGCTTGATTTTGACAATTCTCTCACAGCAATGCAGTTGAGAAGGTCAATGATAATGCAGGAAGAAGAAAGAGGTGGTGTTGTTTTTCTGTTGTTTTCTGCTTGTGCTTTACCTGTCTTGAGTAACAAGCATACAAAGCATGGCAGTTTTCATCTCAATTTGACAAGAAGTATCCCAACATAAGTGCAGAAGATGTGGCTTGTCAGACAAGATTCATAAGATTTTGTTCTGTTACTGTTGCTGGTTTCATAAATGTGAAACTGGATATGAAATTTGAGTAGGAAAATACAACAGTTACTCAGAACCACAGAATGTACATGTTTTATTTTCATATTCCCTTTCATTAGTGACTCAAAATCTGGCAAAAAAAATGGCAGGTAAGTAAAGCAGAGAGCACATGGAAAATTGTTTTGATTAAGTTTCAATTATTATCTAGACTCCAGCTCCCTGTTAACAAAACTCTGCTATTTCATCTGGATAACACTATATTTTCCACACTTTTTCTTTATAAAGGAGCTTCTAAAATTTATACCTGGGCTATTTGCAGTCTGCTATTTGCAGACTCATGTGCCAGCATGCCAATCGTTACATTAACAGATACGGCAGTACTGCCATTCTTAACATTTGAAGTATTTCAAAAGTTCAGCTGAGTAGTCTGATAGCAATGCCAGATTACAATGAATGTGCTATATATGGACAAAAATAAATTTGCTAATTTTATGAATCAACTGTATGTTAACTAGATGATTTTTTATTCAAAATTTTAAGTTAGCAGCTTTTAGTAAATTGTCATTCATCATTATGCAAAGTTGCTCCTGAAACACAGGAATGAAGCTGTGAACTATGTGCAGCATAGTTAGTAACAATGCTGCATTATACTGGATTTATGAATACCGATGTTTTTATGCTGTACTTAGCTTAAAAAAAAAGTTTATCAAAAGAGATAATTGTTTTTCAACTAGTCAAAAATGTCATACTTTTTTTCCTTTAAAGTGATTGCATTCCTGCTTTTTAAATACGATGCATTTTTTTCTAGCCTTTATGTAATTCTTCAAAAGATATTTGGCATATGCTTACAAGGGACAGTTTTTAGAACTAGCTCCAAATTTTATTTCACAATTGATCTTCAAAAGCAACTTGAATATTAGCTGCACACAGTCTAGCTTCCAGCAGAGTATCAGCCTTAACAGAAACTGGGTGTCTTTGGAACCTAATTTTTTTCACCCATCTTACAAAATTAATCAGGGTAAATTGCTGAAGAAGACTGCGAAAGTGCTCAGTCCTTCAGGTCAACAGTTTTATCTACTCCATGCTGAACAGCTTGAACTACTGAAAGAATAAAGCAAAATTAATAGATTTTTTTGAAACTCTTATTTCAGATGAAAGTGCTTTTTATGTTTTCATGCAACCAACAAATATAAAAGGATACATTTCTTAAAGACAATTTATTTCCAGACCTGGAAGGGTAATGTGGGACTTTTTATCTTATGATTGTATGGCAGAATTTCAGGACTGAGATTGTTTTCACAGCTGAAAAGGAACTGCCCAACACAATGCTTTTGGAAATTTGCCCAGACCTTTGGTCTGTGTGGTGTGTCTGTTTGCATGTGTAAGTTTCTAGTTTTCTTCTCATATCCTGTAATGATACACAAGTAGCAAATTTAGTCAACAAAAAAGCAAAAAAAATATCACAAGGATGGAATTTTCTAGAGGCCTGTGAGGAAACATGTTTGTGCAGTCATTAAAATCTAAACATTATTTTTTCATTCTGAAATTGTCTCTTGCAAAATCCCCAGTTTGGCTCTAGCAAAGACAAGGTGTGTTTCTATTCCTACTTTTGTCCTGGCTTGCAGAGCCCTTCTGTGTATGTACTTATCAAAGTCTGCTCAGTTTCTCCATTTCTGATGCCCCGGAGGGAGAGGGAACCATTTGCCCCTAGGAAAGGATTTTGCTCTGTGTTCAGCCTGAAAACTGCTCCTGGCTTTCTGCAGTGCAGAACCCCAGGGGGAGTTTTTCTACCCAAAAGCATAATTTATTTTATGATAAATATGCATTATCATAAAGACAGTGGGAGAGCCATGGGGTGGCTTCCTTCCCAGCACAAGTAAATGTAGCAAATATGGACATTCCAGTGAAAATTATGGCTTTGAAAAGCCAGTAAAGGAAAATTGCTGAAAACTGCACTTTCTTGGTAGTGGTGAGACTGCTGTGTGTTTAATTCCTAATTCAGAAATTCACAACTCTCACATCAGAAAAATTGAACTTGGAGAAGATAGCTTCAATTTCTTAAAAAAACTAAAAGCAATCTGATTATACGACAAACATGTCAAGCAATAAAAGCAATGAAACACCTTTACAATTCTGACCACTGGAACACAAAACCCACAGATTTTTTTTCCATAATTTATGGTATATTACTAGCTAAACAAATTATTTTTGTTTAAGATCCCATAGTGACATAGCATCAGAAAAGTACTTTAAGCATGTGCTTAGCCATTAGGATTCCTTCTGAGGCTTAAACTGAAACATATATTTAAATACTTTGCTGAATAGGCATAGACTTCAGCCAGTGAATGGTTAAGTATGGTTAACAAAAACCTATCTGCGGCAACTGGCTGATGTGGTGTTACACCATCTCCTTACTTGTCCAGAGACATGTAACACACTACAGTGTCTTTAGAGTGCTCTTTTCAATGAAATACTACAGGAAAGTCACTTATTAGTGTATGCTACCTACTTAAGCTGTAAGGTGTTTAAAAGATGAGTGATCTAAGCTGTAAAAGGTTCTCTTTTATTACATGATCTTTCGTAATTAAGATGCACTTTTATGTTGAAAGCGGAGTGGACCCATAAAATGGAGCTTGGGGGTTAAAAAAAAAGCAAGCAAACAAATTAATTTATTGGTAGATAATACCATTAACATTAGTTTTTTGATTACCCAAGTTGGTACTGAGTTATATTTTCAAAGGAGCTCAGTGCCATCTGTCAATTTGTGGCCATGAGTTTTGCATTCATGACACTGAGACACTGTGTTTTCTGTACTTCATGCGTGCAGAACGGGTAATTGCTCATTTTTCAGCCATATTTATATGCCAGAACTACTGCACACACAGCACCTGCAGGTGCACCTGAGCTATCCCATCTATTACGAAAGGCACAGAAATGGCTTGGTTTGGCAGGAGTGAGAAAAATAATTTTGAGAAATAGCGTAAGAATGTGCAACTGGTGGTGAGCTGCAGAAAGGGTTATCACTCCATAGCTGCTTCTCCTGTAACTGCTGGGGTGGTTGGGGTCTCACCAGCTGCAACAAATGTCCATATTCCCCAGTTCAGCAGGGGAGGACAGTTGTTGGCTCAGCAATTCTTCATTTTGGGTGCTGGGGCACGTTCATTCATCCCCAACTGAAGAGTTTTCCTCGGATGCTGCTTGCATCCTGTGGCATTAGTGTTTATAGTTGATTCAGCCATATTTAGTAGTTTTTTACTTCTGAACCAAAGCTAGGGAACTGTGGAAACCTTAGGAGAGGAAAAGGGAGGATTCCCCTAAGGAGACTTCACGAAGCACAGCTAATACCGTTTTTTCCTCTCCGCAGGGAAGTCTCCCCATCTCGAAGGAAGTAAATCGCAAGAAGAAAAGTGAGGCAGAAGGGGCATGCCTGGTTCCAGTAAATGGCTATGGACACCATTTCACCAAAATCAATTACCTCTACTCTTTTTAATCATGATTTCTCCATTTGTATTACATATGGTGTATGGGTTTGATGAGGTCATGGTGTCATATATCGGGAATTGTTTCTGTGTAAATCATCAAGTGTAAGAAGAAACTATGGGACTCTGAGCCTTGCTTTAGAGAATAACAGTGGACAAACGTGTACCATAAAAAATAGTTTTTAACATTCTGACTCAAGCGAAAGCTCTCAGAATTTCACACTGTGAATCCATGTTTACAAACATTACAGGTGGGCCCTCAGGCCTAGTTCTACCACAGCAATGTCTTCCACTACTCAAACTCCACTGCTCACATGCAATCGGTAAACTGCTCTCTCCATTTCCACCATCCCAAACTGCTTGTTGCAGAGGCTGAGAGTCCCCCTTTTTTTTCATTTAGATGTAACAAGCCTAGTAGTTTATTTTCATCGATTGTCTGTATATCTATATTTTATCCATGTACTCTTTTGATGTATAGAAGTAGTATGAAACTCATGGTTTCCTTGTGGTAAGTGATTGTGATGCTGCCACGGGATTTGAGACACTGATGAATGGTGCTATTTTGGACTTTAAATATGCTCCTTGGCAAGGTAGCTCTGATGGAGTTATTTTTTATTTCCATGTTCTGAGAAGGTGTTGGTACTTTGTTTTTCTGAATGTTATTCTTTAGACTGGACTGACTTGTTTACTTGTGTCTTCAGTGTGGCTTTCTTATTCAGTGCTGTAGGTGAGTAACTACTTATAGTGTACAAGCGAGGAACTGATTCCCTGTCAGGGTCCACTCACAAACATGCAGTTATAGTGGGAGCAATCACAAAACTGTAATTTACGTAAAATCTCCTTTCTGACTCCTATCCACCTAATGGAGAAAGACGAGCAATAATTTTCCAGCAACCTTTCGAAATCTCTTTGATTTTTGTCTTTTTTTTTTAAAAAAAAAGGCTTTTTTTAAAGAAGGGACAAGTTTTAATGTCCTCTTCAAATCCATAACATAGGGGATATAGTAAGAAAAACACAGTGAATTTCTGGGAGGAGAAGTCCTAAAGGGGAAGAGTACGTTTCCATGGTACTGTCAACATGTGGACTTTACATTTTTGTTCTTGCTCCCAGACTACTATCAATACAAAACAACACAAAACACAAAACTAAACAGTATCATCTACTCATGGAGTGTTGTTGTGTTAGACAAAGTCTGAAAGCCCACCTTAATTTTTTATATAACTGTCTTTTAGCTCTTCCTTTTACAGGGCAGGCCTTGTTCTGAACTGTTTTAGCTTCTGACTGTTAAATACCAATGCATGCACTGCATTTCCTAGATTTCTTTCCTTTCCCCACGTTCTGTATCCCTTTTCTTGTGCATTTTATTTTCCAATAGATTAGATATGTCTACTGTGCTGTATATAGAGCAAGAAGTAATATTCAGCAGTTGTGGCATTTATGTATAGTTACATTTGTGTACTGCTGAAAATGCAGGCTTTTGTAACAATGTGATCTTTAATAATGCACTACAAGTACCCAGTGTATTTTAGCTATTTTAGTAGGATTTGTTCAATAAATATGCAAGCTTTAAGGGTAGACGTGATGTCTCTGTTTCCTTATTACAATAAGGGGAGGTCTCCTTTTCTGTTTCCTTGCAGCTGTTCTTTTTGTGACTTCTGAGGTTTTTTCCAGGACTATCTGGTGAAGTAAAAGGTGATTCCTTTTGTTGTCTGCTAAACAATAGCTATTAAGATAACCTAAATGCCAGACCTGGATCTGGGAAGTGATAGCTGCTGGACAATGGTAGTCATGTACTTTGCTTTCAAGACTGCTGAGTGGCTGGGTCAGATGTGACACTTGATGCCATTTTTAGTAATCCCAGGAGGAGACTGTGGGGCTGTGAATGGCAAATACAATGTGTTTAATTTTCCACCTCTGATAAACTGAATTAAAAGGCCATTTTCCTAGCATGTGTAATATAGTTTAAAATAATGTCCTCTCTTTACAGTCCTCTCTTTAAAAACACTTTTATTGGGGGGAAAAGTAATATCTGCATTTGTAAGTTTTAGAACATACATTGCTTTCATTATAGCATAAAAAACAGAGCAGCATTTTAAAAAAAAACCACGAGATCTACCAATTGATACCAGATGTAGTTCTGCCCCTGAAGTTTTCCAGTCATGAGAGTAAATGAATGCAATTCCATATGTCCTGACTCTCCATCCCACTGGGAGGATTTACACAGGGATTGAGTTTAGTTTGATGACTTCTGTTGTATCACAGAAAGCTGACCATGCACGCACAGCGCCTGATCCAAATGGCCGCCAATCTCACTGTAGGAAACACAATGGGCAGCAGTGTAGTTGGGCTAGAGCTAACTCTCTGGTTAGAAAGCAAATTTATCTTCTCTATCTGATGTATGTGTATATACATATAGACATTATATATATGCAATCTATATAGATATGTAAAGGATGAGGAACAGTTAATAGAGTTAGAGCAATGATTAATTGGTTAATTGATCTTATTTTTTTAACCTGTGGTCCACTGGCTTTGGGAAGTAAGTGAACCATTTCTAAAAGAGATATGAAAGGTGATTAAAAGGCCTTTAAATCCCAATTCTATTATTAGTCATATTTAAATTTGCTACACAAGAAAAGCTTTTAAAGCTGAAGTATTTAAAAGTGTTGCACACTCCTTTGGAACTTGCAGCTGCTGAAATAATGATTGCTTGACCTTCAGCACTGGTTTTTAATCTTCACAGCAACATGCCACATTTTAATAAAGACGTAAGGATCTGTGGATTAGGGTCTTTGACCAAACTACAACTGAAAAGTCGCTCTTGGATACCACAAATAACAGGTCTTTTTGTTAATAATAAACAAGAAGGACTCCTTACTGTATAAAACAACTTCTAATATGCTAACATTCTAGAGACTGAAATTTGCCAAGGATTATTTCATATACATTATGATTAATAGAGTCTTTCTAAATAGGCAAATGTGACATAGATAAACTTCTGCATCAGCAGTAGTGGCTGTGGCATCAGCTTCATAACATTAAAAAAAAAAGAGAAAAAAGTTAGAAAGTGACCATACCTAAAAAACCCAATGGTATGGTCATTTTAAGGAATGCCCCTAGGATTTCATATGTCTTTCCTGTAATGCTCCATGAATCAACGTTATTAGACATGTTTTGAAAAAAAAACTGTACAGTTTGACTGTCTGAGACATTAGCTGCATGCATCACATGTTTGCTTCTGTCTGGTGTACACACGATACCCCCTTGTGCATATGAGGGGCAGGAGTGAGCAGTGTGCTTTGCACCCCTACATCAGGGCTTGGGGTTGGGGAGCCAGAGGAGAAGCCTGGGAATGTCTCCCAGCTGTATGCTTGACACAGCCATGGCACAACCACACTGCCACACTAAGAGCAACGGTGAAAGAAGTTCTACTGTTCTCATCCTAGGAATGGCATCATTCAGTTTTGGCTATGGCACAAAGAGACCTTGAGCTGGACCTGAGAATCAGCAGTGTAAAAGCTGATCTAGAGAGGTGGTGGTAGGGCAAGGGTGGGGAACGGAGCAGGTCAGTGCTTCTCAGGCTGGTGGAGAGGCTTCCTGTAGCTGGAAAGTTGATTAAAATAATTGGAAAAAAAAGCAGTCTGTCTCGCAGTCAGTTGATGCAGTACAGCATGATGAGGCACCTTTTTAGCCTCCTCGTTAAGTAGTTACTTGTGTAACAGAAAGGCTAGTGAGAGTATTTTTAAAGCATTATGCTCAAGTAGATTGATTCAGGAAATGTTGGTTCTAACTGCAAACCTTGTAATAACATACCATGGAGGGTCTGGCAAATCAATCTTTGTCCCACAGCAAAACAAACAAGAAAAAACCAAAGATGAATCCTGGAAAACAGGAATAATAATGGATACCCGTTTTTCCTAAACATTTTAAGCTATACAGATAAAATCATTACTTAGGAACTTGCTATTGTTACCACCGAGCATCACATTTTAAATGAAAAGTAGGGCAGAACAGCATGTGTTACCATTTAAATTCCAGTACTAAAAAACCTGCATTGTTAATTACCAAATGAAGAAAACATTAACCCCTTGGAGTTTATGCCGCCAGCATCCTGAGGAGGTGGGTTAAAAAGACCTGATTCATATTCATAAGTTTATTCAGTGGAAGTTTGCTAATTTCTGTCTGCATGCATATAAAACCTATGCAAAAGAACACTAACAGTTTTAAATCAATATTACTTTAACGCCAGACTCCAATTAAATAGACTCCAATTAAATTTCCACTATTAAAGCTGTACTACCATATTACAAAAGAAAAAAAAATCAATATTCCAGATAAGAAGTTCAAACTCAAAAAGCAAATTTAAATAGAATGAAAATGAGCCCAAATCTGCCTCAACAGCATCATGTTCCTGTGAAAAAAAAAAACTAAACATGATACTGGAATAACCTGGAGTATTACCAGCAAGTCAAGTGAGGTAATAGTTTAGCACTACTCAGCATCGGCAAGGCTACAGCTGGAATAAGACATCCTACTTGGGCACCTCAGCTCAGAGTAGATGGGTGCCCAGTGGCGAGAGTCCAGTGGAACGCAGCACGCACGGTGTGAATGATGGCAGAGAATGTGTCTGATGGGGAGTGACTGAAAGAAACGTGTTGGTTTAGTCCGAAGTGAAGCTAACGAACTGCTCTTTGTGGGGGTAGACCGAGATAGAGTAGTCTTCAGTGTCATAAAACAGGTTGAGGTAACACCTAGAAATTTGGAAAAGACTTTCAAAGGTGGAAGGATAGGGATGTGCTCGAGTAGGGTGCCAGGGGAGAGGCTGTGGGATGTTCATCTTCTGAGATCTTTCAGAACAGAAAATATCTGTTATTTGTATTACCTGTAAATCAAAGCCAGATGATCCTATCATGAAGTAATGATAGACTAGAATCAAGAATTTCTGCCTTTTTTTTTCTTCCTAAAAACTTTCCTGGCAAACATAGTGTGGCCCCATACATTTCCAAAACTGTCCGCATAAGACTTGCATTCCCCACTCACCTTTTACTCACCCTGCAGACTGATTCCAAGGGGACTATGAGCTATGTGCTGAGGCACGAGACCCCTTCTTGTGGTCCCTCACATCCCTGTTTTCTAAGATTTGAGTTCTGGTGAAGTAAAAGACTGGAATTCGGGAACTTAAATGGGCTTTGCTGCTACAGCCATGAAAACATGGGTAACTTACACTCTAGTTGAAAGAAAGGAAAGACCAGGAGAAAAAAAGAAAGACGGAGAGAATATAGCAAGCAATCAAGGGGAAATAGGAAATTCTAAGAAGTTGTGCCTGTCTGAGCCGTAGCTCAAGAGATGCAAGGTTTGCAGAGTCAAAACATGAGGGTTACACTCTATTTGCAATAGATATTTTCCTTTTCAGACGCAGAGCTCTGAAATGCCTTGTTGAAAACACGCGAGAAGCAGACTTGACTTTAGAGAACAGTCGTTGATGGTTTTTCTCCCCACATTTTATGAGTGGGGATCTGCAGGAGAGGAGGCAGTCTGGCAGCCACACTGGGAAAAGTTATAGGAGGAGATGAGATTCTTCGCCAGCTCTGTGGGAGCAGGGGCATTCCTTGATGCCTCAGCTGTACCTGCTTAGCCCAGCTTGGGCCTCAAGACCCTGGCATTACCTCTGCCCATGGACATGCCTGGCAACATTCATGCAACGGCCACCATGGTCAGACCCTGTGTCTCTAGTCTCAGGCTAAGTGGGGGAACATGGCAAAGCAGAGCAGACATGCTGTAGTTTGCATCCTCCTGAAAAACAAATCCAATATTTGGATACTAAAATACTGCCTACCTATGCTGCAGAATAAAGAAGAAAATACATCCTGCATGTATAGTTTAATTGCTGTGTAAACATAACCTAAAGTCCTCAGGTAACCTGCTAGCTTACTGAGAATCCCAACCACCTGCACCTATTCATCTGAACCATTTTGTAAGTGCATCCAGAGCTGTGAGCTACCACCTGTCTGTCAGGGTACAGCCAGAGCTCAAAGTGCTGTGTAAGCTGGTGTAAATTATCTCAGGAAGCAGTGTAATTGCAAAATCAGTGCTGCTTAACAAAAAAGTCAGAAGGATGCTCATGCTCTTCGTGCCTTCATTTCTACCTTGCCCTTCTGATATTGCCTGAGTATGTTAGCTTGATCTCATTTGTCAATTTGTAATATAAATGGCCTTTCAGAGCAGCTAAACTCTATTCTGGCTCTGAAGGCTCCAATTTGTTGTGTTAAGTTGTGGGTTTAAATACTTCACACTGTATGTCACTTAGTGCGTGCTGCTTTCCAAAGCTCTCAACTCCTTGTGACTCATCTAATATTTTCCAGCTGCTGATTCCAGAGGAAGAGACGTGACCCAACAGCTGATGTTTTATACAAAGAAAGAGTATCCTGTTTGCACAGCTCTGTTTCAGATTCATATTGCACGTGTCTGAAGTTAAACCCATGAATCTGTTCAGGCAGATAATTGTATTATTGGGAAATTTACTTTATGTAACTTAGAACAGATCCTGAAAGTTGCAAGATGTCACAGCAGTAGGGACTTCTTTCTTCCAAGACATATCCTCAAGATGAAAGTGCTGAGCAGGTTTCTCGTGCATTTTTTCATGTATTCTCAGGTGTTTTTTGCAGTCTTGAGTCTTCAGTTCACCTAAACAGATTCCCATTAACAAACATAAGAACCCAGATAACTTTGTGCCATGATTTCTCCTTTCAACACCTCATTTTCCCAAAAGCTGTATTTCTTAGCTGGAAATTTCAGCGTGTTTTAAGCTCCTGTTAAAATTCTCTGTACCCATCCACTCAAGACTTACCATTGACCATCCATCTTCCTACAACAAAACTACTGGACAGCAAGTCCTGGAGTTTAGGACTAGACTGCCACAGGTTTATGGCTACATCTAGATTTACTTTCCCAACGGTTATGCAATCAGTTGCATCACTGACCGTACTGACAGCTGCACGAGTGTTGCTAGAGTTAAGTGCGTTAGCAGTCTGTCAAAGCAGCCTTGTCTTTGGAGGTTTAATTTCCCTGTGAGTCATTTTGGCTTGGTCTCTTTTTCCTTACTACCATTTGCTGGGAGGTGAGTTTCTTCCCATGAGTCACTAGCACGATTGTACAGCCCCTCTAGTGAAGTGCCCTGGGAGGCTCAGGAGCCGTAATGTTTCCGGCACAGACTTCAGTCAGCCATTCAAAACCACCTGTAGCCTCTAATTAATTCGTAGTCCATTTGCTTTCTTTTCAAGCCCAACAAATTCTCGGTGTTTCCTCAGTAGCCCACCTGAGCTGGCAGTGCTTTTCACAGGAAGGTTGTGTGAGGACATGGCTGTATGGGCCAAAAAACACCCTCCAAAAAAAAAAAAGAGGGGGAGGGTATAAAAAGGATGCCTGAACATTGCATTTGTAAATAAACAGCAGTAAGCTAACCATAGCAGCAGAAAACATTCCTGTTGGATTTTGGAAAGCTAACCATGGCAGGAAACGGTTATGTAAAGTGCAAAATTACTACTATTTAAAAGTGCACTTTGATCAACAAACTGAGAAAAGATGTATTTCGTGCTTTTCACTCTGAAATACAGCAATTTGAGCAATTTGAGAAAGTTCTTTTCAGTGGGGAGCCCTGAGTTAGCAGACTTGCAATTTGCTCTAACTGATAAAGCTCACAGCATTGCCAGATCACACATGAGAGCAGCGGAAAAAACAGGGCACTCTTCCCCCAGTTTCATTTGCTGTTTGCCCTTTTACCAAAGGATCTGAACATCTAAAGTCAGAAGGGAGGAGCTAGGCACTGGCAAGTGGGTGCACAGCTGTGCACCCCACCTCCTGTCTTGCCAAAGCCCAATTCTACACCTCTCCACTTCTGCAGTTCCCTCTGCCTAAAGGGTCACAAAGAAGCAAGTTTTAGCAACAGGAGCCCACGTCTAGCAGCTGGGTGAATCAAATAACCCACCCACATCCCCCAGGTGTATTTGGTAATCCATGATAACATAGCACACAGTGTCCTGAGGCTGGGGAGAAGCTTTCTAAAGGGAAATGAGAGGAGTGGGGTTAACCTAGTCCCTGAAAGGCTGACGGGCAAAGATCTGGAAGGTAGGGAATTACTCCCTGTGATAGAAAAGAGAGACTTTAATCAAATGCTTTTCTATGATTAATGGCATCTATCCTAATTTCCAAGAAATTAGGTAGAGGGAGAATCCAAGAACAGCATGTACCTGAATTACATGCCAAAACACCAGGGATGTTGAAACAGTAAGCTAAGATCCATCTGATCTCGCAGAACTGTAAATGCTGAGCTACTCCACTGTAGTTACTAGGCTGGATAAACAAGATCAAAACCAGGTTCACGGGGCTGACATAAATCTTTTGATGCACTTGTGAAACAGACATTTCAGCTGAGTGGTCGAAACCGCGTAGTTCAGCTCTCACAGTCTGGATGGTGTTATTGACCATGTTTTACAGACCGCAGGCTTTGAGCAGAAGGGCACGACTGCGCCCAACACAGGTGAGCTTCCCTCGGGGGGGTCTGCCTGCTCACACCACCCCTGCCCTTCTCCCTCCCTTGGGCTGCTGAAAGGTGAACATCATGTTTTCCCTGCTTTCTGGGGTGCTTGGCTACTGCTGACCAAACATTAAAAGTTCTCTGTGAGTTTTAAGTGAGGCCACCACTCTCATGGTTAATGGGTTTCCTTTATTATCAAGGTGATTATGCTGTGACGTTCCCTCTTCAGAGACTGCATCGCTCTGGTGTGGAGGAACAACATGAACCACAGCTCTTCTTCTGCTGGGACACTCTGGGACCTGTAAGTCTAAACCACGCTTAATCAGCTATCAGGCAATTTTTGGACAGGGAATAATTTTACACTAACTTAGGGATTATGGCCCAGGGAAAGGAGTCATAACACCAGTTCCCTGAAAACTCATTTCTTCCCAACTGCTTTAGTGCGCTTTGCACTGCTCTGATGTGCTTGAGAGGTGAAGACGCCTGGGATTGCCATCAAAAACGGGTCTTTGTTCTGCTGGGCCACAAGGAAGGCACAAGGGGGACACAACTCTCTTCCCTTGTAGTAATTCCTGCCTGAGCCCTGCTGCAAAGTCAATACCCTTTTATTTTACACTCCTGCCTATTGTATTTGTAAATGCTAATCTCAGAAATGTGAACACCAATTGAAGTTATGTATCATGATGAAAACAGACAACATCTTGTTTGCAGACAGTGCAGTAACGTTATGTCCAGAGGCAGGTGAGGTTTGTTGCTCCTTCTGAAAGTCATGCAACCTTTTTTTTATTTCCGAGTGGTGCATGTGAACCTATTTCAGAAAGCTGTGCTTTTTTGTATCTCTTGGGATTACACATGAAGCACCAAACCCGTTCCCGCACACCCCATCACCAGACCATCCCCATAAGCATAAACTCCCTCTCGAGATGATACAGTGTCATTAAGTAACTGGATTTTTGATGACTGCTTGCATATTTACCTGTGTCCTTTTTTTTTTTTCCTTTGGAGAATTACATACTGTTTTCTGTTGACCTTAAAGTCTTAAACCCCAGAAAACACTAAGAAATGCATTAGATTAGCAATATCATGCAAAACCAAGAAAAACATTTCCCCAGAGGCCTCACAGCAATAACAAACTATTGGGGATAGGCAGAGATGTTCAATTCAGAACATATAATTTCAATACTCTAACTCATATAATAAGAGCATTCAATCATTTTGACACTACAATGAACAAAAGTATACTCAGGGTGGTAGGTACATCTCAGGCAAAATAGGTATTTAAAATAGACCATGTTGCTACATTTTATGTTGATAGACAATTTTTAGCACCGATATTCTTAAAGCAAACTGCCAGAAGTAGGATGGTGAACATCACACTCTCCTGCACTTCGGGCAACCCCCTCTGGGGCAATGCAGACAGCAGGCAACCCCCTCTGGGGCAATGCAGACAGCGGGCCAGAGTTTTGCTGGATTATAAATAACCAGATTTGGCCTGGCTCTCTTGCGGATTATGCAAGTTCAGTGTGGAAGAGGAAAGTGGATTAAGGGCCTCATGTTGCCTATTTCTGAGCCAGGAGTTTGCTTTTACAATACAGGCAGGAGGCAAAGGAGCAGGACAGGAATGACTGCTGGCCCTCTGGGAGTGGGCAGAAAAGCGAATGGCACTAGACACCTCCCAGTTTCATATGCACCGCAAGCAATTCCTATGCTACAGAACAGATCCTTTTAGAAAATTCGGGATCTTAGAGGGCACAAAATAGCGTGCTGTACCCTCAGTATGCCAGTGTGTCAAAGTAACTCAAGGCCACAACAGGTGCCTTTTATTTGCACCTGAGAGAGGGGTGACTTCTGAAATGGCTCTGGATAGCAATCAGCTTCTTACTGACAGTATTTTGGAGGTAAGTATTTGTGGCTAGTTTGGCTAATTGCATATATTTGTGGCTAACTATTCACTTTCAATCAGGCAGGCCTCAACTGGTACTACCCCAAAGTACACCATTTCCATACTAAGCCTGTGCCACAAACTGATTTTCTGATTTCATTCCTGTTTCCAGAATGATACATGGATGCTACCGAAAAGAAAGCAAACAAAAATGAAGTAGTAGGTCAGAGAAACTACTTTATCCACCTACTTTATCCAATGCATGCAGAAATACCTTGTCTTCTACTAGTTGCTAAAAAAATCTTTTTCTTTTTCCCTATGAAACAAAATTACATATGTCACTGTCTTGGACCATGGCATTTGCGGGAGCATGTACCTCACATTGCCAGTCTGAACAGTCATGTATGTCCAGTGCTGTGCTATTTTCTTGTTTTATTGCTGTATTCCCCAGCACTCATAAGAAGAACTAGAAAGAAAACCTAACAGTGAATGAGCTACACATCCCTGCTTGCTACCCGACCCACACAGTGCTCTCTGAGCATTCACAAAAAGTATTGACTCTAATAAAAGCAAGCAGTTGTAAAACCAGAGTTAAAATCCCTGAGGGAGAAGGTTAATGGCTGCACCAGAAGACCTTATTCCCCAGCACCAGCACACCCGTGCCACTTGCTGCAGAAGAGCCAGGAGGATGCATGGCGGCTGCTGCTGCTGCCTGTCTAGTAACAGTTATGGATATTGTAAGCGGTGAGTATGCTTAAGTCCTTCAAAGCCATAGTTCCTGACATACCAGAGGAAGGAGCTGCTGTAGAAAATGTAGCTTTAACTTTTCTGTGCTCCTTTTTACAGATATAAGTGGAGATAATACTGGTTATTAAGTTTTGTAATGCAAGAGGCTTCAGAGTTCTCTGAAGACAAGTTAAAAGAGTGCATTAAAAGTAGCCCAAAGGCCAGAGTGCAACACTAAAAAAATATGGGAAACTGGTCAAGTTCACCGATTTCTTATGCAAACTAAGGCAAGTCGCTCTGTCAGATTTAACAGATAACAATAACAAAAAAGAAGAAGAAAAAAGAAACCACCTACAGATTCCGTGTTGGAGGGTACTTTTTGGCACTCCAGATGTGTAACCCTCACCTCACCCTGCCTCTCGGTGCTTCATGGCTGTTTTTGTTACAAATCCTGTATAGAACACTACCTTCACCCTTCACAGCAGTGCTGCAGGGACACCTTAGTGACTGTGAAACACCAAACACATGGTGATCTGATGGAGTATAAAAGATGCACGCAATGGTTGGTGTTATTCCTCTCTACACACTACTACTACAATGATTCAAAAGACTGGTTACTGACACGATCTCTACAATTGTGAAATATCTGCTATAGCTAACAGTACTTGCCCCAGCCCACGGCTTTCCCCTGAATTATTTTCCTTTATTCTAGTGGTAACATTTTCTATGCTCATCAATAGTTCTTCCTCCTTCCTGCATGTTCAGCCCTGACTTATTTATCAGGAACATCTATACATTTGTTGATGGTTTTGTTTTTTGTTGTTTTTTGAGTCTACTCCTAATGTAAGCTATTCACAGACCACCTAAGGAGTTTAAGTTACTCACAGCAAGACATCACTGCAAAAATCCTGTCATAGCTTTTAATGATAATAGTCAGTAGTGGTAGTCAAAACTCAGAGTAATAACACTGACTAATGTAATCAAGTCTTTCTATGCCTTTGTTATTCTCCCTGGGTGAGTTGCCTGCTAAGAGCATAACAGTCTATTCTTATTGCTGGCTCTGAGATATGGGATTTGGCTGTTATTTTATCCTATGTCTAGTAATCTATTCCTTAAAATCATTTGGATAGGCTGATCTTCCTCTAGAGTCAGCAATGCCTTGCAACAGAAGTTTCCAAATCCTGCTCTGCACTGCAGTGTATAGTGCAGAGGCCTGTACTTTAAGCTGTGCAAGCTAAGAGAAGTTTGCCGTAGCCAATTAAATTAACTAATCAGCAAAAGATTTAAGACAAAATACTGAAAGTTTGAAAGTTTCATAGAATCATAGAGTGGTTTGTGTTGGAAGGGACCGTAAAGATCATCTAGTTCCAACCATGTTGCTCAAAGCCCCATCCAACCTGGCCTTGAACACTGCTAGGGAGGAGAGGCATCCACAACTTCTCTGGTCAGCCCATGCCAGTGTCTTACCACCCCCACAGGAAAGAATTTTTTTCCTAATATCTGATAGAAATCTACCCTCTTTCAGTTTAAAACTGTTACCCCTCATCCTATCACTACATGCCCTTGTAAAAATTCCCTCTCCTGCTTTCCTGTAGGCCCCCTGCAAATACTGGAAGGCTGCTATAAGGTGTCCCTGGAGCCTTCTTCAGGCTGAACAGCCCCAACTCTCTTAGCCTGTCTTCATAGCAGAGGTGCTTCAGCCCTCTGTTCATCTTCGTGGCCCTCCTCTGGACTCACTCCAACAGCTCCATGTCCTTCTTATGTTGGGGGCCCCAGAGCTGAATGCAGTACTCCAGGTGGGGTCTCACGAGAGCAGAGTAGAGGGGGAGAATTCTCTCCCTCGACCTGCTGGCCAAGATGCTTTTGATGCAGCCCAGGATACGGTTGGCCTTCTGGGCTGCAAGCGAACATTGATGGCTCAGGTTGAGCTTCTCATCAACCATCACCCCCAAGTCCTTCTCCTCAGGGCTGCTCTCAATCCATTCTCTGCCCAGCCTGTATTTGTGCTTGAGATTGCCCCAACCCACATGCAGGACCTTGCATTTGGCCTTGTTGAACTTCATGTGGTCACACGGGCCCAGCTCTCAAGCCTGTCATGGTCCCTCTTGATGGCATCCCTTCCCTGCAGCATGTCGACCGCACCACACAGCTTGGTGTCGTCAGCAAACTTGCTGAGTGCGCACTCAATCCCACTGTCCATGTCGCCGACAAAGATGTTAAACAGGACCGGTCCCAATACCGACCCCTGAGGAACACCACTCATCACTGGTGTCCACTTGGACATCGAGCCGTTGACCGCAAATCTTTGAGTGCGACCATCCAGCCAATTCCTTATCCACCAAGTGGTCCACCCATCAAGTCCATGTCTCTCCAATTTAGAGACAAGGATGTCATGCAGAACAGTATCAAATGCTTTGCGCATGTCCAGGTAGATGATGTCAGTTGCTCTTCCCTTATCCACCAATGTTGTAATCATGTCATAGAAAGCCACCAAATTTGTAAGGCACAGTTTGCCCTTAGTGAAGCCATGTTGGCTGTCACCAGCCACATCCTTATTTTCCATGTGCTTTAACATAGTTTCCAAGAAGATCTACTCCATGATCTTGCTGGACACAGAGTTGAGACTGACTCGCCTGTAGTTCCCCAGGTCTCCTTTTTTTCCCTTTTTAAAACTAGGGGTTATGTTTCCCCTTTTCCAATCAGTGGGGACTTCACTGGACTGCCACGACTTCTCAAAAATGATGGATAGTGGCTTAACAACTTCATTCACTAGTTCTCTCAGGACCCGTAGATGCACCTCATAAGGTCCCATAGACTTGTGCATCTTCACGTTCCTTAGATGGTCTCGAACCTGATCTTCTTCTACAGTGGGTGGTTCTTCATTCTCCCAGTCCCTCCCTTTGCCTTCTGCAACTTCAGTGGTGTAGCTAGAGCACTTGCTGGTGAAGACTGAGGCAAAAGAGTTGTTGAGTACCTCAGCTTTCTCCATATCCTGGGTAACCAGGTCTCCCATTTCCTTCCAAAGAGGGCCCACATTTTCCCTAGTCTTCCTTATATCACCAAAGTACCAATACAAGCTTTTCTTGTTGCCCTTGACATCCCTGGCCAGATTTATTTCTGTCAGGGCTTTAGCTTTCCTAACCTGGTCCCTGGCAGCTCAGACAATTTCCCTGTATTCCTCCCAGGCTACCTGCCCTTGCTTCCACCCTCTGTACGCTTCCTTTTTGTGCCTGATTTTATCCAGGAGCTCCTTGTTCATCCATGCAGGCCTCCTGGTGTTTTTGCCTGCCTTCTT
Organism: Nyctibius grandis; assembly: GCF_013368605.1. Classification (NCBI taxonomy): domain Eukaryota; kingdom Metazoa; phylum Chordata; class Aves; order Nyctibiiformes; family Nyctibiidae; genus Nyctibius; species Nyctibius grandis. The sequence continues at coordinate 69,914,956 of NC_090695.1, read as the reverse complement.
CTTTGCTGGGATGCATCGCTCCAGAGCCTGGAGGAGGTGGTCCTTGAATATTAACCAGCTGTCTTGGGCCCCTCTTCCCTCCAGGGCTTTATCCCAAGGGACTCTACCAAGCAGGTCCCTAAAGAGGCCAAAGTCAGCTCTCCTGAAGTCCAGGGTAGTGAGCTTGCTGTGCATCTTGCTTGCTGCCCTATGGATCCTGAACTCCACCATTTCATGGTCACTGCAGCCAAGGCTGCCCTTGAGCTTCACATTTCCCACCAGCCTCTCCTTGTTGATGAGAACAAGGTCCAGCATAGCACCTCTCCGTGTTGGCTCCTCTATCACTTGGAAGTTATCATCAATGCTTTCCAGGAACCTCCTGGATTGCTTATGCCCTGCTGTGTTGTCCCTCCAACAGATACTGGGGTGGCTGAAGTCCCCCATGAGGACACTTTGAAACAAAAGAATATACTGATAGTATACAAAACATTTTTTAACAGCCAGCAAGGATTCAAGAACAAAATTGCATCCAACCAACCTCATTTCCTCTACAATAAGGTAAAAGGCTTGTGAACAAACAATAGAAGCCATAAATCTTGCCTTTCATTATATTTTTGACATTGGCTGATGTGATCTTTTTATAGTAAACTCAGCAAACCTGGTCAGAATGAAGTGGGAGCAAAATTGGAGAACCATACCAGAAAAGTGCTCAGCCGTTTACTACAAAAACACAGCCATAGATTAAATCCTTGCCTTTGTGCAAATCAACATTTTCAGCAACTAGGATATTGAACTAGGAAGCAACCCTATTGAATTTTAGGCACTGAGCTAAAGGTACAGGCAGTGGCACTGACGAACACCGTGAACACTTAAAATTATCTTGACAAATTGATCTTTTTTTCTTTTTAAGCAGCTGTTGTTCAATAAGAAGAAGGTACAACATCCAGACAATGTCATCCAGTGCTTAGACAGATACCCAAATTTTTGGGTGGTACTTTTGTAGAAGAAGATCTGGGGGTCACAGTGGATCTGAAGCTATCAGGAGTTAATTTGCTGTTGTTGCTAGAAAAGCAAATACTGTAGTGGAATATATAAACAGAAGCATAACCTACAGGGCTCATACAGTACTTGTTCCAATCAAGTCAGCATTTGCAAAACCTCAGCCAAACTGCTGTATCCAGTTTTGGGCAAGGCACTTCCTGCAAGATGGGGAGAAGCTGGAGAGAGTCCAGAAGAGAGCAGTGAAAATAGCCAAAGGTCTAGAAAATGCACTCAGTGAGGAAAAACTGCAAGAAATAGGACTGTTTAATTTAATGCGAGGGGAACATGACAACACTCCTGAAGTATACAAAAGGCAGCTGCAAAGGAGCAGGGGAAAAATCTTGTTTCCTGGTCCATGAGAGTTACAGCGGGAAACAAAGAGCCTAAATCCTGGTGGGGCCTTTAGGTTTAATGTTAGGAAGTGTTTTCTAACAGCTTGGCCACTGCTGCAGGACATCTTGGAAAATCTCAGATACACTCAGGAAGAATCGCACAAATTTCTCCCAGGAGTATCGCAGTCATGCAGGGAGTTCATACTGCTGAACCACTTGGAAGACCTTTCCAGACTAGTAATCACCAACAACAATTTTCATTTCATGTATAGCAAACAAAAAATAAGGGAACAGCAGATAAAAGATAGGTGCAAGATTTTAGACCCTACTGATAAATTAAGGGAAGGATGAGGTTGCTCAGGCCTCCGTTCCTCTTCACAGTAATTTAAACAATACTTAGTGAGAAACATAGAATGGCTGAAGAATTAATGATCTAAAAGTTTTGATTTTAATATAACTGTGTTCCAGCTGCTCTGTCTCCTGGGATCTTCATGTTTACCCCAACATCACTGCATCTTCCTGGTCTCAGTGGCCAGAAAAGAAGGACGTTGGCCAGCTCAGAGAAGAACACTATCCAGAAAGGGGAGTATGGTCTGCATACCCTTCTTCCACATGCACTTTTGCATCCTTTGCTTGGGCAGTCCAGCCCTGACGGGGTCAGGCTATTAGGAACCAGCTAGCCCCAATCAGCAAGCCACGTCTTCCATGCTTGCCCTGGGCAGAACAAACTTCATAGCTCGGGCTCAGCAGAACAGCAGGAAATGCCTGCCCTGGTGCAGCGGCTCTGTGCCCGATGTAAGCTGACAAATGACTGCCCGAGGTGCTAGGCAAGGAGGGCACATGCTGGCCACCATGTGAGTACAGACAAAGGGGAGTTCTGCAAGGCTGCTTCCAGAGCAGGTGGTGGTGATGGTCATCTGGACCCTGGCAGCAGCATCCTGCCACCACCAAAGGTGCCTTGTGCCTCCTCCGAGCCCTGCTCCCCCTTGCCTCTCACTCTTTGTCAGCTAAAAACAGGTCTTTTGCAGACTGGCTGGTGACCACAGCAGCAGCCACAAGCAGTGCCGTGGGCTGCTGCACTGAGCCCAGCTGGACTTAGTGAGACTAGGGAGATCATGTGCTGCATGGGGTTTCTCTAGCATCAACCTCATTAGTGTGTGGGCAATGGGTAGAGAAGCAGCGGGTCTTGTCCCCTCTTATGTATGTGTACTTCACTGTCACTGCCCAGGCATAAACACAAGATCTCTAAGAATATCTGCCTAACACATCTTAACTGAGTTTTCACTTCAAATGGGAAATTTTAGTATTTTTAATAATATCTGAAAGAACGAGATCTGACAGGTATTTTTTTTCCTTATAGCAATCTCTCCCTACCTAAATGGAAAAGAAATAAGAGGAATGCAATACCTTGTTAATGAACCAAAGGCTTCAATGGATTATACTTCAAATATTTTTACCCTTTTCTTCCTCTTTCAGTACCCTTTTTAAAACATTTAATGTATTTTTAAGTGCGACCTTTTAAGTGCAGGTTTCCATGTGTATAAGCAGACTAGTATGTAAAACTCTGAACCAGGACTGTTTGCTTCTCACACTCTGGTGGGGCTGTGCTAAAACTACTACTCCCCCTCTACTCCACTCTCGTGAGACCCCACCTGAAGTACTACGTTCAGCTCTAGGGCCCCCCACATAAGAAGGACATGAAGCTGATGGAGCGGGTTAAGAGGAGGGCCACGAAGATGATCAGAGGGCTGGAGCACCTCTCCTATGAAGACAGGCTGAGAGAGTTGGGGCCGTTCAGCCTGGAGAAGAGAAGTTGTCTGGGGAGACCTCATAGCAGCCTTACAGTACCTGAAGGGGGCTACAGGAAAGCGGGAGAGGGGCTTTTTACAAGTACAAGTAGTGACAGGACGAGGGGGAACGGTTTTAAACTGAGAGAGAGTAGATTTAGATTAGATATTAGGAAGAAATTCTTTACTGTGAGGGTGGTGAGACACTGGCACAGGTTGCCCAGAGAAGATGTGGATGCCCTCTCCCTGGAAGTGTTCAAGGCCAGGCTGGATGGGGCTTTGAGCAACTTGGTCTAGTGGAAGGTGTCCCTGTCCATGGCAGGGGGGTTGGAACTAGATGATCTTTAAGGTCCCTTCCAACCCAAACCGTTCTATGATTCTACTAGTTTCATGGCTGCATGTAACCTAATAGCAGCATCAGAAGAAGCAGTCACAGCCTGTAGCCTCTGGCCTGCTGACCCTACATTTAATTGGAGGTAAGATGCACTAACTGTAGAAAATGTGAGGGGGAAGACAAACAGTGTGTGAAATACAACTGACATGATCAAACTTGCTACATCCAGTTTCTACTATTTCCACAACCTACAGTATTTATGTTGCTTCCACTATGATTTTAATTTTTCGCTTTAGCTCACTGCCTTAAGAAAATGATTAATTAAAAATAAGGAGTTTGGTTTCTTTTAAGACACCTACTCAGATAATAAGCCAGTTTTCCCTCTCAAATCATCTGACTGATGCGCTGCCAAGAAGCACAGGCAGTTCCCCACCTTCACCCTTCAGCCAGGACCAGCTGTTGTTTCCTACACGTGCAAGAGAGATGAACATGGACCAAACTGCAGCTCACGGTGCTGGGCTGAGCATGGCCCCAGCTGCCCCCAAGGGTTACCTGCTCCAGGTCCCCTCTGCTCCACCCTGCCAGCCACCCCTACTCCCAGGGGCTTACAGAGGTGCCTAGCGAAAGCCACATTGTGACTTTCTTTTCCAGTTACTTCTGCCTCGTGAGACAATGCAAGAGCTTACAACAGGGACACGGGTATGGGCTATGTGCTTAAAACCGCAGTGGACGCATCACTGGGTAGAGCTGTCTACTGTGAGGCTGCTCAGGGGCCCCAAACACAGAGGCTAAAGACAACTTAGGTGGCCTTACCAGCTGCCAAAATTCTGTACCAGCCCAAGTTATAAACATTGAAAAGCAAGATGTATGCAAATTACGTATAAGAACTATTACTTCATTTGGAGCTGGAGCTCTTATCTAGTTGACTATTACAAGTAACCTTCACCTTTCCAAATTCTACCAGGTAGTAGAGGCTACTATATGGACATAAGCCACTTCGTGTGCTGGCTATAGGTGCATTCCCTTTGAAGAAGAAACATGGGAGCAAATCTGTGTCTGCACGGCTGCTCCTAACTCACACAGCATGACATTTAAGAGGCTAAGGACAGTTCCTCTGAGCTCAGCTGGTAGCATTCAAGCTGCCTCATGCTTTGTCAAGGCACACATAAACACCAGGATAATTGTCTGTCCAAAAGTAAATTTTACTTTCATGGTAGCATTCAGATAAGCCCTCAGAAGTATGTTTCTAACGTCTGCATTCTGCCCATTAATTCTGGCACATCAACTACTTAATGTAATTGTCAGGAGGATTATAGTAATTTATATAAATTTAAAAGACAATAATTCATTATGCATTTTACTGAAGATAGAAGTGTAAATCTGTTTCTGGGAATCATTCTTGCTTAATCTTGAAGACTGGCCCTCTGCTATGTTTAAGGGGTCAGTCAGTACCAAACAATGGATAGATGTGAAATTGTACATTCAGTCCTGAAATGAAATAAAAAATCTTCTTTATTCTAGTAAAGTAAAAAAAAACAAAAGGTTTTTTTTGCAGACTTTCCACAAGAAAAATCTGACATGAAGAATTATTTGTATTTTCTATATTACATGAAAGCAGTTTATGTCAATTACTTAGCGTTTCCTTGTTTTACGAATTTTAAAGCGCTTGGAGTACTTTGTGTGGTTTTCCTCATTTTAGAGCCAACCCAGCTATTACTAAATTTCTTTAAGGAAAGCTTTGTAAGCATTCTTCTTCAGAGGTGAAGCCAAGAATTTAGGAAGGTTTACAGAGCTGACTTCCATGCAGATAAGAGGACCACCATCAAACGCTGTCTCTTTAAATTTTAACTTCACTTTATGAGTTCAGTTACTTTTGCTATTTTGAGATAAAAGGGAAGACCTAATGTGGCAGAAAAATTTTCTTCCTACCAGCCTGCTTTTTGCACAGCTATCAAATGTGTCTGCATCTAGCCACTCTAAGAGACAGTGCACTTAATTAGACCTCAGATCTGATTTAGTATCTATGCATTAACATCAAACTAAACTTACCGTCTTCTACTGCAATGTGAATAATTGCTAAAAAGCAATTTATAATTATGAAGGGAATTCTCCGAATTCTCATATAGTTCATTCTTTATGAATGCTCCAATAGCTTTAAGCTATTTTATCCCAACAGTCTGGAATACAAAATAAGGTTATAGCAGAAACTTTCCATCCAGTATTTCCTTTGCAATATATAGTAATCACTACATTGGATTTTAGTACAGTTCTCTGAGTTAAACTGATCTGACAAGACCTGAATGAATGGCTGATTGGTTTCCTTCACCCGCAGCTTTGATCATTTTATACAATGAATCACAGAATCACAGAATCAACCAGGTTGGAAGAGACCTCTGGGATCACTGAGTCCAGCCGTTGCCCTGACACCACCATGTCAACTAGACCATGGCACTAAGTGCCATGTCCAGTCTTTTCTTAAACACATCCAGAGATGGTGACTCCACCACCTCCCTGGGCAGCCCATTCCAATGGCTAATAACCCTTTCTGAAAAGAAATTCTTCCTAATGTCCAACCTGAACCTCCCCTGGCGAAGCTTGAGGCTATGTCCTCTTGTCCTGTTGCTAGTTGCCCAGGAGAAGAGGCCGACTCCCACTTCACTACAACCTCCCTTCAGGTAGTTGTAGACTGCAATAAGGTCACCTCTGAGCCTCCTCTTCTCCAGGCTAAACAACTCCAGCTCCCTCAGCTGTTCCTCATAGGTCATACCCTCCAGACCCTTCACCAGCTTCGTCACCCTCCTCTGGACTCGCTCCAACACCTCAACATCTTTCTTGAAGTGCGGGGCCCAGAACTGGACACAGTATTCAAGGTGCGGCCTCACCAGTGCTGAGTACAGAGGGATGATCACTTCCCTAGACTGGCTGGCTACACTATTCCTAATAGAGGCCAGGATGCCATTGGCCTTCTTGGCCACCTGGGCACACTGCTGGCTCATGTTTAGCCAGCTGTCGATCAGCACCCCCAGGTCTCTTTCTGCCGGGCCGCTTTCTAACCACTCTTCCCCCAGCCTGTAGCACTGCATGGGGTTGTTGTGGCCAAAGTGTAAGACCCGGCACTTGTTCTTGTTGAACCTCATGCCGTTGGTCTCGGCCCATCTATCTAACCTGTCCAGATCCCTCTGTAGGGCCTTCCTACCCTCCAGCAGATCGACACTCCCACCCAGCTTGGTGTCATCTGCAAATTTACTGAAGGTGCATTCAATCCCTACGTCTAGATCATCTATAAAGATCTTGAACAGCACCGGCCCCAGAACTGAGCCCTGGGGAACACCGCTAGTGACCAGCCACCAGTTGGCCTTTGCCCCATTCACCACCACTCTCTGGGCTTGGCCATCCAGCCAGTTTTTAACCCATCAAAGGGTCCACCCATCCAAGCCCCGGGCAGCCAGTTTGTCTAGGAGGATGCTGTGGGAGACAGTGTCGAATGCCTTACTGAAGTCTAGATAGACTACATCCACAGCCCTGCCCACAGCTGTTTAGAATACCTGAACTCCACATTTTCCCAGCAATTGTACCCAAATTACAGCAAAGGACAAACCAAGTTTTATTTCTGTTTCTACTGTCAAGAGATTATGTGCCCCCCTTTCTTTAATGCTCGTGTGGTTACAGAGAATAGTGTAAAGATTAAAAGAGTGAAACAGAGAAATTCAAGGAAGAAAATGAGCAAGGTATGGAGGAAGTAGACCCATCTTGAACTTCTAACAGGCTTTTCTTTAACTTTGGCACGCTGCTTTTCATAAGAATATAACTAGCCCGGTGTTTCTAGGTATTTCAGATTAAATATGCAATTGTGCAGCTAGATGTCAAAGGCAAAGTTCAATTATAAAAAATGTTATTCGCTGCAGACTGGTTCTTGCTCCCTAGTTGCATTTGTGGCAGTAGAAGAAGTTATTGTTTCTCTGGAAAGCCTTTATGAAATCATACTGGTTTCAGGGCTATACCTGTGGCAGCTGGTAAGCAAAAACAAGAGATGTAAGAGAAGTGACTTCTACTCAGATATTACATGAAATTATTCCTTAAAGATATTGTTCATATGGAATACATATACTGCTAAAAGTAGCTAATAAATACGAGCGTCACTGAGTCAGCACTGTGTGGGGGACTAAGCGTAATTTCTGAAAGGGATAATACTGCTGATCTAGCTTCACAGGAGCACTGCTGTGTTTTGTGTTTATCTCATGCAAAGAAAATCCTGTATCCTAAAGGTCACCATTACACAGAGACCATCAGCAGCCCCTCAGATTTTAACAGAGCATATTTTCAATATTGGTCTGGCATAAAGATACTGAGAGGAAGACTGGGACATCCTGATTGAAATAAAATTCTTCACAGAATCACAGAATCACAGACTGGTTTGGATTGGAAGGGACCTTAAAGATCATCTAGCTCCAACCTCCCCTGCCACAGGCAGGGACACCTTTCCTCTAGACCAGGTTGCTCAAAGCCTCATCCAACCTGACCTTAAACATTGCCAGGGAGGGGGCAGCCACAGCTTCTCTGGACTTCAGCTCACCTCTGAGGGCTTTTTCTCTTTAGTGTTCAGCCAGGAAATAATTTGTGTTTCACTAAAAGAGTCTCCTCTCTCCATTTTCAGCCAGTTCACCCTTTTTAGAACATTTTCAGTTAACATTTGTGACTTTATAAGCACTTTATAAGCATAATTTTTCTAACTAAAACATCAATGCTGTTTAAAAGCAAAAAGTGAAACTTCCAGTAAATAAGGTGTTAATTCTGAGATGTATGTAAATGAAAAGCCCCAACATTTATGTTTCCCAGCAATATTTTTTATTTTTGGATTTTTTTTTGGTTTTGCTTTTAATGTAAAACCACTTCCAAATATGACCCTCTTCTGCAATTCATTTTGGGTCTGTTGAAAACTCAGGAGGAATAAGAAAGAAGGAAATTCACCTGGTCCTGCAATGATCTGTTTCTCAAAACTTGCCTCTGGGGAGCTTCTGAACCAAGGCCATAACATATGGTATGTGTGACAGTTTATCAGATTTTGTTATTCATAGGGCCTGGACTGCATACTTCACAAAACAATAATTTTCCCAGAAGCTGGTCTGTACCAAAGTCATTTTTGGTTTTTAACTGAGTATCTGTGCTACATGTTTCCTTCATATTAATGCTCATTCACATATTCTCTGCATTACTGTTGACAATTTTAAGAGGACGGGAGAGACCACCTCCAGCTGAGTAGCATACATACAGTGATACTTTTCTAATAGATTGGAGATACAGGTTTATAGTCTGCTAATGACATTAATTTGGAGTTAATGTAGCAACCTGGGCTTTTGTCCATGAAGTTTAGGCAGTTTATTGATCGCCTTTCCAGATTGAGTTCAGAGAAAGGTAAAGGCTGCTGTGGACTTCTACCATGCGTAAACGTAACGTGAAATTATTGGGACAACCTCAGAACTGCAGCACTGTAATTCTGTTGCACTGTCACGATGTAGGAGACCAGTTAGTGTGCAAGTGCAGAGTGCCTTTTAAAAGCCATAAACCAAACCATATAAAAAAGTTAATTTTTGCCAGAATACTCAAAAGTACAAGTCAGTACTTTTCTAATTATTATCTCTCAGTTTTCAATCCAAATGACAGCACTTCTTAAGATAAAATATCAATTAATTTTGAGACATTTTTACAAAACCCAAGAATACAACAGCATCCATGCATCATTGTATGGACTGCTTCTCCTTCACCCACAAAACTTCTAACTCTGTGCTGAACAAAAATAGAGCATTAGACAAACCCTAAACTTAAAAGAGAAAATAAAACAGAATTACCAATATATACCCTAGTACTTTTCTTCCTTATTTTAATTGGTTCTTTTCTCTATAGCAGGACCATTAATCTCCGTATCAGATACTTCTCTAGCAATTCAATTAATTATAAATGAGTGGGCTGGAACTGCACTCTTCTGTGCAATGTTTAAATATGTGGGGCAGGAAGCAGCAGCAAGGAAGAAATCCAAGGGTCAGATAAGGTAAGAATAAAAGTGCAGAGAAAGGCAGATATTTGTCTTCCATCAAATGTGCTAGTGAGAGAGTAAGCAGCACTCTGTTCCCTTAACTTTGCTGGGACTATTCATGTGCATAAATGCATACATGCATTCATGTTTTGATGGCCTGAGATTTTTAAGAGTAAATCAAAGAAACTGGGGGATGGAGTGGAGACGAGGTTTGAAATTCCCATATTCATTCCAGTGAGTTGTTGCATCTGAGTTTATTCTGACTCAGTGCTGCAGTATCAATCACTCATCGTGTGGGCAGGTTGGAGCAGAAAATGCACACACAAACACCCGCATGCATATACACATGTATACACACACATATGCACACTCACAGTGCTCTGTAGAGTCCAAACTGACTTTATCCAGTGACATAGTAAAGACACTTTACACAGGCAAAATGTGCTAAATTGTAAGCCAAAAACCAACCCTCCTTATGTACCTGAGTTGAGAGAAACCTGCTGTGACTAAGTAGCAGCGGTGTCTTTAGGGGAAGAAGACCAAAGTGGAGCAATTCCTCTCTTTCTTTTCTTCCTTTGTTCCCATTCTTCTAGGGGTTGTGACTGTCTATTTTTACACGTGGGATACATATTGCTTGTTCTTTGTCACGCCCTACAACCAGTTTCCCCAGGTCTCCAGGCTTCACTCCTTTAGTGACCAGTAATTGACCGTTTGTGATTTGTGCTTCCACCCTTGGCCTCCTATGCCTGTATCCTCAGGGCCTCTACCATCATCTTCTGTCACCTTTTGGTTGTACTCTTGAGGATCCCTGCTACAGAGTAGGATGATCTCAAAGCTATGTTATCAGAGACCCCATCTCAAGCCCCAAAATTCCTGCAGTGTGGATATATTTGAGGGATTTTTAAGACCATTCTAGAGTACATATTTCTCAAATATAAATACAAATGCATAGCAGGTACAGGGACCTGCATGTAGTACTGCCTTTCACTGTCTCCAGTAGGGTTTCTATTGTGTCAGGAAGCGTGCCTCCATCACATCAGCAGGCTTTAGCCAAACCTCCATGAGAAGTAGGACACAACGTTCTTATGCAATAATAACTACCATAAAACCCAGAACAAGCTCTGCCTGACCTTCAACCACTTTCCAAGAAATAGTTTAAGTATTTTCCAAAAAGGCAACAGTTATGTAGGAAGTTGTCAGGCTTGGCAAGTATGTGAGAAAGAGATGCCAAAAGTCCAATCTCATTTGCCAGCCTCAAGAGTATAGTATCTGCCTGCAAGTTTCCATTCAGTAAATCAGAGATAAGCATTAGCCACTTTTCACATCATGAGAACAATGCATCTACATAAATGCACATCAGTCTGTCTACTTCACCATTTTTATTTTGGTTGCTGTGTTAAACCATAGAAACATCTTATGTAAGTACAGACATTTTGGTCTGACTTGCCATTCTGTTTCAAATGGTGAAAATTCCTCTACCAGCATCCATTACCATAACCTGAAATGAAAGCTAAATAAAAGTCAGAGGTTTTGAATAATGGTGCTAGAAGAACTGTTCCAGCTTTTGTCAGACATCTAACAAGTTTGACTAGCCACAGTGAGGAAGAGAGGTTTCTTTTTTTCCCCTATATTTCTTTTTCAAATCTTCCTGAGTTATTCTGGGAAAAGAAAAGTAGATGACTGCAAAAATACGTATTTTGAGGGCTATCAACCCTGCTTGCTCTCTTGATCCTCCAAAGCAAGTATGCATGACTAATTCCAAGTTTTATTTGTTTTCAGGTCTTCCTACCTACAGACTGAGAAAATCTGATTTAGAGGCAGCTGCATTCCAAGCACTCTGCAAGAAGTGGACCCCAGTGCTTCAGGGTATTCTGGTTGATAATATTTTTCCAATGTCAAAATACCACAGACAGTTATGTAATTATATATACTTCATCTAAAAATAGGACAGCAAGTTTTGCAATCATAAAGACAGAGATTTTTTTTTCTCCACCTCTAAAACCAAACTAATCACAATATGTTTAAGATGACTATAAGTGGTCTAAAGCACATGAAACTTTTTTGTTTAAAATGCTTGTTTGAAAATTAGGCATGTTTCCACAAGAAGTTCTTAATCAGCCCTTGAAAAAACCCCTTCAATATATCAGATAATTATTGGTTGCTTCTTATGGAGCACAGAATCACAGAATCAACCAGGTTGGAAGAGACCTCTGGGATCACTGAGTCCAACCATTGCCCTGACACCACCCTGTCAACTAGACCATGGCACTAAGTGCCATGTCCAGTCTTTTCTTAAACACATCCAGAGATGGTGACTCCACCACCTCCCTTGGCAGCCCATTCCAATGGCTAATAACCCTTTCTGAAAAGAAATTCTTCCTAATGTCCAACCTGAACCTCTCCTGGCGAAGCCTGAGGCTATGTCCTCTTGTCCTAGCACTAGTTGCCCGGGAGAAGAGGCCAAATCCCACTTCACTACAACCTCCCTTCAGGTAGTTGTAGACTGCAGTAAGGTCACCTCTGAGCCTCCTCTCCTCCAGGCTAAACAACCCGAGCTCCCTCAGCCGTTCCTCATAGGTCAGACCCTCCAGACCCTTCACCAGCTTCATCACCCTCCTCTGGACTCGCTCCAACACCTCAACATCTTTCTTGAAGTGGGGCCCAGAAGTGGACACAGTATTCAAGGTGCGGCCTCACCAGTGCTGAGTACAGAGGGATGATCACTTCCCTAGACTGGCTGGCTACACTATTCCTAATAGAGGCCAGGATGCCATTGGCCTTCTTGGCCACCTGGGCACACTGCTGGCTCGTGTTTAGCCAGCTGTCGATCAGCACCCCCAGGTCTCTTTCCGCCGGGCCGCTTTCTAACCACTCTTCCCCCAGCCTGTAGAGCTGCACGGGGTTGTTGTGGCCAAAGTGTAAGACCCGGCACTTGTTCTTGTTGAACCTCGTGCCGTTGGTCTCGGCCCATCTATCTAACCTGTCCAAATCCCTCTGTAGGGCCTTCCTACCCTCCAGCAGATCGACACTCCCACCCAGCTTGGTGTCATCTGCAAATTTACTGAGGGTGCACTCAATCCCTACGTCTAGATCATCTATAAAGATATTGAACAGCACCGGCCCCAGAACTGAGCCCTGGGGAACACCGCTAGTGACCGGCCGCCAGTTGGACTTTGCCCCATTCACCACCACTCTCTGGGCTCGGCCATCCAGCCAGTTTTTAACCCATTTAAGAGTCCACCCATGCAAGCCTCAGGCCGCCAGTTTGTCCAGGAGGATGCTGTGGGAGACAGTGTCGAATGCCTTACTGAAGTCTAGATAGACTACATCCACAGCCCTGCCCTCATCTACTAAGCAGGTCACTTGGTCATAGAAGGAGACCAGGTTGGTCAAGCAGGACCTGCCTTTCGTGAATCCATGTTGGCTGGCCCCGATGCCCCAATTATCCTGCATGTGCTGTGTAAAGGCACTCAGGATGATCTGTTCCTTCACCTTGCCTGGCACCGAGGTCAGGCTGACAGGCCTATAGTTCCCTGGATCATCCTTCCGACCCTTCTTGTAGATGGGCGTTACGTTTGCTAATTTCCAGTCAGCTGGAACTTCTCCAGTTAACCAGGACTGCCGGTAGATAATAGAGAGTGTTTTGTCAAGTTCAGTTGCCAGTTCCTTCATTACTCTGGGGTGAATCCCATCCGGGCCCATAGCCTTGTGGGTGTCCAACTGGCACAGCAGGTCACTAACCGTCTCCTCCTGGATTACGGGGGGTTCACACAGTCCCCCGTCCCTAACTTCAGGCTCTGGGGGCTGAGTCTCCTGAGGACAACCGGTCTTGACATTAAAGACCGAGGCAAAGAAGGCATTGAGCACCTCTGCCCTTTCCGCATCCCCTGACACTACACTACCCTCCTCATTCAGCAAGTGGTGGAGGCTCTCCTTGACCCTCCTTTTGCTGTTGATGTATTTGTAAAAGCATTTTTTGTTATCTTTGACTGTAGCAGCCAAATCAAGCTCTAATTGAGCTTTGGCCCTTCTAATCTTCTCCCTACACGACCTGGCCACGTCCCTATAGACCTCCCGAGTTACCTGACCCTTCTTCCAGAGCAAATAGGCTCTCTTTTTTTCCTGAAGTTCTAGCCTAAGTTCTCTGTTTAACCAGGCCCGTCTTTTTCCCCGACAGCTTGTTTTCCTACACACCGGGACAGCCTGCTCCTGAATATTTAGCAATTCCCTTTTGAAGCATGTCCAGCCTTCCTGGACTCAGAATCACAGAATCACAGAATCACAGAATGTTAGGGATTGGAAGGGACCTCGAAAGATCATCTACTCCAATCCCCCTGCCGGAGCAGAATTACCTAGATCATATCACACAGGAACGCGTCCAGGTGGGTTTTGAATGTCTCCAGAGAAGGAGACTCCACAACCTCTCTGGGCAGCCTGTTCCAGTGTTCGGTCACACTCACCGTAAAGTTTTTCCTCATATTTATGTGGAACCTCCTGTGTTCCAGCTTGCACCCATTGCCCCTTGTCCTGTCAAGGGATGTCACTGAGAAGAGCCTGGCTCCATCCTCATGACACTTGCCCTTTACATATTTATAAACATTAATGAGGTCACCCCTCAGTCTCCTCTTCTCTAAGCTAAAGAGACTCAGCTCCCTCAGCCTCTCCTCATAAGGGAGATGTTCCACTCCCTTAATCATCTTCGTGGCTCTGCGCTGGACTTTCTCTAGCAGTTTCCTGTCCTTCTTGAACTGAGGGGCCCAGAACTGGACACAATATTCCAGATGCGGCCTCACCAGGGCAGAGTAGAGGGGGAGGAGAACCTCTCTCGACCTGCTAACCACACCCCTTCTAATACAGCCCAGGATGCCATTGGCCTTCTTGGCCACAAGGGCACACTGCTGGCTCATGGTCATCCTGCTGTCCACTAGGACCCCCAGGTCCCTTTCCCCTACGCTGGTCTCCAACAGGTCTGTCCCCAACTTGTACTCATACATGGGGTTGTTCTTGCCCAGATGCAGGACTCTACACTTGCCCTTATTATATTTCATTAAATTTCTCCCCGCCCAACTCTCCAGCCTGTCCAGGTCCCTCTGAATGGCTGCGCAGCCTTCCGTTGTGTCAGCCATTCCTCCCAGTTTTGTGTCATCAGCGAACTTGCTGACAGTGCACTCTATTCCCTCATCCAAGTCATTAATGAATATATTGAATAGAACTGGTCCCAGTACCGAACCTTGAGGGACTCCGCTAGACACAGGCCTCCAACTGGACTCTGTCCCATTGACCATCACTCTCTGGCTTCTTTCCTTCAGCCAGTTCACAATCCATCTCACTACCCGATCATCCAGACCACACTTCCTCAGTTTAGCTGCGAGGATGCTGTGGGAGACCGTGTCAAACGCTTTACTGAAATCGAGATAGACCACATCCACAGCTTTACCATCATCTATCCACCGGGTTATGTCCTCATAAAAGGCTATCAAGTTGGTTAAGCATGACTTCCCCTTGGCGAAGCCATGCTGAGTGCCCCTAATGATCCCCCTATCCTTGATGTGCCTAGAGACAGCACAAGAACAAGTTGTTCCATCACCTTTCTGGGGATGGAGGTGAGGCTGACCGGTCTATAGTTACCCGGGTCCTCCTTCTTGCCCTTTTTGAAGACTGGAGTGACTTTCGCTTTCCTCCAGTCCTCAGGCACCTCTCCCGTTGCCCACGACTTAGTAAAGATGATGGAGAGTGGCCTAGCAATGACTTCCTCCAGCTCCCTCAGCACCCGCGGGTGCATCCCATCAGGGCCCATGGATTTATGGACGTCCAGATTGCTTAATTGGTCCCTGACCCAGCCCTCATCAACCAAGACAGATTCCTCCTCGATCCTGACTTCTTCTGGGGCCGCAGGGGTCCGGGGCTCCTCAGGACAGCCTCCAACAGTATAGACAGAGGCAAAGAAGGCATTCAGTAACTCCGCCTTCTTTTTATCCTCTGTCTCCAGGGCCCCCACCTCATTCATCAGTGGGCCTACATTGCCTCTAGTGTTGGCTTTACCTGCAGTGTATTTGAAGAAGCCCTTTCTGTTGTCCTTGACCTCTCTTGCAAGGTTTAATTCCAAGGAGGCCTTAGCTTTCCTAGTTGCCTCCCTACATCCTCTGACAACAGACTTATATTCCTCCCAAGTCGCCAGCCCCTCCTTCCATGATCTCTACACCCTCTTCTTCCACTTGAGTTTGCCCAGCAGTTCCCTGTTTAACCATGCAGGTCTCCTGGTACCCTTCCTTGACTTCCTACCTGCTGGGATGCTCTGATCTTGAGCTCGGAAGAAGCAGTCCTTGAATGCTAACCAACTATCTTGGGCCCCCTTACCTTCTAGTACCCTGTCCCATGGGATTTCCCCTAGCAATTGCTTGAAAAGGCCAAAGTTGGCCCTCCTGAAGTCCAGGGTTGTAATTCTGCTAGCTATTCTGTTCCTGCCACATGAGATCCTGAACTCTACCGTCTCATGGTCACTACAACCTCTCATGGTCACTACAACCAAGGCTGCCCTCAACCTTCACCGCTTCAACCAGACCCTCCTTGTTAGTGAGGATAAGATCCAGCAGCGCTCCTCTCCTAGTTGGCTCATCCACCATTTGCATCAGACTCCTTTGCCCTTCAGGACCGACTCCCAAGGGACTCGGTCCACCAGCCTCTTAAACAGGCTAAAGTCAGCCCGCCGGAAATCTAAGGCAGAAGTTCTGCTCTTGCCCCTCCTTACTTCCCCCACTATCGAAAACTCTAACATTTCATGGTCGCTATTCCCAAGACGGACACTGACCCTCACATCTCCCTCTAGTCCTTCTCTGTTCACAAACAACAGGTCAAGCAGGGCCCCTCCTCTAGTGGGCTCATTTACCACTTGCATGAGGATGTTGTCCTCCACACATTCGAGGAACCTCCTAGATTGCTTCCTCTCTGCCATGTTGTATTTCCAGCAGACATCCGGCAAGTTGAAGTCGCCCACAAGTACAAGGGCCGGTGACTGGGTTGCTTCTGACAGCCGCTTGTAAAACACCTCGTCCGCCTGCTCATCCTGGTTGGGTGGTCTATAACAGACTCCCACTGTAATGTCCGCCCTGCCGACCTTCCCCCTGATCTTTACCCATAGACATTCAACCTTGTCATCCTCACCATCTTCCTCAATTTCGACACAGTCCAAGCACTCCCTAACATACAGCGCTACCCCACCGCCTCTCCTGCTTCACCTGTCCCTCTTAAAGAGCTTATAGCCATCCTGGTGAGGCCACATCTGGAATATTGTGTCCAGTTCTGGGCCCCTCAGTTCAAGAAGGACAGGAAACTGCTAGAGAGAGTCCAGTGCAGAGCCACGAAGATGATTAAGGGGGTGGAACACCTCCCTTATGAGGAGAGGCTGAGGGAGCTGGGTCTCTTCAGCTTGGAGAAGAGGAGACTGAGGGGTGACCTCATTAATGTTTATAAATATGTAAAGGGCAAGTGTCATGAGGATGGAGCCAGGCTCTTCTCAGTAACACCCATTGACAGGACAAGGGGCAATGGGTGCAAGCTGGAACTCAGGAGGTTCCACATAAATATGAGGAAAAACTTCTTTACGGTGAGGGTAACCGAACACTGGAACAGGCTGCCCAGAGAGGTTGTGGAGTCTCCTTCTCTGGAGACATTCAAAACCCGCCTGGACGCGTTCCTGTGTGATATGATCTAGGTAATCCTGCTCCGGCAGAGGGATTGGACTAGATGATCTTTCGAGGTCCCTTCCAATCCCTAACATTCTGTGATTCTGTGATTCTGTGATTCATAGCAGCACTCTAGTCATGAGAGTCATCCCACCACGTTTCTTTGATGACAACTACATCATAACCTTTCTGCTGTACAGTGGCTTCTAGCTCTTCCTTTTTGTTGCCCATACTGCGTGCATTGGTGTAAACACACTTCAGCTGGGCTAGCGGCCTTGCCCCCGATGCAGGCCTGTCACCCCTAGGTTCATTTGTGGCTGCCCTGGTCTTATCCCCCTCCCCCATCGAACCTAGTTTAAAGACCTCTTGATCAGCCCTGCCAACTTCTGGGCCATAACCCTTTTCCCCTTCTGACTCTGGTGTTCCCCATCTAGCATAAGCAGGCCTGGTGCCATGAAAGCCGCCCCGTGGTCAACGAACCCAAAATCCCACCTCCGGCACCAGTCTCTTAGCCACATATTAATCTGTTGTACTTTCATAGTCTTTTCCCTGTTTTCACCAAACACCGAAGGAATTGAAGACAATATAACCTGCGCGCCTACCCCCTTTACCAAACACCCCAGGGCCCTGAAGTCCCTTTTGATTGCCCTGGGACTTCTCTCTTCAATCTCATCCCTACCCACCTGGAATACTAATAGTGGGTTGTCAGTGTTCGCGAGAGGGCACGGAGACACTGCACGTAGACCAATATGATCGTTAAGCAGATCTCGTTTATTTACGTATCTGAGGGTACATTTATACTATTCTATTTTTGTACACGCTCTGTGTACATGTCATTTCTATCATGATTGGTTAGTATGCTTTGTTCACACACCTCTATATTAGTTCTGATTGGCTTATGCTAAAAAGTTATATCTTGCAGGTGCAGCATTCTTTCTTATTTTTCAGCTTCCCTATATCTTATTTTTCTCATAGCCAAGGTCCTCAACTTCCCCCATAGCTTGTTGGTCTCATAGCCAAGGCCCTTGTTCTGTATTATGATTGGCTAGTTCATCACCGCCCATCACCGCCCCATTACCACCCCCTGGACATGCCTGGACATAGCTCGTTCAGTACCTCGTTCCCACCATTGTCCCGTGGGAACCCCACAGTGGATAGTAGTCAGAGGGCCTCACCAGTTCAGGGATCCTCCTGGCAACATCCCTTACCCGAGCCCCAGGGAGGCAGCAAGACTTCCCTGTGAGTTGGGTCTGGCCTGCATATGGGGCTCTCTGTTCCCCTTAGCAGGGAGTCGCCTATAACAATAACTTTTCTCCTTTATGGAGCTGGTTGCAACCCTCTTACTTGGTTGCTTCTGTTTATGTAGCCCCTTAGAAGGTCCTTTACCTAGATTCGTGTCTTCCTGACGCTCAGGAAGACGCTCAGGCTCCAGCACTTCATACCTATTCTTCAGGGGGACGCTGGGAGGGGAGGAAGGTCGTGATGGGATTCGCCTGCCACCATTCCCCCCCATCCCCTAGGTCTCCTCCTGCTCCTTGTGGAGGAGGAAGAGGATCCTCCACTACCTGGGGAACATTAGGCCCGTCCGTTTTCCCCAGGACAGACAGGGAACAGCACTGCCCACCAGCCTCTTCCTGGGATGCTCTTGTGCTCCTTAACCTTTCCAGCTCCTCCTTGCTTTGGGCCACCAAGGAGATCAGGTCGTCGACCTGTTCGCACCTCACACAAGCGAGGTCTCCTTTACCCTCGAGTGCCAGGGCCAGGCTCTGGCACTCCCTGCAGCCTGCCGCCTGCACCTCCGCATGCTTCTGCTGCAGGTCCGTTTGGGTTGCCATGTCCTTTCTGGCACCCGCAGAGGACTTAGGGCCCCTCTGAGTGGAAACCATTCCTTCCTGCCCGCCTACCCTGCTCGCCCTGCCTGCGCGAACTGCTGCGCAAACTGCCACGCCCCTGTTTGCGCGCTCCGGGACGCTCGCTCTCCCCAGGGGCCCTTCAGATCTGCCATGGTGCCTCCAGCTACGCCCCCTCC
Organism: Nyctibius grandis; assembly: GCF_013368605.1. Lineage (NCBI taxonomy): Eukaryota > Metazoa > Chordata > Aves > Nyctibiiformes > Nyctibiidae > Nyctibius > Nyctibius grandis. The sequence continues at coordinate 69,895,741 of NC_090695.1, read as the reverse complement.
TCGCCTGATTCCTTGCCGGGAACTTCCGGGTCCAGACGGGACTCGGGGCTGCTGCTCGGGTGGCCCTGGGTACGGAACCTGCCCGGTACAGCCCAATCTCACCCTCGCCCCGGACTCACCTCGGTCGCTGTCGCTGTTGCTGCTGCCGCCGCTGCTGCCAACTGACTGGCAATTCAATTGTACTACAAATTTGATGCACAACTGGCACATTTTGAATTTGACAAAATACCTCTGCTATGAAGACAGGCTGAGAGAGTTGGGGCTCTTCAGCCTTGAGAAGAGCAGGCTCTGGGGAGACCTCATAGCAGCCTTCCAGTATCTGAAGGGGTCCTACAGGAAAGCGGGAGAGGGGCTTTTTACAAGTACAAGTAGTGACAGGATGAGGGGGAATGGTTTTAAACTGAGAGAGAGTAGATTTAGATTAGATATTAGGAAGAAATTCTTTGCTGTGGGGGTGGTGAGACACTGGCACAGGTTGCCCAGAGAAGTTGTGGCTGCCCCCTCCCTGGCAGTGTTCAAAGCCAGGTTGGATGAGGCTTTGAGCAACCTGGTCTAGTGGAAAGGTGTCCCTGCCCGTGACAGAGGGGTTGAAACTAGATGATCTTTAAGGTCCCTTCCAACCCAAACCATTCTATGATTCTGTGATTCTATAAAATATCAAACCGAAGGGAACAAAGGTTGAGTTCTGAAATGCTCCAAGTGTCCTGGCTACAGTCCAGCGAAGCACTTACTCACATCCTCCATTTAAAATAACTAGTTCCACTGGAGACCATTCACTTGCAGAAAGTCAGGTAGTACAGCTGTGCTGTGTTTGCAAGGGAAAGGTCCTATCTATGGAAAAAGTTGCTTGAGGTAGCTTTCCCTGTAAGCAGACCTTAGATCAAAGAAAAAATATTTTAAAAGGGAGAAAAGTAATGCTGCTATTTGAATTTCTGTTATCCACCTAAGTAACGTAAACAGAAAACTGTATCTAGGTCTACCACATTTTCAATGTCATTGCATGTATGATTTTTCTTGCTTGGAAGCTATGGCTAGGAGCAATTGTGGATTTATGTCCTTCTAGATGGGAGATCAGACTGTTTGGACCATAAGCTGCAGATGCCCAGAAAACCTGCGCAAGTATCTTGCATGCACAAGTAGATCAAAGCAGCACATCAGAAAGTACTGCACTTCTACTGAATGGACGCTGCCCAAAGTGCCACACAGACAAGCTGTGTCGCAGCAAACCTGGCACATTTGGACATGCTGAGTTTCGGAACAGCAAATGCACACAGACTTGAGATGAGAAATCACGGAGCTAAAGCAGCCGTGAATGTGTGGACGGGATATGCTGCTGCCTGGCTTTTAATTATGTGATTTCTATTCACAGATGCAGAGATGAGTATATATATATATATATATATATAGCTCCTAGCACACAAACTGTAATGATAAAGCAGTAAATGAGGGAAGACACTAAAATTACAAAGTAACCATAGAAAAACAATTTCAAAGATAAAGTGATTTTCTGAAGAGTGCTTATTGCTGCAACCTGTTTTATCTGCACAACGTTAACAAAAAAAACAACCTCCCCAAAACTGTAATAAACAAACAGTAAGGAAAGAAACGTCAGAAACACCAACGTTAAAAACAGTCACTGTATTTAATGTGTATAAGACAGAGAATATAAAAAGTAACATCTCGCTCTGCCACACAGCCCACGCTCACTCTTCAGGAGGAAAAGCAGAATCTCAAGTTAATGTACAATGAATTTTCTGCAGTACGGGCACCGTGGTAAACAACACACAAAATATGGGCAGACTTGAGTCTCCCCCATCCTGCTGACTCCACTTGTATTGAATGTTTTACTGGTTCAAAGGGCTGCTGTATAAACTTTTCATAATGTCCTGCATGTTCTGGTTTAAGCCAGACAAAAATTAGAAATGTTAAACTAGAGCAATTATGACGTTTACTGGCTAGATGTTAGGCTAACTTGTTAATTAACTTGAAATTTTAACCAGTCAGGTAGCATTATCTAGTATTATTAAAATATATTTTTTATATGATTGCAGAAAATCGGATGTTTATATAGCAATGTAGATGAGAAGGTGGTGAAATCTATGTATAGGGTTAGTCACCTATTCTGTTTTTTAAAAGTATTTATTTAAACAGACAATTTCTGTTGGTATTGTAACAATTGTATAAAGTTTATAAAGGCAAACACATGATATTTTTACTGCAAGAAACTGCTGCAGCTTGACAATTTTAAACATATATCAGATCGGTTTCATAGCTGAGGGCCATATTCTCACATGTGATATACAGGACGAAAAAGGCTGGAAGAACCACCCTTTGCAGGAGAATAGGGCTTCTGAGAGACACTACTCAAAAGTGTCAAAATCTGCCTGAAGACCTTTTTAGGACAAATATTCTGCTGGTAAAACATAAAGAAAATCAACAAAAATAAACGAAATGTTTCAAGGTCAGTTCTGTATCAGTTAAGTTATGCTGAAAAAGAAATTTATTATTATCATTATTTTTAAATTATAGGAAAAAGCAGAACGTAGCACCAGTGTGCTGTTATGCGAAAAAAAAAAAAAATCTGTTTCTCATGTCAATACAATATTGCAAAATAGTAAATGTTATCTGAGGAATATCTGGCTTAGAATGCACTAGAGGGTGACAAGAATATTTCTGTTAACTAACAAGGTAATGTTTGAATTGATTATCCAGTAACTACTGCTGAGAAGCCTGGGTCAAATGTAGGCTAATTTATTTCTTATCTGATACTAGCACTAAGAAATATCCCCAGTTTTAACCCTAAGGTATTGCTTAAGTATGAGCGAATTTTTTGCCATTGTTTTGTGTTTTCTATAAATTAGTATTTACAGTCTGGTTTTGGTTTGTTTGTTTGTTTGTTTAGTATTTGTAGTCACATACATGCTTCTCCCTGAGAACAATGGGGCCTCTAGGTATTCAGCCTCTGTAAGGCACCTCCAAAATAGGCACTGTAAAGCCTTTGTCCAAGCAATTTATGGGGCTGGGGCCACGCTCCCTTCAGGTCAGTGGTGAGAGCACAAAGGGCAATCCACAAAGATAATTTTTCTGGCAGGGACATATCAAGAGCTGCCTAACCAGAAACACTGGAGTTTAGACTACCTAAACTGGTACTGTAGGTGCTTAAACCTCAGAAAACAACTGTCACTCCTGAAGGCACCTGAAAATCCACTTGTTTCAGTTCCTTGATGCCCAAACTCAGTCTCCTGCACTTGCTTTGGCATCCTCTCACCTGTAGATAGATATGGAAAGTACTTGGGTGCTGTGTCAGTTAAGGGGTATGACATTGTCCCAAATCCTGAGATACAACTTGTAGGCCCTGAGGTCCCAATTTCCAGGCAAGAACCCTCTCATGTTTACACTAAGATACACATTGGGTAAGGCTATCCTCCATTATCTTGTTAAATCTTCCTTCCTTCCTCCACCATAGCCTAATATTTGCATGGAAAGAGCAAGAAGAAAAAGAGAGTAGCCTAGTGGTGAAACACTTCAGCAGGGCTGAGGATATCCTGGGTTCTCCCAGGCCTGTTTACACATTTTGTATGGGACAGGTACAGGACAAAAGCAGCCCTAAGAGCAGCATGAAGATAGCTTGACCTGAGAAAGTGAGCCAGCTCTGAGTGCAGCACAGCCCGTGCAGCATAGTCACAGCACTGTGGCACTGCCTGGTACTGAGAAGGTATTGAGCATCTTCTTCAGTACAGCATCAAATTATCCCAGATACACAGATTTTTTGCAACCAGACTAAGCATCTGTGGCTCCTATTGCGTAGCACCTCAGCGGAAGGGAGAGGACAGGAAGGGAGCAAGGATGAATACCTTCGTATTTCAACTTATTACCAAAATCAAAGCTTTGCAATACGGCGTTTGGAGTACTTAGCTCCTGGTGATTGTACTAGAGGAACAATGGTTGTATCCTCACTGTCCTGTTGCAGTGTCCAACATGTCACACAGACTGTCACCTAGAGAGCCCCCCCAGTCAGTAATATGCTGGAGACAGCCACAGCTTCGCCCAGCCTTTGCAATACTCTCTTTGCAACAGTCACTTTCCAAAGATGGATTAATAATGCCTCCCTCCTCCTCACCACCCCAGAAACACTCTACCAGGTGAAGTCTCTGTGTGCCAACTAGGCTACACAACATAGGGCAGGACAGAGGGCTGGATCCGCTGCATGCTTGCTACTGAATGCCTCCAAAAACTTTGGCCAAACACCATGAGCAGAACCATATCCATCCTACAGCTGACATCCATCCCCTTTTATTTGGTGAGGCTCACACAGTGCTATGTGTGCTTTCCCCAGCCTCCTTCTCCATGAAGGCTGGTCTCATAGGGGCAAGTGCCAATCTCCTTTCCTCACAAGGGCTACAAAGCATGGGAAGGCTGATGCTGTGCTATACTGCCTGTGAGCCTTTCCTGCTTTCCTAGAGGACCATGAGGATCAGTGGCAAGGCTGTGTGAGGGCTTCCTTCTAAAGGCTACCTGGTGGCATCAGAGAAGTCAGGAGCAGGCCAAGTGCTGGGAGAGCCAGGTGGGATAGCTGTGCTGTCTGAGGACACTCCATGTACACAGTATGAATAGGCCTAGCCCCATCGGCCTTCAGCTTTGAGACCATTAGAGTGCATTTGGATAGGATGTCCTCCCCAGACTGGCACCCAGGAACAGACAGCTGTGTAGCTGTTATCTTCTGAGCCAAGCAAAAAATATTAGCTATGCCAAACACCAAGGAAAAGAGACAAATGAATTTCAGCAGCAAGGACTCAGAAGTGGAATTGTAAGGAATAGTCTTTTAATTACTCCTACATGTGAAAGAATGTGATTCTCCTTTGTATGCCAGGTAAGGCACTGTAATGGTGAAGCTCAAAAGGTCATACATTCATGTAAGATGCCCCAGAACTGCAAATAAAATATGAGGTTGAATCTGGAAGCCCTTGTCAGTAGGCTGCCATACCTAATCTCATTAGCCCTTGGAGCAAGGCTCCTTAGCTCAGGATCAGAGCAAGGCTGACAGGATTATGTCCTTTCTGGGACAGCAGCTAAGGGCTTTTCGCAATGCTCTCTGCTCTGGCCACTAGACACATCCTAGCTCAAAAATGGCAGAGCAGATAGATAGAAACATCCCTACAACAGTTGGTGTCAGGAGGTCAGCCAAGTGTCACCCATCTAGCTTCCATAAGATGAGAAACAAAGGAGCTTCCACTGAAGATACAGAAGTAAGCAATTTAGAATCAGGAGAAGGAATTACATTCTGAATCAAATCATAAGCTGTCAGAGTACCTTCTACCTTACTCTATCAGAGAAACAAAGAGCTTAGTTGGATAAAAAGTTATTAAAAAAAAATCTGACACATTTTTCATAAATGAGAGGTTATTTGTTGTTACACTAACCAGAATTAGAATTAATACAGAATAGATTCATGGTTCATGTCAGAATTAATGACTGTGAGGCTTATGTTGGGAACAAACTTTTCCCATTGGCATGTTAAACCCTATAATTGGATTTGTGAAGGTCCTACATGTGTTCTTGAAGCTCCTAATCTGATCAAAGTCAAAGCCATCACTTAGCATTGCAAGGTTTGTGCTTTTCCATACCTACCCAAGTTTTCTGCTAATTAGAACATTAAAGTTGAGGGTGGAGACAAAGGAAAAATGTTGCAGAGTTGCATAAACTAAGTATATTATATGATTTCTGTCTTTATGACAAAAAGGGAGAATACATCACATGTTACATTACTATGAAGCAATGGTAGACTGATTTAATAAGAGGAAACAATATTTTCACAATATGTGAGTGGTTACACACTAGAATAGGTTCCCAGAGAGTCTCTGTTCTAGTTAATTTGTTTCTGTGATTCAGAAAGGGGACTGGATAATTCTTTTCCCCAGTGAGCAGGTTAGAGAGACTGACATGTCCATTATCTGTTCAAGGATTATAACCTGATGACTTTTCGGCTAACATTTGCATTGTTGTTATACATTGCCTTCATATTTATCATCTTGACTTCCCTGTTAAATAAATCTTGATTTAGAAGTGCCTTCAGTCAAATGCAAGTCTTCGGAGGTGACTCAAAGAAAAAATCAAAGCTAAGCTTTGTCCCTAGGAGGTGGCTCCTACGTCTGTTAGATACGTGAAACCATTTTAGCACATTGCCATTACGTCACCTGCAGGCATGCGGGGGTGGTAAAGAAGGTTATGGTATCTTTATGGTGATGGTGTTACCTACAACCTCGACTTTTAGTGGTGGACTTCCATTCTTGCTAGCATTGGCAGAAGCACTTAATTATGTGTGGCACACCCATTCCACTGCCTCTACTGAGGGAAATTAAAAAAAAAAATCAAATGCAGGAAAACCCGAGAACGGAAGCCAAGTTACAGTGAGACAGCTCAAAGTGTTGTTCACATACAACATCCCAGAAAAGCTCTTTCATTCATTATCTATAAAATAGTATAATTTAGAAGACCTAGAATGGCAGACAAGAAAGCGTGTAGTTGGTACTGAAGTTTTCATCTGCTTCAATGCCATTTCTGAATGTGATTCTTGAGGGTAAGATGTGTGAACCACTACTGATTGCAGTTAATTTAATGTCTGCGTTTTGCTGTGCCTCAAATTCCTGTTACGTTCATTTTACTGCATTAAAAAGAAGCCTTCAGTAACAACTAGGTTGTAAAGGCTAAAGATAATTCAGTTACAACATCTATCACTCAAGCGTAAGTTTCTCTATATGCTACCCTTTCTTTTTACATGACACAATAAAATGTTTCAAAACAAATAGCTGACATATCTACTAATCTACTACACTACTAGCCTGGCCTGAGCAGAGTGACAACGTGTGATGTCTCCTGGCTTAGAGGACTGGCCACATCCCACCTGTAGTTCCTCTGCAAGCAGTTTGGATGTGAAGGTGTTAATAGCTCTGCCTAAAGCCTGCAGGACGCCAAAGCAGAGGATAGCAGCAACATCTAGAGCTCATTCCAGAAGCAAAACCCTTCTCTAAAGAGGCCTGAAGGAACCATGTTCTCAGTTATTGCATAGTATGCTCTAACCAACAAATTATGCTGTTTTCTTTTCAAGAGCAGTCTCCATCCCTGCTCAGCTGGTACAGGCAGAACTGGGCTTCCAGGCTCAGGTCTGTGCGCAGCGAACATGGCCTCCTCTTGCCTACAAAAAGAGAGTAGTCTTTGGAGCAGAGAAAAAAAAAAGATATTTGTTCTTTCCCATCTTCACATTCAGTGAAATGTCCTAGTCACAAAGACAGATCAAATTTTCATTAGCTTCATTTTTTTCCTGGCTTTTGCATGTTTGGCTTCACAGGAGTTGAACTTGAACAGCAGAAAATGCTCTCACTGAAGATGCCCATGGCCTGGAAGTCTGGTTAATCTTCTGGTGACAGGACGCCAATCCCATTCTTGCACAACATAGGGCAAAAGGAGGTGCTACCATCACCACATCAGTTAGCCTGGGTCCTGAGCAGATAGGAGGACTTCCTTCTGGATCTCTGTACCCTCAGTGAAAGGGACACACTGAAGTGGGTGACAAGCACTTTGTGTTAGAGCCCTAGTTCCCTGAAAAAAATCAATGCAGAAAGAAGGCCCTACATAGGTGGGTTAGATACTCACTGTCACTGTGTTGCAGGGCTCCAGTGCACCTGGCATTGCTTGTCCCCAGGTCACCTAGGGCACAATTCCCTTGGAGATCAGTGCTCTGGCAGGAGAAGCCTCGCTGTCTGCACACCTACCTTCCTCCCCCAGGGCTTTACTCCGATTGCTGCAGCAGTGACCTCATTTTGTTTCTATCAGGAATTTTAGTCCCTATCTCCTTTACCCCATCTAGTCCCTGGCTCTCTTATTCCATCACATACAACAGACTTTATCTGTAACCCAGGAATAGTTTTAGTCTTTTGATGTCCCCTTTATCCATCAGCACGATCCAGAACATTCTCTCTACTTTCAGTATTTCCCCCCTCACACCAGTTAATAAGTAAATGATTTAATGATCCTTTAAAAATTTGTTTAAATCACCTAGGAACCTTTAAGTTTATTTAAAAGATCCACCATTTGCTTAATGACCTGCAAGAAATTCTGAAAGTAGTAAGATTAGAGGAATAATCACCTAAAGACACGATATAAAAAAGCAGGAATCAAAATGCCCAGAAATCCTGCCAGCATTTTCAATTCTGTAGTTATCGCAACATTGTCAGGTTAGCAGCCTGAAAGTCAGCCAGGCAGTGGAGTTCTTGGAAGTGACACTGGGGTCATGCGTATGTACACACATACAATGCATTGCATATGCCTGCAGTCTAATCAGAAGTGTGAGAGCACAGAGAGCAGGAAAAGCTTTGCCATCTTTAATCTACTTAAAGCCAGTATCAGCAGCAGTGTCAGTACCGAGGACTTCATCCCGGGCTAGCTACCCATGCTTTATGCAAGCCTCACACACCCAAAACTATGACTGCTAATTCTCTCTTACTGGTATCAACAAATCTAGATTGCTGCCACCTTCAGTACAGCTACATATGCTGCAGTCACACCTGACTGCCGTGCAGACCTACTGCAGACACCAAAGAGCCTTTGAACACCAGGTTTGCATACTGTTGTCACAACACGTGAGCTCCATCTGCTGCTTTCCAGTAACTTGTTATATCCTCCTGCTGATGGCAAATGAATCCTTCCACTATGGTGGAAAAGCATGACCTAAGGTAGGTAATTAGAAAAACAACTAGACAAAATGTTGTAACGATAACACTATTTGAAAGCAGTAGTTAATCTGGCTGTTGAAGAATAAGAATTCAATAGGTAAAGAGTAGATTAGAAGTGCCACATCCTTGTGTTTCTCCCTAAACTTCCCTGCAGATCTTCCCATCAGGAATGAAAATTACACAACAACTAGTGATCAGCACATTTACTTTTTTTTTTCGATGCAGCAAGTTGTTTTTTTTTTTTTCAGATGAGGAATAATACATTTTTGGGTTTTGCAACTCCTCCTTGGAGCAGCTATGGGAACACAAAGAAGTTCAAAGATATTTACTAAGGGCTACACAACTTATGTTCAGGTCAAACTACTTTACAAAAAATCCAAACAAACAAAGTCTCCTTTGTGCTACCTTTAAATGTGAGGATGAGAGCGAAACTTAAGCACTTGGTAAAAAGGGAGCCATATTTGAAGTGTTCAAAAGAGGTAAAAATAGTATCCTGTTCTCAGGATACGAAGACACACACACACAAACATACATAGAGCCCTTAGAAAACCTGTACAGAATATAAAAACTCGCTATCCTTCCTACAAAACTGTCGTAAAAAAAAGGAACTAGAATTTTGTGGCTTCCCCTTCCTCGGGCAGTGTTTTAATGGTCCAAAAGACCAACCTTCACTGATAGTATCTCATACAGGGAAAACAAAACAGTCATGTGTTATTTCCAGTTAAACCAGTTATGCAAACTTGGTATATAAATGGACTCAGATCATCAATAGTCAAAACTGAAGAGATGAGAAAGCTACCCAAAGAGTCTTAATGCTTTTTAAACCCATTAGGTAGCATCAAGATGAACTAAGTGCTTTCTAAACGTACAATGAGGGCCTCTTCACGTTCGAGGAGTTCAGTCTACAAAACAGCAAATGCTTAGGCTAGGGAGAAACTCTATTAAGTATATAGTAACTTAACTACTGCTGTTTGTCAGATTCACAATAAAATGGAAAAAAAACCTCTCAAAACAATTTAAACAGAAATAAATACAAGGCAGAGATAGAAGAGTAAGGTTTCTAACAGCTCTTACCACATTTCTGGGAAAACAGATTACATAAAAGATTTCCCAATCTTAGCACGTGAAACAAATGATAACTGGATAGACAAGTAAATTGCTTATTATCTGGAAAAGGCTCTGGCCGAAAAAATAGGTGAAGTGAGACGAAGAAGAGAAAGGGAGAGGTAGAGGTAGAGAACTCTTTGAAGAGCAAGTGTTCACTGTCCCTGAATGGATCAGAATATGCGTTTCCCATGCCGTCTCTTTAATTCGTGATCCAGCCTATTAAAGCTATTGTAGTAAATCAGACTCTGAAGAACTTACCAGAATTTCTGTAGATCTGGTGTGGGTGTACTAGATGGTTTTGAAACATACATACTTACACAAACAGGTTAATTCCTTCCCCAAAGAATTTACGTTTCAAGATGAGACAGCTGAGGAGCTGAGAACATGAACTTTAACTAACTTATAACTAACTCCTCTGACATCTTGCAAAGTCATCTTAGATTTCTCACAGCACCTCCTAGACCAGATAATTTCTGAAAACATATGTGATGTGAAATATTTCCAAAGAAAGCAAAACAACTAAATAGCAAGGGGAAGTTCGGGAGTCTAACAGCACTGAACTACTGACCTCTTCTTTATGAAAGGTAATGGGTTGGACTCAATGTGCATTGCAATAACATTACCTCTTCAGGAAACATAAGTAGATTACTCAGTTTATGTCTAATTTCAACTGTCCTGTATATTGTAATGATATTCTTGAAACACTAGAAGTTTAGGTTTAATGTTTATCTTTGACAAAAGAATACCATAAATTCTTATTTGTAGTTCTCACAAGGCTACTTTGGGGAATTAATTGACTACTGTTCGAAGAAACTGAGGAAAAATTCTGTGTATGAACTCAGTAGTTCTTAACCACTATGAGGCAGGGACCCCTTCATCACATTCAGTTGAAAGTAAGGACTGAGTATGCTGACTTCATATACATTCAACTGTATTACTGACACAATAACGATGATGCTCTTACAACATCCATTCATTAATCATAGAATAGCCCAGTTTGGAAGGGATCTCAATAGATCATCTGCTCCAAACTTTCATGGAAAGGGAAGCCTTCATGAGGTTATCTAGCACCCTGTCCAGTTGCGTCTTGAAAACCTCCAGTGATGGGGACACTACCACTTCCCTGGGAAGGTTGTTCCAGTGAATGATTGTTCTCACTGTGAAAAATTTCTTTCTTTTATCAAGACAAAACCTCTCCCAGTGCCACTTGCACCCATTGCCCCTTGTCCTCTCCATGTGGGCCCTTGTGAGGAGAGAGCCTCTGTCCTCTTTGTAGGTACTCTTTAAATATTGGAAAAACATGATGACATCCCCCCTAAGCCTTCTCTGCTCTAGTGTGAAAAGACCGAACTCCTTCAGTCCTTCCTCATAGAGTAGGTTCGCCAGCCCTTTGATCATCTGGGAACTTCCTGCTGTCATCTACAGATTGCTGTTGCAGCAACTTGAAGCAAGTATACCTGCAAGATGAGTGAACCTTCAGGTCATATTGAAGACTAATCCAAGTCATTAACAACTTGTGTAAGTGCTTTGTGAACACTGAGAATTTGCATCCATGGAAGTAACAAGAAATTCTTTATTGTAGTTGAAGTGTATCCATGGATATGCTGGGTATACAGATGTTGTGATTTGTGCAAGTACAACAACCATTATTTGTAAACCCCAATGCTGACAAGGGCTAACTTGTTTATCTCCTTACTCTCCACCTGAGGTGAAGGGCAGTATGTCAGAGTATGTGCATCTCTGACAAAAGTGTAATTTTGTGGTAAAAAGTTGGAAGTCTCATAGAATTAAGTTGGAGGACACGAATGGATGCCCTGAGTAATCAGAAATAATCCCATCCAAACAACACCAATGAATTATGGACAAACTGTGCATGAAGTAGGAACTAAATGTTCAAAAAGGATAAGTAGTCACAAATCAGGGAAGAAGGTGCCTTTAGAGTGACTGATAAGTAAAATTTATAAGGCAAATAATGTAGTGCCGGTGCTAAAACAGAAATATCTTGTGGGAACATATTAGCGTACTAGCAAGTTTAAGAATGCCAGTCCATACTATGCACTAACTGCAGTGAATTAAAATACACTGGAAGGAGTTTATTTTCTGAATTAAGCACTCTCTTCTTGAAGATCTCATACCCTCTTTCCTCTATAGCTTTCAGCCTTCCACAAGTTTCCCATTACCTTTTATTATCATTTCTAGATACAGGATCCAAACCACAAATCAGTTCTGCTGCATCCTCCTCTTCAAAGGACTCTTGGCCTGTTTCACCAGCAGTGGTACTACTGCCTCCTCTACTGAGGCACTGTGGCATACATTTGTGTGAATGACCAAGCTACTTGGGAGATCTAGCATTAATTTCTGCAATTCCTTTATCTCTAAATGAAGGCTGACAAAATGAAGGAATGGAAGGAACTTTATGGCAAGTCTGCCTTTCAACCTTTTATGCTCTCAGGAGTAAAAGCTCCGAGGTGTACTGGCACCAGAAGCCCTTGGAACAGACAAGGTGGCATGCCATAAAGCACCTAAGAGAACCGCTAACATCTTCAGTGAAGAAGACCTAGTCTATGGTTATTAAGGCTGCAATAGTTTAGTATTACTCACACTGGTGTCAATATTGTCCAAAATAATGGTTTAGACAACTCTTAATGACCACAGCAAGAGCTCCTGTCACAACAGAATTATTTCATCTTCAGAGTAAAATCTAGATAAATAAATACAGTTAAACCAGGACCTCATATTTGACATCAAGCATGTTGTTACTGTGTATGCTGTCTTCAGTGTCTTAGGGAGAGGGGAAAAAAGCTAGACCAAAAAATTCCCCAGGGATTTACCAAAAGGGCTGCAGTGTGACTGTGTAAGAAGATTTTAACAGAGCAGTGAAACTCATCAAGGGCCTTTTTCTTTCTGTTCTCATTCAAAACCACAGAAAATCATTGAGAAGTAATGAAATACCATTTACTCTGTGCCAGCACAAATAACTCCTCCATGTTAGGCAAAGAAAACACCATCTGTCATCTTGTCTCTTCAAGTTATAGGATAAAAAACTCACTAAAACATTTTGGGGCATAATTTCAAGAGGAATTTTACCATGGTCTATGAGTAACCAATGCCACAGAACAAACATCTCTGTTCCTGGAAAGGGTCTCTGAGTAGCTCCTGGCTGAACAGAATTGGTCAACAAGCAAATCCTACTCTCTCTAAATCAGCAATCAAAAGTCTACCAAGATGTAATACTCACAAATTGATGTTCACGTTGGCCTGGTTTCACCTAAGGTACTAATGTTAACACACTTGGAACAAGTGGCAAGGTATGTGATGTATTTATGCAGCAGACGTAATCTTTAAGTAAACGTTTCTCAAAAGATACAAGCATTAGTCCATGCAGAAGTATTGGCATATTTTACATAGGTCAGACTGAAAGGACACAGGAGAACTGCAAAAGGTTAAGAGAAAGGCAAAAAACATGGTCAAAAAGTGTCAAATTACTTCTGCATTACGTGAAGACTCTTCAGTGAACATTCCTAAGTGAGGACATTCAGTCTGGGAAAAAAGAGACATCTGAATGATACGTGTGACAGAGGTCAATAAAACCTGAGCACATGGTGAGAGTGAATGGGGATTGACTGTTCATCATGCATTCAAACATAAGAACTAGGGAGGGCATCAAATAAAACTAACAGAAGGCAGATAGAAAACAAGCAAAAGGAGGTGGTTTTCCACACAGCATATGGCCAAGTTTTTGATAGTAATATTTCACACGGGCTTGAAAATTGAATAGGCAAATTCATAGAAGAAAAATCCATAACCAGCCATTAATTTAATCAAAGCTATATCTGTCTTCAAATAATCAAAGGGTGAGGGAGTGTATGTGAGAATATTAATACATGATTATCTTGTTATATGCTTCTACAGGCAGCTGCCTTTGGCCACTGCAAGAGACATTCTTATATTCTTTGCAGTGTATTATGAAATTCTGAAAATCATTATGGATGTTTTAAATATTATTATAAATGTTTTATAAAAGTAGAGTATACTGTTTCAGCAATTTAAGGTGCATTATGCCATAAATCGCATATTTTCCTTGAGGTGTGAATTACCTATTTCTTTTTTTCTCTTCCCTAAAAATAATAGGAATTTGAGCAGAAGGTGAGATAACATTCTGTATTTGCTGTCTCTTATTCTGATCTCCTACATCATCTCAAAAAGGATGCAAATATTGTTCATAAACTTATGTTCCTGTGCTTGTGACTAGATCCAAGCAAACAATATGTACAGATATTGCATTTTTTTTCATGATTTCCAATCTTGATCTGAAATTGGTCCCTCAAATATTCATATTGTCCCTCAGTAACTCCTTCTTCCTGGAAAAAAAAAAACAAACCCCAGAAATCTGGAAGTATTGTATGAGCTCAGTCACTTAGTAATGCAATTTCTTTTCCATTAAGCAGCAGCAGGGGAAAAAAAACCAAACAAACACACAACCAACCCAAAACCAAACGAAAAAACCCAGCACAAATAGCAGAAACAAAACAAGGATAAAAGAAATAATTAAAGAAATGGGTAACAGCAGTATAGAAAAAAATGGATTAAAAATCCACTTGCCATAAACCCCCATATTTCCCCTTAATATGAATGGATAAAATTTCACATATTGGCCTGTGTGAAGTGTGACTTTCAGCATTAGCTGGCTATATAATGTGGGATAGCGAACTCAATTAGTTGGATGCCTTTAAATTCTAAGTCTCTTTCCACTTCTCTGGAAGTAACTTAACTGCCATCTGTCATGTTGCCAGACACTTTCTGCGGGAATCAAGTGTTTCAAAATTTCTCCACTTGGAGATGGCTTGAGTTGTGTTTAAATGACACAAAAATCCAGAGCTGATTAAAAACTCCACAGCTAAGACTCAAAGAAAAATACCACAGGTCACAAGACTTGCTATGAATGCAGGAATTTATAAATCCAAGAGCTTCCATTCCATGCCTTAGAAAATAATTTAAGAGCTGTGGCAAGCTTGACCTGTACATGCAATTGCAATACAGCAAAATTAAACATATCAGTCACAGAGGAGAGTTTCTAGGATAGAGATGACCACAGGGTAAGTATTTATAAACTCACTTCATTTTCATATACTGCACAGAGGCTAGCTGTGCCCCATGATGATAACCAGTCCATCGTTTGAACATGGTAACTGTGTGCATGGATGAAGGTGCCAGTTACACAGTTTGAGCAGGTTATTTTCATCAAGGCCATCTACGGATTGCTATGGCCAGAACAAATTAGACTGGTATACTTACATTACTACGTTATATTTGAGCAATATGTAGGTCCACATCAACAAACACACTCTCAAATCAGGTCAGTATTTCATGTATCTTTTATCAATTAGGTATTAACAAGGCTTGCACCAGTCGCAGTCTACTCTTCTATAGGCAACTGTAAAAACCCAGTAAAAGATTAAACTGTAGTCAAAGAGACTGAAATCGAGCCGTCAGGATTTTCCACTGTTCAAAAAGCTACTTATGTAGAAATGGATGTTAGGACCGGAGAAAATGGACAGGAAAATCCTTTGGGAACATACTTTTATTTCAGAGAGTAATAGAAACGCTGTAATGCTTCTAGGCTTTTTCCATGTAGTTGAGGAACTGCTTATAAAAGTAATGTGTCATGTAGTTACTTCTATTCAAGTCCAAATAGCTTAATGTTTACATGTCACACAGCTTACTCCATCTACCTCCACCTCCCATAAGACTAGTGCAGACGGTTTATTTCAAGGCATTAGCTTTGAAATTATTTGGCCAGTAGCTGTGTTAAGTATTCCAGCCCCATTAAAAAAACAAAACACACCAACCTTCCCAAGTCAATCCTATATGGTTTACTTGCATTTTTCACTTCTCACAATACCTCACTACTAGTATAAATTGCTATCCGCTAGCAGCCTAATAAAAACCCCACAGAAACAAAAGAAACAAATAATAACAAGCTCTATGAACACCTACAAAACTGCAGCTTTGGCTGGAATGGCTCTTCTGGTGATGGATTTAGGATTTAGTTTCATGTTGCACTTTGCAATTGGTTTCTTTCTTCAACCGTTTAACTGCTTGATGCTAGCAGTGACCATGACATGTTCAGCCTACTTGATAGATCTGTGAGCATGAGTTATAGGCTTATTCATATGCAAAATTTTTAATTAAATGTGATTTGGAACTTTGATCAATTTTAGAGGGAGTGATTGGATGTGGTTTACCTACAAAAACAGGAGACTAGTATTAAATGGTATTTCTGGCTGTTCCTATGAGGTTGGATTCATTGACCACTGACAGTGTCCAGCAGCTGGACCACCTTGGGGAGAGACTGAATGGGTTGTTTGGAGGCTGTCTCAGGGTTTCCTGGAAATATATCTCCAGAGTCACTTCAGGATGAAGTGTCCCTGTGCACTAACAAATCCTACATCTCTATTTCATGTTACACCTGCAGGCATTTTTCCCCTCTCCAAGAGAGTACAGTGTAGAATTGTGCAGTGCATGGAAGCCTCACATGTGCTAGTCACAGCAATTAAAAAAGCAGAGCACGCTTTTTCAGGGGAAAACCATGCCAGATTTGACAGCCCAAGACTTGCGAGGCTGCTGCAGCTGCATGCCCCCAAGGTCCAGCCCACAGTGAGGATGAGCAAATATTCCCAGCAGGCACATACATGCAGAGCACACAAATGCACCACATGTACACACACATACATGGTCAGCCACACAGGTGGGCACAGACAGAGAGCACTCGCATAAAAAGAGCACGAATGGTCTCATCCTGTTCCCCTCTCTGGCTGAGCAGGACAGATGTCCACTGGTGAGAACGTGGGGCCTTCCAGCAGCTAGGCTCAGACACTCACTGCCCAGCAGCTGTCCCTGGATCCTGGTCTCCTCAGTTGCTGGCACTGGATGTAGGAGCCCCTAAGGTCCCCCGTCTGTACACACTCACACAGAATACAGCCCTGCACGCAGGAAAGAGTTAGAAATTAATATAATTAGAAGACAGGGCAGACTGTGCTAATTGGGCAGATGGCATGCGCAGACAAGCATATTGACCAGCAAACTGTTTACAAACAACCAGCTCCTTCTGTCACCTTATCCCTCTATTTTCCCCTACGCATTCCTCCCCAAATCATCTAAATTCCTCCCCTTCCCCATCTTTGGGTTCTTCCCTAAACAGCCCATAATAAGTCCTCTGCAATCCTGAAATGGTCTTCCCCTAACACACCCCATGCCTCTAGGCAGAAACCCCTCTCAGTTAAAGAGGCTCTCCAGCCTTGACTTCCCTGAGTGGGTGTCATGCCTGGGCCGTGGGGCTGTGGTCTCCTGGGAGAGCCCTGGAAAGAGCACAGGCAGGGTGCCCCTCCTCTGCGTCCTTAGTTTGGGTTCCTGCCTGCCTTTGGGCCCCTGCTCTCCTCTGCGTGTGTTGAGACAGGCCTCTGACGGGGTGATGGCTCCTGTGGTGGCCTTGGGAGCAGCCAGGGCAGGGTATCACTGGGCTCTTCCATCTGCCACTGTCTCCCTGTGCTCCCTTGGGGGTATAAGCAGGGGAGCATTTAACCTCACAGGCATGGCCATGGGACTCACGGGTCCCTTTGAGCCTGAATTACCTGTCTTTCAAAATATGAATCTAAGTCATGTAACCAAAGCTGTCCTGTATATCTGGAGCAGTAGGCAATATGAAGCTCTCAGAGCTACCATGAGAGCTACCTGCTCTGTTCCTCCCCCTGACATGTCTGTTTTATTCAGCTGCCAGACAACATAGCAGAAACAAAAAGAGATCCATCACACAGCCAAACTGTGGGGAGAAGGGAAGTGGAGAAAGGGAGAGGGAAGGAACTGGAAGTTTTTGCAATCTAGGAGATACAAAGTGAAGATGTATGGAAGTCAAAAAAGAAAAAGACAAGAGCACAAAGTTATTAATACCGTACTTTGATAAAATAAAGAAAAAACGATATAAAATCTGTGTCCATTAGTAAAAGTTTCCAGAATTCCAAGCCATATCTCTAGAAAACAAAATACGAATTCAGTCACACTTCAGCACAGGCTTTTGGCATGCTTTTGATGAATTTTAACTTACATGTTTACAAAAGTTAAAATTCCCCAGGTATAGATAACATATATATCATAAAGGTTTCTAAGATTTAGTGCCAAGTTACACATTTTAACAAGAAATATTTTTGGTGTCGACTCCTAGGAAAAAGTTTTGTTTGACTGTTTGTTTTAGATCGCTGAACTTTGATGATACTCACATGAAGTAAAAACATAAGAATTATGACTATCTCATTTACTTAGCAATCACTTCACAGCTATAACCACAGACAATTCAAAACAGTTATTACTTTAAACTATCTAACACCATCCAAAAGCTGTGGCAGGTACTATTGAGCAAATAAAATGCCCAGTATTATCCCAAATATAAAAGACAGAATATCTGAGGAAAGAAAATGTACATGAGTATGGAGCACATCAACACTTTGAAGATGTATGTGCAGAAAATTGTGTAGACAAGTTTTAATATTCTCCGATATACAAAGGTGAAGCTACTAAGGTATATGTTATCAGGCCACTGGGCCAAAGGCGAGATTTATGATTAAAATAGAATATGTGTATCCACATGTCACATTTATATTACACTCAGAGTTGATGGATCCACCTACTTCTTCCTCCTATAAGCATAATTAAATGAGAAGCAAACTAATGCAAACTGCTTCTCCCTAGACTATGTATCTGACATTTTTCTTCCACAGAAATATAGCAGAGGAATTATCTATGGAAAACTCGCACTAACACACAGTTCATTTCCCCTGACCTCTTAGGGAAAGAAGAGACCACTCTGGCCTTCTAACACATCTTGCATTTTAAAATGTTGTGCTGTGAAGAATATTGCTCTCTTGACACAGTTTCAGCCTCTTATTTCCAGAGCACTGCATAAAAGCATGTATCACAGCATCCTTCAAACATATTAAAACTCCTTGAACTCTGAGCAGAGCTTTATTCAAGTTCTTCCTTGCTGTACACACAGGCAGTTGATGCGACTGAAGCTACTTAGACCCTCTCTGACCTCTATCGTGTAGCCTTTGTTGCTGCCTGACAGAATTACATCCTTTTATCAGCTGAACTATACTCCCCACATCATCGAATAACCTCCTACTTACAGTTGCCTACACACAAGTTTTCCTTGAACTCTAACTTTGTTTTGCCTCTACGGGAACCTGGTAATTTGCACAGACTTTCCTCATAAATTCTCTCCTATATCTTAGCAGAGTGCCCTAGCCACTGAATGAGCTTTTGGTTTTTTTTTGCTTCCCCCTTGAAGTGATCTTTCAGGATCTCATCCTGGGACAAAACTACTCTTCCTCCTGGAAATGAATTCTTTCCTAAAAATGTTGTACTAGTCATCTTTGTCTCATCTGAGGCTGCCTCAAGGAGTCTCCCCATATTTAAAAAAACAGTAACTGGCTGTAATAAGTTTCAGGTTATGTTCTCAATTTCCTTGCCCATGTTATTCTCCTCACATATCAGACCCTGAGGTATGTTTTAATAACAATTATCCAAAAAGACAAGACATGCCTCCACGGTACAGAAGAAGAACTGTTTATTTAGAGTATACCACAAGCTTGCACCACAGCTAAGAAAACAACAGGTCATAGGGCTGAAGAAGGCTTTTAAGATAATCAGATTCAGTCTTCTGCTATTGTCACATCTGAAAAATGGTTTAGGTTTCTTGCCTTTGCCTGGAAGCCTGAACCAGAACTATGTTGCTCTGTTAGTTTACTTACTTAATACTCCCAATATTACATATGTAATTTATAACCAGGATGAAGATAAAATCCATGATGTCAAGTCTGTTTCAGTGTGGCTGAGAAAACTGAAAACTGAAAAATTATGTCCATATCATTAGCTGATTAAGACAGAATGTGTATTAAAACAATTACATCATGTTTAATTCATTAGTCTAAAAGGTTTACTTATGTTCAACTGCTAATGACATTTTCTCAAAGGAAATAGCTGAGACATGCAAGATAAATGTATCTTATTTAACTGAAAGGTTGCCAAACATGCTTTAAGATCTCAGCTCTAAGTTCTTACCCTGGAAGTATTCTAAGTAGTTTCCTTTGTATAATGAAGATAAGGTGGCTACTTTTCTAAGAAAAAATAACATGTAGGGAGTGTGCTTGCTTAAAGAAAAAAAGATGACAGACTGAGAGCTAGACAAAGGACTGTGTGCCATGCTGTTCCACCATCACACAGACAAATCATGACTAAAAAACTCCAGGGAATAAGAATCCAGCTACAAATCTGTTTCTGGGAAGCAAATGTAAGAGATTTAAGTATTTCAGAGCATATACACTACAGAAAGAAATTACTGAACCCAAGTATTTCAGTCTAGCCTGGAAATCTTAAGGGTCAAGAGAACTCTTGTTTTTCTTGACAGTAGCCGTGACTGTGGCACAAAAAAAATAATCTTGATGATGATGGCAGCCCTGTACTTAAACACAGTTAAAATGGTACAAGTGTCTGCAAATTTTGCATATTCAAATCGACTTGTAAAAGAATACGAACATTTAGAAGCAAATGTAGCAGAAACACGGTTTCCAGTTCTGCTAATGTCAGGACCATACTAAAGCAGAGCAGAGTGTGGCCACGGGGGTTTTCAGGGCATGTTTATGGGAAAATAGCACAAAGGCCTACAGTGCTGCCAAAGGGCATGGTAAATTAAATAATTAAAAGAGAAACCCACACAGAGAGTGGATCTGATATTTACCCATTACTGAAAGTGGATCTGACGTTTACTCATTAATGTTTCTCTTTTTTGCCTGACCAATGGTTTCCTTTTACCTACAGCAGCTGAAGTCATGGGCAGGTTGCGTGACCAGAGAGTGAGCATGGCATAGCTCTGCTACTGGTGTAAGACCACTGGGAGGATCGCTAGGAGTGAATGCATCTTCAGCTCAGGCACAATGTGGCTGCAGCAACTGGCTTCCTTAAACCTCTTCTCTGTCTTTGGGTGGGGGGAAAAAAAAAGGAAGCATGGCAGAGACTAAGATTTTAAGAGTGTAATTGCAGAAATCACAACACACCGTGTTCCCACAATAATCCCAAAGTTGGAAATCTATGGATAGTTGGCAAGAAGCTTTCAGTGCAGCACATATCTGGAAAACACCATTAGCCTTCTAAACAAAGAATGCTAATTAGTGCTGTAAGTTCTCCCAGGCAAAGTCTAACATCATGGCAGCTTAATATGTAGTAAAGAGTCTTTGCTTTGGTCCAACATCTGCCTCTCAAAGAACTGTAATCTCAGGTTTCTATTTTTGTTTTCTTATTGCTGTGGTAAAAGATATGTTTTTCTAAATCTGAGTCTTATCTTCCGGCTGTGACCTGAGCAATACGTCTTTCTTTTCAAGGAACATTTGTATCAGTCCTGATGGATTTTACGGTTAACACAAAGAAGTCACTTTTGTTATTCATTAACAGGCTTCTATATCTACACCAAATTAGGAATTCCTCAACATGACCAAGATAATGAGTTAGAACAGGCAGATATCCAGCAGTTATGCCTTGCTGATATTACTCCCACACATCACTACAAGCATGGACAATTCACAGAAAAGATGAGTGATTGCTTTAAATGAAGAGGCTGCTTTAGGGTAGCTGCCTGAGTCTGGAAGAAATCAAAACTGCTTTAGGTACAGCTGTTAATTTACATGAAAAAACACTTCAACAGCAGAAAATATGTGATCAGTAGATCTCACAAACAAGTGTGTTGTATGTAAAAAACATGAGTTACCAATACAGTGAAGATTTTTTTTTTTTCAGCTATAATTTTCTCCTTTTATTACCAGGGCAACTAAGTACGTACAGACTGACCATGATTATTGAACTAGGCTGCAAAGCCACAAAATACTACTCATTTCCTGTGTGCGATAAAGTTATTCTGTATGCTGCCTCATGGTCCATGATCTGTGCTTTTGATCCTTGGCCAAGACACTGCTATTGCACCTGCAGAATGGTGCACTTCTGGACCAGCTGAGTAAAGAATTCTCCTTGCCATTGGCATATCACCAAGGCTGCCTGTCCTAGAAGTAAAAGGTGTCCCTGTTAGAAGGCAAACAGCTGGGAAAGCAGCAGCAAATGAGGAGATTAGCGACAGAAAGAAGAGGCAACAATTTCCCCAAAAGATAAAACAAAAGAGCCCTTGAGTGTGTCATTGAAGCCTGGCCAAAACATGTTCAACAACTTTTTGGAGATAAGAAATACTACTTACAAAGACTTTTTTCGGTGAGGGGCTTCCTGGTTCTCTAAGACAAGATGACTGAGTTGTCTGCAGGGGGGGGGGGAATATTTTTATCAGATGCAGAAAGCTCTCTGGCACTTTAGAACATATACAAATCTGAAGACCCACTACCACAAGAAGATGGGGGGAGGACACAGTTGACTGTATTAAGGAAACCAGATAAGGTGAGAAGTTAAAACCATATATGTAATTGGATATGGGTCTTTTACTCAGCTTGCTACACTTGGGAGAACACTTAAGACCCCCTAAATATTATTAACTACTGTGGTAGACAATGTCTTCTCTCGGTTACAATCAGCACTATGGGGCATTTAAGAGAGTTTGTGGGATAAGACTATCCAAGCAATTGAGGACTGATAGTAAGTCTCCGTGTACACCGCTATTACTGATACTATTGCTATGCACTGCTACTACACACTATTGCTACTTATACCACGTTAACAATGCAATTGTGACAATTGCTTTTGAAAAAGGAGATGGGATGTTTTAAAAAACAGTCTATTAAGATTACACTGAAGGGACTAGCCTGGAGAGGAACAGAATTCATTCATCTGAAATTCTCTCATAGAAAAGATTATAGCAGTTTCTTAATATCAGATGACACAGGCAGATAAAGCACAAAGGTGATTTTAAGACCCCTCTACCTTTTATTCTTCAAATCAAGAAGAACCAACTCAGCATTTGAATCTCCTAACTGGTTTTTCAGTCAGCTTTGAGAGTAATGTGAAAGTAGATTTTTTGCAAGGACAGAGTTAGAGGATATACTAATAAAATATATAAACCGAGGGTTAATCATCATTCAGGAACGTCATGGTTCTTCTTCCAGATACAAAGAGACTTTATTTTGCGTTTCATTTTCCTACACACCATATTCTAGTAGGATCCAAAAAGGAAATAATCAGGGCTAGCTTTTTTACTTTCTGTCTATAGCAAAAGCAAAGACAGTATTTGTCCTGACCCACAAAGAGCAGATAAGAGAAAGATACGGTACTATGGTTTAGCGCAAGTCACAGTTAGATCACGTTAATTAAAGGAACATCTAACAGATTTCAAAACCTTATAAGGCAACACTTTAATAAGGAAAATTAGCCCCATTCTCTATCGTGTTTGGTTTTAGACTTTACTTTCAAGTGCAGCTGCTTAAGCAAAAAATATTTATTTTGTTTTCCTGCCATCTTGTGGCTTAACCGCAAAATGCAGTTAAAAAAGGTACAATTGCCGGTTTGTGAAGAGATTGCTTTTTAAATACCATTTGGCCTAAGCTGTGCGCCAGACCACCACCCCCCCCTCGCCCCCAACAGCACTGCAGCTTGCAACAACATCGATCTTGAGTCCAACAAGTTTCTCCAACAACTTGATCCCACAGAAAGAAATTGTGTCGACTAGCCCACATCTCACCACGGAGGTGATGGGCCATTTTGTCTTCCAGAAACTGTTCCCTTGACCCAGGTCTGGCTAAGGCAGTGACTGTCTTACTGCATTCACATTTCTTGTTTAAACATGTTAGTTTGAAAGCAAATATGTGAGAAGTGAGCTGAATTCTAGTCTGGCTCACAAATGCTGCCAGTGCTTTACCAGTGAAATACGCAAGATTTTTAGCTACACTTCTCACCATCTGGAAAGTTGCATTTGGGAATATGTATGAGTGCTAAGAATCCAGACATAGCCTTTTGGGTTTATTTTGCATTTACAGGGAATGGTCAAGGCAGCTGATTTAATACAGCTGATTTAATACAGCTCGTATTAGGCAAACAAACATGAAATCCTAATGCCATTTCCGCAGTTATATGTGGGCCAATCAGCATAAAATAAATAAAGACTTGCTTTCCATCACCCTCTGATGGAAAAGCAGCACATTGTACATTTATCCAAATCCAGCCAAAGAAGTTAAATAACTGGTTGGAGATCAGGCATGAAGAATATTAGAGGTTTTCTACAGAGGTTTTTTTTGTTGTGGCTTATTTTTTAACAAAATTGCAAGAATTGCTAGCTAGCTGACTAGAATGGCTCTATTAACCAAACTGCCCAAAAGCAAAACAAAGTTATTTGTTTTCATCATATCTGTAACATAGTTCTACTAAAAAAAAAAAAAAAAATGCCTATGCTGGATTAGAAAGAGCCTTCTATCACAGATGCATAGTCAGTTGCATTTAGTGGCTCATGTGACCGTTAATGGGTGAATAATATTTGTGCATGTTTTTTGCAGAAATAAACTCCTAAGAGTCAAGATTTCACTGGCTGATGTTCCAAGAGACACAGATTTCTGCAGCAGTTTTCTTGCCAGTTGAGATGCTATGCTAGTCTGACTGGAAA
Organism: Nyctibius grandis; assembly: GCF_013368605.1. Classification (NCBI taxonomy): domain Eukaryota; kingdom Metazoa; phylum Chordata; class Aves; order Nyctibiiformes; family Nyctibiidae; genus Nyctibius; species Nyctibius grandis. The sequence continues at coordinate 69,871,273 of NC_090695.1, read as the reverse complement.
CACCAGGAATGGTTAAGGACAAAACACGTTGGCTGGTCTATTATTTAGTGAGAAACTTTCTAGGCCATATCATTTCAGATGAATCGGTAGAAAGTTTCAAGAAAAAAATGTTTTTAGTTAAATACCAGGCCCACTGCACAACTTGCAGAATGCTCTGTCCAGGGCATTTCAAGACCAGCTTCTTCTGGAAGTTCAACTTCCAACTGTTACACTTACAGCTGAGTTACAAACCTGGATACTTGTATTTTATTTCCTTGACAGAGAATATGAATTGCGTGGTTAGAGAGGTGAAAAAAATAACTTAGGAGTCAACTGCAGGTGAAAAGTAACTGCAGGATTTCTCACAAGATCCTTCGAAAGAAGCTGTTGAAGTATGGGCTGAATGAGCAGGCAGTGAGGTGGATTGAAAAATGGCTGAACAGCTGGGCCCAGAGGGTGGTGGTCGGTGGCACAAAGTCTAGTTGGAGCAGTATGCCCCAGGGGTCAGTACTGGGTCCGATCCTGTTTAACCTCTTCATTAATGATCTGGATGATGGGGCAGAGTGCCCCTGCAGCAAGTTTGCAGATGACACTAAACTGGCAGGAGGGGCTGGTACACCAGAGGGTTGTGCTGCCATCCAGAGGGATCTGGACAAGCTGGAGAATTGAGCTGACAGGAACCTCCCGCAATTCAACAAGGTGAAGTTCAAAGTCCTGTACCTGTGGCGGGAACAACCCCAGGCACTAGTACATGATGAGGGCCACCTAAGTGGAAAGTAGCTTTGCAGGAAAGGCCCTGGGGGTCCTGCTGGACACCAAGTTGAACATGAGACAGCAACGTCCCCTCTACTCAGCACTGGTGAGGCCACACCTGGAGTGCTGAGTCCAGTTCTGGGATCCCCAGTACAACAGAGACATGGACATACTGGAGAGAGTCCAGCCAAGGGCCACCAAGATGATGAAGAGACTGGAGCACCTCCCCTGTGAGGAAAGGCTGAGAGAGCTGGGACTGTTCAGCCTGCAGAAGAGAAGGCTCAGGGGGATCTCACCAATATATATACATACCTGCAGAGAGGGTGCAAAGAGGACAGAGCCAGGCTCTTTTCAGTGGTGCCCAGTGACAGGACCAAAGGCAATGGGCACACCCTGAAACACAGGACGTTCCTTCTGAACCTCAGGAAACACTTATTCTCTGTGAGGGTGACCAGGGCACAGGTTGCCCAAGGAGATTGTGGAGTCTCCAAACTTGGAGATATGCAAAAGCCATCTGGACATGGTCCTGGGCACCTGGTTCTAGGTGGCCCTGCTTGAGCAGAGGAGTTTGACCAGATAGATACAGAGGTCCCTGCCAGCCTCAACTGTTCAGTCATTCTGTGATTCTATGTGTCTGCAGTGAAGAGTAGTTTTAAAGGTAAATAAAGCCCATGTGTTTTGTGCAACACGGAAGGCCTGGATCTAGAAAGTCTGAATCTTACCATGAAACTTGGTGCCTGTGCAAAGGCCACAACCCTGCTGAACTCTGACACATGCAGAGTGTCTTCTACATTCCACAGTTAAAAGCAGCATATCTGAAAAAAAACCCAACATTTTGAACTGCATTCACAGTTGTACATACCTTACGCTGGTGGAAATTAATAAGATGTCTTGCACCAATGAGCAAGTTCAAGTAGGTCCAAGTCTAATGTCCTGGTAATGCTGAGCACAATGACCAGCTCCAGAAAACTGAGTGGTCAGAAGAGGGTAATGGAAAACACAGTGTTCATGATCAAATTGAGCACTGGTCTAGGAATAGATCAATTGATCAATCAACCAGTCATAGCACTCTTCAATATCCTACAGAAATTACTAACCTTAAAAAAAACCCAAAAAATCATTAGTGATATCTCAGATAGAATTGTACTACAGTACACGTATTGGCACAGACATTGCGGCTACTTCTAGTAATTGCGTAACTACTAAAAAAGACTCAGGCTCTGACTATGTATGGTGGACTACCTTGGTAATCACTCTGTACTGATACACAGTAGCCTATTCACCTGAAAATCCAGCAAGAAAACGCTGCTTTTTCCTCAAAAGTGTTAAGCAATACAGTTATTTAACTACATTTTCCTTCTCAAAAACTGTGCAACGGCTCTTGCCAACCCATCAGTCAAAGGGAATGCAGATGCTCAAAAGAATAACGGATGCCAGGCCCCGTTATGTCCAGACCTGCATGGGAATTCTCTGATGCCTCCAATTGTGCAAGCTTTAGTCAATGCTTGTACAAAGCAGAAAGCTCCTAATGAAGCAGAAAAGCAGTAAAAAAATCACAGCTTTTCAACTTGTTTGTAGCTACTGATTAGCAGGTAAAAAGCAGTTAGAAAACAGGAAGCCTGGTAACACTGAACTTGGACTGGCCTTTCAGTTTCCAAAATTCAGATTTGATTCTGAAGAGCTGTATTAATTCTGAAGGGAGATACTGTATTTCCATATGATCAAGCTAGCTCAACAGGCAAGAAGCAGCCTTGGGAGGACAAAATGTGGTGTAAAGTATCTATTAGACAGAACAGGCTTTCCCAATAACTTTTTTAGAGTTCTCTGTGAGGCAGTAGTTCAAATTATATTTAAGTTTGAGACTATCAAACACATTATTAAGGGCAGCCTGTTGGCTTTAGAATCATAGAATACTGGGCTGGAAGTGACCTCAAGGATCATCTTTCTATCTGGAAAGTGCACTAGAGATATTTAAGAGAAATATATTGGTCAGAATAACTTCAATGAGGCAACCATGTTCTGTTTGTTCTTCTTCCGACAGCTGGAGTTCAGGTTTGATCCAGTAAAATACTTCAGTACTGGTTTGGATTGGAACCAGCCTGCTGAGCATCATGTAGGAGTGAGCACATTATATATTAATGGTTCTATACCCTTTGCAACAAAAGCAGAACTTGGTCCAGTATGTTTGGTAAACTGCACACATTTTGTTACCCCTAACACAATTGCAAGATACTAAGGTTAGATGTATACAGTTCCTTGTATTTGAAAACCACCCAGGATCCTCCTTACTATTTTTTATGCACTCTGCAGAGGAACACCTTCAATGATCAAACCCCTTTTTAGGCATGGGTTAGCTAAAATTAAACGCCAGTAGTTAGTCTCACACTTCTCCATACGGTAGTATTTCTAGGATGAAATATCAGGCATTCTGCGACAACAGTTCATCTTCATGGAGGTGAACACAGTAGTTTTCAGAATAAATTTGATTTTATCAAGTTACTTTCAAATTGGGGGACAGAGGTATTTTAGGCTTTTGACAGTGTTTGTGGATCCCACCCATCGTGATAATCAAGATTCCCCTGTGCAAGGTGTTATATAACAAGGGGAACAGATGTTTTTCTCCAGCAGTACTGCATACCTCAGGGGCAACACAGCTCTGGTGTAATTTGGGAGTGGTTCAGGAGTTACTGCTGCAGAGATGTGCCACAGAAGTCTGGAGGAAGGAGCAGCAAAGGCCCAGCTATGGCACGGCTAGCAACATCTAATGTTTGCCTCCTCATAGCAACTTTCCTCACATAGGCACAAGTTGGAGCTGGTAGCACTGTAGGTATTGATGTAGCTAGTGAAGGAACATAACCCAGGAAACGTATACAGCTTCACTTGCACATCAGTTATCTCGGCTGCTTCACTGACACTTTGCACTGCAGAGCTCAGAAGCCTAGAAGATATGGAAGTACACACCTCACTGTGGTGAAGAACTGGTTTATAAGACCTGAAAGCACCCAGTTGGCCCAAATCATAAAATTAACATTGAATATCAGAATATAGAGTATTCAGGGGCTTTACAGAAGCCTGACAGACCTCCAAGGCTTAAGAAACTTGCTGTATGAGCTGCCAGGGCAGCTTTCAAGAGACCAGGCAGCCTTCCATGAATATCTGTCCAGCCCATGGAAACATGACGCATTTCTACAAATAAGGTTTTATTCAAAAATCATCATTTTCCAATAAAAACTTGTCATTCCCTCCTTCAAGAAAAATAAGTTTCCCTCTAAAACAGTGAACAAGTTTACATTGGTGGTTTAAACTAGGTAATAACCCCTGGGGAAGGAAACCCATACTCAAAGGCAAGAAGACACTGGACTTCAAGAAGTGCAACAGTGCAGTGAAGAACGAAGAAAGCAGCCAGGAACTGGTCAGTTGTACACTTTTTCGCTCACAGGAAAATAACAGACAGGAGTCTGAAGGAAGGCAAGTGAAATACATTCCTATAATGTTGCTACACTTTCAGCTCAAAACTACTCTTTTGATTCTGTATTGTAAAATTTCAAGGATTGCATGTAAGACATCTTCACTTTGTTTAGTACGTCCTTAAAAGTATGATCTCTGTTTAGAGACCCATTTTCATTTAAGGAAAGATGACCAAGAGCTGTAAACTGCAAGGGGATCTAGAGGTAGTTCAAAAAGCCTGGTGTAAAGCCATGTGTTGAGAACACAACCATGTTCAAAGTCTTTATTTAGGGAGTCAGCATTGGCCAAAATGAACAACATACTACCAGGCAGAGAAGACCTGTTGTCCCCCCTTCTTTCTAACCGCCTACTTCTTGCCTCATTTCTTTTTCTGCCTTTCCAATAGTTTGGTCCTTTTGCACAGATGCTGCCCAATGTGATTCTGTTGGACTGAGTTGGGTGAAGTCCAGTGAACAGTACAATTCTGCAGGAAACAAGCAGTTACACATACTTTGAAATTTGTTTCAGCTGTGGGCTGACCACAGGTGCTGCCTTATTCCTAAGAAACATCTGGTCTGCTTGCTGCTTTACAGAGCAAAGCAAAACTTCCAATACTTCCTCAAAAGCCTGCTCACATTGTGAGCACTGCTCACAGAAAGCAAGAGCATCTCAGGCTTTCTCACCGCAGTGTGTCACTTGCTGTGTTCTGCACTGTCTTAAGCCCTTCATGGCTGGACACACATTGTGTTTTCAGTTTCAGATTCTGTGACAAAACCCATAGCTAAAAGCAACCCAGGAGCACAGACCCAGGGAAAATGCTCTTCACTGCTCCTGCCCACCACATCTGCACTTGCAGGCCACGCCTCAGCTGGACAGTGAATGCACAGGACACTTCAACTGAAAAGCTGCAACCCTGTGTAAACCTTTACAAAGTCACAGTAAAAAAGCCTTTACAAAGCGCCAGCAACAGGCCACACGTGCGAAGATGGGCCCTGCAGCAGATCTAGCCTGGTGACGGAGGCTCGGCCTGCTCCCAAGCAGACACAGCGATGCTGTGGTAACGTGCTGTCACCGCAGACGATGGGGGCCAGCCCGGTGTTAACCAGGAAAGCGCCCGGGCCCCGCCAAGGCCCGTCCCGCTGCCCAGGCCGCAGGGCTCCTCGAAGGAGAAGGCGACGCCGCGCACCGGCCGCCCCGCCCCGCCCCGCCAGCCCCGCCCGCAGGTGCCGCCAAGCTCGCGGATGCTGCCCCGTGCCGCATCTCCCCGCCCACTCCCATCACTCCACTCCCTCCACCCAATCAGGGCCCCGCGCTCCCCCGCAGCAGCGAACGGGAGGGCGCCCTCCTTCCTCCGGCTCGTGACGACGCGCCGGTGACATGTCGAAAGGTCGCGTGATACGAGAAGGTGGCGAGCCCCCTCCCCCGCCCTCGGCGGGTCGCGCCGCCATTGGCTGCTCCGGGAAGCCGGCTGCGCTCTCATTGGCTGCCGGCATCGGCCGTTGGGCTGTCGGGCCGGCCGGCAGTGCCGCCAGCGCGGAGGGTGGCGGAGGTGCAAGGGGTGGGGGGGGAGGGGAGAGGCGGGGGGCCGCGGCCGCGGCCGCAGGTGAGCGCGGAGCGCCGGGGCTGGCAGCGGGGTGCTTTCGCCCATCGCGCTCTCCTAACGCCGCGGAGCTCCGGGCGTGGCCTGGCGCCGTGCAAGCGGCCGTTGGCTCGCGGCCTGCGCCCCCACCGCGCCGCGCCGAGGGTTCCCGGCAGCCGCCCGGTGCCACCCGACCCAAGCGGTGTGTGGGGCTGTGTGTGTGTGTGTGTGCGGAGCGGGGAGGGTGGTAGCTTCTGCTTTCTCTGTTCAAAGTGCGTGGGTTTAAGTGAGCTGTGCTGTCGCTGTCGTCCCTGGGGCGGTGCGTTGTGCGGGTGTCTGTGTGGCCGTGTAACAGGCGTCTTTCCGCAGCAGGAAAGCAGATGGATCACCTGCCCAGTCCGGCACCCCTGGCTACGCGGCTGCGGAACACTCTGGTTCAGTACCACAGCATCGGACACAGCGAATGGCGGCTGGCGAAGAAAACCGTGAGTGCTCTGGGAGGCTTCATGCGTGCGGCCCGATTTGTGCCCTCAGGGAAGCTGCAGGTCACTTGTCGCGGGTGGGGAGAAGAGTTTATTATGCCGTATAACACGGGCGTGAAACATTTGGCAAATTCTTGCAGGACTTTCATAGGAGAAGGTTTCACATTTCCCTGTGAAACCACCCTTCTGGGATAGTACATCTTCAGATGACAGAACGTAATTTTCCTGTCTACAGACATACTCTGTCCTTCCTTCTACCCATTTTCAGGGAAGTGTCTCACAGGAGAATCCTACCTGTGTGGGACTATAGGCTTTTCTTAAAGCAAAATACAAAATACTGTTAGCAGTAGTAGGGTTGTGAGATGCTCATTTGTAAGTTCAAAAAACCAGCCACAGCCTGCAGGTAAGCTCTGCCAGCCGCTGGAATCTCTTTTGTCTATAATGCTTGAACCTGTCATGCTTCAGCTTCCAAATGTCACCCTCTTAAAAAGTGAGATCATTCTCAATTCTTTCTCTCTTATTCCTTCATGTTTCCATTGCCTTCAGAGCCCCTCACATTATCACAGGTTTCCTTCCATGAAAGGTAATGTGGTTCCTGCTTTCTCCAAGCAGTTTGCTATACTCTTCTTCTGAGCTGCTTGGCTTTTCTGAGTCCTGCTTCACCAAGCTAAACAGACTTCGCTGGTGCATCAGTTCTAGGCTGGGTTAACACTTTTTAGTCCTGTCCTGCATAGGTGGTAGAAATGTATTTTGGTATCTCAGTGTAGCAACGTGGTAGGCCGAACATGGCAAATTTATATCTTTGCCCTTTTGTTACAACAGTTTGGGTGGGTCTTGTATTTTTTTTTCCTTTGTGAGCAGACATTGATAAGAGAGGGTCAAGTGTTCCAAATGTAACTTGATTATTTGCAAAATTAACAAATTCACTGTCTTGAAAGGGAGGAACAGAGTATCCAAGCCTTTCACTCTTGCAAAACACCTACACCACCTCTGCTCTGCTAAATGCTATACCTATACATCTTATATCTATACCATTGTTTTACTTTAGGAAGTTACCTGAATCTCACTGTTTTAGAACATGTTACTCCCCAGATTTTACCCCTATAAAATTTCCTGTTGGACTTCATTCCTTCCTCACCTTCATCCCTTCCTCCCTTCCTCCCTTCTGTTTTGGTACGGTCCCATGTAAAAGAAATTCAGAGCTTTAGCTACCTGCCAGGGAGATGTGTTTTGCCCCCAGATCTCTTAAACAGTTCTGGATGCAGTAATTATGTTACTGTTCTTTAGGACATTTGGTCCTTTGTGTTTATGTAATCTTGATTCCAAATAAAAAGGTGCCATATGGAACTCTCTTTAACATTGAAATTCAGAGCTTCTGTGCAGAGGTTCTATTTCATACTTAGATAAAAATCAGAAGATACTGTTTTCTTTATTTTCTCTGGCTGACTCTAAAATGAATAGACTACTGCTTGTAAGACAATTCTAGTCAGGCATCTACCCTAGAGAAGGGTAACTTAAGCTTTTTTATCTGTCACGGTCAGCACCTCCTGCACACATCTGCTTGGTCATGTGTTACAGGAGTGCAAGCAGAAGTGGTGTGGTCTGCCTGTCTGAATAGTGTCCAGACAATGGCTTTCCAGTTCCCTTTTAATTGGAAGGCTTTACCTAGTAATGTGGTTCCATTATTCTATATGTTTTTGTAGTAAACTGGCTTGGCCTGCCAAGCCCTATTTCTGCGCAGACTGCTAGCATTTGACACTGAGAAAGGCAATTGACTGATTTTTTTGAAAGAATGGAAGATTACGAGTAAAAGGTGTCTGAAACAACTGCTTCTGTTCTTAAGAAAAGTATACAAAAGTGCCCAGGTCAATGAACGCTTTAGGATGAACCATAGTTAATGGTAAAGTTGTTTGCTTTTCTTCAGAAAAATTGGAGCATTTTCTGGACATCTTATAATTGTATGTGAGTGACAATTAACATAATATCTGTGATTGTCTTTCAGAAAGATGTAACCGTGTGGCATAAACCATCAGAGGAGTTCAGTGGATACCTGTAAGTTTGCCTGCAGAGTAGATACATTTTTAAGGTTCCACAGATGTATTTTGTAGAATTTAGAAATGAAGGTTGTGGATTTTACAGCCCTCAGCTACACAGATTCTCCAGAGGAGAAGCTAAGTGGATCATCTAGTGTGCCTGTACCATTTCTTTGTAGTGTTATACTTTGATGCTCTAGCCTTGCATGGTGTCTAGAACAATGAACAATGAAAACTGTGGAACACACCACAAAACTCCCATTGGTTGATGTGGACAACAACATACGCCCAGACCTTTTAGAAAGACAGTCTGAAAACCACAGAATGCAGTCCAGGTTCAGTAGGTCCGAAGTGCTATTGGGAGACAATCCAGTTAGTGCTTGGACTGTTAAGTGACTATGCAACTGCAATAGAGTAAAATACCAAGCTGTAGTTGTGGGAAAGATGTGTGACATAAAGGCCCTTCCTGTGTGAGTTTCTGTCACTGCGTTCTGATGGTATGTGTAGGTTTGGGTAGAGAAATAGTTACTAGATAACAGAACTCTGAAGAAATGAAAAGTAGTGTGAAAAGGTAGTGTTTGAAAGTATCTCAAAGACTGATACACTCTGCGGAATTTAAGTCCTGTTAAATCTGCAAGAGCTGATGACCCCAGACACCAAGACTCTGCTGGCTCTGTGCAGGGCCACGGGCTAGCATCAACAGGCTGTGTAACTTGTACCACTGCAGTGGCTGCTATGTGCAGATGAAGACTCCAGGGTTGTGTATAGGTAAAATAAAGGACACTTTAAAGAACTTTCCAAACACCTACCTAGAAGCCACTGACATGTTCACATGGTCCTCCAGTTCTGAGTATATAGCTGAGATTGGCTCCAACCAGGTAATTATGAGTGAATATGGGTGAACTGCACAAGTGAAGAGATTAATCTGTTGCTTGACTAGTTACCTACTATTAATAAGAGCTTAATGAATAAGAAGTGTTTTGAAAATAGTGGTCCTGATGGATTCTTCCCCTTCAGGAGCTGGAGGCCCAGTAACTCAAGTAAACGAAGTATCTGGTGTCTACTAAAAATGTCTGATAACAAATGAATGTTCTGTAATGTCTTATACCAAATTATATTATTTGGTACTCTTGTATGCCTCCAAAGCATAACGTAGTGTCTCATTAGCTTGGTTCTGCTACTGTTATTTCTACTTTAGGAAAAATGTTTTTCCCATTGTATTCCTGCTCTCCTTTCTTTTTGCTTTTAGCTTTACTTGTCCCGGGTGTACTCCCTTGCTCGCCCAACAAGAAGAGCAAAATAGCAAGTTGTTAGAGAAATAAATATGATGATTATTATCTAAGGAAGGAGTTTGCCATTTACAAAATATTGATTGCAGCATAAGGACAAACTTTCTCAGAATAACATTGCAGAGAAGAACAGATGCACCCATAGGTCTCTTTCTGTACTGTTTTTCTCATGCAATTGTCCACTGACCGTAACTCCAGGTACCAAGATATTATAGTAAGTGTGCTGTTGCAAATTATTGGAATATTTATAAAGAATTTCTTACTTTTAAATGTAAACCTATGTTTCTGTAGCTACAAAGCTCAAGGAGTGGTGGAAGATGTTACTAACAGAATAGTGGATCATATTCGCCCTGGACCTTATAGGCTAGACTGGGACAGCTTAATGACTACAATGGACATCATGGAAACATTTGAAGAGGTGAAGACTTGTTTAGATTCTTAAGGGAAATGCGTATAGATGCATACATGAATTTAACAGTACAGCAGAGCAGTCGTTCCAACAAATACCGTTTTCTACATGCACGTGGGGTATTGAGCATACATGGGGTGGGTGACCTCAGATGAGGCTTTCTGGCTGCACAGTCCTATTCTGAAGCTTGAAGTTAAGCTTTCCATCAGTGCTAAAAATAGAGGAGTAAAACTTGGTCACAGTTCTCTCAGACCTGGGAGCTCTGGTAGCCTCTTATAAAATTCACATATAGAGAGCTACACTGTGGTACAACTACCTGAAGGGAGGTTGTAGCAGAGTGGGAGTCGGCCTCTTCTCCCAGGCAACTAGTGATAGGACAAGAGGACACAGCCTCAAGCTTTGTCAGGGGAGATTCAGGTTAGACATTAGGAAGCATTTCTGCTCAGAAAGGGTCATTAGACATTGGAATGGGCTGCCCGGGGAGGTGGTGGAGTCACCATCTCTGGATGTATTTAAGAAAAGACTGGACATGGCACTTAGTGCCATGGTCTAGTTGACAGGGTGGTGTCAGGGCAATGGTTGGACTCAATGATCCCTGAGGTCTCTTCCAACCTGATTGATTCTGTGATTCTGTGTTTTATATGCCAAAGCCTTTTCACACAGCTTGCTTGCTTCTGTTCCACAACAAACAAAATTGTGGGCATTAATAATCCACACATACAGAACCTGCAACCTCTCCCTCTTCCTGAAAGGCTGACTTCACTGTGTGGCAGAGCTTTGTGCTGGGAGCCAAAATAGTTCATACTGAGGGGCAGGGCTTGCTAAAGAAAGGTGGGTTTGAAGTTGATTACAGGAGAGCTGGTAGCCTTCCTTTGCTTACTGGGGACATTCAGTATGACTCCAAATCCCTGTGGACATCTGGCTAGAACATGAATTGTCTTTTGCTCTGGCTCTTAAGAAAGATTTATATGGCAAGGTACTTTTGCTAATTGTTCCCTAAAATTTATACAAACTCTACTAAGAAAGCCTTTTTTGAAGAATTGTTTGCATTATGTTTTATTATTCACTTGGTAGATGAAAAGTACTTGACAGAGCATCTTAGTACTGAGAGAGGCCTCTTGCAATTCATTCATGGTCCTTTCAGACTTCCTAAGTAATGGTTAAGCCACATAAAAGCCACATGGCTTTCAGTTCCATGTCAGCCACATGACACAGTTCTCTAGTTTTAGTCAGTATGGTTTAAAGGTGCCAGATATTGTCTGCCCCTGCAGCTCTCAGTTGCAGACTGCAAGTCCTTACAGACTTCAAGCACTTAGACTGAAAACAACACAGTCATTCATTCAGACCTCACTGAAGTTTTTTTGCACAGCATAGTTGACAGAGGCTGTGACCTTTGTGGAAAAGGCTAGCTGCCTACAAGCATAAATTTCCCTGTATTCATTATACTAAGATATTTTTATTTTCTTACCCTCCTTATTCTGTCACTCAACAAGAACTGCTGTGTGATGCGCTACACCACTGCTGGCCAGCTCTGGAACATCATAGCACCAAGGGAGTTTGTTGATTTCTCTTACACTACAAGCTATGAAGATGGACTTCTAACATGTGGTAAGGCATCACTTACCTCTGCTTAGTTCTTATTTTGCAACAGCTGCTTCAAATTCAGTTTAGTTCTGCAGTAAGCCTTCAGAAGTGGTCTAAATGGTCTCCAAGAAGCATTTCAAAGGTATTTTAACATTTTACAGGTTTAAAGAAGTATACAGGTTACTGGTTTACCAGTGAGCCACCCCTGTGTGCCAAGTTTCACTTAAGCCAGCTGTGGGACAGGAGTGGTAGAGACAAGTTGAGTGCTCTGACTGCTGTTACAGCAAACTGGGTGGAGTAACAACTTGCTCAGCTTGCTACTAAATAGGAGAAATGTCTTCTTAATGTCAGAACTTCAGCTTCTCAAGCTCTGCTTCTCTGTTGTGGAGTTTGGATGAAGAGCAGACAACTTTCATGCATGAAAGTACCCCAAAACTTGAAGTGTGTCCGTCACTTCTACTAAATTCCACAAGCAGAAACTTGTACATTTTCAATTTACTCTACCTTTATTTTTTTTAATCTGTCTCAAATTAATTTCCCTTTTTTTTTTTTGTTTTCCTTGATAGGTATAAGCCTAGACTATGGAGAGGTGAGACATAACTTCGTCCGTGGATTCAATCACCCTTGCGGTTGGTTCTGCGTCCCTCTTAAGGACTATCCTGGCCACAGCCTTTTGACAGGCTATATTCAGACTGAACTACGAGGGATGCTACCACAATCTGCAGTAGACACAGCCATGTCTGGTACCCTGGCCAATTTCTACTTTGACCTCAAAAAGGCACTGAAAACATAGACAAACAGCAACTTAAAAGCCCGTGCGTTTCTTGCAATCAGATTATATTGTTTAGTTTAGCATAGATTAGCTACTGAGATAAGAGGTAAGTAACATTGTTCCTGGATGATACCTGAACCTTTATGTTGAGGGATCCAAACAACTTTACCAAGTACTTTTTGATGTGATACTTAGCATACATTCCTAATTCACGATGCTTGCATTCTGTTTCCTGCTTTGCACTCTGCAGCTGTGTGAGGAGGAATATGAGTCTATAAACCTCTGCCTTCCTAGGCAGAAAACACAAGATGTGTGTGTGGGCTTGAAAAATGCAGCATGAACTCAGCTCTCACCAATAGTATTGAGAGTGGAGTGCTCAGGATGCACTGGTACAGGTCACTGTACAGGCAGCATCTCATTGAAGATGCAATTTTGTAATATATATATTTTTATATTTACTTAAAATTTTTGATTTATTTTGTTTGTACAGGTGCATCTGTAATTTGTTTTAAAAAATTACTTTGATTTTTCATAAGGATATTACATAGCTAAGTTGTTAAATGATACTATTCATAAGAAAGCTGTTCTTGTTAGCAAAAATAAGTATTCATGATTGGCATTTCTTCAGTGTTGTAACTGTAACTTAATTAACTGTTATATATAACAGTTACAGTGCATAGATGAAGAAATGCCCTTACAGCTGATCCAAAGCTCATTTAAGTCATCAGGTGTCTTTCCATAGTTTTTAGTGGGCTTTTAATCACACAGTTGTCAAAATAGCAAACCTCCAATGGATCTTCTGTGATACTCTGCACTTCTAAATAATTTTTTACTTAAATCTGCATGTAATTGTGTGTGTGGATTTTTGTCTTCCTTAACTAAAAATCCTGGAATTACTAAAGCAACAGAAAGGACCACTCGCTTGCTTCAGGTATAAGCATTGGCATAGCCACAACAGCATAGACTGCCAGCGTGCTGCTACGGCGCACTGGAGTGTTCTGTGATAATACCCCTAAGCTGATCTTTGCCATAAATGAAATTAGCATCTTAAAACATGAGTAACTGAAGGCCAAAGCTCAAGCTGCAAAATTGCTCAGATCTGCTGGAGAATGGAGGGTCAAATTTTTAAGGATATTTAGCCACCCAGTGATGCTGACAGGTACATAGCAGAGGCTTTTGAAAGATTACTGTCTGTGCTGCTAGGAACCTGAATTCTCTTTTAAACCAGACATTAAGCTTTTAATGTTGATATGCATCATTTGCTCACGTGAGATTGTAATTACCCCTTGTCACGGTTTAAAGCTGGGCCGGCTATTAAACCTGTGGCAGATGCTCTCTGTTATCCCCCCCCCCTCCCCCCAAAGGGAAAGGGAAAAGGGAGAGAGACTTCCGGGTTGGAAAGTTAAAACAGTTTTAATAAACTATAATAATGGAAAAGAGTATAATAATAATAATAGAAATAATCAAATATATACAAATATATATACAAAACCAAGATTGAGCTCCCCTGAAGTCAGCCACGTCACCACCGGCACTGCAGGGCAGGCTCCGGGAAGGCCCAGGCTGGGCCCAGTGACAGACGGGAACTGGATTCAGGGATGCACGGATCGGGATCGGGGGCAGCAGGAAAACAGACAGAGTCCTCTTTGGACACCGGCCATAGCAGAAAGAGGGTGAGACCCTCGTGATCCCCCTGCTTTATACCGAGAATGACGTGTATGGGATGGAATACCTTCGTTGGTCAATTTTGGGTCACCTGCCCTGTCTGCTCCCCCCTGCAGCTGCGACCGCCCTTCGGCTCTTCACTCGTAAGCAGTGAGGAATTCAGCAGTGACCTTGGTTTCTCTAAGACTACAGCAAGAGCCTTTCTGCACAACACCCCTACCGGTGCCTCAGCGGTAACTACCAACTTCGAGCGTTATCAGTCCTGGAAGCAGACACTGTCTGCACAACATGCAGTTAGTTTCAGAAAGTGCAGTTACTTAGAGGAGTCTTAGCTGAAAGTAAAAATCACTGAAAGGAAAATTGGCCTGGTTTAGGCCAAACCAGGACACCCCTATGCTTTACCAGTGCTAGTAGAGGCAAGTTGAGCTGCGTAGTAGTTAGGGAAAATACTTTGGAGCCCTAATGTTTTGGGACCAGTTGTATATGTACAATCCAAGGACTGGTAATGAACTCTCAGGGAAAAAAAATAAAATCAGATTAAAATGATTCACCTGCAGTATTGGCTCTTTCAATACTGGCAACTATAGCTGGAGTCTGAACAGTGAGGACTTTTCTTTCTTATTGCATAGACAAAGAGGTAGAAAAAACACGACATCAGATACAGCGAGTGCTTTTTCAATGTGCTTCATATATTAAGGCATTTAGTACTGTCTAAAACAGTTAAAAACAGTGGCATCAAACAGCCTTTGGTGTCTTCGTAGGTAGAAAATGTCAACTCCCTGTTGGGCTTTGTGTATTCTGCAGTTCCTTATAAACTCCTTGGTTACTCTTCCTGTCTTTTCTATCTTCCTTGTTTCCCCTGCAGTACTCAAAGTTCACAAGGTGATCTTTCACCACCAAGGACACTGAGGAATCGGTGTCAGCAGACACTTTTTCCTAAATGCTAGGGTCCACTCCTTTCTAGTACTGGTACAGAGGCAAGTATGAAAGCCCTAGCAATACTGCTCTGTGGCATGAATAATGACATGGTTATAGAGGAAGCTGTGTGAAGTGTACCCTATTTATTCTTCCCAGTTATAAAGACCATAGTGAATCTGAATATTCATATTTTCTTTTTTTAAAACTGCTGGGACTGACTAATTGAGGGGTTGTGATACAGATGTATATAGAGAAAAATATTCCATTGCTCTGTAAAAAGCCCAGTTTAAATCCACACAGAGGCACTTCAGTGCTTGCAAAATGGGTCAAAAGGAGCACAAGACACTTAGAGGATGATGTTTATATAACACTAGGCACTGCAGAAAAGATTAAGAGGTCCCTGTTCCAAACACCAATTATAAGGGCTCTGACACCTCTAGAGTATCTATCCTTATTTAGTGAAATAGCTTTTTCTGCTTTCAGTGAAGATAGGCCGATGAAGCACATGATTTCACATGATGAAAACTTACTTTCTTTTTATATAGCTAAGGATTGAGAGGAGTGTTAGATCTTGAAGCAGATCTGTTCTTTAACCTGAGTACATTCAGAACTAAGAAAGCCACAAAATCAAGTATTTATCTGATCAGAACCTCTTTTCCCACCATGGCATTGTTTTCCTCCTAAGCTAGTGGACAATCTAGATGGAGCCAAGACAGTAAAAACAGGAAAGCAGTTGAAAGGATGAAGTGTAGGAGCCCATGTTTTGCTTATTAAGAGATAAAGTAAATTACCTAGTATAGATTTCTGTCATCCTCACAGCAGCAGAATTTCTGCAAGTTGGTGAGGTTTGCCAGTACTTGAGTTTAAGAGTGTTTCAGTTAAACTGGAATATAGTTATCCGAAAGCAACTTCTGAACGAGGTGCCCCAGAATAGCAGAGACCAGTTTTTGCTAGGAAAATGGCATGTCTGTAGACACATCAAAATTATTTTTATAAGACTAGTATTTTTTTTAAAACTTACTTTTTCAGGGGTTTAGGCAACATGACAGTCTAATCTTTAGCACTTTAACTAAGTGTTTTGTGCGTGGCTGGGAAAGGTGGCTAAAAAGCCAGTTTTCATGTTTGGCTTCTCTTCCGCATCTAAAACCTCCAGCATTAAACCTTGCCTGTAGTTGTGCTCCTTATTTTACATATGCAGAAGACAGAGATTGGGCTAAGTTTAATTTGGGGGCAGTCCAAGGTGCTCTACCACAGCCTGCTGGGAGGTGGACCAGTGCTTCAGATAGAGACTCTGTGAATGGCACAAGCCCTGATCTCAAATTTGATGAATTTATAAACATGAAACATGATTAATTTATAGAACATTAAAAGAGTGTATAATTCCTCCAGTAATCATAAATAACCAGAACTGTTTCGATGGCGTGAGCTGGTGATTCAGCCTAGGAGGTTTGCTGTTGTAAAAGTAGCCATAATTCTAGTGAAACCAGTCACGTGCCTATGTTCAGAAGGTCAAAGTCAGTCTATCTTAACAGTGGTTTTAACTGTTTTCAGCACTTAAGAGATTGTATTTATATTTTGAATGCAATTGCAGAATAAATTAAAATATGGATTCCAACAGACTCATGATGTAGCTTTTTCAATGTTGTGCAGGTGGATGTAGTGTTCAGTTACTTTTTGGGAAGTTATGTCTGATGATGTTGTTCGTCTTCAGCTCAATGGTGATCTCTAATGCTATCAATTCATCTCCTTAAATTTGAAAGTCAAAAAGCCTGTCTTTACTTACAAACCTGATTTAGGACGAGGAAGATGCACAACTCAGATTTGTGCTAAATTGAATTCTCTTGGAAACTGTACAAATAGGATTTTCTCAAAGCTTAAATTCAAAAAATATATATAGTTTTTTGTAATGACCCATGATTGCTGTGGAAGAACTTTATTATTGTCTTGGTATTACTTACCTTTTAGCATGTTTAAGAAATGGTTTATTAACCATCAAAATTAAGTTAATCCAAAACATATTGTCATGGTTTAAAGCGGGGCCGGCTATTAAACAGATGGCAGACACTCTCTATTAACCCTCCCTGCCCCCCAAAAGGGAAAGGGAGAGGGAAAAGGGAGAGAGATTTACAGGTTGGAAAGTTAAAACAGTTTTAATGAACTATAATAATGAGAAAGAGTATAATAATAATCATGGAAATAATTAAATATATACAAATATATACAAAACCAAGATTGAGCTCCCCCGATGTCGGCCACGTCACCACCGGCACTGCAGGGCAGGCTCCGGGAAGGCCCAGGCTGGGCCCAGCGACGGTCGAGAGCTGGATTCGGGGATGCACGGATCGGGATCGGGGGCAGCAGGAAAACAGACAGAGTCCTCTTCGGACACTGGCCATAGCAGAAGAGAGGGTGACCCTCGTGATCCCCCTGCTTTATACTGAGAATGACGTGTATGGGATGGAATACCTTCGCTGGTCAATTTTGGGTCACCTGCCCTGTCCGCTCCTCCCTGCAGCTGTGACCCCCCTTCGGCTCTTCACTCGTAAGCAGTGAGGAATTCAGCAGTGACCTTGGTTTCTCTAAGACTAAGTACAGCAAGAGCCTTTCTGCACAACATCCCTACCGGTGCCTCAGCGATAACTACAAACTTGGAGCGTTATCAGTCCTGGAAGCAGACACTGTCTGCACAACATGCAGTTAGTTTCAGAAAGTGCAGCTACTTAGCAGCAGCTTAGCTTAAAGTAAAAATCTCTGAAAGTAAAAATCACTGAAAGGAAAATTGGTCTGGTTTAGGCCAAACCAGGACACACATGAGCATGTAGCACCTTGCAAAAGGCATATAGAGGTACATTAAGTTTATAAAACATGCTGCAACATGTATTTTGACACGTATTTAATTAGCACCTACAGAAATAAAGACAATGCTTGTATCTTATGTAGAACCTTTCCTTGTTTCTCTTACTAAGCTTGCATAAAAGCAGGAGAGTTCTGTAGCGTTTGACTTCAGAGCAAAGAGTTGCAGCCCTCTTCTGTTGCTGAGAAGAGGAACTGTGGTCTCTGAGATACAGCATGCTCTCGCAGCGCATGTATTGTCACCCTCTGCAAAGTGGGGTACAAATAGGTACAGAGACCGCTTTGGATCTTCGGAAAATGATTAAGGACATTAATCAGAATTATTAAAAAAATATCAATGTTTAAACCCATTTCCTGGTGAAAGAGAATATGAGGATGGGAGAGATAATAATAACTCTATGCTAAAGATTAAATGTTCTCTAGGAAAGAATATATCCTGAAGTCCTAGACCACAATTTAACCTTTGTAATACATTCTGCCTTTTCCAGTCCTCACTGAGCTGTGCTGGTGACACAGTTTTACAGTACAGGTCGGGACTGATTATTGTGGGTTTAACCTTCCTCGGGGTTCTGCCACTAGCAGGGAGAAAACAGGCAGAGATGATAACAGTACATGATGGGAGATACCTGTGCATGCTTCACAGCTGACTCACACAGTAAGAAATGTCCCATCTGGGTTAAGGTGCCTCAAATCCCAACACTTTATCCAGAACTGTCTCTTCCAAAGTGATTTTCTTTAAAATTTCTCTTTCAGTGAGTCAAGTCAGTATGACTACCTAATGATCCTTGAAAACGTTTGATATAGGCAACATAGATAGAGCTATTAGAAGATCAGTTACTGCCCAAAGTGTAATCAGAAACTGACCTTGCCCAGGCCTTCCGTGTGCCACTTTGGCTGTGCCCTGGGATGCCTGATAGGATGCCTGATAGAGAGCATCTCCTGAGCTCTGTACCTGGGCCTGCTGACCTGCCTGCCAGCACAGACCCAGCTCTGAGGCAGGTTATGACCCTGGAGAGCAAATTACTATCCGAAGTAAGATTCCCTGACTTTCTCAGGCTGTCAGTCTGCGTGCTGCCTTTAATTCGGGTTCCAATCAGACAGCGTTACAGCTAGTGTGTTGGTGTTACTAATTCAAGCTCCAAGGCTCACTGGGGATGCAGGGCAATGCTCAAGGGGGTGCATCTGAGCAGCTGCAACGTAAGGATATTGTTATTTGGGTACCATAAAACCCCTCCTTGTCTGTATGCCAGACAGGATTTTGAGCCCCTCAAGATTTGGAGGAAGAAGGAAAGAAAGTACAGTATGCCTGTTCACTGGAGCATGAGGAATGTCCCTACAAACCAGCATCTCTTACGCATACAGGATTAAGCACGGAGCCCCTGTGTGCACAGCCACCTCTGCTGAATTTCATGGTCTCCCTGCCTCAACCCATCAGGCTAATTCACAAGATAGATACGATTAAAACAGGAACAGCTCTACAGAAACACAGGCCATTAGAGTTGAGATACTGAACGTTTCCCAAGACCAGCAGGTGCAGTAATCTTCACCAGAAGACCGTGGTACATCGAGGAGTTAGTGACCCACACAGCAGTTAACCTGAGCTGGGCCACGTCCCTGCTGCGCTGTGCGTGTTCCCTGGCTGCAGGATAAACTTACCCAGCTAATGACAGCAGAGGAGCCCGCAGGCAGCTGCCATGCAGTGCCAGCGATCACACCGCCTGCGTGGCCTTCCCTGTATCTGACAGTGCAGCAAGGAGTTCTCATGTGGACATCCTTCCTGCTTGATAGTAGAAATGATAAGTAGTTTGATGAATGAAATGATGAATTGTTTTAAGAAAATCCTGTAACAGCTCAAGTAACAAAAAATGGGGTAACCCTTCCACGGGCAGGATCTGCACAGTGTGCTGTGCCAGAGGTCTGTTTGATGCCTCACAGCTCAGGGTTCCCAGCATTTGAAGGGATGCAAAATTATCCATACTGCCTTCTCTTTCTGTATTGTGTTAGCTCTAATCAATAGCACTTTAATATAATACTTCCTGGTGCAAAACAGCAGGCAAGATGAAGAATCAAGTTTTGTATATGCTTTACATGGGCAAAACATATTTCTGTTCTGCCTGTGTGCCTCCCAGCCTGTACCATGGAAACTGAGCATTTGTGGAAGAGAAATTGAGGAAACGTGATGCCCACCACATGTTCTACACACTACACGCTCTTGTCTGAAGAAATGGAAGCATGATAATGAAGAAAAAAGGAGTAAGGAAGAGGGAAGAGGCTTTTCATGCATTACTTTTTCAAAAATGTCAGAAGTATAGAGAATTCACAATGCATGTAAAAATACTGAATCGTTTCCCAAGCCATTTGCATCCTTGGGTATTTTAGACAAAAAGTTACTTGCACATGTACAACATGTTGAAGGAAAATGGTGTTTTAAGTGCTCAGAAGGACATCATAACTACAAAAACCCAGGCTGTACCAAGCATCAGCAGAAATGCAGATTTTTTTGTTAGTTATGAGGCAGGATGGTTTTGTTTAACTCCCCCGCTATCCTAACTTATGGACAGGCCCCCTGAGTAGTTCTGCCGGGTTATAGGCTTATTAGTTCTTTCTTATGTCCCACTGGCTTGTTATCTCAAGCTTGCTATAAAACCAATGTAATGTTATGCTGTAACACAAACTTCCACGCCGCTGTTTGATGCGCTATTTTTAAGAGGTCATCAGGGAGCTCCAGGGCGAACTCAAAGACCCAGCTCCTATGCATGCCCTCTTCTCTTCTTTTGACTTTCCAATGCCCTTTTCCACTCTGGTATGGAGACGGGAAGATGATTCCATGTAACTGTAATAAGAACCCTATGCCTTGCCTCAGCTTGGGAAAAGGTTCAGCAGCATTCATAGAAGCGCCAAATTAGACAGTTTTTCTAAAGCACTGTTACCACACAGAACACCTTGCAGAGCTTATCATCATTTATTTCTTACATCCCTCAGAGGTTTTTGAAAAATCACAAAGGGGTGTGAAGGGACAAGCTGCACGAGTACAAGACAGTGGCCAACTGGCCAAGCAGCCGCACCGCAGACCCATAGCAGTTATGACCCATGGCAAAATGAGCAGGAGGGAACACCACTGAGGGTGCTAAATGGCAGATACAGTAACAGAGCAGAGAAACAAAAAACAATCCTCCCAACACCTCAGTCTTGCCAAGACCTCCACTCAGGCACCATGTGCAGCTTTGGGCTATGTAGCTTTTGGCTATATAGTTTAAGACAGAGAGTAGTCAATTACAGGCAGAAAATCCGTATGCAAGCAAGAAGAGCAGTGAAAGACCAAAGGCAAGTGACCTGTGGGGAAGGACTTGGCTTGTGCTGCTGAGAGAGGAGGATGATAAACAAAGGAGTACTTTAATAATCTTTGGACTCATAAGAAATGGTTGCAGAAAACAGATCACCATGACAGACAAAATGTTAACTGCAACAAAAAGACTCAGAACTTTATAAAATACTTTCTAGTCGCAAGAGTAGCAAAACGATTTGGTAGATCGCACAAGGAAGTGTCAGTGTCTTCATTGCTGTAGGTCTTTAAGAACACGTGAGACAAGCATTTATCTTACATAACCCTCCCCAGGGCACAGGGATAGCCTGGACAACCTTACAAAGGTCTTTCCAGCCCCTTAGTTCTGTACTCCACCACTAATAACAGATTTAGTTTGTTATCCAACTGCTAAGGTTTAGAGGGAAGAGAAGAAGGGGAAATGCTATGCCAAGTTGGAATTCATTCAAGACTGTGGTATATAAACAGATAACACCCATCATTACCTCTTCCTGTAATGATGACTATTGTTCCTTATCCTGCATTGAGCATTAGCCGTCAGCAAATAATAGATGTAAGCATTTCTAGATTTACTAGTTTATTTAGCATCATATCAATCATGCAAGCCACTTATTAAAAATAGACTTCCCACCATCAAAGCATATTCGCATGGCTTATCAGCATTTCCATGCAAGCACAGAAGCAGGTACATTGGTCCCAAACACAATACACTGAAACAACAAAACTGTCAATTTTTTTCTGGTTCCAGTTTCTCTCTGGTTCATTTGCACAGTGTCAGAAAAGTTACTACACAAACAGGCTTAGTCTGAAGTAAAAGTGTACAGTTAAACAAGCAGCCCATAAATTTCTATTCAGTCGCTAACATCTTTGCTAGTACAAGCAAACAGTGTTGACAGTACAGGAGTTCTTACACATTAAGCAGTAAAAGAAGGAGTCAGGTACACAGGATGTGGAGCTAATTTGAGAAAGTCTAATAGATATATGACATTTTTCATTGTTATTAAGAGTCCAGCTTCCATTGCTCTGAGATCAACGAGCTTCTGTAACAGGTTTATAAAATACTTTGTGTTACAAGTCAATAGCACCATTTGTCTTGGAAGCATCAGTGCATTCCCTAACCATGCAGCATATACTACTCTTGAACTAACAGAGGCACAAAACTCCCTGCTTACAGTCTGGTCCTCATCCAGCCTCAAAGCCAAGAGCCACCAGGAGCCTCCACATCAAGGCCAAACCAGACACAAGCCCTTAATGTAGCACATTTCTTCAGGTTAAAATCAGCTTAAGCTGATGAGCTCCTTACTGTGGGTCTGGAGCAGCCAGCCAGGCTCTGCTTGGTGCCTCCCAGGCTTGCAAGGGCATGGTGGTATAGCTCCTTGGGACTAACACACTGCTTCCCCCTGGTGAGACAGACTCAGTGACTCTTTCCCTCTTCTTCCACTCCCTCACAAGCTGGATCAGCCACCCTTGATGTTCTGAAAGACCATCCTATTTATCTTAGTGTTAGGGACTAGGGTTCACCCTCCACCTCTCCATCTTTCTTTGTTCCCTGAGCACCTAATCACTTCAGAGTTAATTTTCTCACAAGCATCGCCCTTTCAACACTGTGTATTCTGAAAAAAAAAACCAAACCACCAAACCCCAAAACAATGTCCCTTATGGAACATTAAATGAAATTTCTGCTATTTAATCAGAAGCATTAGTGTGACTTCTCATGAATATGTGGTGTGAACAAGGACGTGGTTCCTGTTGTGCGTAGTAGCATGAAGACACAGCTGTGGTTAGCTCTCAGCAGCTAGTGGTTTAACAGTTCTTGTTTTTTATTACTTTCAGTAAAAAATTTCTTAGTTTGTAATTACTAGTTCCCTGCAGCCAAGATGGTAAAGATTTGAGCAGACCAAACAAGGCATCCACCACCACACTGAGGGCAGTACTCCCAGGCTGGTGGTGGCACCAGCTTGGGACCCTCTGCAGGGTCCCGTGGACCACTGTCATTCCCAAGGAAGATAATTCTCACGGAGGACACCACTGCAGCAGGATTTAGAAAATCCTTCAAAGATTTTTTTTTCTAATTATGCATACAGTACATTTGCTTAGTTCCATTAAATGTTTCTTGACAAACTCCCATTTGCCATTAAAGACTACTCCAGGCCCCACAGCAAGCTGAGGAAGAGACTGAGAGCCATGCTAATGGTACAAACAAAACAGCTTTGATGTCTTACAAATGAAAAGTGGGGTCAGTGGTGAGGTTTTTCCATCTAGAAGAGGCTAGCACTGGGTACATTTGCACTACTTTCATAAACATGACTGATGGTGATATCTGGAAAATAACAGACATCAGGGAACCTGAGACCTTGGAGGAAACACTTATAGACACTTTTCACTTTATTCCTTGTCCAGACAAAGCTAAGAAGGAGCTCTCTTTGGTGTGCTCTTTAGCAAAATCGTCTGGTGTTTTTGTTGTGGGCATTTATTGTTTGGTGGTACTGAGGGATTTGCAGTGGTCACTGTGCTCTTTCATGTCATGTAAGGTTTGCATTTGTAAGTCACACAGTCATGCCTTGGGATCTGTTTTTTCCTAGATACCCTGGTTCTTGCAGGTATGGTAGCTGTAATTTCTCACAGTGCAACGCAGCTATTTGGAGCTAACATCTGGAGGGTTTTGTGGTTAATGTCTGTAAAAACTGTGCCTTAATGTGTAAAGATATTCTCACATGGGTACCTTTATTGCTGTGATCAGGCCAATTGATTTAAATGGGCCTAGTCATTTTGGTTAACTTCAGGCAGAATTGTAACACGGCGCTTTACAGCTATGTCTCAGATATATGACTCTTAAACAACCATGGGTCTTTGCACTTTACTCTTCATACACGCTGTTTGGTTAGTTAAGTATGGTAATTTGATCAGGTAATTTGATCACTGGACATTTGCAAAACCTACAGCTCCTCTGGCTTTCCAGAGGGGAGAGAAAATTCCTTGGGCAGGATTAAAATAACATTACCTCATCACAATTAATGCAGTGCACAACACTATTGCTTTGACAGGGGTTGGAAGAGAGCCTCCCTCGGGGCTGAAGCGTCAAGGAGACATGGATGAACAACTGTTGACTTTGTGCACAATTAATCTAAATTTTCTAGATTAATGAAAAAGCTTTCTTTTGGAAGAAATAGCTCAAAAGGACATGGCAGATGATACTGAGGCCTGATATGATAAAGCATGCCCCTACGCACAGTTCTGTGGACGAATAAATACGACTCAGTAGCTCCTGCAGTATATTGTCTCTGGGACAGATCACATGCCATTTGCAGCTGTAAATCATACCCAATGGCTTGCCTCAGCTTTTGAGTTACCAGAGTAACTGCCTGAAGTCTACGACACAGTAATTTCAATTAGGAGAGCCATCCCAGATCCACTCAACATGGGGATAAGAATTAGTGTCCTTTTCCTTTGGTAGACCTTCCCTGTGTGTAGATATACAGATGCAATGATTGGCTCCACACAGTTTTGTATTATAAAGCAGATCATTATTTACAGTTCCAGACAACAAAAGGGACCAAATGTTATGAACTGACTTTGCTGCTTCTTCTGCCAACACTGTAAGTGGCAATGCTGCATAAAATGATACTAAGTTTATCAACGAGTATTAAGTAAATCATACTAAGAAGATCATTGGTCATAGCATACATGATTATTTTTCAGAGTTCCTAAGCCTGATGTGCTTCTTTCGATTGACCTAAATCACATCTTCATGGAAGGAAAAAGATGCCATTGACGAAGGAGCTTCCTGGTGCTGAGGAGCAGAACCTGGCATGGTGCTTTCTTGTTCCACTTTGCTCTGCACCCCTCAGTCCAAGCGTCAGCAGCTCGTACAGCCAAAGCATCTACAGCAGCCCAGGTGCCTTCATTTTCTATTGGGAAACTAATTCAAGGAGATGAATTCTTTGCTGATTGTCTGGCACAGCACTGTGCTACTTCTGTCAGCCAGGTACAGGCTGAGAAAGGAAACAGAAGGTGCCAGAAAACAGCATGAGTCTAGGAAATGGGGAGGGAAAGGAGAAACACCTCTCCCTGGGTACCAACACGCAATGACAAATCACACCAAGGGTAGCTCAGAGAGGAATATATTTATACTTGACCAGTAAAACCCAGACTCTTTTGGCAGTGCAAGCAACTCAAAGAGTAGGAGTGAAACCGTCTGACAGACTCAAGGGCAACCGCAGATTTGTCAGGGCAGGGAAGCTGAAACCTGCCAAGCATCAGATGGCTCTTCTCCCATGGACTGGCAGCTGACAGCTCTTCCTGGGTGCCCCCTGGGGTCCAGGGACAGGAAAAAAGATGAAGCATAAAGGGGAAGAAAACCAACAAGCCATTTGGCCATGAATGCACGTTAACACTTGTTCTTGAAACCAGAGCGTCAAA
Source organism: Nyctibius grandis (assembly GCF_013368605.1). Lineage (NCBI taxonomy): Eukaryota > Metazoa > Chordata > Aves > Nyctibiiformes > Nyctibiidae > Nyctibius > Nyctibius grandis. Next base: position 69,845,769 of record NC_090695.1, on the reverse strand, counting down.
CGGAAAAACAGAAAAGATCCCTTTCTTTTAAGCTTCGCTGTTTATATATCATCATATAACACTCTGGAATGCTGCAGTCTCTCAGGCGGACAGAAAAAAGTAGCCGATACTATGGGAGGAACTCTATGCTACTTAACAGGAGTGAACACATACTGTTTAATATACCTTGGCCAGTAAACCTCTTCCTGATACGCAAGTTAAGGGTTAGATCGTCAGTTCTCAGTCACACGTGCTGTGGATGGAGCATCGCTGGGCAGGGGCCTCTGGTGCAGTTTAAGGCAGTTCTAGCCCGTCCCAAAATGCTGTGCTTGTGTTGTCACCCCACTTTGGCCCATGTCCTGAGCGTGCGAAAGGACAAGGGCACTGAAGCACTCTTTTCCCAGCTGTGTCATGGTATGAAGGAGCCAGAGCTGGGGAAAACTCCGTACCACCGTATTTATTAATCTTCCATACCTTGATATCCATTACATGTAATTTCATCCAGCGATGATCTATGCATACAAGAATGTTAAACACTATGGTTTCAGTTCCAGCTGAGTAATGCTGGCAAAGGGCAAAAGACGGCTTAAAAGGCTACTGTGACTGTTAAAGGATATACGGCTCTTAGAGACTCTTCAGCAGTCTCTGCCTCTCGTTTATATATTTGTGTGTACGTGTACATATATATATATTAATATATATCTGTAACTGTATTGGTAAGTTCAGAATTGGGCCACTTTGACTATTACATTCTGCTCCTGCCTCTGAACTACACCTATCCCCACAACATCTGAATGCCTTCCAATAATGACTAAATTAATGACTGCGTTAATGTTCTCTGTTCCATTCTGGAAGGGTAGAAGAGCATGCAATGCAGGTTTTTTTTTTTGCTTTTGCTGGATTTTGTTATATGCATGTACATCATTCCATCCTTATGTAAGTTGGAGGATTCACGCTCCAAGGGATGCTCTCTGTATTTGCACTGACCCTCCATCAATTTTCACTGAATTACTCTGGCCAGAAGTTTTATCTCCCAGATTAAAGCAAAATTTTGCTTATGTGGAGAATCTACAGTCTTGTCAGTAAAAGTTTATACATATTCTTGAACTAAGATCTTTACATTCCAGATATCACTAGACTAGGTAATTATTTTATTCCTATTTTTCTGCTCTTCTTTCCTTATCATTTTATTTCCTTGCTATTTTGCAATGCAGCTGATGGTTTTCGTTCAATGCAACATGGTATTGTGCAGGGGCTTAGGAGGGAAGCTAAATTTATTTACACAAAACCAGAATTAACTCTCACTACTGTGGTTGTATGTTCTAACTGAAATTACTCTGTAAGGGAGGAAAGGACATTCTTTGAACTATTATTGTTTTATAAAGCAACTTTAAGGATGTTCTGAGCTGTCTCTTTTTTTATCTTTGGTATCTTCAGGACTTCCTTGTATCCCTGCCATTGTGCTCTAGGTCTAACTGTGCGTCTTGCTTGGTCAGCCTCATTCCTGCTTTTTGCCCATATAAGAAGGTATTTTTTATTACTTGAATGCCATGCCTACATAAGCTATACACTCATAACCTGAGCAGCAACATGGTAGACTCAGCCACACAAAACTGAGTTAATCACCAGGAGAAATACACAGCCTCTGCACAAGCCAGGGGTCAAGGTGCTGTGCTGAGACTCGTGAGTGTCCATCACTCTGTAAGCAGGCAATATGCAGGACACTGTGCAAGGATCTATCTGCTGGGAGTCCTCCACCCTACACTTTCATATGCCGCTCTTAAAAAAAACTCCCGAGAGCTGCGGTGCAGGGCTCTGCGTAACAGCACACCCCAGGACATGCACTGGAGCTGAGGGACAGTTGCCAATCATTATTTGGAAAGGGGTGTTTATTCTCCAGAGTCCTCCTGCATTTGCTGCTTACCAGACGTGGGTATCTATCTGATAAAGCTGGACACAGACAACTCCTAGCATCTTCTTGCCTTTCCCTGCTGCTGGGCTGCAGAAAATGCAGCGTTGTCCTCGCTTCCCCCATGGCTGCCAGCTGTGCCTGTGTTTCACGGGCAGCACGAGTTGTAGGAGAAGGATCTTTATTTGGTAAGTGCTGAGGCCTTGCTGCCAGTGAGCCACAGCCTCCTCCAGCCTGGGGTTCCCTGCTGTCCTGAGCCCCTTCCAAAAACTTCCTGGTTGCTGCTTTTATCCTGCTGTAGTACCACACAGCTTTTCAGAGCACTTTGCTTTATTCACCAAGGCATGAGGTCCTCGCAAAGGGAGCAGTTTTTGTCACTGCTTTCCACATGCCTGACAGCCTGCTCACTTGCAGGGGCAGAGCCCTTAGTACTCTTCTTCTGAAGCACACGCTGTATCACAGACTTTTGCCTTGATGCTCTTTTGCATTCAAAAGTTTGATTACGATGTGCCTGCATCTTTACAGCATGCTTGCACAATGCAAAATACAAACTTCAGCTAATGAACCAGGACCAGGCTCATGCAGTGCAACCTACTGTGTCATCCACAAAATCACAAGCAGAAGTGTTCGAAATGACAGAAAATCTGTTCTATTTTTGAGCGAATCTTTCTGAACTGGTAAAAAACCCTGTTATTATGCAAAGACAGGACATCATCAGCCATTTAACACCCATCAGCTCCTCAGCCTAGCTCTCAAATATTAGACTTTAATTGGCTAATACTACAATCTGCCTCTGAAGGAAAACTTTTGCTAAGTCCAATTACTTCAAAAAGATGGCAAGGTTCCCCCTTTTGTACTTGAAGGACTTTGCTAATATGCTGAACATTTTAAAAACTTAAAGCTTAGGATTTCAACAGAAAAGAGCATCAGTAATTTTCTACCTAGTTTATAACAACAGATGTGGAACTTGTCCACCTCCAGTAGTTTTCAGGTGTGTTATTATTTTCCAGCCACAGTAAGACATTGGTGTTGCACTCCCAAGTCTGAATTATGGCAGATGCCACTGGGATGTGATTTTTCAGACAAAAACAATGCATGTAACACTCCTTTCTTCAGTAACATGCATACAGCCTAGCGCTGCTCTTCCTTCTGTAAAATACTGTTCATACCTAAGCCAAGCATACTACTTTACTGAGTCGCATATTGGTAATTCATTCAGCACAGACATCCTGATTGTTTCATATTGAGCATAATAAAAGAAAACTAAGCAAAAAACAACTGAGGCCCCAGAGCCTTATGCAGAAGACTGATCTGCCTCTGAGATCATGCTGTCACAGAGAGGTCTCCAGTTGCATGGTATCAGCATATTTATCATATGCTATGGTATAATTTAGCAAAGAATAATTTTAAGAATCAGCTGGGACTACTTTTCAGCTCAACAAACCATGCCTCAGATGAAGATACTTCTGCTCAGGCACTCACAGATGTGCAATGACTGTGCAGCCGGCTCCACTTCTGCAGATTAGAAGCAACTATCCCAAATGAAAGAGAAAACATTACAGAAATCCAGCCTCTCCCATCAAACCTCCCCACTGACTGGACTCAGGTGGCTTCACCATTGTAACTGGGGGAGGAGACCTGTGGCTGATAAATGCATTTGTCCTGCAGTCACCTCGCAGGAGATAAGAAAGACAGTAAAAAGTAAGACAGGTGGATACACTTATCACCTTCTCTGAAGGATTACTCTTACTGTACTTGTTTTCAGGGGAAAAATCTGCAAAAGTGTCTTGTTGGCCTGTTCACAGCTGCCATACCCCACCAGCTGTTACAGCTGACCTCAAAGCGTGTCACCTGGGAAAAGAACGGATGCACGTACTTTAAATTTCAACCACGCTTAATTAGCAAACCTTTTTGTACAAGTTCAAAGAGTTATAAGAAATGGATCAAAAATCTCAAGTATAATACATTCATTAGCATGCATTCTCACCTAGTAAAGACAGTATCTTTAATCTTCCTTTTTATATTAATCTAGATAACATTTTATTTATCAAACCTACCATATGAGTAATATTGTATTACCCTTTATCAGGAAATGTAGCTACTGAATGTTTTATTAATGTCTTGTTTTTTCAGTAGCTGATATTTTTTTAAAGGCAAGTTGTGCAAGGCCTAACAACATAAAAACAACTAAAGCAAAAGAGGAATGTTGAGCATATTAGGATGTTAGGCAACTATCAGTATTAAAAAGTTTAACAAACACAAATGATGTTGTACATCAGGTTCTTTTTGCCATTTCTGTAATATATCAATAACATTATCAAATTCATGTGCTATCAAAGTGATAACAAACAAATGTAAACAGTCACACATACTGATGCATGTTAGTTTTTCAATTCCTATCAATTACGTTCAACAAAAAAATCGAGACAGCTGAAGAGCCTGACCCTAATTTTGCAAGCTGACCCATGCACACAGCTTTTAACTTAAGACACATGAGCTCTGAGTGGACGCAAGATCTGTGCTGATGGATCACTTTACAGGAGGGATCCTTCGATAGGAAAATCTGGACGAATTATGCTGACAAGTGGAAACTAGTTACTCATGAGGTTAAACTACTTGGAAAGCAACTAGATTATACTACTTGCTCCCAGACCTTGAATAAGAGTGTTTCCCTGGAGCAAAATTATTAAGTTGTGGAATAGCTTCCTTCAAGCATTTACAACTTGTATAACTGCAGATTATTCCCTTAGGCCCTATAAAAACGTCTTCTAGCCGCACAGTTTAGAAATTAACGAATAAATATAATGGTATTTTAAAAATTTGCATCTACTCTAATCCTCTTTTAGTCTATCGTTTTGTGTGCTAACACTTTACTAGAGAATGAAATGGCAGAAATCTGAGTAATTTTGGTTGTCATTAAAATACTGTATATAAACAGGAAAAGTCAGAATAAGGCATTCTCAACACAAGCTTGAGGAACGTATATTTTCATGCTCAGTGGAACTAACATTTCAACTTCTTCCCAGAAGTAGTGGAATGTTTTTTGCATATAAATCCCCAAACACTTTTTGAATTTTGCAGATAAAATGTATTATTTCATACATCAGTTTTAAAAGCATTGGCTTGGTATTTCCTTCCATTTTGTCTGCTGCAGGACTATGAAACTGGAAGGATGCAGTTCAAAGAAACGCACGACATACAGAAGACACCTACTTCCATAAAACCAAACTAAATAGTATTTTGTTTCAAATGCCATCTAGAAACACTGGATAGATGTATATGAAGTATACGTATTATGGTAGGTAGTTATTCATCCCCATATTTTTACCTGCCGGTATTACTGCAAATAACATTGTTTCCATGACATGCCTTATGGAACAGTTTACTATTTTCATAAGCAGTCACATGCATTGAAGGTAGGATCACCAGCCAGTGCATTTGGCACCCCAAAGCAGAACCAGAGAGGCCAAGCTTACGAATCTCTCTTGCTGAATGACAAGTTAGCTGGTGTATGAAATGACAGATCTCAGCTGAAACAAGGAAGCACATTGACCTAAGATATTTCTTCTGGAGCTGCTTCTGCTTCCTGAGTGGGTTTCTCTTCGGGTTTGTCGTCATGGATAGGAGATGGGTTACGGCTGGGCTTGTTGCTATCTTGCGCGCTGTGACCGCTGGCGCTGCCAAGGCGAGTTGATGCCACCACAGCTTTTACTGCAGCCTGAGAAAGAGAGGATCAAACAAACATTCCTTAAAGGACATGGTCTGTCAGCACTGCAGCCTTAGCATCATCCTGTTAGGGAACGTAACTGCATTTAGTCTTCATGATAATGTCACATTTGGATACCTGCCTGGGCCTGGACAGATTTAGAAGGCCACCTGAAATACCAGATTGAGGTCTAAAATTGCTTCTTTCACAAGGTTGGCCAACATGAACAAAATTTTTTTTTCAGCTGCACATGCTGCATTTCTTTTTTAGAAACTGCTTCAGATCTCCCATGTTGAAGTTAGCTGGCAAAAAGAAAGGTATCTTCCATCATAATAATAACAGTATTATCACTGATTATCCCATGAAAAGTTCACAAAAGGAAACTATATTTATCACTATTGCATTACTGCATATGCCAAGCACAATGGTGCAGAGCATAAGGGCAACTTCCTATGTATAAATAAAAATATGCATTAGGGATAGGTTCTCATATCACATAAAATGTCACAAACTGAAGACACACATTAAGACAGTTATCTTAGCCCTTGCCTTGAAGAGTTTTATTGCCTGAAAAAACAAACATACAGAGGTGAGGAAAAGAAATACTAATCTCTGTGTATGACAACTCTATTTTTGACTTGGCTAGCTTTTTGCTTAGGCATCACAGAAGAAGTGGGTCTGCAGGAAGGGATGAGGAGTATACCAAGTTTAGTGGATGGTTTGGAGAGGTAACCATGCAAAAAAAAAAAAAATCAAAGAAAAAGAAGGTCCTAATGGAAAAACAGACTACATAAACATTGGCAAGAAAGAAGAATCAGCTATTACAGAATTCAAAGTCAAAGTACAAGGCATAACCCAATAAAAGTGGCAATAATTTTGAAAGTAAGAGTCTAGACCTCTTAAAGGAAAAATTACAGACATTAGTGTTGAGAGGACTTTGGACAACAGATTACAAACAGCAAAGCCCACTCAATGATATTATAATGTATAAAGATACTTTTAACATAATTTACTCTCACTAGCCATGTAGATGTTTATGAAACAAATTCAACAAAATCTATCAAAAACCAAATAATGACTGGGAGCTCTAGAGTTATTCTACAAAAATATGTCTTTATGTAAAGAAAGGCTGCTGCTGGTCTTGTATGTTGGGAAAGAGAGGATAATTTTATATTATTCTTACTAACAAGACAACAACAAAAGCATGTATTCACTACCTCGTCTTCTGCTTTCTTCTTATTTTTTGGAGAGGAACTAGTGGCCTAAAAATTTGTGGTTCATTTTACATATATATGTGTAAAACTATTAACTCAGCAACGACTGCTAACTCTAGATAATTCTCTTAATAATTGGAGATTTGGTCATTTATCTTTAATAGAAAAGTAATGAAGAAATAAACTTATAAAAAGCAACAGCTTTCAAACACAGAAGTATAAACTGGTTGACTACAGGGATCTAAATAAAACAGGCTTCAAAAAAATCTTGCTCGTGATCTAAGGTGTAAAAATATAAAGAGAATCAAAATCAAAACATGCAAAAAGGGCACGCGTTTCTTTGTGACGTCTTGGGCAGGGAATGTAACAGCTCACTCAGAAATAATGACATTTATGACTCTGCTCATGCTTTGAAATAATTTTAACATAAAAACGTTGCATGGCATCTTCAGTGAATACACGGCAATCCTGATGTAAGGCTACAGAAAACTTTCTGAAGAGAACAATGTTAATAGACATGTTTAGTCAGTTCTGCATGGGCAAAGCATCACTGTGAATTATATCTACGGAGTCTGAGACCTTTGTAGATGACAAAACTTTTTTCTTTGCCCTGTAGTGATTCTCTGTCACAGTTCCCTAATAATACTGAAAAAAATGAGCAGAAACTAAGCTAAGGGTCATTGTTTGTGATTTTGCTTTTGCATGGGGGTTGTAAAGCTCTCGGACAAGATGCTTTTTACTCTTATTCCCCAGGGCTACAAGGGCAGCTTCACTGTAGCTGTTGGTAATAATTTCTGTGCTGAAGTATCCCTGGAAGTCTCTCCTAAGGAGACATAGATCTTTATCAGCTGAAGAAGGGATTAGGGGAGAAGAAAGTTTCCTGACATTATGTCAGTTAGATGCCCAGCTGCCTGCCGTTTGCACCTAAAAATATTTCCCCGCTTTTTCCCATAGTAGATATGTAGACTAGATGGTAAAGGAGCATACTGGTGACTCAAAACCTAATGTTGTTTTCAGCACATGTCCCACCTGCACTCCTGCCTTGCAGCACTTCATTTCCAGATAATGAATGCTATTGCACATTTGCTCTCAGAGGTACTTGGAAATGCGTGTTTGGGGCCTGTTAATCTCAACCCACACATCTTATGGACCTACGTATCTCAAACGTTGACTCTAGATCATACAGGAGGATGGCTTAAGCTCCTGCTTTGTACTGACAGGTATAGAAACTGAGGGTGGCTTACAGATCAAAATATGCTATAGTAGATAAAATATCTTTAAGATTTATGGATGCTCATGAAGAAACTACTCAGAATTTTGTTCTTTCTGGTCAGTACTCTAAGGATGCACAAGCAGTACAGGACAGACAGATGGACAGAAGCAAGAAAGGAAGAAGGGAAGAAAGGAAGGAAGGAAGGTAAGAAATTTTTGAAAGCTGTGCACGTTCTCAGCAGTTCTGTCTGTGTAGATAGAGTTTACACTCAGCCTCACATTTTTATTTGTTTGGCTGCAGACATCAACTAAATCAGCTTCAACATTTTCATCTTCATCAGTCATCTTAAATAAAAAGCTTCCATACTACTGTGGAATGTTGTCCTGAGAAGTGTAGAAGGTTTCTGTAAGGCTACTAGTTTAATTGCATGCTTTCATAGCCAAAAGAGAGACTACGTCCAGAGACTTGCCTTAAGTTTACGCCGGGCATTGAATTCTTGAAGTTTCTTTTGTGCATTGTCCATATGTGCAAAGTTTGCTGCCTTCCCTGTGACCCATGGGTGCTGCAAAGCCTGTAGAGTGGTGAGGCGTTTCTTGGGGTCTAAGACAATCAACTTTTTAACCTGCATCACAAGGAAGAAATACAGAAGACTGCTAATCTTATTCTTAATTTACATTTACTGAGCTTTGCATTTTGGGGCCTTGGTCTTGGTTTGGGAAGCATCTTAGTGAAACACATTCTAAGAAATCAACAAGAATTTGCATTCAGGTCTGTGCACATTTTTTTGTTTCTGGCATTTCTTGGTCCTCCATAAATAACACCTGAATAAGACAGCCACTAAGGGAGAATAGAGGAGAAAAAGAATCAACCAGTTACCAACGTTTGTAAGAGTATGCATCAACGCAGCTGGCCTGTACCTGCAATAGGTTGTTGTATGTGTGAAATGTCACATAAACCCTAAGAAATTCTCTATATACCCCCAGCCAGACAGGTCTCTTAGCAGTATCCCCACTTCTGGATTTGGACAAAGTTTAAAATGGATTAGAAAATTTAAATTCTAGTGTATGCAACTCATGCAGACCTGTACCATGTAGTCACTGCCATGTACATCACAAATGAAACTTCTTTCAGTCACTGTAAAACCTCATGTACGCATGAACTAAAAAGCACTGTATAAGTATTTATCTCTTAGCACACTCTGAAACTAATGCTGTTTATGCCATTCTTTCTGTTATTGAGACCAGGGAAGCTGCACTTCTCCAAACACAACAGTAGGACATTTTTGGGAACAAGGCACTGGGAGTGGAGGTGGTACAAACGGCTGGGTACAAAGTGTGTCCAGTCAAGCTGCATTTCATTGGTTCTGCCATATGTCTGGACAAGTGGTGTTTTTAAAAAAAAGAAGGGTGAGGATGGAGTAAAGCAGTACACGGATGGTACTCAGCAGAGCCACACTTATGCAACTCTCCTGACTGCACACCCTCTTGGAGCAGAGTGCAAGTGACGGCATAGGGCTCCACCACTGCTATGTGCCCAAGTGTGAGGAGAGGACTGCCTTTAGGGCTCTTTGAAATTTCCCTACAAAGGGCTATCAAAGAAAGACAGTGCCCTGAAGTGGGTGCAGGACAACAGGCATCATGATGAATACCTGCTGCGTGTCCACAGAAGATGTCAAGTTGAGCAAATCACTTCAACTCAACACCCCAGAATTGCCCATAGCATGGCTTTTGAGAGCCATGGGCTTCATCCTTATCTACAACTTGCTATACAGTACTCAAACCTGAAACTCTGAGCTTTACTGTAGCAAAATGGTAGGGACCAGTCTGGACCAAAACTCTCTGTATACAATAAAGGAAAAGCTTTGCTGCTGTTTATCTGGGTTTTGATGATACAAGGCAGTAAATGGTATTCTTTTGACCTCTGAAAAACTTCACTTCTAATACACCAACAACAAAGTACTTTGAACTTCTACAGTCCTTCCATTTGAGGCAACCTGAAGTACTTTACAAACACTAATTATGTAGTATTTTATGGCACAGTTTGTGTAATTATGCAGTAATATGGAACTGAGCATTCATGTCTTCAGTGCTAATAACTGAATTGTGCAAGTTATTGTTGACTAAAAATCAAACTCAAGCATACCTATCTTTGCAGATCAGTATCTCCTGGAAACAATTTACTTTATCCAGTAACAAAAGAATGCAGCGCAGATAGCATGCCAGCCCTTGCATTTTGCTAATGCACAATATTTAAAAGTAATGAGTCTTTCCTCATATACTGAGAAAAAGCTTAAATGGACAGAAAAAGGCTGTCAGAAGAGGTGGGGGCAGGGGGGATTCAGTCCTTTTTATATTCTTCCTCTACAGTTCAGACTTGAAAACTGCATAAAATACAGGGCCTGTTTCTGCGTTCCCCTGAAGGTGGTTGCCCTGTGAAGAGGAACAATGAAACACCTTAGAGCTAGCATGAAAGGCAAGCATACATGAACACTGTGACAGCTGCCAACAATCTCTGGCTTAGTTCACAGAAGGACCTGAACATCCATGGTTTTGAGTGCAAAATTACAGCACTAGACTAACAGGGGCTATTTAACAGCACCATAATATACCAGAGATAAGAAGAAGAAAAGCAAGGAGCCATATGAACAATTAGTTAGCCAATTATCCTGCCTCCACACCAAAATGGACTCTCTTTCTCAGTGGAAGTGACACTAGCTAAACTCGTATCAGCAAAGATACTCCAGTCTCATTTTTGCTTTACTTACTAAATCCTTGGCGTTCAGAGACACGTCATCCCACCAGGGGGACACAAAGTCATATTCACAGTTCAGGATTCTCTTAAACATGTACTGATCTCCCCTTTCATCATAAAATGGTTCAAAGCCACAAAGTCTGCAAGAATAAAAAAGAAAGAAATTTATCAAAGATTAATTAGTCTTGGGTTGTTAGAAACAGTTCCTGGTATTATTTTGCCCTACTTCGTGTCCCGCACACCACTTTGGGAAACCAGACCTGGATGTACTTATGAACACCTAATTCTGCAGAGCAAAGCAAAATGTGGCCTTACGCATTCATAGGCACTGGGAAAGTCTGATCAAATTGTAAATTTTTCATTTTCACATGTCTGTAATTGGAACTATTAATATAGGGACTTACCATAACAGTAGCCATGCAACAGCTAATATCTGTTTACCTTCTACATGCCAATAAATATTTTCTAACAGCTCTTTGCTCTGCTGGTCTCAGGCTGAAGTCCCTTGGACTGTTTAGTCATTCCTCAGTCTTAAACCTTTGCTCATCCCTGCTCTCTTCTGTGAGTCTCCTCCAGTTGTATGTCTTTTTGAAGTTGGTGCAAACACCATTCAGCGTGGGCACACCAGAGTTGCAAATTAGCGTAATGATGTTTTCTATTTTAAACTCCATTTCTTTGCTAACAATTCCTGACCTTGGATCTGCTTTGTTGGATTGTTTACAAGCACAGAGTTAACATGTTCACAGAGCGATTACCAGAATCCCTGTAACTTTTTCCTGAGGGATAGGAATTAGCTGAGGAACCACATTTTACCTGTGAAGTTACCAGTTTTTATGTGTCCAGTTAGGACTGTTTTTTGATTATGTTCATCACTGTATGTTCTTTTATCCTATCATCCACAAAACATAAAAACCTTTGGCAGGTTTTAGTAATCAGCCCTCACTTTTACTTAGGTAACCTACATATTATCAAGCAATTTTGTAATCTCACTAATGACTGCATTTATGAATATATTGAATAATACAGATCCCAACACAGATCCACACTGCTGGCCCTGGGGAAAGCAAACTCACAGAAGTGGTTTCCATTTATATAATGTCCTTTTTTGTTGCTTCTTTGCACTTTAATCATGCCTGCACACACAAACAGATGTTTTAAAGTGAATTTCCTATTCAACCAGTAAGTGTTCTGAGCTAAACAGAAAGTCTATCTGCTACTCTGCCTCCAGAAAAATGCCGCAAGCAATGAGAGGATGACAGGAAAACAAAAGCAGACCATAAAGAACAAGACAGCAACAAATCTAGAAAATTTAACCTTACATTTTAACTTGTTTTTATATTTTTAAACCCAATCAGTGTGCTTACTGTCCTGAAAAAGGAGATAGATGTACAAGGAAGAAATGTGTTTTTGGGAGTGGTGTGTAACCATGGGTGGAACAGCTGCATCACTTAGCACTGCTGAAGAGGAGAAAACCTCCACTGTAAGCACATTCTGGGCTCATTATTAATTTCCAAGTCTGGCAGAAATAGATTAAAACACAAAGATCCAACCTCCAGATACCATGTACTTCAGTAGGTGGGAGCTGGTCACAGTCCCTCTGCTGCTTCCCTCCTGTTTGCCTGCCTCTCCCACCACTATTTCTGAGCTTGCTTCAGGTTGGCTCCTATCCCCATGGAGCACCTTTGCTGAGTGGGGTTGCTGGGCCACTAACTGGTTCAGCCAAAACTGGCTTCTGGATACCAGGTAACTGGTGACATACAGTGAGACCATGCTTAAGGCGTGCTGTGGCTGTGTTGGAAGCCTTCTAAGTGATTCTCTATTTACTCCTGAAAATATTTTCATCATAACTTACTTCTATCACCTATTGTTATTTTATTAACAATTTCAATGGATATGCTTCTACCTAAAAAAAAAAAATTCCATTTCAGCAGATTTTTCACTAGGCATCAAATTAGATGAATACTACTAGAGGTGTGATTTCAAATTACGTAAATTAAACCAGTGTAAGACCCAGCGTGGCTGCTCTTGATTTCATTTTATTAAGAAATTTCATTTTATTATGCTGATTCATTTTAAATCAATTACCTACCAAATAAAGAAAAATCAATGTAAACAGCTTCAAAATCAATTAGAAATGACCAGACAGTGTTTTGTGGCCTTTTAAGTAAGTTAGTAGAAAAACACCTTTCATTAAATCTAGGTCCATTACTACAGGCAAAGCCTTGGAAAGTCCACGTTGTATTGGTGAGAAAACACAGTTTTGTGCACATCTTCTGTAGCATGGTAGTTGACTCTTACATCCACTCTATTTTGGAGACACTTACAGCAATGTATTTTTCTGACTGTACATAAGTACATTCCCTATACTGAACTACGAGACTGAGACATGCGACACTGTCCTTTAGGCTGCAGGATTAATGAATGAGTTACTATACACATACCTTTCTGGTCTCAGCTTCTAATCCATCAGAAATGTTGATCTGCAAAGCTTCACGCTCAACAGAAGAGTTTTAAATGTGGAATATTGTTAAAGCTACATGGAAGAGATGGCCAAGTGGATTTGACTAGCACCCTTTTTGCCTGGCTTATTCCTGTAGGTCAAACTGGATTTCAAGAGGGGAGGAGGAGAGGAACAGAAGGAGGAAGAAGTAGAGGATTATCTGTACTGGTGGTGTCCCACCCAGAGCAGGAGCTCATGAGCTTCTGTTTACACCAGTGCAGAGGTTTAATGTGGCTTGGCAGCATCTCCTGAACAGCTGGAAGGTTTTGAAAGGCTGCATGTAGCAAATGCCACTCCATATATTCAAATAGGAATTTGCTGTGCGTTCTCGCTTGGAACTTGCCTACACTTAAAAGCAAGTTCTGCTTAAGGAAGGATGTTAATATCAAGTGAGACAGCTGTCCCTCAATCTCTGAATAACTAGGCAAGCCCATGGCTTAATCTAGTTATTTTTGTAAAGGGACAACAAAAGGCACCTCTCCAATCTCAGGGACAGCCTGCTGGCAAATTTCACATCTCTCTGCCACGTGTGGACCACTAGAAATGATCACCTGGCAGGCAATATCCGAGGTGTGATCTTCTACAGACTTGAACCAGGCCTTGAGACAAAGATTCATGTTTTAAAAGGAGCGGATAACAAAATGGCAAATAGGAATATTGTAGCCTATTATTTACAGGCACCTGAAAGGAGATCTTATTTGAAGTTTATGTACAGAACAAAAGATGTTTTCTCATATTTCCATCAGAGTGTTTATATATCCTTACAAGTACTTTTAGTATAAACCCTAGAAAATATAATTCTTTCTTTGCAAAAGACAAAAAGAAAATAGTTGCACTATTACACATTGTATTTGCTGGACACAGTTAAAGAGTCCTAGAAGGCGAAAGAAAATAGCCCGGGCATATAAAATCCGCCATATCTTTAATGTATATGTGTAAAATCCTGTTTTCTTCCCATAAAAGGCATCCTGCGAGTATCGTATACAACTACACAAGCCAGCTTATCATCAGTGTTGCCAAGGGAATAAATGAAGTTATTTATTCTTCCATAAACAGAAGTATCAATACATCAGATACAATTTTCCCTTCTCAATAATCTTCCTTTGAAAGCTTCCATCAATACAATAAACTAATTACAATGCTTACCAACTGAATTAGGACTACCCATATTAAGAAGCAGACACAAGTGCCTACCTTTAGACACAACTGTTTGAAAATTTTGGTCTACAGTTGCAACTTCAACTGTTTAAAATATGTATGACCAGCATCACTCACAGCCCTCTGTCAACAGTGCCTCTGGTTATCTTGTAAGAAGTGGAACACTTCAGCATTAATCATTTAACCCATTGGACTGACTGGCAGCAGAGAGTCCAGGGCTGTTCCCTGCCTCCTGACTGAGATGCTGTGAGACAGCAACACTGACACTGCAGCCGAAGCTGTAGCAGTGTCTGTGGCTGACACAGATGGGGCAGCTGCATTTGGGAATATTCACAGGCACTGGGAAACTACTGCAAGCACCTTAACTTCTCCTTGCCCCCTCTGTAGCTGAGGAGCTACTTAGGATCGTAGTATATCTCACAGTTTGTGTGAATGAGAAAAAAAACATATGATGCTTTCTGATACTTGTATGCTTGTTAGTTTTGCTTTCAGCAGCTTTGCTGCTATTCATTCACATTGATAGCACGATTCCATGCAGACCTTTCTGCTGTTCAGGAAGAAGTGTTACATATATCAAATACATAATCTGAGTGTTTTGCCATGTTCCTCTACGATTTGACATACTTAAATAAGATCAGGAATTATCATAATTAAAGTTCAGGATCTCGTGTTTTCCAATGGCACAGCTCATAATGTCATAAAAACCCGCAGGTGCTCACAAATGAACCACTCCATGGCACTGTCTGCACTTACAGGATGTAGGTGATGATCCCCAGAGACCACATGTCCACCTCAGGGCCATAGGCACATCCCCGTAGTATCTCTGGTGCTGCAGATGATAAAACGCTTGTCAGTATGATGAAAGTCGAATGCAGAAATAAGTGTCACAAAGTCAATTTAAATTCCATGCACACTCATGTCTTTTAAAAAGTTAGGGCCTGCTCCTTTAAGCCCTTAATTAGGCAAATGATTCCCTTCACTGAGTATAAAGCAACAGAACTCATGTCCAAGCACAGCCAGAACAAAATGAAAAAAGGACTTTGGTTTCAAACTGCTTTTTAGGTTTGTGAAAGGAACCACGGAAAGCTACAGCAGCACTGGAGCTGCAATGTGACAAAGGAGGCGGTACTTCTACTCCAGTATTTTACTTATTTACTTGGAACTTTATTTGGGCTTTATTTTGGTATTCTGTTTTAATTGTAAGTAAAACCAAGACCATTTCAGGCAACTGCTTTTGCTGCAGTGTGGAGCAGGCAGTCTCGGGGGCCTCCAGCTCTGCAATGGTAAATCTCTGCCCAAGCAGCTTGACAGACACCTTAAGGAAAGCCGAGCAGACTGATGTATGCCGCAGACAGTGTCTGTTGCTGCTGTGTGTGTCTAAATGTGCACGGTTGCACACTCAAACTGTGACGTGCCAACCTCAAGCACACCCGGCCCCCGTGCCCTCAGGGCTTGTAGCTCCGCGTACCCTCAAGGCTTGCCTCCGACTGGGCAACCCTCCTTGGGCAAAGCTCCTGAGGTGGCAGGATGAAAATGCAACATCTCCAGAGGAGGAAATGGAAGTGCTTGATACCGGGGGAGGCAAGACCTTTCCCTCCTTCTCCTTTTGGCCACAGACAAAAATACCCAACTAATTTGGAAAAAATAATTAAAAAGACACTGCTGAGCCACAATTTCACGTATCAATAGCCCTTCTCAGCAACCATTGTATCTGTATCAGTATCCATCGGATGTACGGGATGGCAGCACAGTCCCTGAGCCCACCGGCTCTGTGACGCACGTGGGATGTTTGCCACATTTCTGGGGCATAGTGGACTGGCTGCATCTATGCGCATCAACGCTGCAGCACGTACGCGTCTCTTCACCTTCCCACATTACACTTTCACAGCCATGAGCAGCAGGGCCAAGAAGGGCTGGGGCTTCCCGAAACATATCACACCTCCTTGCTCAGCCTGTAGCTTTGGTTGTCCGTCTGGACTGACCCAGGCTGCTGACACACTCCTGCTTTGCTCCTAGCCTGTGGGAGGTCCCCGTTGGGGCAGCTAGCTTTCCCGAGGAGCGTGCTGATTTTAATCAGAATATATGCAACTCCCTAATGGCCTCCAGGCAGCTGACTCAGACTTCTTCAACTTACCTGAAGGATTTACCATGCAGGGAACACATCAAGCATTTTTACAAAGCATTACTATAGAAAGCAAAGGACATTAATCACTAAGTTTGCCACATACCGCTTGCACAGCTGGCAGCTGGGCAAACACCTGCCCGTTTATGCATAGACTTTCCCTGCTTCCTTATTCTTCTGCTAGGTAAACTGATGAACAGAGAGGGGCTGTTTTGAGAAGGGACAGTAGATCCCAACTGATTTTAACTCAGGTCAACCCGTAGCTAACAGGACAGCCTACAGGCAAAGCAGCCAATGGCCTCAGAGAAAGAAATGGAGACGGACCAAGAAAAGAGATGTTAACCACCATTCTCCCTGCTATGTTTGTTAATGCCATATGAGGGTTCTGATGGAAATAGGAGAGTTTTCTGTTTAATGGCCAATATGCTTTCTCTTCTAGAGAATGCAATGTTTCTTGGGATGTCTTCTTGCCCTTCTTTTGCTTTTCTCCTCCTTCCACCACAGTATTGTAAAATGGCCACAAAGGAGACCAAAGAGTTGTATATACAGGTCTGCCTTGCTATCTGGACTATGATTACACAGTTATACTTCTTGTAAATATGATGTTTTAATATTTCCAGAAGTTTGCTTTTGGTGAATGGATTTGATTGATACATTGCTCTTAGTTTGGATGTTGGCTGTAACAGACTGATCATGAATCACTGCTCTGCACTGGATTATTTTTATGTGCTACTGTCAGAAATCACTTATGCCCTTCTTGTTAAGTTCACTGAAAGCACAATATCTCCGCAAGTTAAGTTGTTTGTGAACCATTTTCTTGCTTTCAGTCCTCTGCATCACTTTGCGCGTCCCAGGGACTACAGATTGATAAGTCTTGATGCCAAAGTATCCAGACTCCAGTATGCATTTTTGTTTCTGTGTCCTTTCTGGAGAAGCTGCTGATAGCTTGGTGGGCAGGATGTGGGAGTTGGCAGCCTGTGACTATCAATTATTCATAGTTTGATTTGGCATTTCAACAGTATTTGTCTGGGGTTTCCTCCACTTCTGTAAAGTAATGCTTGAATATTTTCCAGGCACCAGGAATTCTGCATGGTCAGTTAACTCAGGTCATAAAGCAAGGACTGCAGCTCCATGTCTGTAGGCACAAAGCTCCTTTCTTCTCTTCTCAGCACAGACATTCAGCCTCAACCCTCCCCACCACATCTTCCCTACTTTAAGGACTCCTCTATGGGAATAAGCCTTACCCTATTTTTATAGTATACAAAGACAGGCATAAAAAGGGCTAAATACTGACTACAGTTTTATGGCATTTGTAGTATAACTGCCACAAGAGAACACAAACAGAACATTAATAGCTAATATGTGAAGTACAGTTTTACAAAACTAAGCAGACTGGAATTCAGTGCTACTCTAAAGCATACTTGGCACCTCTGTGTGCTTGGCAGATAATGTCATACAAGGTAATGGACACATCACCTGAACTGCATTATCAGCTGTGCTATGAGGTAACAGATCAATCTTATGGTCTTCTCCAATGCCCTTTCCTTTGCTTCCACAGTTATAAAAGCAAATGCCAAGTCTTTAGTTCCCACATGGCTTGGCTCAGCTCTATCCAAAACTACCTGAGATGTTTACCACCCAGGACACTGACAGCAACTTGCATTCTCTTGTAGGAGCCCATTCAGGATATAGAGTTCAGCAAGAATGGCAGGAATAGGTTCCTCCACAAGATCACACTGGTTGCTGCAGGTGAGCATCCACCATGGGAAGCCCAGCACACTTGCCCTGGTGTAAACAAGATCACCAGCCTCCCTGGCCATTTGCTGGTTTGCTGACATGGAACTGCCATGCTATGAAGGGTGAGCAGACTGCAGAGGCAGCTGCAATCCTCTTTTCACAGAATCACAGAATGTTAGGGATTGGAAGGGACCTCGAAAGATCATCTAGTCCAATCCCCCTGCCGGAGCAGGATTGCCTAGATCATGTCACACAGGAACATGTCCAGGCGGGTTTTGAATGTCTCCAGAGAAGGAGACTCCACAACCTCTCTGGGCAGCCTGTTCCAGTGTTCGGTCACCCTCACCGTAAAGAAGTTTTTCCTCATATTTATGTGGAACCTCCTGTGTTCCAGCTTGCACCCATTGCCCCTTGTCCTGTCAAGAGATGTCACTGAGAAGAGCCTGGCTCCATCCTCATGACACTTGCCCTTTACATATTTATAAACATTAATGAGGTCACCCCTCAGTCTCCTCTTCTCTAAGCTAAAGAGACCCAGCTCCCTCAGCCTCTCCTCATAAGGGAGATGTTCCACTCCCTTAATCATCTTCGTGGCCCTTTGCCGGAGGGTCTCCTTCTTGGGCACATCCTAGCACTGAAGGATCCATTTATGGCTCATTTTCTGGTGCCAGGAGTCCAGGCGAGCTTCTGCACGTGTCCAGGAGCTAGCTGTCCCTGCTCTGACAGTGAAGCTGTGCACAAGGGTGCTGTACCGGGAGCCCGGCAGCATGCACAGGATGCCCTGCTGAAAGCTGCCAGGCAGTCTGCGAGGCTCGATCCAGCTGCTGGCTGCTGAGCCCTGCACGGCGCTGCTACTGGGAACCGAGCCAGAACGCACTGGGGTCTGCCCTGCCTCGCGGACCACCGCAGGCAGGCTGGAGGCTCTCCACCAGGACAGAGCATCCCACAGGCCCGTGCCGTCCCCTCCGACCTGGGGACGCTGCTGCTGAAGAAAGCCTGCTGTGTGCAGGGGACAGCCAGGCTGGGCAGTCCCCGCCTGCATCAGGACGAGCTCCCGCCGCAGCCCCGTGGGCAGAGCGAAATGCCCCACGAAGGAAAGGCTGCTGGGCTTGGCAGCATCTTTTAAATTATTTTTTTCAAGATCAGTTGTATGCTTGCTTTCTCCCTACTGTGGCAAGTTATGTGCATGAACTCTGGTTTTAGATTTTGGATTTTCTGGGGGTTGGTTTTCATTATATCCTCTTTGGATTACTGACATCTGACTTAGAGCACAGCTATGGCATTGCTTGCCAGATGTTATGTGTACAGCAACTGTAGTGTTCACTCTCTGCCCCACTTATTTTCTTCCCAAAGCAATGGAGAAAAAATCCACATTTCTAATTATTCATGGACTGTTATCAGTACTATGTTTTTTCACTAGCTTATCAAAACCTCACTCTCCCATATGACAGTGAGGGAACATATTTGTACAGAAATTTGCTTTAATTTGAAGTATCACTGTTGGTTTTCTTGCATTCAAATTATATGCCTTACATTATTGAAAGCTACAAGACTGGGAAGCATGAACTAGCTGTGATTTTTGAAAAAACAGAAACATGTAAGAATGGGACAACTGAGACAAAACACAGTTTCTAAACTTTGTGCACATCTTCCACAGTTAAACAAGTAGAAAGCGTCCTTAGAGGCTACCAACTGAAAAAATATAAACCCAACATCATTAAGTATAAAATATCCTAATTTCTAAATTACTAAAGGAATTTAAATTACCATCATTGTGTAATACACTGCTAAGATCACGATTTAGATGTTTGCTCTGAAGACATCCATAAACTCATGCTTGTTGAAGTATTGTGAATCACAGGCAAATTAGTCATTTTGGTAAGCAGCAGTTCATGCTGACTCTCACTCTCTTGGTAAAATGAAGCAAACCTATGTTTTCATTCTTATTTTGTTTAGGAGAAAAGAGGATGAGTTAAAAGTGCCAAAGGCTTTTTACTGCTGAAAGAGATGACTAGATCTACACCAGTCATCCCAGTTGACAAGATCTGCCAGAAAGTGCTCCTTGATATTGCACTCATAATTCTGTTATACAGGCCCCACTCAAGTGTGGACCAGAATGGTCTGAGTTAAACGTGTATTTGCTGAAGTGTTTCGGGCTTAGGGGATTAACTTATGACCCTACTCTAAGGAATAATTTGATTTCCTCTATGTTAAAAAAACTACTGTAAGATAAATTCGTTGTAAGCAATACTCAGATATTCATAATTGTTATGAACTCTATAAATTTTTAGTGTTTTCCATTACGCCTTTCATAGTCCAAAGTTCTGCTGATGCCTCTCCAGTATTAATTTAGTGATTTCAGCATTTTTACAATGGTCGAACTTATTTCCATGCAGTTAATGAACTTGCACCATAACATATGTTTTGATTATTAAGCTTCAGTGCTAGGGAATAGGAGTTTAGAAAAATTTAACCCAGTGCCAGTTTTGAATTTTAGTTTTTAATTTCTGCTTTTTAGGGACTTTTTGAATTTTGACTTTAGGAAGAAGCATTTCACCTTGGAAAGAGAAAATGTAACATCCTCACATTAAGTGCAGAATACTGTAAATAATAAAACAACGTACCACAGTACCCTGGAGTTCCACAAACTGTCTTCATGGTCACCTGATCTTCCACAATCTTGGAAAGTCCAAAGTCAGCTGTTAGGATTGTTTAGGAATATTAATGTTCTTTCTTCCTTGTCAAATCATGAGGTTTTTTTACACTGTATATGTAATTAAATTAACATTTATGCATTAAATGAATAGTATTTCCAGAAATGAGGATCAGTTTCAAGAATCTACCCAGACTGCAACGCAGAAGCAAAATTTGTCTGTACAAACGAGTATTCCTGGCTCTTGCTTGACAGAAATGTAGCTTGTATTTTATCCTGAAGACTGCACAAAGCCAATACAATGGGATGCCTAAGGGCATACAAGCAGTGATCCAGAAATGCACTTTAGGTATCTATTCAGCTTCCACTCTGTGAGTAATCCAATAAAATTAACACAACAATTTTGGTTTAAAAAATTATGCATCAATGATTTCTTGAATAAGGATCAGACTAAGGAGTCCCTGTAAGACAAATTCCCAGTATTTTGAAAGAGGGCTTCTAGGGGCCTGGAGGTTGTGCCAGGAGAAGTACTAATCATCCTTTTTCCAGTATTTCCACACTGAATTACTACTCAAGACAGCAAGAGCCTTCATGGCATTACATATCACGCTTGCATGACTCATTTCTTAAAAGACATAAAAACTGAAGTCTTCCCAACTCTTTTACTTTTCACTGAGAATAAACAGAGCTTCTTCAAATTTCAATTTAGGTGATGAAAATCTGACCTTAAAAAATGTAAAATAAAAGTGTTTTTGTTTTGTTACAGTGAATATAAAAGGGAATGTTTTGACTCAAGATCAGGATAAAAATAGTTCATATTTTATTCTAGAAATGCATAGTTAGAGTTACCATTTATGTATTATTATTTATCTAAACAGAAATATACTTTAGTTTTATAAACACGGCCACTCATTGTAAATCAGATGTCAATTTAAACAAGGCAATAATCTTGACCAGAAGATGAAGAACCACAGCTTTTTGGAGAATGCTTCAGAAGCCCCTACACCATTCTGGCCATCAAACCAAGGCCACTGGGTGCTGCATTAAACTATCATGTTACAGCTGTTTAAAGCCTTTCCAGGAAAGACAAGAAGTAGGATAAAATGTAAATTAAGATACCATCATTCTGAGATGCAAGACTTTCCTAGAAATTTGTATTGAATTGCTTGAGACTAGTTCATGGAAATCTGGCTCCTGAAACCCATGATGAGCACTGGCCTGACGAACGTGGCAACACTCACTCCTTGCACGCTCCCACGCTCCCCGTTAAGGGAGCACAAGGTAGTATTTCCAAACTGGTTATGTACAGCTCAGGAGCATTGCACAGAGCTCCTCTTTGCTCAAGCAAAAACTGGGCATACCCAGAACTTTTGCAGGTCATGCCCTTTGCAAGCAGCCGCCATCCCCAACAGAAATGGCATAATACATCCCTGTTCAGGAGAGCCTGGTGTCTCCTTGTCCCTCCTCATCCCCCCCACGGTGCTGACCGTGCTTCAGATAGCTTCCCTATGCTTTTTGCAAAGATCGCTTCTTCTTTCCCTCAAATCTGCCTTCAAAACAGAAGTCAGCCTTGCTCAGTTTGCTTTCTACTGCTTATCTGCACATTTGTACTTTGATGCCAATGAATCTTTCCTCTTAAAATACCGGTTTAACAAAAAAAAAAGGGGCACAGAATTGGCGCACACAGCTGTATGCTAATCTCATGATCCTTCTTGTTCCTCCTGAGTGCTTTACTCTCTGGCACGTTCTGCACAATTTTGGCTATAAATTCTCTTAAGCAAGCATCTAGTTTTAGATATATATTGGTTTTAAAAACAGCCTGTACAGCTGTGCTGATGAAGTAACATGCTGTTCATTTGAGTATAAGCATAAGCTTCGAATAAAGTGGTGGTGAGATGTATATACTGTAAACATCAGTTAGCAGGTATTACTGGTACAAAGGAATTAGGGAAGCATACATTTAATACTGCTCACCAATTTTCAGTGGTGCATCCGGTGCTGGCGTTGCATAGAGTAGATTTTCTGGCTTCAAGTCACGATGCACAATCCCATTTGCATGCAGGTACTAGAAAAAGAGAAAGTCAAAACATTTAAGTGAGGATAAGATGTTATGGTCAAGTATGAGTTAGTATCCTCCTAATAATCTACAGTAGCACATTAATAATCTGCTATGTGTGTGACACAGAGTCACTTAACTAATTTGTAGCAGCTTTTTTTCTGTAAACCTGCTCAGCACAGGATCCTTGGATGTATATTCTGAACAGGAAACTAATTTGGGAAGGCAAAGGTAGCATCACATCCATTTGAGAAGAAAAACATCCCAGAAAGTATTATTGACTTTTTAAATACAGTGGTAGCTTCTAGGAAGCAATCTAATAGATGTTGAGATACCAAAGTCTGGCTCAGAGGACGGTAGTGTCTGCACATTATAACATTCTGAGGGATAAGAAAAATGCTCATACAACTATTAAATTATTAAATAGACATCTTTGAGTAGAAACGATGCAGTACGTGTCCTGGGCCAGCTATCAAACCCTTGAGGTCCCTGGAGCAGACTTCTCAAGGGTCTTAAAACCACCCAGTTGCAGACCCTCAAAAATCCATCTGTCTTCCCGAAGCACATGCAGTACATGTGAGTTCACTCACCACTGAATTCTTTTAAAGATGCCGTTCCTGCCTTGCACTAACAGAAAGAAGACTTTCTGGAATATATGGCTGCCTCTTACACTGCTATAGACAGACAGAGAAAAAATCTATAATATACTGATAGACAAAAAAGGATAAACTAGTGAAATAAATTCTGTATTTCCTGCTGATAAAACATGCCGTAGGAACCTTTGAAGCCTTGGAAGGAAGATGCTTAAAGGTAGAATCACATTGTCTTATTGGAAAGTCTCCTGGTCTACATTTTAGTGGCACCTCTCTCAGCTGTGTTTTACTATTAAAAAAAGCAGTATGCGTGCACTGTTAGACAGCAAATGACAAACAGCTGAATATGCATCCAGAAAGTACAGCTACAGTGTACTCTTGAGTCAGCATCTGAGATGAAATCTTGACTGTGTTATCTCATTGGAATTTTAGTTTGTCTAAGTTGCCAGTGACTAAACAACATTAAGAATACATTGCTCTTTCCTTGGGCATTGCTTCAGTGACAGTGCTTTTTAAGTGTGTGCTTCTTATAGTGCAATAAGCGTTTTTTTTGTTGACTTTCTCAAAAATCCTGAAGTCACAGTATTTGTCATGACGTGTCTTGTGGAGATCAGCCAAAGACTCTCATCTACTTTACTTCACAGTGAAACCTAAGTGCTTATCCCAGCTGTGTTTTCTACAGTAAGATAGCTAACCAGTTATCCAAGATAAAAACAGGCAACAATATATGAAAACTGATGGATTGCATGCTGCTACATCATTTAATGCAGTCACATCTGCATGGCTGCACACAATCATGTCCACCCTGGCTAAAAATATATCTTTATCTGCCAATGAAGACATAACTGTAGCAAAGATGCTCGCACAGCACAGCACTGATGTGTTTGACATGCAGAGCTAATAGCGGCACACGGGGAGTGTATAAAAAGCAATCAAGTTGGAGTGGACAGAAAGAGATGCCTGAACTGATCTGTGTTCATATGCTGCGAATCAGTTTAGCTGACTCTGTAGAAGTGAAAAGGATCAGACATTTCATGATCGCTTGGTAGAACGCAGACACTTCTGATTAATTCGTATGAAAAATCTTTGACCAAATTTGTGCAGAGAAATGTTCTACCCAAGTCTGAAGTTTTTTAGCAGGTCCTTTTTTACATATGTCCATAATCTTAAAAACATTTTATGGTGTGAAGCTGAAAACATCAACATTTTCTTCCCTTCCTAGAATTGCATTTTTGTGGGAGGGAAATTTGGGAATAACTTTGGGAGAAGCTGTTCAATGTTTCCTCCCTTTTAAGTTGTATAGTGACACTGGCTCACAGGGCTCCTCCTCAGGCATAGCAAGAACCATAATTAACCATGCTTGTGCCACATGACTGACTGACTTTTTAACAGATTTGCATTGAACTTGCAGCATGAACTCTTTTTTTAATACAAAATCATAAGACGCCATGTAGGAAAATTTCCCTCCTCCCCAGCCCACCATTTGCAGAAAACTCTCAGGACGGCAGTGCCCAACAAACATGAATTGCCTCAATAACCTAGCCCATGTGTTTCAAAGACTGCCACTGCAATAGTCTGAGCTCTCTTTCTCATATTCCCTCCTCACAATACCCACAGCTACTCCTACCCTCTCCAACACACCTCTCCTTATCTCCTCAGCATCCTGGCCCAGAATTCCTGCCCACCCATCATACCTCCTCTGACCTCTCCCTGTGGTCCACATAGATCCCATCATGGTTGCTACAACGCCTAATCTCAGTCCCTGCTGCTCTGTCCTCTCTCTCCCACTGTTTCTCTTGCTTGACTTCATATTTGGGCATGAGATGATACCTGTGGTGCTTGGACCAGCAATGCATGTGGCTGGGGCTGCCTCAAACTCCCAGGTCACACATTTAACAGACCTACTGTTGGCATCTTGTATCTTCGAGATCTAGCCTTCTGTCAAATTTTGTTGAGGTTGGCCAATAGGGTCAACAGTTTTCTTGTAAACTAACAGACAAAAGGGCAAAATGGACAAAAAAAACCCCAGTGTTTTCACTGATACAGAAATCCCATTCTTCAACACACAAAAGTACCAGTTAGCCTTGTGAATCCCCAACCCTCCGAGGGGAGAGACCGCTGGCTGGACTTCTGTAAAAGGTACCTGCCTCCAAAGATCCTTGTTACTAAAGGTCTCCAGCACAGGCAGCGAGCTCCTGTCCTCCAGCCTGAGCCACCTGTCATTCACTGAGTGCGTCTCCTGCTCCACAACCCGCTACGAATGGGACCTTCCAAGACTGTGTCCATTTTCAGCATTGCTCCGTTACTTGGTAAATACCCTGAGACTCGTTTGCAAATTTTCACCAGTCCCAACAGCTCTGCTCCCCATGTAGCATAATAGCTCCTGGTATTGAAGACTACTTGGTAATTACATTGTCTTGTATATACATGAACATTATTCTGAGTTAAACAATTTTGATTTAGAAATGGATTTATTTAAATTAGCATAATCCACTTTGTATAACGCTTATTTCAATTTATATATGCTCTATTTTGATTGCTCTTCACTTTATTTCTCCCAAACTGATTTTAATAAGCATCATGTTCCTTTGCAGGCAGTGCCTCTGCAGCATAAGTTCAAAGGCTCTCCCAGTTTGGAGTACAGCTTTGGGCATTACGTACTCTCACTGTAAAATAGATAGCCTGCGCTCTACTATTTATATGCCATGTCTCTTAATGACTAAATGGTGTGATTAAATGAGAAGATCAGGGCCCAGGTATCAAGCCAGAGCAGCGTACTGACTCACTTTATGCTCTAGGCATTGCTGAATTACATCACTTTCCCCAACTACAAGATATGGATGAGACTTGAAAAACATTTGAATTCTATGGATGGATGAAGAGTTTTTAGATGCACAGTGCTGTACAACAATTTAACATAGCATGCACATAAAATGTGACCATGACATGATACTTTTATAGTAGCTAAAATGTTTTCACTTTCTTATTTTCAGTAGACAATGCCAACCACTAAAAGAAAATAAAGGCATGGCAGTTCTCTGATTGCAGCTTTGCTAATTTCTGTTAGCAAAATAAGGTGGATACAGAAAATTCATATTTACACGAAAATGCTGTATTTTCATGGGAACATCACATGCATATATTTAGCTCTAGTTATGTCCTGTAACATCTATGTACTAAAACGTAAGATTTACTTGTAGAATAACAACACTTCATCTGGCCTGATGAGATGTAGATGGAAGAGAGGCCTCCATAGGATCTCACAGCAAGGCCCATGGAAGAAGACCTTGTGGAAGAAGTCTTCTCTATGCACGGCAGTTTCATCCGAGCAGCTGGCCAATGGCACAGGGAAGAGAAATTATTCTTTCTCATGTACCTTCTCCTCTGATTTTACTTTTTTTTTGAACACTGCATCAGGGCAGGTGCTATAAACAGGGACAGCACTCATTTTAAGGAACATATGGCTATTCCTTTTAGCAAAACAGAATGAACAAGAAAAAGTAAAATGGACATACTAGAGACCCTGAGCAGTTTGTATTAAATTAGTGAATTTAAATGCAAGGAAATAAAAAATATAGTGAAAAAAATATACTTGCGCATCCTGTGATCACACTTCTTTTTCAATTACTTTGGCCAATGAGATCTAAGTAGGCCAGGCAGGTGAATCGGCTGTGCTTCAGGCACACAGTGGGGTACTGCGTTATTAGTGCAGAGCATCTCAGATAATCTGGGAGAAATATATTCTAGCAAAATTGAGTATGATAGTCTTATTACTCTTCCATAAACGTTGAGCACAGACTCAGCATGATACTAGGCTGGAATAATATACAGGCCCTTTTCTGAAAGACTTACTGGTTAAAATAAAGGCAGCCCTCATCTTGGCCTTTATTCCCATGGTACACAACAGCACCTCATGATTGTACAATTGCTGGGACTCTTAATTATGACTGCAACATAAAGATTTTTTTTTCTTTTTTCATTTTTTCAGCTTCTTTCTAATTGCTGTGTGAGAGTTCCCTTTACCCTTTAATAATTCAGGCTCCTATCTAACTTGAAAGATTTTATGACAAAAGGACAAATGAAGACTGCTTAAAACTCTGGCCTTTCCCTTAATTTTATTTATGGTACCTATTACACAGAACTGTGGAAAAGTAGGGCTGAAATGAAACTGAATCACCTACTCCTCTGCATGCTCCTTGGCAGCATCAATTACATTTACAACAGTTGTTTGTCCAATTTATGCTTAAAGACCTCTGATACTAGAGACTTCACAATTTCCCCAAGCAATTTATTACAGCACTGTGCTATCTTGACCATTCGAACGTATTTCCCTGTGACTTACCTGGATCTCCACAGGGGCAGATGAAGCCCATTACTTTGTTTCTTATACACCATAGAGGCAGAAAGCAGATTATTCCCTTTTTTTGCAACAGCCTTTTGTGTACTTGTCAGCATGTACACAATCATTCTTCTCTCTAAGACTATAGGACCTTAGTTTGCTCGGTCTCCCCTTACAGACCATCTTTTCTAGACCCATAATCATTCTTGTTGCTCTCCTCCAGGCTGTATCAACTTGCATCAATGTGCTGAAAATGCAAAAATGTATTCCAGCTGTGGCCTGCCAAATTTAACAGGATGTATTCACAAATCTGTTTGCCTTTTTTGCAACATATCCCACTCCTGTTTGCCTTTTGATTCACTGTAAACCCCTTGAGGTCCTTTCTGGTTTGTTCCCACTTGCATGTTTTTACTGTTGACTATTCAAGTTCGTGTACAATTTTGTCCTTGACAGTACAGACAGGACACTGAATTTTACCAAAGTTATTTTATTTCTAACCTTACTCTCCAACATAGTTGCGGTTTTTCCCAATTTCATGCTGTCCAAAATTTTTGTTAAGTGTACCCTCTATTCCATCATCTGAGGTTGTCAACAAAACCACTAAAAAAGTAGACCAGAGAATATTTTTCCTGAACGTCCACTCTTGATGTTTAGATACACTGATAGACATTCTCAGTACAGACAACCAGTCTCCATCCAGCTTAAAATCACACCATCGTGACCACATTTCCCTGGTTTACTGTAAGACTGTCAGGTGAGACAAGTACCAAAAGCTTTACTCATGTCAAGTATGTATGATACCTTCTGTTTCTCCCCTTCTAAGAATGCCTCTTACCCTGCTTGAGAAAAAATCAGACTGATTTGGCATGACTTGATCTTGACAAAAACTGGCCTCACTGGTGACCTCCGTGCTTTGTTATTTCCCAGGTGCCTCATATTCCTTTGCTTCAATATTAACTGCAGATTTTTTCTGGGGAGTGGAGTGAAGGCAGTTGGCCTACAATTCCTCCCTTCTTCCTCTTGAAGTGAGTGCTACATATATCTGCTTCTCTGCCCAGCCTCCATCAGAAGTGAGTGAGTAACTTTCACCTGTTAAATCTCTTTCAGACTTAAAAAGCTTGCCCTTCAAAGATTGTACCATGAAGGTGTCACTGGGTGCAACCAATTAAAAAAAAAAAATCTAAATTATTTGAATATTCTCTGACTTAGTCTTTTTCTTATGCTAGGTTCACATTTTACTGCTCAGTCACTGCTGTTAATTGTGCTAAGCATCTGGTTATAGCTGAACTTTTGCTGAAAACTAGTGACCAAAAAAAAAAAGACAAAAGCACTGCTGCCTTCTCCTAGACATCTTTCAATAGTTCTCCTTCACCTGTGTTTCTTCTTATGAGGATGATTAATTTTGCTACCCTTATCTCCTGCTAGATGCATCTTGTTTTCTGTTCTGGCCTTTCTGACTTTAGTCTTCAAACTCCTGCTGTTCTTCCAATTCAGTCTTAAACAACTTGACCTGTTTTCTGCTTTCTGTATACTTTGTGCCTGTGTTTAACTAACTCCAGGATGTGGTGTCCCTGAGCATCGACCTTCATTCAAGCGGACTGATGAGTGACCAGCCGACCCCTGACCACATCGCCATGTTCCCAGGGTGCCACACTCTCTCTGGCAGGCACGGCCACTGCTGGCAGTGTTGCAAGTTCCCTTCTGTCAGCAAGTAAGGAAAAAGGCCTAAAATAGCTTTATTTCCACTTGTGAGAGTGACTGTGAGCGGCAAAGCCTTTTGGTTTCATGATGTCTCCTCATTAACCAGGACATTTTGATGTCAGCTGGATCCCGACTCGACATGATCTCCAGTGTTGCAATGAACAGAGGCCGTACAGCAGAGACAGCTCCGGCAGCAGTGAGTGTCCTCATGATTACTGTTGTGCGTACACCCTAAGTCCTTCATGAATATGTCCTGTTCACTAGCCCTTGGTCTGGCTTACAGACCCTCCCGCCACATATGATCCCAGCTCCCTTGTAACGTTGCATTAGGCAATCAGAGAGATGGTTAAGGGAGCTCCACCTGCACCTCTTGTTCACACCCAGCTCACACCTGCCCTCCTGGGTAGTGCACAATACCTCAGGTTAGTGCTGTACACCCACTGCCATGGAAATGCTCTGGATCAAGGACCTAGTGCTCCTTTTTCTCCTCATACAAGATGACAGTTTTCTGTGCGCATTGATTTAGTAGCAGGGAGAAACCTGTGGTCTGATGTGGCTGGGGCAGTGGTTTCATCGTACGAATTTCTGTCCAGGATGCCTATAATATGACTGCCACATCAATGAATACCAGACTCACTCATGTTTTCAAAAGGATAATTTCTACCAGTTTTATGACTCCACAGAATAAATCTAGGACTTGCATCTTGAATTTATTACAAAATCAAGCCCGTAGGGTCCTGAAAGGAGAACGAAAGCCATACATACCAATTCAGTACTGGACATCTTCAGCTATAAATGCAGTCACTACATCCTTAAGAAACTGAAAAGAGCATGTTTTTTTCTCCCATTTCAGGAACGTCTAGACTTGTAATTATGCTCTTTCTGTAGCCCTTACAAAAGCATGTCATTGCATAATGAAAGCTACTGCACAGTAATTTAGATTACAGCTATATACTGTTTGACAGAGATGTGGTTAATTGATAAAGTTGCTGAAGCAGTTAAGAGAAAGTTTAAATAAGCTTTCAATAATCTAACAGGACAAAGAAAAAAATATGCATTCCTATTTTCTATTCCTAGGAAGGTGAGTGAGCTCACCTTATGCAGGTAGAATGGCAAAGCCAGTCTCCATATAATGTGTGTCTAAAATAATCATTGAGCACAGATCTCACAGAGTACAGCAAAACAAATATCCATTATTCAAAATGTACACTTAGTCATACACTCCACATTGGTGTAGACTTTGGAAAACAAGACACCTGTGGCTTGGGGGAATCAAGAGTAATCTAAATTTTCAGTTAGTGAGCACCTATGGCCTGTTGTAATCTTCTGCACGTACCAGCTGATTTAGAATTCACACATCAAGTAATTGCCCCAAAATTACAGAGTGACAGGGGGATACGATATGTGGACCTGGACCTACTGTAGTCTTATCCTAGAGCAAATGATGCAGTTCCTCTGCACCTCAGGTTCCACATCTTTAAAACTATTGTGACACGTAAGCTGTATTTTAGATGTCTGAGTGACAAGTGCCAAAGGGGAATGGGGATACCTAATGATCTGTTGAAACTGTGCTGTCCCCGCTGAAGTCCGTGTAAAATTCCACTACTTCAGCTGATTCAGGCTTTATTTAAAAGCACTGTAATATGGCTACTATGAGCAGCCTGTTTCTGTGCTTCCATTTATCTCTCAGGCAGCACATAACGTGGAATGCAGAACAGGACCTGAAATCCTGCATGCTTCACCTTTGGGAGATGGATAGTTTGATTTCTGCTGATTATGGGAAAGTGCATTTATCTGAGTTGGTTGCTTACTGTATAAACAATTTATTTAGGGCTAATTTTTTTTTTTTTTTACAAAATAGAAAACAATAATAGAAATTATTTTGGAAATGCAGGGATTGTTTTTAGAAGTGTGGCAGAAGTGTATCTGAGAATTCTTGCTTAAAGAGCTTTTAAAAAAAAGAAACTGACAGTGATGGTGTCAGAACACAGCTCCACAGGAATCAACAAGGTCCAGTAATAAAAGTGTGAAATCAAGTTAGATGCACAGCCTAACCTTCCCTCTGCCACCATTCCCTTATTGCAGTCACATTGGCTTTGGAACCAAATGAAGAAAAGACCCGTTTTATCATTGCAGAAGACAAAAACAATATTGATTTCTTTTCTAGATATATTTCAGCAAGTTTTGGATTTCTGTATCTGGATAACAACAAAATGGAGTCTTAGAAAGGCACCAAATAATGCAAACTTCTCCAGACATCTTGAAGAAAGCCTATTCTTTGCACTTGTCTTACTTTTATTGGTTGCTCTGGGAAATTGGAGTACGCCATTATGTCTGCTACTTGATATACTGACTTCCAAACATTTTCATGAAACTTCAATTAGTTTAGTTAACTCATTTAACAGATATTGTTTCAGTGGAACAAAGAATATTTGCCTTTGTACTTTGTGTAAGTATACATTAACGCAACTAATTTGATTTATGATTTCAGATAATAAATCTGTGTATTATAAAAAAGTATGATGAAATGCATCAGCATAGATGCATAAATCCAAATCTGTTTATTTTCTTTGCTGGTCTACTATATTCAAAGATATGAGATAGCTCAGAAAGGAAGTTCTAAATTAAGCAATTAGGTTATATAAAGTATTAACTGCAATCTCCACAATTATTTTCTTTTATATTTGGAAACAGTTTTATTTTTTGAATGTTCCTGCTTTTAGAAGAATGAAGCAGCCTTCAGGATGACAACATTATACCAGGTGTGAGCACAGCAAATCATGTACAATAATTTCTGTACAATCTGACATATGTAGGAGAGGATAACGCACACACCTTCCCACACAAATCCCAAACAAGCAGGTTTTGTACAGAGAGCTAACTGCAGTGGCATGAAATTCTACTCTTAAACTGTAAGTAGGCCACAGCATCAGAGTAGGCAGAAGAGCTTTGCTATAGTGGCTTCCTCTCATATCAATCCAGAAGAGCCGCCCACTTGCAGACAATCTGAATTCAGTGAAGAATTAACATACATTAACAATATTCCTCATACAGCCACTCTGCTTAAACTTTCTTTTTCTGCATGTCTGGGGTGCAGAAGACAAAGCTGTTGTTTCTCTTCCTGCAATTGCCCAGACCCCTCGTGCAGGGGAACCTTTCCGCTGCAGTCTCCACACCTACCGGGCACCCACCGCATTCCTGCCCTCTGTCCGGTTGCATAACAAAAAGGTGAAGGGTATACGTTCTTTTGGGAAAACTCAGTCATTTGTGATGAAATTCAAAAGAACCATGATATTAGATGCAGGGTAATTCCACAAAATGGCAATGGGCGGAACTTACTTAACATGTGTGACTTGATCTGTCAGAGCTGACGAGGTTCAGTACACTTCTTTTTTCCCCTCTACAGGAGGAGTTGCAAAAAAAATAACAGGAGAGCTAAAAAAAACCCACAAACAGCCCCCTCCCTAAAACAAAAGCCAAAAACTAGCAGTCCTGCCCTTATTACTGGCACCCATTTCCTCTGTAGTTTTTCACAACTCACAGAATCTCTCTGCTCGACTTACTTCACCTACAGTAGCTCTTACAACCCTCTGAAGTGTGCTCAGGTTTTATTGTTTGTACAGTGGTCCAAAGACAAAAAGCATTACATGCACATTACGTTGCTCCCACTTTGTTCTACCTACTCCCTGTCTTCAGCATTTTTTACTTTATTGACTACAGTCACATTGTAAACAAATAGAAAAAAAATCCATAATAAGCAAGAGTTTTTAATTAACTTCAAAACATGAAAAATATTTTAAAAGTATTAGAGATGCAATTATTTTAAGACTAATCTAAAAAAAAAACTCAAAAGCTTCAAAAATCCACTATATGTGCCTTTGTAAATTAACACCGCTACACAATTTTAAAAGGAAGCAGGGGGGAATTTTGCAAAATCAGGCTTCTTCCTTTAAGCTAACAGCATAAATCTGCAGAAGGTATTTTATCAATCTGCCATCCCTGTATAGAATACAAACTTCAGCAACAGCACTGTAATTCTAGCAAATCTAAAAAAGAAGCAGATTCTGTATTCCAAGCGGGTTACTGAAAAGCAAATCATGCTTTGCAAATCAGTAATGTCTTTGGTTTTGCAATTAGGAAATTAAAAAGATACAAATGAAAACCACAATCTAGAATCGATCTAAAGCTGCTGTCAATGATACCCGGTGCTAGCTCAGGCCCCGATAACCTCCAGCATCAGAGACCCATTTATCTGATGGAAAACTACTCCTGGCAGTGTTAGGTTTCGCTAACCACAGAGATTTGCTAACCACAGGTCTAGTATACCTGTATTGGGGCCATAATATGATGCCCTAATTAGCCACAAGTGCACATCTTTTCATTCTATACCAACATATTTTAGTTTTCTTGCAATAACTTAATCTAATCAAAGCACTACATTTCATGGCTTTTGATTAATTCCATTTCTAAGAAGGATATTTCATAAAATAATGTAACTCTTAAATGGGTAGGTTAGAGTCTATACTACTTGCTTTTGAAGAATAAGGTGATTTTGTTCTGCCTGTACAGTTACACTAGTAAATTAACTCATGCC
This sequence comes from Nyctibius grandis, assembly GCF_013368605.1. NCBI lineage: Eukaryota > Metazoa > Chordata > Aves > Nyctibiiformes > Nyctibiidae > Nyctibius > Nyctibius grandis. The sequence continues at coordinate 69,811,544 of NC_090695.1, read as the reverse complement.
AAGCAGTGCTCCTGGGAGCTAAAACCCAATTGTCTACATTGTTCAAATTTTTAGAACAGTCATGGGTAAATTAGCAGTGATCGAAACAACTGCCTGTTACCTGTTAGTCAAGCCAAAGATTATTCTCACCAGGCAATTTGAAACTGGCCACTTTGTTTTGAAGGCTGGCGTAATTTAATGGTATGGATATTGGCTGTTGCAAGCCAGTTGGCATTGCTGACAGGGAGTGACTCCATCTAACTTACTAGCATCCACAGAGACCTCATAATTAAAGTAGTGGGGTGCTAGTAAGACCAGACTGCTGGAATTTTGCATCAAGGACATGTGTGACCACAGCAGGGCACAGAAAGCCTCACGTGTGTGTTTTGGTAGGGTCAGACTTACAATTGTTTCGAAGGTGAGATTTCAGGGTAGTAAACCAACGGAGGAGGATGACATTTCTCTTGCCCATCTGTGAAACTCTCTTCCCGAAGTATGCATATGAAAAGTCTATCATTTTAAACACATTATTGTATCTAATGAATACTTCTATTTCTGCATTTGAATTCCTATTTATGCATCAATACCACACATATTAGTTTTGGGTTAATTATACTGCTTTCCTTTAATTGTGAAGCTTGGCCTACATGTAGTAGGATCACTTGCTAAGCCTAACATTGATCTGACATTTAAGAAAGGACTGCACAGACCATCTATTTAAAAAAAAAAAAAAAAAAAAATTATTTCTTTTTTTACTTTTGTTATAGACTTTTTACAAAACATAGTTCTAAACAGCATAGCCTTCAAGGTCTACATGCACAGAAGTGTTTCCATTTATTCATCTGCTAGAGGTGAGCCTTCACCCCATGAGATACAAAGGCCCACCTCAGTCTTCCAGGCACCATTACGTTAAACCATGGCAGTGGTGTAGCAAACTTGGACTGATTCCAGCCTCACAGCACTGTGACACGTACACTCTCCTATTCTGGAGCAAGGAAGGAAAACAATATATAGTTTCTGGCAGCAACACTATACCTCAGGAACCTCCTTGCTTAAGGTATACCTTGCAGGCTAGACCTGCCATCTATCCCACCCTTTCATGCTTTTGGAGCACAAAATTTACATTCAAAATCAGAAAAGAAGTCTACTGTAGCTCCACCACGGTCACTCAGTGCCCTCTTCATCTGAAAAAAAAAAAAACCTTCACAGACAGTTATTTAGGATTCCCAAACCAGCTAGAATTCTTAAGATCCATTTCTATTCCAGGTTTCCAAGCCTAAATTTGTCTCCAGGTGATGGCATTAAGAACAAACATTTTTGTTGTACATGACAAAGTGCCAGCAATATTTGTAAAGAAATCATGTATTTAAAAAAATTGAAACCATAAAAATGAGCTATGCCTGCAAGAACATAACTGGAAAGAGTTACAAAACCCTCATGTACTAGAAAGAGGAGAAGCTCAGGATGATTAGGCTGTGGATATCTCTATTATGTAGGTGACTGCTTCCATTGAAAAGCTATCTCAGATTGCATACTAATATAATTATGAGTTTTCTGGAAAGAAACATTACACGGTTTGTGCAGGCTCTTGAATGCAACAGAACAATTCACTTTCTGCTGGGAAATGTGATGACCTTATCAAGGCACCAGACATTAGTTTTTTCAATGACTGGAATTCTGAGATACCACATGCCATGCGGAGAAATGCTGAACTGTAAACCTGAATTTGCTATCAACTTCTCTCTTTGCAGAAAGATCAGCAACAGATCAAAATGGAATGTTTAATTTCTGTCTAACAAAGAAATCTCCCTGTGGATTTGGTGCTTTAGCACCAGCTTCAAGCAACACTGCCAATTTATAAAACTCACCATATTATTGATGTCTAATGTACAGAAGGCTACAAATATTCTCCTTTATGAGATCCGCTAATAGTGGAAGACACAGCAAGAGATTTCATTTAGAATTCTGTTTTTGTCAGTGAAAAATTTTCAGAGTTCTGTTTCCACACGTATTTTTCCTAGTTTTCACAGGGATCTATCTTCATTTAATTCCAAATTTTGCTATTATATTGGAGATCTCCAAAAGAAACTACAAAAATTAAATTTCTGTTTCACAGTTATTGTACCATACTCTTACCAGGGTTCAGAAAAACTTTGTAGAAATATTTGACCAGAACAAATCTGTTGTGCTAGGTAATGTATTCTACTAAAACTCACAGCTATGGAACTGAGAAGAAAACCTTGGTATTTTGACTTTACTTTGTGGACAGATTGTATTGCCAATGCAAATAAGCCAACCTTTTCTAAATTGCAACCCTCAGGGCTATTTCTGTAGGACAGTGACAATAATTTGTGACAAACTCATGTAATAAGAGCGCTTTCCACAGTGATAAAATACGGCTATGAACATGCTGCCACTTGCAGCATCTGCCTCAGGTTCTGTAGTCAGAAAAGCTGCTGACATCAGCGGAGCCTGGGGTGCAAAGCCAGCTCAGGTGTATGTCTTACCAGCCACTGCTAAATAGTAATTTTCAATTAGGACTTACAGCTAGAAAAACCATCAGCCACACATGACAAACTGCAATAAATCCTATGAAATCAGTGGAAATGTTTCTGTTATCTTCAAAGAAATCAAGGTGTGCATGCTAGTTTTGTTTTTTTGTACCGCACTACCACCATAATTCAAATATCTCTGTAGCCTTGATCAGCCTACAGTCAACGCTGTAACTCTCAAAGAGAGCTGAGGCCTTCTGTTTCAAAACTGTGGAATTAAATGCAATGACCATCACTCAGTCGCACGTTATCACTGCACTCTGAGGGATGGAGACAGGGTGGCAATATATTTTTCTTTTTGTTTTAATTTAGGATTGTGCTTTTTATAATGTGTACAAGACACTTAAAGATTAGGGACAGGGTTGAATTTATTCCCATACTAAAAAATAGGACAATTAGGAATCTGTCTGGTCCACAGTTTGATCTTTATTGATTAGTGTGGGAATCATTATGAGATATAAAATGTATTTATTGTTACACAGTAACTTCCAAATTGAGAGGATGATGGTATTAAAATCTTGTTTATAAAAATTCTTTTACTCAAAATCTCAGTAAATAAAATTAAAGCATATAATGAGAAACACATCTCTGAATCTAAAATTAAATCAGTGTTAGCAGAAACAAGCTATTTTGTTTCATTCAAGTAAACAGCTAAATTCCTATTGATCAGAGTGAGAAAACAATCTGACTGAATAACTATGAAGAGTCTGATCGAAAATTATGTTTCCTCTTAACACCCTAGCTTTCACCACCTCACTCTTTATAATGCCATCATTTATGGCTGTTCCTAATCATAGAGGCTTATGACTTGCTAGGACATGAATTATGAATGTGAAATATGATGAAGAAACATACAATTAAAAATTCAAAGCCTTTCACTGCTTTGTATTTTATAAATAAGCAAAAGGAGCCCAAGACCCCTTGAGGTTTTGCAGGTTATGTTTGAACATATTTGCTAGACTAAAAAGTGCTAATGGAAGATAAATCAATGTCAATTTTAACATATTTCAGAACATGGGGGGCCACTCCTACCTCAGATGAACCTCTTATCATCAAACCACAACTGCACTGTGCACAACAGTAGATGTGAACATAAACACTGATGCTGAAGGAGAAAGCAACGCTCTGCCTATGGACTATTTACAGAGAAAAAAATCCTTGTCTTCAGAGGTTTTGATCACTGTGCAACAATCACAGACATGAATATGTCTGGACTTCTGTAAGGTATCTGATATTACTTCAGATCAATTACTGATTTAGCTGATGGTTGCACTAAGGAAATGGAGATTAGTAGGGGAAATGCAAAATGGGCAGGAAATTTAATCCAAGGGCAAAGCAGGTGAAGTACTTCCAGGAGGAAATCATGTATTTCCTGGTCTCCAGTGTTTCCTGGTCTCTTCTGGAGAACAAGGGATCAACGCGGGAGTAGAGAGGCTGTTGTATGATGAGATGATACCAAACTTGCCTTGTTCAGCAATGCAAGGTAAAAGTTTGAAGGAGGATTTGACCACTCTCTATAACTACATCACTGTAAACACCAGGCAGGGAGGAAGGGAGGGGTTTAAGCTAAGGGATTATTGGCACAAAAAATAACCAGAAACTAGCTATGAATATCTTTAGAGTAGAAATGAGAAAAAGGCTACTCACTGTGAAAGCCGCAAGTAGTCAGGGCAACCTTCCAAGAAGTGTGGGGAGGTCAAATTATGAACTGCTTCTAAGGTGATGCTCAGTACAGTTATAAAGAAGACTACACGATACGACTCCTGTAAGGGCAGCAATTGCAGCAGGGAGCTAAGGGGATACATGTTGTCTGGGTTTGTGACCCTGCAGAGAGAAACTCCATCTTCCTTCAGGAGAGTTTGTGTGAATTGTCAAACCCAGACAGATAATTTCTTTCAAAGTGGTCACCAGGGAAAACCACCCAACCTTCCCATTCAGTCTCAGGGGGTCAGTGCTGGGCAGGTACCTCTGTTTCCTGCCAGCGCTGCAGTGGTGTAGACAGCCAAGCACCTAGACCTCTTCTTGGGGGGCTCGGGATTCAGCGACCTGCTTGAGCCCAGCTGTCTATCCTCCTTCTCTTCCTTCTCCTCCTCCCTGTGGTCCTTCTGCTCCCCTGCCCACCACAGCCTCACCACCTGCCTGCTCTGTACCCCATTGCTCCCACTGCCCTGGGCATTACCTGGGCACTTAGTGGGGGCTGCAAAGGGACAACAAGATGGGGAAGGGATGGGGGCACCAGGGAGTACATAAGGACAGGAGGCAGAGTGTTACACTCTGGATGTTGAGATGTTGCTGCAGCTGTTGTCTACAAAGAGAAATTTGCCTTTAAGGTAGAGGTTAGATGGCAGTAGTTTATCTCTGAAAATAATAATTTTCCATTTTTCCACTTTAAAGATTTCTTTCAGAGTGTGCTGGGTATTTTTCTTTCTCCCTCTTGTATACTATACCTTTTTGAATGGTTTTTAGTTGCAGTTTCTACTGGCTTCTGTGGGTTGTGCTGCTTAGCAGAAACAGGACTTGATGCATGAGGAATCTCACCCCATGTATCAAATCCTGTCTCTCAGGTAAGAGCAAGCTGCAAGCACTTGTGCAGTGGGACTGAAGGAGGACACTCACGCTGGAAGTAGGAAGGCCAAAAGAGAAACGATGAGTTAGGAGGACTTTGTTCCACCGATGAACTGGAAATGACAACTGCATCCTTATTTAAGTATTGATCTCAATTCAGTGCTTGCCAGGGTGAGCATCCTACTGAGAGATGGTCTCTGCTCAGCCAAGGCAGCAGTACACAAAATGCTGCAAACAAGTGAGCAGAAATGACTTTCCTGCCTGCTCAGTGCTGCACTGGAAGAATTTCAGATGAGAAATGTCTTTTGTCAGGTGAGAACAGCTCAGGCTGCAAGGCTGTTAACAACATGTCAAAGGGGAATGATTTAAGAGGCTGCTAGCTCCAGTTCAAGGGGGAATGTGGAGCACAGAGATCTTGAAGCTCTGAGGAAGCGATAAAAAGGAAAGTTACTGCCGAAAATTATGTCTTTCAATCTGTGAGGCTCAGAGAAAACGGGCAAACATATGTTTCACTCAGACTTTTGGCAAACACCAAAGATAGCACTGCAGACTAAGAGGCTGAGATTCTGCATAGTCTCATTGATGACAAGGTCTCCAGTTTTTGTACATTCTTCTGCTTATGTTTTTAATTTTGGATAATTAACATTCTTCAGCTTAGTTCCCATAATTCTGCTAATAAATTGCCTATATCCATCTTTGCTCCTGTTACTGCCTTTTTTAAAAAAAAATGGTTTCCAGGTACCTTTTTTCCTTCTCTCTCCTGTTCTTCATCCTGCAGGGCCAAATTGTCAAGCCATTTGTATTTTCTTGCTCACTTGGGGGTCTTCCCCTCTTCTCTACTATCACACTCTTTGTTTTAGCCTGTCCACCTCCTTCTGCTCAGGTCTCTCACACCCCCTTGCACTACTTTCATTACCCAGATACTCTCACCAATATCTGTATTAAGCACCAGCTCCCATCCATCTTTATGCATCTTTCAGCATCCCGACAGCACATCCTGTAATACACACAGCTCTGCCATTTTCCTCGCACAGCAAAGATCAGCAGTTTCGTGTGACTGCTAGAGATGAACAGCATTCAGTATTGGCAGGTCCACTGAGGTCTGTAAAATACCAACTTCTCTCAAGGGTAGTAATCATTCCTGTCACTGGACATCTGTATAATGTTGCCAAGCACACAGATGAGGATTCATCAGCTGGAAACATAAGAGGAGGAGAGAGACTAAGGTGTATTTATACACCACAAGATGGACTACTAATACATCCTAGATGTACAAGATGAACACTAAGTGATGCTGTTTTTGTAACAGACAAATGCAGTCCTTGGATGTAGCAGGGGAGGTATTCCCATGGAGAGAGGTGCTGCTGCACAAGGCTGTTGTTAGACCAGGTGCCAAAACAGGCTGATGGCTGCGCTACCATATGCTGTAACATCAAATTTATACGTTGAGACTTTTCTGGACGGAAGAACAAGTAGGGATTTTTGGAGAACATGAAAATTCTCATTTTGTCAATTAAAAATAAGTGGGATGCAATATTTTATAATTTATAAGGGGATTCGTGTAAAGATAAGGCCTAGCTGAGTGATCAGAAGAATTTGTTCCATTTTGAATTATTTTACATTGAACATGGGTGCCTGCAATGGTATCTGGGATTGGAGTTCTCTCAGAATAGTTGAAATCAGGTTCAGATCTCCCAGTAAGAAATCTATTAACCCTGAAGCCCATGTCCTTATGAGCAGAGATTAAACATACAGGCTTATTTAGTTTAACAAAAGTTGTAGGCTTGGAGGTGAACCAACCGCCTCTTTCTCAAGACAGCAGGTAAACTTCTAGAATGGAGGAGACGGGTGGAGGAATGAAAACCCACAGCTGTTCCCTGATCACCGGGATGAGAAAAGGTTTCCAACAGGAATTCAGAAACAAAAAGCTGACTGGTCTTACGATCATGGCTCATTGCTCTGTGAGAAGATAATCTACAACGGTGACACCACAAAAGAAAACTATCTAAACTAGAACTATGGAGAAGATGGGAACAAAAGGCTGAATTTCAGATTTGAGCATCCTTCCCAGCCTCCAAAAGGGAGCACCCCTGCAAAGTCAGAGATGCTTTTTTTCAAGCTGTGGCGTCAACAAGGCCAAACTTAACGTCTGTGTTTGCTCCACTGACTTCAGTGCAGCATTGATGATCCACATGGACAGGGGATCGAATCATGCTAAAATCTGTACTTTTATGTAATGTATGCCTATGTTTCAGTATGGGCATGTATTTTTTTCCCCTGCTAGATCATTGAACAGAAAGTTTGGGGCTTTGGCTGGTAGTTAGACGCAGTCAGCATTCAGCTTCTGTGAGATTGCAGAGATGAGAGTAACTGTGTTTAGACAAATATGATTAAACAAAGACAGAACAGTTTTAGATAAACCAATGCTGTTTCCAAACTAGGAAACAGACACTATCAGGCACACTGTCAAATGTAAGATTTAGCAGGAATAGCTCAAAAATATAACACCGATGAAAATGCCAGCATTTTCCACCATTAAAATAACATTTACTGCAGTTACCTCTTTGACGAACTTAATTATCTTAACTGCCACTGTGTTTAAGCTATCTTATCCCAGGTTTTGGAAGCTTTTATCACAGAATTGTAACAGTATGCATATAAACTGTGGGCAAAAGCTGATTATTTTCCACATAAAAAAATACTACAGAGCCTATTGAGAGCAGCCAACGTTAAGTTACAGACTATCATGTTACATGGATGACTGTATGCATATAAATATATACCAGCACACAGTACACAAACTGAGTTAAACCTGATTCATTTTTCTTAGAAGAAAGCACATGCATTTAACCTGTTACACATTAGTGCAAAATTAAGAACGTGCATCACACTGACATTGCTTCCACGTGGAGCTGCACATTTGTATCTGGTGCTGCACATCAGCCCCTACTACAGCTGAGGGACAACACCTTCCACCAGAATTTTAAGACCCTGTTTGGTAAGCTGTGACCATCTTGGAAGGGGACACTAGCTGGCTGCCTATGACACGGCTAGTCTATGCAGAGTTATAAAAGCAAAGGGAGAGGTCATGCAATGATGGATACTGTGGCCACCAGGAAAGTATTACATTTTAGCTGCTCTCTGCTGGCATGCCTCTTTTAAAAAAAACTCTGAAAAAGAGATGTACAAAGATTTCAGCTGAGACTTCATTTGCTTTCAGTGGCTGGTGGTAGGGCATATAGGTTTGCATTTCTCTGTTCAGAACATCCCTTCCCTTTGCATAACCCTTTATGAAATCAAGACGGATTGATTCTGGAGGTACGATTACCCATTGTGAACTATGTAGGCCACAACGAGTTATTGAAATCCTTAGGAAAAAGTGTAGTTTTAGGAAAATCCTTGCCAAAACCAAAGTACTCTAAAATTCAGGACAGGACCTGAAATCTGTGGTCTAAAGGGCTTCAGCCTTTGAGACGGCTCTACTTGCTTCAGCCAAAGCCTATCAATCAGTATACAACACTTGAGGCTACACGTATTACATCTTAAAGACTGAATATTCTTCTCTGTGTACTGCACATCAGAATATGCGAATCTGTGATGTCTCAGTCCTTTCCTCAAGACAAGCTGCTTCTTTTCAGGGGAAATGCCGAATGCAAAAAAACTAAAAAAACAAATACTAAAAAGAGGCTTTAATTTTAGCAGCCAAGAAGAACTATTTTTTTTTAAATGGCTGCAGGCCATTTGTATTTATTTTTTTCAGCCCTATCTGAAGGCATCATTTTTTTTGCTTTAAGAACTCTGTCTTCTCAAGGCAAATCCTAGGTAAAAAACCTGCTGTTGCAATGATGGTTGAGGGCAGAAATACATAAGAAGATTTCAAACTAACATTCCTTTTTACTGTGCTGCTCTCTATTGCACAGCCTTTTAAAATATTCCCTCTTCTGACCTTCACTGCATGGAGAGGAGACAGAAGCTCACACAGCCTGTGGTCAACAAATGCCTTTAATTCTACCAGTCAAGGCCAAAACAAGAGTTATATCCACTAACAACGTCAAGGGCATTATCAGCCTTGTGGAGTTTTTTTTACTTTTACTTTAAATCTGGGAAGATGAAAGTTTGAAGATTTCCTTTCTTCTTTTCTATCAACCAACAGGGCCCAGATGAGGCTCCAAGCAACTCTCTCTGCCCCAAGCAAGGCACTATGCATGGCTGCTGCTCCTAGTACTCGGACCCTCGTTCTGGAGGGGGCAAACCCACCCCAGACAGACGCAGAAGCGGGCAGCGGAACACTGTGGAACAGCTGCTTGGTGACACCTCATTTTTGCAACAAGGTGCCTGGATGCACACCCTTGTTGTGGAGGGGTGTACTTTCCAGCCTCAGACAGGGCTCCAGTAACCCAGCATGGCCTCAGCTTTTTTACCCAGATTTGATGCTGGGTTTATTCCAGTTTGTCCAGGTCATATCCCACCCATTTTCCAACACAGTGTTTTCATTTTTTGTTGAAATAGAGTAAGGAAGCTTAATCAAATGCCGTATAAATGACGTTTCAAATAAATTTATTTCTATATTGTATTTCAGTCATCTGTGTTTATTTAACATGCAGAATGCTTTGGTCTGAGCAGACTTATCTGAAATACAAAATGGAGCTATACTGTTAAATCACATTAAACAATTTTCTAAGTTAATTAAAATGTAAGTTCTGTACACTCAAAGTCAGTGTTGATGCCTAAGGAACAGAACAAGCCCACTAGTGTTATCAACAAAATCTGCAGCTAAATTAATCTATCTATTAAACTAAACACACTACCTATTGGAAAGAACACTGGGGTATTGTTTGTCAGCAATGTTCCCCTGCTTAGAAGAAAGAAAATTAACACAAAATGCAGAGGAAATGCAACAAAAGACAACCTATGCTAGATCACAAGGAAAAGTGGCCAAGCCAAGTTCAAAGTGTTTTTCCATGTGGTTGAAGTACATTCATTCACAAATATTCTGCAACAGTTATCTTTAAATACCACGACTACATTGCATGTAAAATGAACTCTGCCTGTAAAGTGGTCATCAGAGCTCTCTGCCCCAATGAAAGGTCCCAGTGGCAGAAAATCCTTTTAGGGTGCCCTGAAAATATATTCACCTTGCTCATGCCATGGCTGCACAGACAATGACACTCCTGCATAGAAGTGCAGTGGCGCTCAGAAACTCCTGCTTGCCTAAATGCAACGTCTACCGTATTTACCACTTCCTATAAAGAAACAGGTTCTTTAAAGCTTCTGTGATTTGAACTTGACACCTAAATGATCCTCGGTACTGAGGATGGGAAAACCAGAGCCTTTCCTTGTGGCCAAAAAATAGCCAAGGGTAGAGATGGGAGTTTCAGTGCGTGTAACACTTGACTTACTGGAGCTTCTTTCCTGTCCACTGCAAGAGGGATACCAGCTCTTGATTCAAAGCAAACATTAGGAGGACTAGAAAGCAACTACGGATTGAACCTCCTGACACTGAGCCATGCAAATCAGTAAAGAAAGTCATAATATCTTTCACTTTGAAAAACATTACCTTCCCTGTAAGTTGCATATTATGTGAATGGTATTTCCCCTGGAGAGATATGAAAAAAATCATAGAGGATTTCAGAGCTATCTCATCGCACATTATCCTCTGGTCACTATACATTAGTAAACCATTATTTAGTGAAACCACACAATGAAAATCAGCCAGTCATTCTGACTGTAAGGTCCCATATGTCTGTGTCATTACAGAAACAGCAGTCCCTGAATCTAATTATCATGAAATGTTAAGTACAATTACCTGCATTGCCAAACATCACAGAAAGAGGAGTAACTTAACAGCTTCTCAAAAGCACACATCTCGCTTGAATATTTCACTCTTCTGTACTTCTTTGTTACTTGCAAATAAATTTTACACATTTAGGTATAAAATTAAGAGAAAATCAAAATGGTTAGCAGCCAAAGAAAACTACAGTATGTAAGGTGCTGCCGCTTATTCTCAAATCTCATGCAGTTACTCCCACTGCAAATCTAAACAGCTTTAAGGGCCTGTACCTGCAGTGGAAGGGAAGGACAATAGGCATAAAGCCAGATTCCATTTTGTTTCAGTAGGAAACATGGCATTCAGAGAGGGGCTCAGAGCTGGGTCTTTGATCTCCCAAAATTTTAGCTGCATGCTTCTTTGCAGTTCTCTGTTGGCATGCTGGACTGTGTGAGGAAGGTTCCAGACTTTTAGGAACTGGAGAGCATTTATGGCCTCCCATCCTGCAGTTTTTTGCATTCATTGATCAACCCAAAAGCATGAATACAGCTGTCCTCTCCTCAGGATTACAGGAGGAATGACAGAGAAGGTCCACATGGTCTCTGGTACCCCCAAGTACACCAGTGAAGGATTTTACCTCCCTGCCCCAGCAGATAGCCTCCTTCCCCATGTGCAATTCAGAGCTCAGAATATTGATAAAACACAAAGTACTTTTTCTAATCAGAAAAAACTGTGCACTCCCCCTGAGTGGTGCAATGTTAACAAAACAGCATTAAGCTACAGCAGGAGAACAAGAAACACAGGCAAGAAAGCCAGCAATGAACACGTCTGCAGTCCCTCCTGGCAAGGGCACAATTCTGTGTATGCAGTGCTTTTCGCAGTATTTTTCATGAGTAGGCTTTTGTGGGCACTCTGGGGTCTTAAGGGTCTCATGTTTGAAGGGCTGCCAGGCTCTTTTCATCACCTCTGGCTGCAGATGAGACTTTTGGAAGGGGCTGTGTCAGGGATTATTTTAGCTGATCTTTGGGGAAGGGCTGTGAAGAAGGCTTTTGTTCTTATGATCGCCGATGGGAGGGCCAGCAGGGAAGCATAAAGAGCTACCTTATTTGGCTGGTGTAATTTCTTTTTACATTTCCAAAGCTGCATGAAAGAATTTCAGCCAAAGACCCTCGCCAAGCATGCAACATATTGGACATATCTCTGAAACAAACCCCAGCTCTCCGAGGAAGATTGTTAGTGTTTGAAAACAACAGTCTGATGAATTACTACTTTTGTTTTGCTCAGCTGTGCCCTACCATACTAAAGAATTTAATTTTCCTTGCCTAGATAAACACATCAACTCTATGATTTTAAACATATCAATCAAATTGAAAACTGACAGAAAGCTATGAACCAGTCCATGATTTTTTACTATTTAGATACACTGGTCTGTATTTCAGGCAGAAAAAACAGTTCTAAGAAACAAAAAACAGAAAAGGGCACAACAGAAAAAAAAAAAAAGTCCAGGAAGAACAGTAAGTAAAAGGTAACATAGTTAGAAAGGAATAATTTACTTTTTAAAAGTCACATGCCCATTCTGTATTATAGTTTAACTACATCGTATCGAGTACATCAAACCTGAAGGATGATAGTATTTCATGAATCTTTGCTTTCATTGATTAAAGGCTTTCTGGGGAAGACAGAGTTATCTGAGTTACAGATCAAAGCCTGTGTAAATCCAGCTGGCTCTGGCATTTGTTTTGCGGGGAAGCTGGCAGCAGGCTGGAGCATGGGAGCCACGGAGCCCAGGGGGTATGTTTTGCACATTTGTGCAGTGGAGGTGACACCATGGGCAGAGGCCAGCCTGCCAAAGCCACGCTGCTGCCTGTTGCCTCCAAAGCCTGATGTGTGATGTGAGCCACAGAGCATGCTTAGAGCACCATCCTGCCTGCCAGGGGCACCAGAAAACAGCCCCAACATCTGGTCCGTAACTCATATTACTGGGTTACCTGCAACAGATCTTAAAATGACCTCCCAAAAGAGACATGCTTTACTGGCTAATTCAATAGCTATTTCTCAACAAATGCTCTTGCAGCCATGTTAGCACAACTATATTACTCTTCTGCTTACCTTACCTGATAGTTTGGAAGGTGCCTTTATTATGTTATTTAAACATTTCTTCATATCGCTAAAACACAACTATAAATATGTGTTCCCGAAACAGACACTCAAGGATCTGCTCAGATATATACCTGCTTCAGTCCGCTGCTTCCCCCAGAGCATTAGCAGAGATGAAGAGGCAGCAAGTCTGAAAAGGAAGCAGGTCTGTATTCTGGCTAAACAGAGCATCCTTTGCAGACCCCTACTTTGAAATTTAGCTTAGGAAAGTGGCAGCTTGAACACCTCCACTGATAACACTTGTGACCCAGCACAGGACAGCAGCAGTCTCATATGGAAACAAGTGCAAAACCTCATAGTGTGGGTAATAGTTATTTTATACTCAAAAGTGACATACTGGAGCTGATCCTTGCTGCAAGTTTCAGTGACCACATGGGTATTCAAAGGCAAAATATATAAGATTTTGTCTTTGAGTTGGCTTCTCTGCATCTTACCAGATTTTTCTTCACACTATCCAATTAGAGACTTCCGAACTTACTAGAGACAAGAGCTTTTAATTTTTTTTGTGGATTTACTAATAACTTTTGACTGGCTTGTCCTTCTAGACAACAACACATACAAAATTACTGCAGGGAGTCATGCTTGTACCGAAAACCAGATAACTCCTTCAAAATAGTGAGATCACCTCTTGTTTTTTAAGAGTATTTTGTCTAAAACTGTGCTGTTCTTATCAACAAAACTCAGCTTATTTTCACCTGCTTGATTTACAAACAGATAAGTAAACACCAGATCCATAACTTAAAAAATAAATACTGCTAAGACTTCGATTTCTGAATGGACACTGAATCACTGCCCACCCTTTCAAATGTATTTCAGCCCTCTTGGAGAAGACACACCTCTCTTTTACATTTCTCCCTCGTCAGTTTTGCCACTGAATCTTTACATTCAAGCAAGGGAACAAGTGACGGTAAATCAATCCCTGACTCACGTGTCCTGTCCCAGATGGGTTACAGGCAGCACGAAGAGTTACACTGTGTTGTTAGACAGAACTGCAGCCCTTTTTCTTTCTCTTATGTGAATGCAGCTGCCGCTGCATTTGAACAGCACTCATGTGGCATTCATTACAGATGCACTGAAAGCAGCCTGCTGTACTGCAACACCCAAGATGGTTCATCATGACAGAGATCATTTTAACTGCTGGGGTATGAGCTAACACTCATGTGAGCTACAGCAGCCCACTCTGCCTGTTCCTCCATTCTCTGCAAAAACCCAAAGCTGGGTATAGAGTACATGGCATCACTGTGCTGCACCATTTGGAGAACGGGATTTGGGGAAGCATCCAACGTGGAGGGAAATCACCCCTCCAGCAATCCCTGCAGAGAAGGCAAAGATGCTGGCAGACCCCAGCTGTGCACATCTGCACTGGCATCCGCACTGGCAGGGAAAGGACAGCACCCTCCCTCTGCCGCTGCACGGTAGCGGCAGGACCCCTGCAAACCCAAAGCAGAAGCAGTGGCCGAGTGGTGGAAGCACCTCTCCAAGGGGATGACAGTGGCTCGCCACCGAGGGACTGGCAGTTCGCATCAGGCGGGGAGCTGCAGTGCTTTGGCTGCCTGTGGCAGTGAACCAGCATTTGTCTGCTTATTGATCCTCATGACTTTGGATTTCCAATGAGAAATGAAGTCAGAGAGAGGATCTCAGAAGCAAAAACAAGGACTGAGACGAAGATGGTAGGGGAGGGAAAACCTATTTCCACAGATCTGCTCTTCAGGACATTAGCAGCATCACATTTGCATCTTCTAGCCTTTCTTTTTTGAGGAAGGAGATGTAAGGAATCTGTCTGCTCCCTCCCACTAATAATTTTTCAGCCTATTGACTAATTTCAACTACAGTTTACAGGAAACTAATACCCTTGAGATTTTATCAACCATCTCTCTCCTTAGGTTGAAACTGTTAAGTAGCCAGAAGGAGAAAAGAGATCTTTTCAGTCCTATCACCAAGGGAAAGACTACAAGACAAGATGCACCTTCACTATACATCTGAATGCTCATGTGGTGCTCAAATTAAAGACACTTCAATGAAGCGTGCTTGCAGGAAGAGAGAACTCTTATTTATGAGAGACGTGGAGCTGTTTAGTTTGTGAGTTCGTGCAACTATTCATCCTTCCAGTCACATGTGCATACTTATTCTAGGGTATTATATCTGCACAGAAAACCATGTTGAATACTTTGTTAGCAACAACGTTCCATAATACATCTTATCACATCATAACGGAGTTTTAGATTAAATCTTGGTTTTGAAATGAAGGACATAATTTTAAGGCTTTAAAACCAAGAGTTTTTATTGCATGCCTTTCAAAGTTCTTTATAGGAACATAAAAACATGCATCAATGTGTCACATAGAAAGATACAAGAACATCAATGAAGCAGTCACAGTCAGATGCAAGAAAAAGGACAGACTTGAAGCCGTGATAGTTTATGGTACCTAGCTCTACAGCTGCTAAATTTTGCACACTAAAATAAAATCCAGAATTACCAAATTCTATTACCATACAGCATGATGATAATTACTTTACATATAGGAAACTGCAATGGTACAACAAAGTAATTTTGAAACCCAAGCAATAAAAGATGTGTATGTTTACTTCCTAACTGAGAGCATACTGATTTTCTGCTATTGCTGCTTATCAGATGGACACAGCTGAGCAGGGTATTTGGAAAAGCACATTCCGATAATGAAATATACTGTTTGTTTACACTCCAGCTGCTGCTTATCATTATTATTGTACAAGAACTTGTGTCAGAAAATCCACCAAAACCTCCACATCCAGCACTGTTCACCAAACAATCAAATTTCTCAGTGCCCAGAAACTGAGCTACCATTGGCTGTGCACTATGTTCAGGCACCATGTAATAAATCTGGAAGGCCTGTGCTCCTGAAATAGCCCCTGATCACCCATTACCTGAATCAAGGAGACACTCTGATTCTTACATATGACCTCTGTCACTATTTCTAGCTCATGAAGTAACATGCACCATCATGCACTCAAATCTATTGGAGTGTTAAGCATGAAGAGGCATTGATTCCTGAAAACCTCAGCTTCATTATTCACCTGTGCTAGAGTTTGGATCTTCAGACACAGGAGTCTATGAAAATCTCAGCTGAAAAGAAGGGGTGTGTGTAGTTTAAAGCCAAGACACTCCCTGGTTTTGTTGATAGTTATTGAGAAACATTAACAATGGAGGTAAAAGAGTTCAGAAAGCAACTTGCCCATGCCAGCAAACTAGTATGAGAACATTAGGTAAAACCGGTCACACAAAGACGTAAAAAGTATTAGGAAAGAGTAAATGAAAAAGGAGGAAACCAGACTCATTACAATTTCCAAAATATCAACAGTTGCTGGCATTTCAGGGGATCAGTAAGGAATCTTGAGGGAATGAGTAAGGAATCTTGTTTCACTCATGCTGTCAGGGCCACAGAAATGGAGCCACTTATCTGAAACAACGACTGATAAACTATTATTACACAGTCTGTTTAAAAGTGATCAATGCCAGTCAATCTTAGCGCATGCCACCTCCTTGGCATGTCAGGAATCTCCCCCAAATGCTGCAGAAATTCTCTTAGCATTTCTTCAAACCACAGGCACAGAGATTCGGGTAAGATTCCGTATTGCCTAATGAAAAAATGTAATTCTGTAAACAGCCATTTTGCTGAGAGCCTGCTATCTAGTGAGTCCAGTACTATGAAACTGGAGACTAAAAATTGCACAAGGTTATAATAGTACTATTGAGAAGGTTTTTTTGCAAATGTCTTTCATTCCACAGGTTCACTTGTAATTTACTTCTGAACAATCAATGTATTTTTATTCTTACCATGATTAGTGAGGCAGGAACAGCAAGACACAGGGAAACAAGCCTGTCCTTGCTTAGGTCTGCAGGCACAGCAGGCTCGGGAGAGAGAAAAACACAGCCCTGTGGATGGGGAGAGCTGAAGAAACAGGCCTTCCTAGCCTTCAGCAAGTCTTTTCAGGTATAAAGCAGTGACTTCTGCAAAGGTGATGCTACCCTGTGCAAGCTCCTTGGGGAAGCAACTTTCTGCCTGGTAGCATACTGCAGGGACTGGGGCTGCTCCTGTCCTCTGGCTGGTGTCTGCGCAGGGGATGGGGGGAGGCTTCTTGTACACAGATGTATTCAGGCCCTTCTCACTACACTGAATTCTCTAAAAGTCATTAAACCTCTATATGTTTCCTCAAACCTTAGAAAAGTTTTAGGGAATTTAATGTAACATTTAACTAGAAGCCTTTTAGCCCTTAGAGAAATGATGTAGTATCTGTCCACAGAGCTATTAACTTTATCAAGGTTGCACGGTTTGCATGAAGAGCAGCAGTTATTGGTGACACTCCTGAAGACCCAGTCAGCGTTTCTCCTCTATCTATTAATACACAGCTGGGTGGTGTTCTACTTTGATATTTCCCCTTGGGCAATTTCTGATGCAAGACCTCCTCAGTCTCCATTGGGATCTGCCATGAATCCTTCTTGACCTTTCCTGTAGCATCCAATTGCTAGTTTTTTACTGGTTCTACACAGTATGTGAGGCTCTCAGGATGCTTTAGGAGCTTCTCCAGCTCAGAAGCCTTCAGAGGCCTGCCAGGCTCCTATAGTGACATGCATATTTTGTAGATACAGACTGAACACTGTTTATGTTCCACAGGAACAGATACTTGGATGCCATGTCCCTGCATGACAGTTTGCCCAATACATGAAATGAAAAATATAATAAAAAAGGAGTATTATCAGGCTAAAGTCTGAGATAAAGGCAGTCTTTTTCCTCTACTTGTGCTTTATTAATTGCTAACAGTGTTTTCGGTAACGTACAGAAGAGAAACGGGAGGCTGTCTAAAGCCAAGATTCAGACTTACATCCTGTGCAGGCTGTTCCCTCTCTAAAGAAGATGGCCAGGCCATTGCCAAATGATGCCCCAAAGATCAGTTAATCAGGCACACAGACCCAGCCTTTGGATTGGGTCAGCACTCTCCTCCCACAATATTTTCAACAACCCATCTTATAAATGAAGGTACAGGCAAATTGCCTGAGATGAATTAGGAAGAGGTTGAATCCTCAAGTCCTCAACCAGTTCTTAGACAGCAACTTCCCTGTAAATGTCAGTCTCGTGGAATAAGAATTAACAGCAGGCACTGGCTCGAAAACAGCATCATTTGGCACTGTGTTTGTGGTGTGCTGTGAGTTAAAACATGAGCTAATTAATCACTTTCATTGCTATTTCCAAATATTTTTCAAAATTAATACTGTAGTAACTTGTTTCCAAAATGAGAGAAGGACACCTTACTTAGATGAAAGCACAAGTTAAGATGATAACAACTTAGCAAATATGACCCTGACTTTTTGCTGCACTGGACATTAACTGTAATACAGTAGATCTGCAGCATGATCATTAGTGCTTGTTCCATTTCCTCTATTAAGAGATAATAGCAAATACAATACCCTCATTTCCTTATTGCTGATGGCAGCATTGCCAGACTCTTCTGACTGTAAATTTTCTTTTCTCTGTGTGCTGAAAAAAGAGCTTTGCACTCAGCTTAAAACAGATCTCCAAAAATGTTTTTGACAAAATAATTCTGAATCAAGGTACTGATAAATCAGGCTGGTGTGATAATAAAACCCACTCTATTTCCCTTCCAACAATTAAATACATCATTAACGAGAAAAAGTAGTTTCAAATCTGTTTACAACAAACAAGAAAAAAATTACTGTAAGCTAGCAAAATGATGAAGCTACTCATTTGAAATGCCCTCACCCTCTAAACAGATTATCCTATGTATGAAACCATTACTTAATATTGCTTCAGAAATAGCACGTTTAGGACACAAATGCATTCCTCTCCCAGGCCGGGGCAGGGCTTCAATAGGTTTCCTACATAACTTGACAGTTTACCTACTTGCTTATTTGTTCTTGACAGCAATGTGCCAGGAAGGTCTCCCTGGGACATTCACGAAGCCCTTGTTAAAATGTTGTCACCAAATGGAACAAAAGGCTGAGATAATTTCCTGGCTTCCATGGAGTCATCTCTGTATGTGATGTGTCAAATCACCCCTCTCCAAGAGGATTCACCTTCAAGCCTCACAAACAAATTCTGAAGAAATAAACACTTTGTGCCTGGAATACATCAAATGGCAATTATTTTTTTAACTGAAAAAAAAACAACAACAATGCCTTAGGATGGACACTGTTACTCCGCCCTCCAAGTCATTAAGTTGTATGCCATGTCTGTGGCAACACTCGCAGTTCAGATTCAAGGGAAGAATGTATATAATTGCCCCACAAAACACACCTTGATATCAGTCCAACCACTGGTCCTGCGGGCCTTCACTGACTGCAATTATAAGAAGGTATATGCAAGCAAACAAAAAGACTCTCCCTTTATTTCATTCCTCCTCTCAGTCTGGCACCCTACCTTGATATATAGGGTTTATTATGCATATGAGGCATATTTTTTTTATGGAAGTCCTTTTTAGAAATATTGTTAGAACCTCTTTATTCTGCAGTCTACTACAATCATTATTAAAGTGGGTGTTTTTGCTATTTCAAGAGGCTATAAGCAAGATCACATCAGACAGTACACACTTCTCATTATAGAGACTAATCTCTATTTTTTTTTCTCATGCTGTGATTTGTCTACACAAATATAATTACAATTTTATAAGTATAAATGGTTATAAATAGTAAAACTATAATTATATATGTTCTCTTCCCTTACTGTGACTTCAAGCGCTCCGTCAAACCCTTTGCAGTAAGCTATCCCTATAACAGGATCCCGTTTAGTCACCGTCTTGTACCTTCCTTCAGGACAGGACCTCACAGGGAATTCAGGGAATTCACACCTGCCAATTATCCAAACTTCGGTAAATCAATTAGTACAACCAGTGTATCTGCTGTGAGATTCCTTGTATTAATTTGCATAACAAAGAAATGTTGCTTTGAAACTGTTTGAAAGTCGATTCACTCAAATATCCGTCTTCAGACCAGGTATTTCTTTATAACTCATAAAGTACAACTGTTGTATACATAGTAATCGTTATGACTACTGTCACGTTGAGTATAATATAATAAGTATATATAATTTTGTCACATCCACAAAATTAGCTTAATAGAAGTAGATAAAACTGCAATTATGGAGACTTATGCATTAGAATATACTCTTCAGGACATCTGATCTACAGTCAATCATACACAAGTTAAACGTGACTTGTGTACTAGTTAGCTGCTTTGAAGCTACAAAAGATGCAATACAAGAGAAAGCAATTCTGTTGTGTTGCTTTTTTAAGTAGGTGAGATAGTTGGAAACACATCTTATGTTGATATGTGTGGATGCAGAGGAGAGAGGAAATTTGGCATGTTGCATGTGACAGAAAAAGGCAGGCACCCTGCTGGAGAAACCACTTTTGGGCACAGCCTTGATGGAAGCAGAGACTGATGCATGGGCTGCAATACTGGCCAGCATGTCTGATGTGGAACCTGCCTGATCTCCTTCCCCTCTGCCTCCAACAGCCTTCAGAATAATCAGGACTTCACAAAATAACATGTACAACATCAATTTCCACATACTTTGCCTAGAGAACATAACTATGCAACTATGCAGTTCTGTCCTTGAGTATACGGAAACCACTTGGGTGAAGTGAAGGTTATTATCATTTCTTAGGTCAGAGAGATGTACAAAGTTTTAATTTTTATTTTCAGAAAACAAAATATCTTTCAATTAAGCAAAAGAAAATATCAAAGAACAGTAATAATTTCAATGCTTTAATAGATGACACAACCCAATTTGTAATTAGAGCTTTACATCTATTTTAGTAAATTTATTTGAATAAAAAGCAGATGTTCTCAGTATAATTTTCAAATTGCTCTTAGATTTATGTATGGCATGCTGGTATATCATGTACATATGCAAATCTCTTATCCACTTAAACATAATTCCAGCTAAGCATTTAACTGGAAATGGATAAAAGCATGTATTGGATTTCTGCACTACTCTGCAGAGATTCATATGCACAATTTGTGCAAGGTCTACTGCCACAAGCCATGCAGATGTCCTTAACATGGAATTTTTGACAATATTTTACAAAAATCCAGTTCTTTAAGTATGCTGCTAGGGGTGATCATAGCTGAAGAGAGTAGCTACAGCAAGCAAAGAAACATGATGGAAGAGTGCACAAACACTGCTGCAGTTAATGCTCAGGTGGTAGATCTTCAACTCTTAATCTGAATAGCTTCAAAATATTTGGCATATAACCTAATTGTTACAATTAAAAATTCAGTACTCTCCTTTATTTCTGTGTCAATGACCGAATATTAAGAAGATAACTCTTTTTTTTTCTGTAAATAAAGTGCAAAGTACCAGTAAAAGATGTCAATAAAAGGAGGAGACTTGGAAAACTGGATGTCTTGTTACTTCAGGCCACATTTCTGAACTGACCAGAATTTCTAACTGGTACTAGAGATCTTGGTAAATTTCTTTATAGGGATGGTTCCACTATCCTCAGTTCCTATTGGTCAGTTCAGTAATGTGGGAACATTCCAGAATTTGTTTTTTTTAATTCTCCAGTCAATGTCACTTTGGTGTTTGAGTAAAATGATTTACATCTAGCTAAGAGCAACAAACTCTGCATATGTCCAGTCGTGTCAATGTCTTATCATTCATTAATGTTTTCTAAAAATGAAGCTGTCTTTAACACTAATAAAAAGTTAGCTTTTTAAAAAAAAAATTTGAGAAACACAGCAGAACTTGAATATACAGTAATTTAATTTTATGTTAGTTTGCTACAGTTATCTTTAATATAAATTCATTTGCCTCTAAAAACACTGAACTAGAACAAATGCCAAAAGACTCCCTATATGTATGGGAATTTTTAAATTTAGGGTTCCATTAAACTCACTGACCCACTGGTTAGTTGCATTAGCCTTATGACAAGCTCACAAGAAGGACCAAATACTAACGAAAATATAGAAAGTTACACAGAAAGCTCTTCATGTGTCCCCATGCAGATTTCCAAAACAAGACCACAGAAGGCCAATGGATTACTCCTCAGAAGACATTTCTGAAAAAAACCATGATGGGACCTATTATGAATTGCTGGACCCATCTGCTCCTTCTTCTTCACAAGTTACATCCCTACCACAAAATAGAAAACAGTTCATGTCCAAATGCACATGGGTGTTTACACAGCACTCGTGAATTCCCAAGATTAAAAGCCACCATGGTCTTCACCACAAACACTACTGAACACTGTAAAGCAAGCCTTTGAATGCTATTTCAAAAAGCCTTTCCCCTGGTGTTTATCTTGAACAGGACAGGACAGGAGCCAACAGTGTTACGAAAATACTATTGCTTCTTGGATGAAGAGCACTTGGCAGTGTCAACACTACAGCTACCATGAGCCATCCCTGCAAGCCAGGCTGAGTACGTGGCTGGTCACACAGAAGAGTACTTTTTCCTCTTTTTCCTCTTTATCCTTCTCAAGACAAATTATTGCCCAGTTGCAAAGGGTAGAAAGGGTGTTTTGGTTTGGTTTGGTTTGGTTTTGTCTTACTGTTCAAGGCGACAGGACACCAAAGGAGGACAGCTCCACTCGGAACAGGTCCTTCTCCTTTTCATGTGAAGTTTGAAGATTTTTGTCTCCCAGTCCTCTTCCTGAGAACAGGAGGATTATCTGAAACACCAGCAGCTAATGCTAACAGCTGCTATGAAGAAGCCCATAAACATGTACAGTTTTGTACCTATTCTTCTGGTCTTCCTTCAGACCACAGTTTTAGGAGACTAGACGGACAGCTAGGGAGTGCACTGAACAAGGTTTGGTGACAGAAGGACACCAGAGAGTAAAGACTGCTGCTGGGTAAAGTTATGTTAGTAGGAGTTTTACAGCCACAGCTGCTGAATCCAGAGAAAACTAGTTGGTAAAGATGAAGACCACGTTACAAAAAAATGGTCATGAGACAGGGTGTCCATTACAGCCCCAGTCAAGACTTCACATGACATTAAGGCATTCCATAATCACATCTTGCATGTCCTCCACCTGCAGCCCATTTGACATGAGTGAAGTGCAGAACCACCCAACACATTATATGACAAAGTGTAAAACAAACAAAAACCAACAACAAATACATAGGGAGGCAGGCAAAAGAATATATCAACACAGTCAGTTTTCCAGGATATTATAACTGATAATCTTATAAGGAAAAGGTATACTAAGGAATTCCTGCTTGCGTTTCATTAAAAGAGGGCACCAAACACCCAAAGATCTGCTTTGCTACAAAAATCAGAATGAGCCAACTGGACCACCGGCACTAACTGCTCTGAACTACTCCCAGCTCAGGGACACGAGTATCAACGTCGCATCTCCCTAAGGTTCAAGTTCATTTTCTGTGAGCAATTCTAAACTCCCAGGCAAGCTTAAGGCTAACAGAGCTCCCTGCCACCTCAGTGACAGGAGATAGCTGAAGAATTAGCACAAAGAAAGAAAATTGATTCATTGCCTAGGTTTTCTATGTTGTGCTTTTCCCTGCATGAATTACCATAAAAGTAATACACAATTTCTCCTGCATATTGACCTTTTTTTTTCCCTAAAAAAGAGAACAAATACAAGCATCCTCATTATACATTTCCCCAATTATATTGCAAACAGTGCTTTTAACTGCAGATAGCTGCTGTGCCTCTTTTGAACTCAGTGTTCATCTGCCTCTTCGAAAATGTTGACATGCACATTTCCCAAAATGAAGAGTGTTCCAGAGAGCAAGTGTTAAATCTGAAACACAACATCTCTGTGCTTTTCTTCCCGTTCCTGTTGGCACGTTAGAAGCAGAATGGCAAAAGCGGACTATGATGTCAGGGAACACAATTTGACATCATAATCCTTAGCACAGAATTGCAGCCAGAACAGGTGTGGGAATCTGGCCCTTCCTTTTTAGCATTGTCTCAGAAATTGTAAACCACGTGCTCGGGCGACATCTTATGGCGGCTACCTGGAATGCCTGAGCCTGGCAACGTAAGATGGCGCAATAAGCTAGGCGCCCGCCCTCCACCCGCCTCCGGATGCGTGTGTCCGGTGACAGCCTGGCAAGGGGCCAATCCTACGGCGCAGGAACCGGACATGTCCCGCCTTCGGACCTGTGATTGGTGCGAACTGTTGACTGACGGCTCCCAGTCACATGACTCTGCCGAAAAACTCTATAAAAGAGGCTGGATCACTTCAACACGTGGGACCCTCACCGCCATCTTCCAAGCAGGAAGCGGGACGCCGCTGGATCTCAGGGTGGTGAATATTTTCTTTTTCTTTCTCTTTCAACTGTTTTCTCTGTTTCTTTCTTTCTTTTATCTCTCTCTCTTTCTTTTCCTTGAATATTGAGTTGCCTCAGTGTTGGACCTAATAAAGTCAGAGCCAAGTTTGTTGATACCGTGCCTCGGTTGTGCTTTGTCTGAACTCAAGGATCACGAATCTTTAATATTTCGGGTCAGGATTTTTTGGGGGTGCTTTACCTGCAGGCAGGTTAAGCATACCGGGTGTTCGCATTGAACCAGGCACGCCGCACGTGGGCTGCACTGGAATTATTTATATTTTTGGCGGGCCCTGCGCACGGGCTGTCTGCATTGAACCAGGCACGCCGCACGTGGGCTGCACTGGAATTACTAATTAGGCGGGTCTCTCTCTCTCTCTCTCTCTCTCTCGGGGAGCAGGGGACGAGGATTGTCTGCATTTTATTTCTAGATTTGCTCCTTTTTTGACTAATTAGGCGGGTCTCTCTCTCTCTCTCTCTCTCTCTCGGGGGGGGCGGACGGGGGGCGGCTGTCTGCATTTTATTTCTAGATTTGCTTTAGAGGCGGACCTTAAATCCGGAACCCGACAACAGGAAATTCCTTCTTGTCTCACAGTAACAAGCGTTGGTCCTTTTACTAACAACCTCATATACTCAATGCACATGCTGAATCTGGCCTAAACCAGCAAGTTACTGAAATACCACTTTTGAGCAAACAATCTGAAAATTTGACAAAATTTTACATTTCCCTTTCCTCCTCCACTGGAAAAGCAGAGATTGCTGGGTTTTGGCAGCTTTAGATCAGAACAACTGCTGTTTCCTAACCATACCCTGAACAACACTTATGCCAGGAACAGACTCAGAAAACCACTCCCTACTGCCAGAGGGAGAAAAGAAAACACTCAGGATTCATCAGGGAATGGGGAGAAATCTGAAGGTGCAAATGCCTCCTCTATTAAAATGGAAATCTTTTGCAAAATATTCTCAAGAGGAAGTCAATGTTCTTCAATGTCTACAACCATGCATTAGATTCCTCCTCTTAAGTACGGTATTCCCAAATTTTGTTACTATTTCACCCAGGTCTTTATCCTGTGTTGTAATACCTAGGCATCCCTGCCATTCTCTTTTGTGGAATTTAACTTCATTTTCTACAGAACTGAGCCCCAAGCTTCTTCCCTATTTGTTTCAATACACGTATTCTTCCTAACAGTGTGCCTTTTTAGGCCTGGCTAAGTATATATCGATAATATAACACATTTGCCTTCTTCAAAATCGCAGAATCCCATGACTTTTACACCTTGGTTAAGTTCACCTTGTAGCTGGTGGCAAAAACTACAATCCATTGGTTGCCTCTATCTCCAGCAAGCACTAGCTCAATGATTGTACAGAAAAAAATGAAACCTTTTCTTAATCTTTATCTAATGTCCACCTGTCTTTGAATGCCAAAACCTCCAAATATTTTAATCATTCTCTTGGGTCTCAACCAGTCTTTAAAAGTCTGATTACCTCATTTGGTCTAAGCTGTAATTGATACCAGTGCCTCGGGGTCTGTAAAATATACGCACAAGCTGCACATTTGCGGCAGGTTCCTACCTGCTATCATGCAGCTCATTATCAGACAGACCAAAGTTCACTGAAACTAATAGAAACCTTTAATCTAGATTTTACCTCTCAAACCTGCAAGTGGCTAAGTGCCCTCAGTCTTTGCAATCACAGGTGAGAATTCAGCATGCTCCCTGTGAATTTAAGCTGACAAGGAACTGAATAGAAGTACACGCATACAATGAAGCTTGAAGTGGTAGAAAATTGAAATAAAAAATAGAAATTAAAATGGAGGAGGTCCCACATATAGCTTCAGGAAAATGTTTCTATCTAGACAAGATAACAGCCAGTCATAGAAAACAACCTATTATAAAATGTGATGGGAAATTAACTTAAGAGACTGCTGGATGAGTTCAAAACTACATATGGAAGGTATGCTAGTAAGTACCCTAATTACAAAAAGTAAACTGTTAAAAATAAATCCAAATTTAAATATAATGAAAAGAGTAATTTAACCCTCAAGCTGAAACCTATCACTTTGTCACTAATGCAGAGTAGGCAAGAAGGAACATCGTTTATTTTCGGTGACAAATACAAGATTTTGAAAGTACACATAGAAAAAAATCAGTGTCATTTCCTTAAGTTTGACCAGCTAAAAAGTAGATGACTCTTACAGAAAAAGTGTGTGTCTTTTTCTGACCAATATTTCAAGGATTATTTGAATTCCATAACATCAGTAATTCATTCTGCAAATCAGGCAGTGAAGATCTGGCCTTAGGACATCTGTGTGTGGAAATTCATTAATTACACAAAATAGAAAAACTGCTACCAGAATAAGCATGCAAGAAAACCACACTGTATACAGCTGATCCTCTGAGAAGGAGAGAAAGGACAATGATGTGCCAAGAGAGACTGCCATCAAATGCATCCTCTCTCAGGAATGAAATTCACCCTGTTCTGAGATGTTGGGTATCAATAAAACTTCCCTACCTGTTCTGAACAGCACAGCAAAAGAGCTAAAAAGATGAACACTGGTTTGCCCTAGTTTTGTACAAGCCTTTCATCTTACGAATGAAGCTATCTCCTAGCTTGAAGAACAATGGAAGAATAATGGAAAAGGCAAAGGTGCAGAAGAGAGAAAAAAATTTGTTCCCACTGAGGGCAAATACAGTCATGGACTGGGAACACCAGATCAGATGCAACCAGCAGAAAGCAAAATCACGGAAAAGGGCAAAATGGATGTTGTGGTCTTCAAAACAATACTGGTTTTGTTATTTTCTCTGTTCTTGGGAGGACAGATGTCCGATACATTTATGCTGGTTTGTGACCTGGAAGATTAAGATTCATTTTCCGTTTGCTACTCTGACTGCTTGCTTAATTCTTGATAAGCCAGTTACAGCTAGGCTTACAGGTACTCAGATGTTACAAGAAACAGATATACCTAGAATCTTTATGTGTTTTTTTTTTTTAAGAGTATTTGTCCATTTGGTTTAACAATTTCAAAAGGAATTGAACAGAAATGCTTAGATGCTTTTAAAAACCCACTTTACACTTTTGATTAAATCCTTTAGAAGTGTCTCAAAAATACCTTTGCTAAATGAAGACATAATACCTCCTCATGTCAATGATCCACTGTGAGTACAGATCCATTACTACAGTAACATCCCTTAACAAGGGATTTATAAAACAAGTAGACAGATGACTTCAAGACAGTTTAATAATGGGAAGGCTGAATGCTTTTCCTGCTAAGAGCAATTTATAAAAATTGCACAGGTCAAAATGCCTACCTGGTACCATTCATTGGTATGCTCTATTGAGGGGATTGTACAACTATTTGGTTTTAAGAATGATCTATGGATGTATTTCCTTTTATGCTGGAAAGATTACTCTGCTGCAGCAGTATTTTCCAGTTTCTAACAATAACTCCCATTCTGCTCACAGATGCCATTCTGTCAAGTTTACAGCCCCAATCTACCACAGTGTTTCAGCTGGGCTGCAAAGATCCCAAGTTGGGAACTGCCATTTCCACAGCTTTCCTAGCTTTGGCTTAGATGTTCAGTGTCAGCTGTAAGAGCAAAAGTTAACACAGTCCATCCTAGCTAGGGATCTAGTACGAGGATCTATAAAAATCCAAATTATTGCATGCGTATATAAAGGTCAGCTTTTTAGCTTTCGTACATCACTGTTCCATTGATTTCAACCAAGCTATTACAATTCAGAGAAGCGAAGATCTTCATCTCATTCCTGGCTTTTAAAATAAAGAGCTGAAACACCACCTGAAACATCTTTCAGCAAAACTTAATCATCATTTTTGCAAAAGAATGATAAATAAAGTAGAACAATCTTAACTGGGGCACTTCGATTGGAAGAAAAAATTGGTCATAAAATAATAATCTGCTCCAATTTTAAGAAGTTTATATAAATGCATTATGCTGTGCACTAAACTTAACTACATAATTTAGATTACTTTGGAAGAGAGTGACTCAGTAAGCATTAGATCATTCAGAAAGCAGCATGAAGTGAACATGATGGTCTCACAGTATGTCTTGTTATTGCAGTAAACACCAGTTCTCACATCTTATTTAGTGTGAACAGGCTTACAAATAATACCAAACCATGATTTATGGGAGTTTTTCACAATGGGGTATTTCGTTACCATCCCAGGTAAATATGCCCAAGTTGGCCTGTTCCTTCTGAATAATTGCATTACTGCTGTAACCACATTAACTTTTCTTCACCTCTAGGTACCTTCCACAGAGGTCAATCATCACCACCAGTCCTTTCCTGAGGACAGCTCTTTCGACACTGCATCTTCGTGGATGATCTGTACAGATCCTGCCTCACCACTACCATCCTTCAAAAGAGCCCTTCAGGCTGACTTCTCTTTTTTTTCCAAGTGATCAACAGTTGGTTTTTGTTTGAAAAGTCTGACAGTCTGGAAATACGTCCAAAGTCAGTCACATCCCATTGGCACTATTTGCACACCTCTGAGCACTTGTGTCTGTCTGCTCCAAGATCTTTGCAGTCTTTCTGCTACCTGGCTGTTTCATCCCAAACATCTGCTGCAGACAACCACACAGTGCCACTGGATAAAATCCAAAATATCTCCTGCTGACTCTGAAGTCAGACTGCCAGGCACAGAAGTCGGCAACATCTTTAGCTTCTACCTCTCCTTAGGCCTTACTAACATCTTAGTTTCACCAAGCAAAATCACCTTCATATTATTACTAGTCTGAAACACTCCAAGTGTCCCAACTGGACTGTTTTTTCTTGTCCAACATGTCCCCTCTCTTCTGCACTGGAAGTGATCAGTGCTAGTATATGGACTAGACATTTGATAAATTAATTTCTTAAGTACTTTCCCAGCATCTGATTGCTGGTTTGGTAAACATCTGGTGTGAAATCAGACGGAAGAGATATAAGTGACTGAGAAGTACAGATAATGTACAGAAATACTGTATGTAGCCACTAGAAGCCTTCATCTTCTTGTCTCAAAAATCTTTATACCTTTCTCTTAGCGACAGAATGTGAAATACTTGTACAAAAACTCAAATGTTCAAAAATCACACAAAATATAGAGAAAGAAGGTATATTAGCAACTGCACAAACTACTGGCACCAAACTTTATTCTGATCTCTCTCAATATTAGTGTCATTCTGTGTATGTACGTGCAATCTGAAGAGCAGTGAGAATTGATTTTTGGTTAGATATGTTGTAACCTACACTACCCACTTTCCCAGTAGTCCACACGTCCTTGCAATGAGCCTTGTTTGTATAAATGCTCCTGCATACTGGCCAAAACTGTGATGGGTCACCTTCAGGCAACAACTGCAAATGAAGCACAACTATTTTCATGGGAATACTCTGCAGGGGTCTGTGACTCAAATTCTTGTAACTCTACACACCAGCTAACATGTTCGGCCAATCTATTATCCTTTTAAGTTGAGAGGAAAAGTTATGCACTTTCTTTTGTTTAAGGTTCCAAATAAATTACTGTGACACATTCTGCAAAAAATGAATGAGAGATTACACAAGTGCCAGTGATTTCAAATTACTTTTGGGGCTAAAACGATCAGTGCTGAACTCCACAGGTTTTTGAGACTGGACAGAGCACGCAGTCCACTGTAACAGATGACTTAGGGCATTAAATGTACTGCTGACTGCCATGCAAAATCACTTAGTGCCCTTCAAAGTGCCACTACCTTAAAAAAAAATCAATACAAAATTAATTATAGTAGGGAACTTGTGTGGACTGTCTCCAGTGAACTCTGCTCCTTTCACACATAAGTATTTATTGAGCCATTATAGGTGAAAGATTAGGTGCTGAGCATATGATGCTAGATCATACTCACAGCAACTGCCTCCAGGATTTGTTTAACAGCGTCAGCAGCATCTCGTTCACTGTAGTAACCCTTTTCCACAATCCTACAGAGAAAGCAACACGAGAAATTGTGTTCAGGATTATGCATTAAGGTAAATAAACCATGTAGACAAAAGCTGCTTTTCAAAAATGAGATAGAAAACAATCAAATTTAAACATGAGCAGGACTCCGGAGTGCCCCCTAAAGAATAGAAAACAACCCTTTTGCAATTTAGGTTACCTTTGATTCCCAGTTAAATGAAAAACTGGTGACAAAATATCAACTAGATAAGAAGCTCATAATATATACACATTCAGTTGAAAGGTTCTGGAATTTTTTAAAATTCAGGGAATCTGAATTACTTTCAGATAAAACTAGGCATCCCTTAGAAATTGTGTTTTCACTTTAATATTTTACTTAAGCTTCCCCCCTCACCCCCCGCCTTATTTATTTAGTTAGTTATTAAACAAAAGCACTGTACTATGCACACACAGATCTGAATTATTCAAGGAAAAGGGTTGGTGTAAAAATTCATTAGCTTCAAATTACCCTTCAAGTATAATGGGCTACACAATTTTCTTTTTTTTCCCCCATCAGTAGAAAACTGGAGGCTCTGTAGTCAAAGAAACACGGTTTCATTAAAACTAAAACTATGGGGTTTTTTTTCTTCTTAATGTAAATACCCAGTATGCTATTTTGTATAGATGACATGTAATAGCTTGATTTTGTAAATGTGCTGACCATGTGCAGCTTATGGTGAGTTCAGCAATATTATGAGTTCTGAAGATCCTGCAAATCGGTTTCCTTTCTCCCTTTGCTTTTACATCTGTTCAGTCTTGTAAAAACAAAAATCTTTCTTCTTTAATCATGTTATCTCCCTCGAACCTTACCATGATAAAAACAACAATAAACAAAATACTTTTCTGTGTTAAGGTAATGTTCTGAAGTGGTGTATTTCAACATGTTATATGCTACGCTGCATAGAAAGGGCAGCAAAGGTTAACGGAGATTTCTGGGTTGGCCCCCCAAAGCCCAGCCATGCTACTGCAACTGTTTTAGAAGAGCACCAGCAGTGGCACAGGGTCTGGGGGCTGACTCAGGATTTGCATCGCGTGTTCTCCAAGAACTGCCATTACAGAATGAAACCTTACGTGAATGCAGAGTTCAGTTAAACAGCGTCAGCAGAAGATACAGATTTGCACAATGACATATAAGTTACTAGAAGAAGGATCTATCATTAACACATACTAATGCTCCATTTAAGACACTCAACAGTCTTTTTACTATTGTATTTAACTACACACAGTATTTGTGAACTACAATAGTTCTGCCTCAGAGAGTTACCTTAAAGGGCAGATCTTTGACCTGAAGTTTTGATATTCATTCTTCAAAGCCCAAGAAAACATAGACAGATGCTATCTAGAAATGGAACCTGTGGTGCCTATGAGACATTTTATAAAATGATCTCCTGTAAGCACACAAGCCAGTTTTACAAAACAGTGCCCTAAAAACCCCATGGAGCAGGAGAGCAAGCAGCCTATAATGCCTGAAGTCAAAAGTCGCTGGAAAAGACTTTCTGCCTCAGGGCCCAGCAACAGACTCTGCTTGTGGCAAAAAAAGGGTATACTCCTTTCTCCCCACCTCCCTGTTTTGCAGTATCTTTTTATCACTCCTCAGATAATAATAACACTTACATTAAGCTACCTTCAATGCAACTCCTTACAGCTTTACAAAAGCTGACAGGAAAGGTGCTGACTAATGTACATATGAAAAGCTTTACTACATACTCATTAGAAGATTAAGTGCAATAAGAAACAACGCAAAGATAATAATCCACCAGAAACAGATGTTACAAGCATGGCACTGCGGAAAATAGTCTATACAGGGGTATTCCTAACCAGCTGCAATTACTTTACCCTAACACTCACTGTGTTCACAGATAATTCAGTCTATTCAGGTGGCATCGGTAACAGCGCACAATCCCATATCATGCAGGAGTTCCTCAATTTCACTATAATTTCTTGGCTGCATAATTATTTGGCCTTACTTCTAAAAGGCTTTTACTGGCAGCCTTTCAGCTACCATCCTGTATGCACTGCTTTACCTCCTTTGCATTTTGGTACCTCCAGCCCTTCCCCTGCTTTGGTCATCTGTTTAAACCATCAGGGAGAGCTTTACCTGAACTTACCAACCCAAGCAAAGTTTACTCAGCGAGACATTATGTTAGGCTTTTACCCTCAAGTTTAGGAAAGAGGTTACAAAAAATCATAAATTACACAATAAAATGCAACACTATGCTTGAAAGTAAGATTCCTCCTTAGCTATTTCAGGCTAAATTATCCTCCTCTGGTAGATTACATGGTGAGACCTGAGCCCCAGTGATCCTCTTGCTTGTGTCTTTGTTCCCCCAAAGGTACTGGTTTGGCTTCCTCCTTCTCTTTAATTCAAATGAAGTTATTTAGTGTCAGCCAGCAGGTTCGTGTCTATAGCATCCATAAGCATTTCGAAGAATACAGACCTCACCCCCATCCCTGCTGGTATTTTGGGTGCTAACTCGCTCCTCCGACCACGGCACAAGAGGCATGTTAAAACACTGTCCTTGTTTTACAGGATTCCATGTATTAAAGACATTCACATAATCATTCTGCTAAGCTTACAATCTTTAGCAGGGCATGGGAGATAGTAACAAAATTTCAGACTGGGTCACAAGGCAGTAAAACCAAGAAGTCTGCTGTGCTAGTTTGACTCTCTGCTTTCAAACTGCCATAGATTTTGGAATATATTCCACAGTGCACCACAGGAAAAAGACAGGCATGGCGGGGCTGCTGCTGGGGAAGTGCTGCACATAGGCTGAGCTGCCAGGCGCACGTCAGGTTTTTTTCCACTATTGCTCAGGCACACGTCCCGTGGGAACGGGCCACCCTGCCCATGCCTTGAGTCCAACAGCTGCAGGATGACCTCGTGCACCTGATCTCTTCTGCGTGAGGCAGAAGGTTTTAAGGTTTCAACGGGATTTAAAATTCTCTGACTTTGCAACTTACGTGACTAAGATCAGAGAAATACACAGCAAAACAGTTACAATTCAATTTACATTTCTCCCTTCATCCAATAAATTTCTAATTTTACAGTATGGTAACCCAGTATTTGTTCTAGTCTTTCTTTTTCAAACAGATAAACCTGGGTTAAAAAAAGACATCTCTTAAATGCAGCCAACTTCTTTGTATTTTCCTCCACTAAACAAAATCAAAGACAAGATGAGGTTCTTAGCTTCCTGCCAATGCCTGACAAAGGCAGGAAAGAAAACCACCAATTACTTGACTGCTGTACATGAGAGATCAAAGAGATGCTCAGGACCACCCTACTGACCCCAGCATGTAGAAGACCAGTCCCACCCTGACTTAGACAACTATATGTTGGTAAGGATAGGACACTGCTCTCATTATTTACATTAAATACATGAGAAGCAGCTCACGGACACTGAAGATGAAGCCATTGTGAATTTACATTTTACAGTAAATAAATGTAATGAAGTGTGGGCCCGTATTTCAGGAGAGCAATAAAAACCAACTGTAGAATTATTGTGCAATGCACATGACTTATCCGCTGATGTTACATGTGAATAACATGCACTGGCAAGCCAATTACAGCTTATGTCACATGCAGTTAACTTTCTAGTTTTTCAGAAGTCTAGAATCCAGATTTATTGAGAATACAAACATAATTCTTAATTAATAATAATATAGCAAGTAGAAAACCTAATCTTCTGTAACAGCAATAAATGAAAAAAAGACATACTTCTTGATAAAGATGAAAATTTATTTCTAAAGGCACTCTGCCTTAAAACTAAAACCTGGCTATTAGGTAGTGAGGAAGAGTACTGAAAGAAGATTATCCTGTAGTTTCGGTCCTGTAACAAGGCTGGGGGATGATTTGCTTATCTATTTTTTGCATCCTTCCTGCGATAGTTTACATAAGACAAATGGTAGGTGTGCCAGTTTGCTATATTATAACAACACTCCTACCTGAGACCAATGAAGCTTCTTTACAAGGATTTTTCAATTTCAGCCTGCAGATTAACAATGACTCATTGCCCTTTTTTCCATAATGGAAAGAAAACCTGCAGAAATGTCTTTTTTTGTTATTAGCGAAGTAAAACCAATTGTTTATTCCTAATTTACAGAATTATCTTTAAGAAAAGCACGGATGAAGAAAGATTAAACCTTCGTTGAGAGGACAGAAAGACAGGAACAGCAACAATAAGGAACTAATTAAATACTCTCTTTGATATGCAAATGAAAGAGCCAGGTAGGCCAAAAGAGTGCTGGAGAGAAAAACTGTGAGGAAGACAGTAGGGAATCCAGAAGAAGGGACACAGAAATACTTAAAGTCAAAGAAAAAAAAAAGCTTGGAAAAACACTGAATTTGGTGTTGCAAACATTCAGGAGATTCAAGACAGCACTTCAAAAAAAAAGATGACACTCTAGAGCAAGCAAAAACACGATGCTGATGAAATAAATTATTTATATTCTAATAACATTTGTGTAGAACACTTTTTCATGCTTGTGTGTACACATTTATTGAAATATGCTGATTCAGTTTTTTACACTTGTACATGGCGAGACACACATCTAACAGAGTATGTACTGATGGACACCAAGCTACAGGTCTCCTAAAACATCACTTGATTTAATCTTGTCTTTCCAAGCACACGTGAACATATTTGAGACAAACCCACCTCCTTCTATAAAAAGCAGCAGGGAAGTGCTTCCCAAAGGCCCCTCCTCACTCCTCCTTCCCACTGTTACCGGAGATGGCGATGCTCCCTGAGGACAGCCCCACTCCCTTTGGTGCTGAGATGCACCCCTGCCTGCCTGCAGGGTCTGGCCACCCGGCAGAGCCCACCCCACTGCATCCCCCGACCCACAGCCCACGGCCGCCCCACTGAAGCAATGATAACGCCCTCTCAGCTCCTGCTGAAGCTCAGAGGTGGGAAAGCCTTGTGCTATCAGGTAACGGAGCTATAAAAAAATTAGTACTGAGCAAAACCACCCTTAGCAACACACCGCCCAGCAAGCCAGTGGAAATGGTATAATGTATTTCTTGTGATGCATGCTCTCTTATACACAGCAGCTAGTTGAAATTTGGCTGCTTCTATATGATCGTCAAACACAGGTATGCATTCCAGCGGTTAACAATTTGCAGTAATGCCTGTCAACTTCCATCCAGCCTTTCTAGCATTTCTGTTCCCTCTGAGTACTGCAAGTTTTCTGGCAATACAAATCCTTTAGTTTTGCAGACAGTTTTCAGAGTAGCCTCTCTCCACCACAGAAGTGCAATGGACATCTTCATCAGAGTCCATATCAGCAGATGCATAAATTCTTACCAGCGTTCACCATACTTCTGCAGCCTGGAGTACAATTTGGGAAGACCATGCACTGGATTTTACTCCTTTTGGGACATTCTTAGGACTTTGTACTATGCTTTAATTCACCACATCTGTATGAAGCCACTGAAAGCAGTAGGATATCATAGTAAAGGGAGGGAGGTAGTGCTCTGCAGAAACTTTATTACTGGTAGGAAAAAAACATAAAAGGAAGAGCATAATCCTGCTAAACTAAACACATTTGATCTGAAAATCAATGAGGAAACAGATGGGGAATCCCAACGTGTCATTTTAGAATCAATTCTCAGAACAGTATTAAAATTATATTGATATACAATTTTACAGTTGACTGGAATACATGTATCTGGGCGTTAATGACAAGCATGTTAGGCAACAAGTGGAAACAATCAATCATCTCCTACAGAAACAAATAAGTGAACATTTCATCACGGAAGGAAAGGACTAGGCTTTGGGTTTGATTTCTCAATGAGTAACAAAGCAGAGGGCCAGATCTTTCCAAACCCAGCAAGAGAAACAGCACTTGTACAGCTGCAATGGCAAAAAAGCAATCAAAACCACCCAGCGACCTGCTTTGAACAAGCATAGGATTCATCAATGCCAGAGGATGCTCGTCTGGGATAGTCACTGATGGCACACACCTCTGCATGCAAGACTGCCAATACCTTAAATCCTTGGTCAGCGCTGGCTGCTGCCCCGGCAGTGAGACCTCGCAGCTAAGGCTGAGGAAGGGTTGTACGACCTTCCCCAGGCAGCACAGTCCACAGAGCAACTCCAAGCCTTGCGCTGCAACAACTCCCTAAACTTGTAATAGAGAGCGCTAGGGCATGGAAGAGGCAACACAGAAGAGGAACCCAGTGGTACAAGAAATGGCTACTTTACGAGCTCCCTGACCCCGAAACCAAAGTCTCTTTCTCTTCTGTTTTTTTGGGTTTAGAAATCCAGTGCAATGACTATTCCTGCAATTTTAAATACAAGCTGTTCTCCTGGCTCCTTGTGATCACGAAAATTTGAAATCTTACCCATTTTAACAAACTTACTTTTTCCTCCCCGGTACTCTAAATGGACTAGTTCTCCTATTCTTAGCTTTATTTCTCTGCTTTCCTCCCACGTGGGCCACCCTACCCACCCTCCAGCCTTGCCTGACATCTGAGCAGGTAAAGTCTGTTTCTTGCTTCCCTTACCTCAGATTGGTTAATGCACTTAGTTTTATGTTAATCAATCTAAACAGTTTAAAATTGGCAATATTTAGCCATCATTTAACATTGCTACTATAAATACTACTTCTCCACACTGTGGAGCTGGTTGCATTTCAGTATTAAGTGAATCTGGACACATATCATGTAGCTTGCAGAAGGCCTGCTAAATCTATGTAGCCATCCAAAACAGTAAAATTTGATATTACTTTATCAGTTCCCAACATTATTTCTCGTTCTTTCTTCACGCTATGTCTGTATTTGCTTTTTAGAGAATTCTTTATAAATATTGAAACATCAAAAAAAAGCCATCACTGTTTTTAGGGTCATTTTCATTCTGCCTCTAGCTGGCTTTTACCCAAAACTCTTGTACCACATCTTACCTGTGGGTTGCATCCTGTTATACCATGTACAGTCTCAGGCAATACTCTGGCCTATATAAATACAAGATCTGCTCCAATGCCAGTATGTGCTAACAATTTTTCAAAATATTTGGTTCTGTATAATAAATGTTAATTTATGTAAAATTCTTTGGTTGTCATGGAGATTTTTTCCACACATATTCACTTAATTCTTATGTAAATTCTTATATTTCATTAAAATGACATTAAAAGATTTCTACACAGCAAAGTGAGACTGAAAATTAGCAGAAACAAGAAAAGAAAATGACATCACTTTATCCAACAGCAAAAAGGTTTCCACAAGAAACACTGATGATTCACATGATGAATGAATGATTCACAGATCTATTGGCTCATACCTGTACCAAGGTGATTCCAATTCCTTGTTGCTTTGATGCATTTGTTTAGTTAAAAAGTAAGGTTTCTCTCTAAATATTTATCTATTTTCTGTACTACAGCATTGAAGAGTAAAAAATATTTAAAAAGTAGCTCTGATTCAGTTTGCTGATTCTCCCTTATTTTACAACCATTTTCGTAATTCAGTTCAGACTAGCTGCTACTGTTGCTAATGTCTCAAAGAAGGATAATGGGAAATACAGAACTGGATCTGACTCCAAGTCAAACAAACTAGATGTTTTTCTTCAATACCTTGTTTAGAAATGAAATGCAGCATTGCAGTCATTCAGGAAAACTATTTTCCCTCCATCATTATTAAGTAAGAGGCAGTTTCTGATAAATGTGGCATGCAGGAGAATTTAGAGAAAGACTGCATATTTCTTATATCTCATACTAGGGTTTTTTTTCCCCTGTTTAACTTACTTTCTACTTCCTACTCAGCATTTCTATAGCACCCACAGAACTAGAAAAATCTTGTAGGAAAATCAGGAATTACACCTTAAAAGCCTGGGAAGACTGAATAAGTGGCCACACCTTAAAAAGCAGCTATCACCCAGGTGTCTGCAGTGAAATCAATAAGAACAGTTCAGTGCCCACCATTTTCAAAAAGATAGGTTTATCTTTCAGGAGCTTAATTTCAGCAGATATTTTAAAAAAATAATAGCCTTTGTTTCTAGAGGTTGTGAAACCACAGGGCTCATGAACCAGCAGTTCAAACTTCTCTCTCAGACAAAAGTTTCTGTGTAACTGGCTGCTTGAGGCAGCTTGACAAACTGAATTATTTCAGCATTTCACAGCTCCTGTCTGGTGAGCAACAGGGAGGGGGCAAAGAGGAGGATCACTGGCAGCTTGCAGCGGCCTGGGGAGGGGGAAAGAGCAGCACTGAAGGCACTGATGATGCCACTCTGCCAAGAACTGGTGAGGCTTCCATAGATTCCTTTGTCTAGTTAAGGGCACCACGGTACAAGAAAGATGTGAGAATGTGGAGGAAGTTCAATGGACAGTAATTGAGACATAGAAAACATGACTGGGGACAAAAGACTGCAGGGACTGCAAATACATAGTCTTCCACAGTCCTCCACTGCATGAGAGTTTGCTAGGAAGAAGGAAGTTATCACCTTCTCTCTGCCTGCTGGGGACAAAGCAAACAGATTTTGGCCCAATCTGCAGAAATAAAGCTTTTGCTACTATTGAAGTCAAATCTAATTACCAGGCTGGAGAGCCACTGGATTAGCCTGTGTAAGAAGGTTACACAGGTGTTTAAGAAACAAAACCTGAAACCCTGGGCCCCCAAGGACGGTTGAAGGATACCTCCTAAGCTCACGTGAACAACCTGCCCGCTCCAGCCCTCCATACCAAACCAGCACAGCAGTAGCTGCCACAACGTTTTAAACACATTGCCCTGGAGCTCACTCTGGCACATCGCTTACTTCCCAGTAAGAGTGAAACAAAGGGTCATCAAATTCTGAAACTGGGCACTGCTTGCATAACATATATTCTGCTTATATCCCTCTATGTCACAATTCGCAAGAGTATTCACATTATCACTATTCAGTTCAGTATTACTTCAGGTTCACCTGTTCCAATCCTCCTTTGGTGGCCTTGGTACCTATTACAGTGCATGAATGTGTGATACATTCCTTACTCCAGCAGCTGAAGTTCAACGTTGAACTGAGAAGTCCATTATCTGGAAAGGATTTGCTTTTCAGGCTTTCATCAAAAAATCAACTTAACTATCATTTAGGACAAGCATTTTGGTGCTCTGAATATTTAGGATAATTGTACTTCTTCCTAAAACATTTTGGCTTCCCTTTATACTCTTGTCATAATGTACATAGAAAAAGCAATGAGAAACAAAATGTACAAAGCACTCACATCCTAAGTGATTTTATAATTTCAGCAGAGGTGTTGAATCAAGGCATAGAAGACACATCACCAGCTCTTGGGTCAGTCAGAGACTTCCTGTACACACATATGTAGGCTACAGCTATAAAGGCTGTAAGCATATATACCTCAACTTGTCACCTGCACAGAGCTGTTAAAACCTCTCTGCATTTCAAACAAATATGAAAGCTAGATTTGTTAATAATGGAGGAAATCAGCTCAGGCTTGAGCAGCTTCCTATTTAATTTAACAGGTGTATCTCTCCTAGTTTGTCTGCCATCCAGACCATGTGTATCTATATTACAGCGGTGAGGCTGTGGTAGAAAAACAAGAATACCTATGTCAGAGATGCTCTAAGCACAAAAAGTCTTGGTATTAAGAATACCTAACAAATTAAATAGCTTCACAGGCACTGATGTGTCCTACCTCCAAAAGGCTTGCCCAGTTCCCAGAGCAGGCTAGCAACATACAGGCTGGTCTCAACTAGGACATACCCATGATAACAATTCCTGCAAAGTTATCTCAAGCAATAAGAACAAAAGGCAAAAGGACATTTTAAATGAAAATGTTTTAAGTGAAAAGCCTTCCACAGTGGAGTTAAGAACCAGGCAAGCTTTAATGTCACATCAGTTCACATTCAGAGAGCGTCAGGAAGCCAGTTAGTACTCTAATTGCACCATCATCACTGCTTGAGTCGTTTAGTCATTTATAAAGCTGCAAGTGTGTTCCCTCTGGCGCCTAGTGTTTCATCTAATTCTAAGTGCATATATTCACCATACTGTAAGTAGTATCCTATGCACAAACATTTACAAAAAATCATTTGTATCTCTCATCTTGAAGGGAATATTGTAGTCAGAGGATACTGACTTAGAGTGTCTAATTCTGACCAGTGACAGAAAATAAGGCACTGACCACAAAAAAAAGTGTAAAGGCATCATTACAACTCTGTACAGGAAGGAAATACCAAATTACATTGGAAAGCTACAAATGAGCATTAACGCACACTTCTTTATTCTTAAATTACTGTTTTTTATCATTACTGAGCTGAAATCAAGAGACACTACATGGGCTATTTGGAAATCAAAAAGAACTTCTACCAGAGCTAATTTGTGTGCTGTCTTCTGATTTCAGAGAATAGGTCATAGTTGGTGTAGTCAAGTCAGACCTCTTTTATTTTTTCCCCAGTGCTGAGTGAGGGGTCTGTAACCTGGTCTTGTGAAATAGAGTCCAAAGGACTGCTCTGACCCCTGTTCAGAAGACAGGCTGCCACCACATAATGAGACGAGAGCTCAGAAACCAATAAAAGATGCTACTCTGCCACTAGTTTATAAAAGACCTCCACTTTAGTGACTGATTAATTCACTGACTCTTTTTGATGTCCCTTAGCAATTCTAATTTCCACAAGCAGAAACAAGAAGGTGTGCCTGAAGCCTGTGAAGGCTTCAGGAAATTTTGTCCGTAGGAGGTAATCATTCCTGCATCTCTTAAAAAGGCAAGTGCTTTAGAACAAGTAATTAATATTTTTGTTAATGCATGCTTCATAAAAGAAGATAGTATCAGCTTGAATCTATATTTCAGAGGAAATTATATGAAATCTGAAATGGAAGCAAGTCAAGAGACTGTCAGCTGTAAGTGGTATTTTTAGACAATGTTTGATGCACTTAATAATAAGATGAAGGAAGAAACAGAAGAGTTTGTGGTCAAGATGCCGAAGTACAGATAAGGAGAATGTATGGATTGACATTATCATTGGAAGCTGAAAAAAGAGTCTAACAAAAACTGTTCTTACCAATCTGCAGGTATTCTGACTAAAATGAAGTTAAAGTAGAGTTGATGTTTTTTTGCTGAAATTAGTATTTGGAAAAGTGATGTATTGGTGATTCAGCTGAAAGGTAATAGATACGAATAAAATCTGAATGGAAAAGACCAACTTCAGAAAAGTTAGCCCATAAAGGATAGCTATCAGACTTCACTGTGCTGCGAGACCTATTACTGCCTGTAACAATCATAGAATCATAGAATTGTTTTGGTTAAAGAAGTTAATTGTTAGAAGCAAAGCCAGATCAACAAAGTGACCAAGAACCTGATGAAATACACCATGCGATAGAAAAGAAAGTCAAAATTAACAGTACCAAGAAATTACATTTCAGTAAAGAACGTTGAAGGGACAGAGGGCAAAAGGAAGAGGCAAGAAAAAAATATAACTCAACCAAGCTTAAGAAGAGTCATCAGTACTCTAAAAGGGAAGAACTACAAAGAAAATTTAAGAGGTAATAATCAAAGGGGTTAATACAAAAAAGTGAGGCCATTGACTACTTATCTAATCAAATCTTTGAACAGTCTAAGGTTTGCTGATTATTAATAAAAATGTGTTTAAAAAGCAATTAGTTTGACAAACAATATACCTATATAAATGAGATTATTCTTTTGTTTCCCCAGGAAAACTACATAAATTTTTGTGGTGTCAATTCATTCTACATTCCCTTATGGTCACTGCATTTAAACTCTTTTTTCCTCTGTGACCTTCAATTCATATTAAAATGTTTGATTCCATTTATTTGAGCTCAAATTCAGTCCCATCTATCTGAAAGCACCTAGAAGGTTAATTCCATCAACTCTGCCTCTAGCTTTCTCCTGTTAAATGGAGAAAAGCTGAAATGGAGAGAAGTTTTCTGATTATAAATCTGCCTTTTAAAAGTATCCACATAAGGTTTATTTCTTTATTCTGCATGTACAATTTGTCATCCAAAAACCTAATAAAACCAAACTTCATTGTGTCTTTCCATCACTCAAACTTCTCACGTAAAAGATGTGTCTATGGTCTGAACCATGGCTCTGCAACACTCATTACAAGAATACGAAATGAGAAGGAAGATGCGAAAGAAGGATGAAAATTGACCTTTGCTTCCAGTCCTTATTTCCTATCCAGAAATGCAGTGGAAACACAGTCCTTTAAAGGCTATTCAAATGTTGGAGTGATCACTGTGCCACGCATTTGAACAGCTGGGCTGATTTGGGGTTTTTCAGCTAGTTCCTGCCTCAGTGAGGACCAGTGTGACGGCAGCCAGCCCTCAGTGTCATGGCAGCATGAGAAACACGGCTGTGGGGCACAGCACCACTGGCACACTCAGAGCCATACCAGAGGGTTGTCCCTCAGGACTCCATCACAACACTGCTGGTTTAAATGCACTTCAACCAAGCATGTCTGTTTTAAACACGCAGGAATGAAAGAGGAGGGCCAAGCAAATGCCCAAGTCACGTGTGCCAGCACTGGTCTGGAGATGCGGCATCTGCGAAGAACTAGAATAGTTCTATTCTAGAACCTGCTGCATTTTCTCTCTGTCTTCGTCAGTTCATCCACTGGTGTGTCTTACTTCAAAAGTTCTGTGTCACTGCTCACTTTCTGGGTTGGCAAAAACCATAATGCAAACTGGAAATAAATATTCTAATTTACACAAACTTCTCCAATTTAGTGCAGAGTTATATTTGTTGTGTTTGAGATGGTGGAATATTATATGTCAGAGCATGACCTAAAATATGATTTATGAAGTCTGGGAAACAGATTTCTTTTTAAAAATACAACCAAAACCAACCTGATTTCCTCTGTATTAACTCAGATGTGTAACTGATACTTTTGTTTGAATTTATCTCCTGTTGGGTAACACAACTGAAAAACTGTCATAATGAAAGTTCATTTTAGCAATAACGTGGAAGATTTGACAGAAATATTAAATATGGTGAAGAAAGTGAATAATTCTATTACCCAGAACTTTTATGTTAGAGTGGCATGAAACCAACAGCACATCAACAATGCTAACAGGATTCCAGAAAACTAATCTGATCTTGGGTATTTATAAAATCATCTTCATGATAAGGGGAATGTGTACATGAAAGAACTTACTCATTTGCAGTTCAAATACTATTCAAAAGAAGAATGGACATCTGGGATGGCAGCAAACTAGAGCAATAAAACTGCTGATACAAAAAGTACCGGCATATTATCAGAATTAGCAGCAATAGTGACAGCAATGAAGATGTTTACAGTACGGAGAGCAGATGCGTTTGCCTAACAGATCTAGTCGTATCATTTGCTGACAGCTAATTTGAAAGAGGCATAAGAGTAACTCCTCCAGAGTAGAAAAGTTGCTTTGCTGCCTGTCTATGGATGGTGGTTTACAAAGTCACATAGCTATGCACCAAGCATGTAAGGTCCTCCAAACCCTTGGAGTGGTCTCTGGCCATGTCAGGGTCCTGCTTGCCCACATGCTCTCTGTACTGGGTCTTGTCTCCAGGACAACCATCAGTTGGATCTCAAGACAGATCATCCTGAGTGCCATTACACAGCACGTGCAGGACAATCGGGGCATCGGGGCCAGTCAACATGGATTCATGAAAGGCAGGTCCTGCTTGACCAACCTGGTCTCCTTCTATGACCAAGTGACCCGCTTAGTAGATGAGGGCAGGGCTGTGGATGTAGTCTATCTAGACTTCAGTAAGGCATTCGACACTGTCTCCCACAGCATCCTCCTAGACAAACTGGCTGCCCGGGGCTTGGATGGGTGGACTCTTCGATGGGTTAAAAACTGGCTGGATGGCCGAGCCCAGAGAGTGGTGGTGAATGGGGCAAAGTCCAACTGGCGGCCGGTCACTAGCGGTGTTCCTCAGGGCTCAGTTCTGGGGCCGGTGCTGTTCAAGATCTTTATAGATGATCTAGACATAGGGACTGAGTGCACCCTCAGTAAATTTGCAGATGACACCAAGCTGAGTGGGAGTGTCGATCTGCTGGAGGGTAGGAAGGCCCTACAGAGGGATCTGGACAGGTTAGATAGATGGGCTGAGACCAACGGCATGAGGTTCAACAAGAACAAGTGCCGGGTCTTACACTTTGGCCACAACAACCCCATGCAGTGCTACAGGCTGGGGGAAAAGTGGTTAGAAAGCAGCCCGGCAGAAAGAGACTTTGGGGTGCTGATCGACAGCCGGCTAAACATGAGCCAGCAGTGTGCCCAGGTGGCCAAGAAGGCCAATGGCATCCTGGCCTCTATTAAGAATAGTGTAGCCAGCCGGTCTAGGGAAGTGATCGTCCCTCTCTACTCAGCACTGGTAAGGCTGCACCTTGAGTACTGTGTCCAGTTCTGGGCCCCGCACGTCAAGAAAGATGTTGAGGTGTTGGAGCGAGTCCAGAGGAGGGCGACCAAGCTAGTGAAGGGTCTGGAGGGTCTGACCTATGAGGAACAGCTGAGGGAGCTGGGGTTGTTTAGCCTGGAGAAGAGGAGGCTCAGAGGTGACCTTATTGCAGTCTACAACTACCTGAAGGGAGGTTGTAGTGAAGTGGGAGTTGGCCTCTTCTTCCAGGCAACTAGCGATAGGACAAGAGGACATAGCCTCAAGCTTCGCCAGGGGACGTTCAGGTTGGACATTAGGAAGCATTTCTTCTCAGAAAGGGTCATTAGACATTGGGAGGGGCTGCCCAGGGAGGTGGTGGAGTCACCATCTCTGGAGGTGTTTAAAAAAAGACTG
Source organism: Nyctibius grandis (assembly GCF_013368605.1). Lineage (NCBI taxonomy): Eukaryota > Metazoa > Chordata > Aves > Nyctibiiformes > Nyctibiidae > Nyctibius > Nyctibius grandis. The sequence continues at coordinate 69,766,558 of NC_090695.1, read as the reverse complement.
GACATGGCACTTAGTGCCATGGTCTAGTTGACATGGTGGTGTCAGGGCAATGGTTGGACTCGATGATCCCAGAGGTCTCTTCCAACCTGATTGATTCTGTGATTCTGTGAAGACAGAGTCACATCTCTCCCTCCACATCTGACACAGCTTCGCTGTCCAGCAGATTTTCAAGGGTCATTTGCAGAAAGATACATTTACTCTCACTAAAACTCAGAGGGCAACCATTGTACAGCACAATGCAAGTGTTAATCCTTCAGCCCAACTGAAAGAGAGGAAAAGGACAGCTAATGTTTAATTGGAGTGACTAATGCAAAACATCTTGGCTGCATATTTCTATTAAATTATTTTTGGTTTAAGGTTGAAGAGTGAAGTAATACTGCTACTGCTAGCCTAACAGCTGAAAACAGCTTTTTATGTTTTTTGTTTCATTGGTGTTTTTTTTTCCAAATCACAGATCAGAGAGGACTGTATTGCCAAAGTTTCCTGTTCTGTTGTCTATGGAGAAAAGGAGGATGCTGAATTCAGAAGACCTCCATAGTATTAGTGCTCATTCCTAGCACCACAAGGGGGCACCGCAATTCCAGTAAGTGACTAAATGGCTTTGCTTCTCATCAGGCAATGCCCGATAGCTCGTTCTAGTCAACTACTGGATTAAACACAGTTTTTTAGAAAGATCAATCTGAGAGCTTAAATCCCATAATCACTGCTAAATACAGATTAGAGAATGTTGAAAATGTTGTAATATTAAATCCTAGTTCCATCAAATAATGCATTTGCCCATCCTGGATCCCATGGAGTCTTTTATCTTCAGTTCTACCACACAGATGGTTGCTGCTCAGGAACCAACCATCTCACTGGCATATTTGTGGTTTCCCTTTGCAAACTCTTCTCATTAAACACTCCTGTAGAGTACCCAGCCTTCCTGGAAACCACACAGTCTGAAACCACGTGGATATATAAAGGGCTATGTGAAATGTAAGGCATCCTGCACAGGGTCCTCACTAGCTCAGGACTGGGTGCTCGCTGGTTGTTTAACTTGCAGCACATTTCTCCTGATTGCTTTGGCTGAGTATTGAGAGACTATGCACCTTTCTTCTGTTGAACTAAAGATGTTACAAGAGTTTTTGTTGTTATTGTTCATAAATAGTTCATCTCAAGGTTGTAGCTATGACCATGGTACAAAAAAAAAAAGTATGCTTTTGTTTTCTCAAGTCAAAGGAACTTTCACAGAATCACAGAATCAACCAGGTTGGAAGAGACCTCTGGGATCATCGAGTCCAACCATTGCCCTGACACCACCACGTCAACTAGACCATGGCACTAAGTGCCATGTCCAGTCTTCTCTTAAACACATCCAGAGATGGTGACTCCACCACCTCCCTGGGCAGCCCATTCCAATGGCTAATGACCCTTTCTGAGAAGAAATTCTTCCTAATGTCCAACCTGAACCTCCCCTGGCGAAGTTTGAGGTTGTGTCCTCTTGTCCTATCGCTAGTTGCCCAGGAGAAGAGGCCGACTCCCTCTTCACTACAACCTCCCTTCAGGAAGTTGTAGACTGCAATAAGGTCACCTCTGAGCCTCCTCTTCTCCAGGCTAAACAACCCCAGCTCCCTCAGCCGTTTCTCGTAGGTCAGACCCTCCAGACCCTTCACCAGCTTGGTCGCCCTCCTCTGGACTCGCTCCAACACCTCAACATCTTTCTTGACGTGCGGGGCCCAGAACTGGACACAGTACTCAAGGTGCAGCCTTACCAGTGCTGAGTAGAGAGGGACGATCACTTCCCTAGACCAGCTGGCTACACTATTCTTAATAGAGGCCAGGATGCCATTGACCTTCTTGGCCACCTGGGCACACTGCTGGCTCATGTTTAGCCGGCTGTCGATCAGCACCCCCAGGTCTCTTTCCGCCGGGCCGCTTTCTAACCGCTCTTCCCCCAGCCTGTAGTGCTGCATGGGGTTGTTGTGGCCGAAGTGTAAGACCCGGCACTTGTTCTTGTTGAACCTCATGCCGTTGGTGGGGTCATGACGGGCCGAGGCCCGTCTATCTAACCTGTCCAAATCCCTCTGTAGGGCCTTCCTACCCTCTAGCAGATCGACACTCCCACTCAGCTTGGTGTCATCTGCAAATTTACTGAGGGTGCACTCAGTCCCTATGTCTAGATCATCTATAAAGATCTTGAACAGCACCGGCCCCAGAACTGAGCCCTGGGGAACACCGCTAGTGACCGGTCGCCAGTTGGACTTTGCCCCATTCACCACCACTCTCTGGGCTTGGCCATCCAGCCAGTTTTTAACCCATCGAAGAGTCCACCCATCCAAGCCCCAGGCAGCCAGTTTGTCTAGGAGGATGCTGTGGGAGACAGTGTCAAATGCCTCACTGAAGTCTAGATAGACTACATCCACAGCCCTGCCCTCATCTACTAAGCGGGTCACTTGGTCATAGAAGGAGACCAGGTTGGTCAAGCAGGACCTGCCTTTCATGAATCCATGTTGACTGGCCCCGATGCCCCGATTGTCCTGCATGTGCCGTGTAATGGCACTCAGGATGATCTGTTCCATCACCTTGCCTGGCACTGAGGTCAGGCTGACAGGCCTATAGTTCCCTGGATCGTCCTTCCGACCCTTCTTGTAGATGGGCATTACATTTGCTAATTTCCAGTCAGCTGGAACTTCTCCAGTTAACCAGGACTGCCGGTAGATAATCGAGAGTGGTTTGGCAAGTTCATTTGCCAGTTCCTTCATTACTCTGGGGTGAATCCCATCCGGGCCCATAGCCTTGTGGGTGTCCAGCTGGCACAGCAGGTCACTAACCGTCTCCTCCTGGATTACGGGAGGTTCACACAGCCCCCCATCCCTAACTTCAGGCTCTGGGGGCCGAGTCTCCTGAGGACAACCGGTCTTAACATTAAAGACCGAGGCAAAGAAGGCATTGAGCACCTCTGCCTTTTCCTCATCCCCTGACACTACACTACCCTCCTCATTCAGCAAGTGGTGGAGGCTCTCCTTGACCCTCCTTTTGCTGTTGATGTATTTGTAAAAGTTTTTTCTGTTATCTTTGACTGTAGCAGACAAATCAAGCTCTAATTGAGCTTTGGCCCTTCTAATCTTCTCCCTACATGACCTGGCAACGTCCCTATAGACCTCCCGAGTTACCCGACCCTTCTTCCAGAGCAAGTAAGCTCTCTTTTTTTCCTTAAGTTCTAGCCTAAGTTCTCTGTTTAACGAGGCCAGTCTTTTTCCCCGACGGCTTGCCTTCCTACACACTGGGACAGCCTGCTCCTGAATATTTAGCAATTCCCTTTTGAAGCATGTCCAGCCTTCCTGGACTCCTTTGCCCTTCAGGACCGACTCCCAAGGGACTCGGTCCACCAGCCTCTTAAACAGGGTAAAGTCTGCCCGCCCGAAATCTAAGGCAGAAGTTCTGTTCTTAAGACTTCAGTCAAAGACTTCAGACTGAGTCTTTGATGCATATTTGTATAACAGTCCTCTAAAATACTAAACTTTAATTAGAGAAGAAGGAAGATCAAATAACCTGTCCTTACATGAGCTGGAAATCAGCAACACCAGTGAATTAATTGATTTACTCAAGCCAGTATCAAATGCTTTTCATATCTTCTCTTGCTTTAAAAAACCAAATCCCTACCAGTAAAACAGCGCCCTAACATTATTACAGAATTGCTTCACTTCATGCATGTGGACTTACACCACAAGCATGTGCAGCCTTACAGGCAATACCTTCAGAACTCAATAGTTGTCTTGCAGAACCTTTGTAACAAAAACAGAGGTTTTATAAATACAGTGAATACCAAAGAGAATTTCTTCCTTGTTGCTCTGCTTACCAAATTTTAATCTGACATAACACTATCCTCCTGGCAGGCTGATTGCCACCCACCATATTTTATGATGACCTGTCAATATGAATTTTCCAGCTTTGCCTGCCTTTTGTCTGCTCTAGCCTACTCTGATGTTATGCACCTGCTGACCACCTTCATTCAATAGCGTGTTCTCTTCAGAATTTACTGGCAAGTTCCTCCATTTTCAACTCATGTATCCTTTCCAAAAAAATCCCTGATAGTCACATTTCCAAACACAGTTTTGAGCCAATTCCTGCAGTTACTCACTCATGTGAATAAACCATATGCTGATGAGATAATTCCAGTAATTACTAACACAAGGATTATGTGCAGAGAAGAAATCTGGACTGTAACATCCTTGGGGAAAGTATTGAGCGAGGTGTGTACAGGTAACTCACCTGTCAAATAGTTCTCCACCTGTGACCAATTCTAGAACAAGACTGATTTCTGTAGGGGTCTCAAATATCTCCTTCAGTTTTATCTGGTAAAAGATAATAAAAAGGATTAATTTTGCTTATTTGTCTTCTTGCTGAGCGTATCACAGGCCCAAAAGCAGGCAACAGGCCCCAGTCAACAAAGCAGAGGATGGTACCAACTGCAGCTGATGCATCATTTACCTTGCAGTTGAGCAAGTTATTGTGCATGTTCTCTCCCACTTCCCTTTTCTTTGCTAGCTTTATCTCACTTGCATTCCCCTTTTATTTTTGTTATTTCCATACTCCTCATACCTCAGCAACCTCTACGTAACACGGAAGTGTAAGAAGGTGCTTTCATTAGTGCTTGTCAACACCTGCCAGTCTTTCACAGTAACTGAATGTAAGATCTTCCCCACCCTCCAAGGACTGACAACACCAACTTTCCCTTTCATTTACAGAACTTCTTTTGCATAGTTTCTCATTCAGCTCTGTCAGAACATCAATAATTTATTTTAAAGTGTAAGTATAATTCAACAGTCTTCCATAACGAGCTGTTAACGTGCTCATGAGGAGAATCCAAAGCTTTGATCAAGGACTCTCCCAAGTCTGTATAGGTAAACCACAACAGTAATTTCTCAGGAACAGAAAGGATTTTAAAAAACCAAAGAAACAAACATGGAGTGAAAGAACAAGACTAAACTTACAATGTTTGGGTGCGAAAGGCGAAGAAGAACTCCAATTTCTGTGCGGACAATTTTCTTGTCTACCTGGTTAAAAGTGGGGAGGGAAAAAGTGAAAAATTTATTTTTATAATCACCATAGAGACTTCTAGCTGCATCACAGGAAAAAAATATGAACAGCATTTCTAGATCTTCTAGGAGAATAAGTTGATGCCAGACACATAAGTCAAATATACTGTAAGGACTAATTTTCCTTTAACATGGGACAGATGCTATAACAGAAAAGCTTCTGCATCTAGCAAAATGATTACAAATGTACATGTAAGTCATGCAAGAAGTAGCATATAGGAAAGACATCTGAAAAAGGTGCTAAAATTCCTATTTTTACTCAAGTTCTGCCTTTGTCTATCACCTTATGTTGGTTCAGTTTATGCCAGGATAGCTTCCTTTCGACACACTGTTCAGCAGTCATACTGGAAAAAGGTTTCTGCACATAGGATGTCCACATCACAGGAGTGTAACATACTGCTTAGAACAAAACAGTGATGCAAAAGCCAAATACCCCCCAGCCACAGACAGGGCATAAAGTTTAACTTCAACTTGCTTCAGACATATCTTACAGCATGGTCTATTAATGCAAAATACTATCTGTTTGGCCAAACCTCTGAGGGGATTACCCCTTCCCTTTCCTTCCCTTCTCAAGTTGCAGTGTTTAACAACCCAGGCACAACCTATGTCCTCTTGGGGGACATTGGTCTTTTCTCACAAGAAATGCAGACCTAGGGAATATTTCACTCAGGAAAGATAACTGCAGCTCTCTCAGAATTTGAATGCTTAAGCAAGCAAGAAAGGAAAACGATCATAAGCAAATTATGCATGCTTTTATGTTGCTAAGGTAATTAATACATTTATGAAAAAACTACCTGGTTTGCAGAATATTCTCACAGACCATAGAGAAATCCCACATTGTAGAAGATATTATAAATGTATTTCTTCTACAGCACTCTTCATATCAAGGGTTACAAAATGAACGACAGTCCGCAAATTAAGACACTACCTGTTTCCAGATTGACGACACAGATGATATCAAGCAGCACATTTTCAAGGGGCATTGTGTGTTTTTTCTTAGTGGAGGCTTTTCATCAAACGTGTTTTGGTTTTGGTTTTTTACATCATATGGGAAATGAACAGTCATAATACATAAACCTTTAAAAGGGACACAAAACTATCTTCAAATTCTTAGTAAGGAAGACAGATGCTTAAAAAATTATCCCTCTTTTTTTATCACCTGAAAGGAGAGATGTACTTCTCAGTAGTTTATTTTTTCCATCAACAACAAAATCCAAGTATCAGTCACATTCAGAACTACAGGATAGGCAGAATTTGATTCTCCCCTTGTGCCAATCAGGAATGATTCCAGGTTAATAATGCCACAGTGCTCTGACAGTGGTGTAAATGAGCAGAGAACTAGAGCCCTTAGGGATTTCTTGAAACTCACTGACATTTAACCTCTTTTAGTGGCTCTAGCAGAAAGCAAAATTAAAGGAAAAAAACAACTCTGGACAGATTCAGTGCATGTCAGAAACAGCAGAAAGCAAAAATCAAAGAGGAATGAAATATTCCATTACCTGAACATCTAATTGGAGGTAAAGAATATGGTCAACAACTAAATCTTCACAGGTAAACACCTGCTCTGGGATCAAACAGAGGATTCTTCTAAGCTCTACGACCATCACAGGCTTTATAAACTTTACTGCTTTCTGCTCTGAATGCAAGTGTTTCTTTGCTCTTGCCTGCTACATAAATACTGAGCAGCAAGTTTGAAGAATGGTCTCCTGTGCAGTTTTCCTAAAATGCTGTGAGCATCAGCACTTCAACATCCCCTTGGCATCAGTGCCATGATTCAACTCTTGGTTACTTTTGTGAGTGCAAATGCACTGGCAGGTGCTCCAAAGCTCACTGCTGGGTAGCGAGGGGCTCTTGATGATTCAGAGAGTGATATACATCTGGACTGTTTTCATATGCTTTGCACCTCAGACAGGATCAGAAAAATTAATGTACAATATTGCATGGACAGTCACTTCCCCAGGAGAGCTGTTTAGACTGAGCAATTTACCTCATCCAAAAGCACCACTACAAACTGAACAACCTACAGTTTGCTTTCTGCAGTTCTGAAAATGTTTGTGCATCAAGCATGCTTGGCAACAAGAACGTAAGAGGCTCTCCAAACTCTAAAGATGCTTCCTTTTGGCACTGAGGCCTCCTCCCATCTTGCAGATGGCAACAAATCAAGCGAAAATGTGAACTGAGACTCAGTTTCAGGTCCTTGCTTTCCTAGACATTTACTCTGCAACTGTAGGCAAGTCCCTCTGTGATCCAGTTCCTGATCTGACACAAAACAGTAGACTTTCATAATACTTCCTCAGGTGGTGGTATGAGGAAAAGGCACCGAAAAATTCAAGATGCTAAGATGAAATGGCAGATAGGCCACACAGAAACAGTTAGGAGTGTTACGTGCATCCTGGAAAATGGCTACTGGGATAGATTTTACAACAGAAGTGTGCATATATAAGTGATATGAATCATTCCAGAGTAAAAGCAGCGCCATATGTAGTTATGGTATTTTATTACAGACAGCCTGTTTCATCACTTTCATATTCTTACCTTTTCCTACACCAAGTCCAGATGTATCTTGTTTCAGCTCCTTCCAACAAAATGTACCTACTTTTATGAGGGCCAAACATGGCCTATTTTCAGCTTGGTCAGGAGTATCAGCAATTCAGCTACTTATATTCCTGACAGAAATTATTTGATAGAATGACAGTCAGGCATTTCACTCTATAGCATATGTTGCTAGAGTAAAAAATTACAAAACTCAGATAATTTAACTAAAATATCCTACTACCACAAATGTTTGGGCAAATTAAGTATGTTTGGCTAGATCAAATACAGTGGTCTGATTTGTGTAGGTGTAATAACTGACCAAAATTAGGCTCCAAAACTGTTTATTATTGTCTCCTCCTCTTTGGATGCAATTTAAATATGCAGTACAATATGCAACAATTTATCTGAGCTTTCCTTAAATTAACATTACTCACAGGAGCATCAGTGAGACCTTTGTGAGTACATCACAGTCAAGAATAATAAGGTTAGCAGAATCGGTCTGTTTGTGAAGAGAAAAAACAATCAAATGTTAACTTTCAGACGTTTCCCACTTCCACTTGTTTAGTGATTATCCTTCTACAAGCTTACTTTATTCTTTGCTTTTAATCTATGCTAAATGGACTAGACTATGCTTTCGGTCAAACATTTCATTAGTACAATTTTATTTCTACTTATAAGATTAGTTTTCTCTGTGTGAAAAACTTACACTACTTCTGTACCACATCGTGCGAATAACTGGCTGGGTGATTTTAACACTGGTGCAATTTTACTGAGCTGTATTTTCTTTTTGCAAACTTTCAATTGCAAGCAATCAAGAGGCATTTGCCGTGATAGGCCTACAAAGCATCCTTCTGCTGTGGTACACCCACGTCAATTTAAGAAGTCATTTGCCAGGTAACCCTGAAATGGTTATCTATCTATCAGTTCTTCACCACTGACCCTAGGCATGAAGATTTCACTGCCCATAGACCAAAAAAAACAAAGTTGCTATATGGCCTGTAATTATTAAAACCCACAACTATATGCTTCCACAGCTTACCTGTGGAGACATCCACATGAAGTGCTTAAAAGGCAGCAAATCTGCAAGATCTGCTTGTCGGTGCAATACAGCCCTGCCTTGTGCGGTGGCTTGCAGTGCTCCACAGTTCGCCTTAGTAAGCAAACCAGGAGCTGTGACTGTAGCACACGTAAGCTACACGGTGGCTTTAATCTAACTAGATAAAGTACCTGCAGCAGCGAAGATCCAGCAACCTGAACTTGGGAGCAAGAGTCAGTCCAAGAATCCAGTGCTCTGAACTGAAACATCTATCTGTATTTGAGGTGTTACCCGAGATCACTAGACAAGTGGTAGCATGCTGTGTGCACTCAAAACTGCAATCGTATGTCCTGTTTACAGACAGACATAGGATTAACAGTGTTAACAGAGTATTTCACACAACAAAGGCCCAGGAAGGTAGGACAGCATTTGCAAGTGTGGGTGAATAAAAATATCCACCTCTTTATTTATATTAAAGTATTTACATTAAAAAGTTAATTATTCCTGTATTATTCCTAGTATTTTGTCTCTCCAGTTATTCCACTTCTCTGGAATCAGGCATTTTTCTATTTTACAGATATGTGTCTGTGTCTTTCAAATTTGATACTGGTCATGCAGTGAAGTAGCGCTACGTCTATAATCAGTCTATTTCTGATTTATAAACTTCAGCCTATTTGGACAAGGGAAAGGGCTGGAAAAATCTTTAATGAAAGCTGAGATTCTTCCATGTTTCCATGCCCTGTGATGGTGAGGTGGATTGATGCTACAAACCCCTAAAATGTAAGAGTGTTGCTTCTATCTGGATTAAATGAAACAAGTTAAAATGAACTGTCACTGTAAACAGATTAATCCAGCTGCTGCCTTGCAATAGGGTATGCCATCCTGAAAACAGGTGGCCAACAGATGTACAGACCCCTCAAACTTAGCAGAGAGCAAGAAGCAGAGCACATTCCTCATCCTGCAAGTCCAGTCTGTGCTGCCCTCCTTGCCCAGGGCGCTGTGGACATGGAGGGGCACATCTGGCCAGTTGTAACCACCATGCAGATTGGGTGACGCCGTGTCCAGGCAAGTGACGTGAAGGAGCCAATGCAAACAGCTCTTGAAGAGCCTCACAGCACTGCCCACCTCATGGAGGCTGTTCAACCCAGCTCTGCACAGCTCCTTATTTAATATCCCACTTATTGACTCACATGAATACTTCTAATTTGAGCAATGAATGCTTTATCGAACGAGCAGGTCAGGCTCTGAGCATGTACTTCTCTGCATTTACAGGGAGCACGCTGCAAAGCATTACTGGCTTGCCACCACACTCTATTAGAAGTGCTTTCAAGAAACAATTTTTATGTTCATCTCAGCTAAAGCAACTGCTCTGCAGCCTAACCCTTTCTGTATTTTATCACAGAATCACAGAATCACAGAATGTTAGGAATTGGAAGGGACCCCGAAAGACCATCTAGTCCAATCCCCCCGCCGGAGCAGGATTGCCTAGACCATATCACACAGGAACGCGTCCAGGCGGGTTTTGAATGTCTCCAGAGAAGGAGACTCCACAACCTCTCTGGGCAGCCTGTTCCAGTGTTCGGTCACCCTCACCGTAAAGAAGTTTTTCCTCATATTTAAGTGGAACCTCCTGTGTTCCAGCTTGCACCCATTGCCCCTTGTCCTGTCAAGGGATGTCACTGAGAAGAGCCTGGCTCCATCCTCATGACACTTGCCCTTTACATATTTATAAACATTAATGAGGTCACCCCTCAGTCTCCTCTTCTCTAAGCTAAAGAGACCCAGCTCCCTCAGCCTCTCCTCATAAGGGAGATGTTCCACTCCCTTAATCATCTTCGTGGCTCTCCGCTGGACTCTCTCTAGCAGTTCCCTGTCCTTCTTGAACTGAGGGGCCCAGAACTGGACACAATATTCCAGATGCGGCCTCACCAGGGCAGAGTAGAGGGGGAGGAGAACCTCTCTCGACCTGCTGACCACACCCCTTCTAATACAGCCCAGGATGCCATTGGCCTTCTTGGCCACAAGGGCACACTGCTGGCTCATGGTCATCCTGCTGTCCACTAGGACCCCCAGGTCCCTTTCCCCTACGCTGGTCTCCAACAGGTCTGTCCCCAACAATTGCTAATTACCATTTATAACTTTGCCATTATTTTTTCTTCTCACAGTTAAGCCAAAACATTAAAACCTCTACAGATGCAGACCACCCACAAGCAGGGCTGCCAGTTCCCTGGTCATGGAAAAGGTCTGTTCCCAGTTGTCACAACTACACACAGGGCTGCTGGGTTACCCAGGTTCTCTTGAAAGGTTTCAAGAAAAAAAAGAAATTAGCTTGAATTTAAATAAATCTTCACAAGAAGAAGATTAAAAGTACATATTTTCTATACAGTTTTAGGTTTTGCTTTTTAATTTCAGAATGTCCTGGATAACAGGAATTCCAGTTTCTGCCCAGCTCACACATAGAATAGCTACTCAGAAAGTCTTTCAATCAAGACTTTAAGACTAAAACATTCTAAAGAAGACTTCTCAATGTGCTTTTTCACCTGTATAAAGCTGGATAGTACTGCTGAAATCATGCATTTGAGCTGGTTCATGTATCAATACAAGATACGGATGTCAGTCTTCACCATAAGTGTTAAAGAATCTTGGGGGATATAAAAAGTGGTATGATAGCAAAATCTCAGAAAAAATGAAAATAGATGCTTTATATGTGACCCAGTCTATCTCTCTGAGTTACTCTGGTGTAGTTCAGTAACCAGCACGTCAGTGGACAGTGGGTAAAAGCAGAATTAAAAAAAGCTGACCTTCTGAATGAAAGGATACCTCTTTGTTCCAACCAGGGCATTTATTTAACACCTGCTTCAGGTGATTTGATTCTTTGCATGACCTTTTTTTTGAATAAAGAGTTTCTCAAGTAAAGAATTCCTCCTGTGTTTTAGGGGCTGTTCTTGCTGGGAAGTTGCTTGACCTTCTCAGCAAGGTTAGTAGCTTGCTCTTTGTATGGGAGCAACCTTTGTACTCCTAATGGACTAACATTATCTTTTCTTAAAAAAAAGGTTAAAAATAATCTTTTTTGTATTTTAAGCTTGGCAGACTATTCTGGCTCTATCTCCATTCAACCTGAACATGAGGTGCCTGAAGAACACATCAAACAATACAATAAAGCACAGCAATAATTGCACAGCCCTGCAGTATCTTCCATGAACTCAGCAAGAAGTTTTCACTCTGTAGGTTATGGAGATTTTTTATTTTGAGCTTCCATAAATAAACTTGTGTTATTAATGCAAATAAAATAGACTATTCATTATTACAGCTACTATTTTCTGTGCACATGCCCACACTTCCAATTTGCAGCTATAGCTTTCAGCTGATGCATATTCTTCAGACTGAACACGCTTGCACAGAACTACTGCAGGTTACATCAATGTGCTTGCATTTGTTCTGTCAGGTGCCTAAAAGTCTGTGTGTACAAGCAAACTTGCTGGCTGCAAATACAGATTTGCTGGGCTTGCACAAGCATATGTTTTTAAAAAATTGAAGAGAAATGCACTATCTGCATATGATAGTACTGTTAATCTGTTAAATGTAGATCGTTCCATCAAAGAAGCAATACTTCTGTTTCTCAAAAAGCACAGTATATTTGCAGGGAAACCATCAGATGGATAGAGATGATTTATGAGATTGTATAGACTTCAGAACAGTATATCATATGCTGACATACATGATTAACAGGCCCTGCATCTTGTAATATAAGATTTCAATGGTAAAGCTGACCAGATGCAGTCAATATTCCCCAAAGACACAAAAGCCTTTGTGAATGGGTTCTGTTGCTCACCCACATTAACTTGGTGGCATCACCGAAGGGTGAAGGACAGGTCCAGAGGCACTTAGAGCTTGAACAACACTGGTCATTTGCAATAACACATTTTATGTCTGAGTCCAAAATAAGTTACATGGTCATTAGAACAGGATTTATTATATGCCGTGGTCTAACTACCTGACTAATTTGGTTGTTATTTCGGTTCCTGACTCATTTATACACAGATTTCTGCAAATATGTTGGATAATTGTTGAATGGTTTATGCAAACAAATTTCAGGCTATTAGGTACTCATGAATTGCCCATTTCAGCTATTCACTACTTATAGTGTGTTACTGCCACTGCTACTGTTCCAAAAGCTGGGTGGGGGAGGACACTTTTAAGACACAAGAACAATGTGTAAATCAAAAGGTAAGTACGTTTTTTTTTTAGTTCAAAATAGTCGCGTTTATAGGATTATTTAGAAAATTGTACTTGCCATTTTCTTGCCCATTCTTGCTTTTCACCTATATAGTTACAAATCCAAAAATTTCCTCTCTTCTCAGTGAAAATTTATTAATCCAGCTTTTATTCTAAGTAATGTAACCAGTTTTAGACATCTGGCATTCTGTAAAAGGCTTCACATTCACACCATCCCTCTGAATAAATAAATTGCCACGTTAACAGTAGTCTTTTAGAAATTGAGAGCTATTAGGCTATAGGACATTTCCTATCATCCTGTACAACATTTTTTCTTAAAGCTCCTCAAATTTCTTAGGAGTACTCAGCTGCATGACAAAGATCTGGAATACCTTATGTCTACTTACACAATTAGCCAAGTGCAATGCTTGCTGCAATTTGAGAAATTGCATATAAACAGTAAGCTAGTATACCCATCCTTCTCTGAATCAATTCACAGATCCATGTGAACCTTCACTGTTACCCAGTGAAGGTTTGATGCATCAGGGCTCCCATTAATATTCTAATCTCCACCACAGATATCAAACTATTCCACATGATCAATGTACTGGTTTTGGCTGGGATAGAGTTAATTTTCTTCATAGTAACTTGTATGGGGCTGTGTTTTGGATTTGTGATGAAAACATTGTTGGTAACACAGAGATGTTTTAGCTATGGCTGAGCAGTGCTTATGCAGCATCAGGGGCTTTTCTGCTTCTCACACTGCCCCAGGCTGGGTGTGCACAAGAAGTTGGGAGAGGACACAGGTGGGACAGCTGACACCCACTGACCACAGGGATATTCCATACCATGTTGCATGGTGCTCAACAATAAAAGCAACTCTTATTACTTATGGAAATGCTTCCAGCTGGTTTCAACTACATCTGAAACTGAAAACATGCCCAGCTGGAGTTTCAAACATCTGCTCATTCAATATATGCAAAGTATAATGGAATAGCTTGTTGGAAACTAACAGTAGTATTTGAAGGCTGCTTAAAATGAAGGGGGAGAAATAACAAAGAAAGTGGGGTGGCTTTTTTTACATTTGCAGGAAAACATATTATTAATTATTTTTTATTTATTCAGGGGGGTTTTTGTTCGTTTGTTTTCCTTAAGTAAGCCCTTCTTAAGTGATTCAAGCAGAGAGCAAGTTTAGTTTGGCAAAAATTTGGGATGATCCTCACCCATACACTCTAGTCCTACAGCCATCAACCATCACAATACTCAGCTTAGAAAGTGGTACTGAGCCTTAGTTCCAGTCTTAAGAGATGCCCTGACCAGGTGACATATCTCATGGACACCAGACAGTGATGCTGGTTTCACGATTTCTCAAAGAAGCTTCTGTAACTGAAACCACAGGTTGTTTCGCTTACACAGCCGCTGTGTTAACTTCCACCTTTGCTTTTCCATTTCTCCCTACATGTGGTCGTTGTTTCTCTTGAAGGACACAGGACAAAAGGAGACCACCTCAGCCAAAGAGGATGTATTTTATCTTGAAATACACTGGTGTAACCAGTTTGTCAAGTGAGTACATGCTAATTACGGAGTTCTTGGTAAAATAAATCCTCTTTCTTACAGTTAGATTTGCCTCTCTGAGGGGCTACGGAGAACTCGGCTTCAGAGAAATAAACCCAGGATGTTACATTTTAAGCCGTACATGGTTCCTGTTTTATTCCAACAGCTGAACTGCCAGCGTTGGCGAAAACACCGTGGTTTCTTATCTTTTGTGCTCTTCATTTTTTGTGCATGCAGCCAGTTTTCCCTTCTTTGCTCGACAGCACAGAACAAGCTCAATCTCTCTCCTCCAAAATGAGTAATTGTCACAACTGTGATGATAGGACTGCTGCATATGCTTCTTCAAAACAACAACTTCCTGAAACGTAGAGGGAGAAGACTTTCAAGAGATCTCCAGCACAAGCCTCACAGACCATCCATCTATGCAGAAGCCCTGCCTTCCCTGCAGTACAGCTCCATCAAAGGCACGTCTCCAGATTTCTTTAACAGGCTGTAAATAACGAAGGGTTTCTAAAGAGGAGGACTATAATCTCAGGATAGCCTAATACTTACTTCTGCACCTCTGCTCAGCCCTTTTGCAGGGTTGCATCTTTGCTATAGGCATTAAATACATCCTTACACAGCAACACATTTCATTCCTGTTCCCTGTCTTGCCTCTACATTTATGTGCACCCTAGACACACAAAGCTCCTCTAGGCTTGCTTAAAGCTATGGAGAAGACAAATCACTGCAGGCACGAAGAGAGCAAAATGCACATGGATGGGTTGGTGGAAGAAAATGTGTGGCTCAGATCATTTCACAAAAATTTCTGTTAAGTTATTCAAAGCTAAAAGTGTGTCATTTGTTTCTCTTTTTTTACTGAATTAATCATCTAAGGGATATTATTTAGTTTCTCAGAACTACTTGCTCAACAATGCAATGTATACAGTAGGCTGAGCTTCCTTGAACTGCATAACAATGAGTAGAGCTTTATATTTTCCTATTTTTATTAGCTGATCTTTGCATTTCTGAAAAACAAGCTGTGAACACCAGAAATGAGTGTTAGCTAATTACATATAAATTAAATGGAGTAAGGAAAAAGAGACATAATACATACTCTCTTTTCTTAAAATACCATATTACAAAGCTATTTTTCAGTAAAATTTCCTCTTTCAGTAACTGGTGTCTGATTTCATAGCTTCTAAAACAAAAACCTGTTGGTATCTTACTGCAGAAAGAAAAAAAATCTTTCGGTTCTCTCTTCTTTTTTAAGGCATTCATGTAAAATGAACTTTTTCGTTCTTCTTTAGACACTATGCATTTGATGAACGTAACTTTTACTTAAAAGCCCTTTGTTTTGGCAAGTAGTGAGTCGGAAGCCAGATTGCCTTTATACATGAGGGAAAACTGGATATAAGCGGTGGAAAACTCAAAGCCTTACTGCCTTATTTCTTTATTCAAAATAATTTTGACTGAAATATTTTTTTCATCTTTCAGAAGAAATATAACAGTGTGAACTGAACATGAATGAGATGATGACATGGATGACTAAAAACGAGCAAACCAGGAAAAAAAGTAATTTACATATATAATAGCTAGTACTGCAGATGGAGTGGTAATTAAGAAACTATCATTTCCCAATAATTACCAAGCAATGGCATGTGCGGTGTGTGTACGTGTGTGCATGAATGAATAACAGAAGAGGATGTCTGAGCTAGTTGACAAAAATACATCTTTTTAATGGTGAGTACTGATGTGCAGTTGACTGTTTTCATATAGACTTACATGTGACACCATTCCTTTTCCTTTTTGAAAAATTTGAAAAAATTAGAACATTACACATTAATATACTGTGTTAATTAATACAAACTTTGTGAGGAAAAAATTGACCTTAAATATACATATATATGTAAATATATTCCAAATACTTGTAATCTGGAGAAAAAAGAATACTGCCATAGCACTGCAGACAAACTGGAGTATCATGTCAGGCTCTCACTTTCTCTGTGGACCAGGTATGCCTGCTAAACTTCATCACTCTCAGACGTGAGTCCGATAAGAGTACTGACAATTACTGCACCACAGGAGATAAACAGATATATATAGAGATATATATAGTCTCATTATAAAGTCTATAGAGAAAAAGGCATATGGAGGCAGGAGGCACTCAAATTGTAAATCCCGTAAGGCCACATGGCAGCAAATGGGAATTCTCACTTTATGGCTAAACATACATCTTTTTCTCCAAAAGTCAATAAAAGACATGATACTAATTCTGATTATCTCCAAGTGTGACACAAAGTCATTGTCCCCCCGCCCTGCCTCGTGGCACTTGCCTTCTCAATAAGTTGGGAAGGCTCAACCAAAAGCAGCACCCCTCCAAGAAAACAGACCAAACATTTGCATTAATCTCTTGATTACCACGTATTTCCACCAATTCACTGCAACACAAAACGAAAAACCCAGCCAACTATATTCCCTATATAGTTAGGAATATATACTGGTTTTAATATATATATGTATATGTTACAGTGTGTGCATATATATGTTTGTATGTCTGTGTATATAAAATATATGTCTGTGTGTATATATACATATATATAGGTACATATATGCAAACATGAACACAACTGAGACTTTTAATATATGCCTTTATAGACCATTATAATCTTCTTCACACCCTAATTCTAGATATCCAACCCCACTTATACAGGAGGGAAGCCTGTTACCTTTACATTTGCTCACACTCCTCTCTGCTCCACAGACATAAACTATTTGTTGTTCTCAAATTGTCTAACTGATTGGTACAATTCGACCAAACCCAGCATAACTATTTCCAGTGTATGTGTTGCTTGAAAACTGCTGCTCTGTTCCTGATCTGAGAAAAAGTTCATGTGCCTGAACATTTGTCTGATTTTGAACATTAACCAGTCTGCAAGAAGAATGCTGCTTCATAAATACTAATTTTAATTAAAGTACTGAGGAAGCATTAGTTAAGCATCACAAACCCTGTAAGGGAGGATGCCCACACATGAAAAAAACTGAAATCAGAATGAGAATTCTCCAAAACGGTCTCTGTACTTGGATGCTTCATTGACTGAGACACAGAAGGCGTAATATTTCATAATACTTAATCACTCTTAGGGGACAGTACCTATCAATTAACACCTAGGAATATTAACCTGACAATCCTTCAAAGCATTGCTGGAAGCAAAACCAGTAAGTAGTATCTCCTTTTTACAGATGAGAAAGTTGAAACCAAAAGAAGTACCTTGGCCAACGGCACAGGCTGAATTAGGAATGCACCAAGACCCAGGCTCCAGCCAACCCAGATCAGCATCCGGTTCTCCTTTCCGCAGAGCATGTTGCTCTATTGCAATGGCAGCTCCCAAATTACTGCAGTTGCAGTTGGTAGCACTTGGTAGACCTATAACATAGGCAGGCACTTGGCATCTTAATTTAGAAACCACAGAACAGAGGCCATCTGTTCTCTTCACTATTTTAAAAGCAACTTGTCCAGACTCAGGTAGGAAATTCAAGGCAGAGGTGGATCTAATTTCTTGGAAGGCATTCACCTGCCAAGACTATGAGACAATCTCCAGGCTGGCCCTGGTTCATATGCTGCCTAGCTTTCTCAAAAAAACACCAAAAGGAGGCAAAGGTCTGCAGATGAGAGGTTTCATTTCATAAATAGCACATAAGTATGTTTGCTCCCTTCAAAAATCCTGTATTCTTCCAATATCATCCACATGCTATATGTTGTTTGCAAAAACAACACTTCCAGAATGACTGGTTGTAAATCTCACGTAATTTTTAAGTCTCATCTTAAAAGTAGCAACAATCATATTTGTAAAGTGTATCCTAAAGACACTTCATTTTTCTTAAGCACTGAGTCATCAAGCACAGGTAAACTGCATAGTGAAAAGCAAACCAACTGCGTATTTGCAATTGCAAGTGTAAAAGTACATCACTGTACTGTGCGCACCTGATGAGTTTTTCTGAAGTGCCATGTGATCTGCTTTTGCTTTCTTGCTTCATGAAATGGATTTCCCCAGAAAGAAATTATGTGATTCAAACCTTTATATTTATTACCTGCATGGAATTTAAGAGATCTGCTACACACAGCAAAAAATCAAATAATGAGTATATAATACAATCCTACATTTCAGTTAAGCTCAGGAATGGAGCATAAGGGTTGGATAAGCAAATCAAAGGCAATAATTTAGCATGCTTATTCACCTGTCCCATAGATGTTGTTTTATAAACTTATTTCTTTCTGTATCTGTTAAGAACAATCCCAAATTTAATTTCATAGACATTATCTGAGAGGTTTTTTTCCACTAATACATACAACAATTTTTCTTTGGACCTCTTTAGCCCTTCTAAGAGTTGTCTTTCAGCTGCTTTGGAATTTATGGTCCTAATTCACCTGTCAGTTTCCTAAGTTTGACAGTCAGACACTTCAGGAGTAAGAACCAGAAGTGTTCTTTGAACTAAATTTTATTCACCAAAAGTGTAACTTTAAGGATTCAAAACTACTCCTAAACTTGGGCTCAATTTGACAAAACCAAAACAAAACATGGAATTCTGTTTTCAGTAGTTTTGAATCAGCAAAAAAGCATTTTTCTCTTCCTTTTGGAACTGCACAAAATTTTAATTAATGGTTAAGAATGCTTAAAACTCTAAATTGAAATAAAACATTCCCAGAATATTACTTTATTGACAAAAAAAGGTTTGTATAAACATGTTTTCTCCTGTTTCTCTTTGTTGGCTTAACTTACAAGCAGGGAAAAAAAAAAAAAAGAGAACTGAGCAAATAATCTAAGAATACTATTTTATTAAGCTAGATGGTGAAGAAATATTAATTACAAAATCTCCTAAGAACTCACATCTCGCCACAAATAGGTATTCTCAGAATTGGCTGATATGTCTTGCCTGAAATTTTATTTGCTCTTAAATGAGAATGCATTACTCAGGCAAAGTGAAAAATTAATCTTATTATTTAAATGAAAAGAACACTGATAGGCATTTTATGTTTCTTGAAGTCTATTCCTAGCACACTACTTCAATCCAAAAGGATCATTTGTTTCTTATCTGAGCTGTTCCCATGGGACAAAAGTAATAATTTCTAATGCTTTACTTCAAATTACAGTACTGTAGTGATCAGCATTCACAAATCTGGAGCTGTCAGTCAGCCACCAGACTCCTAATCACATATCACCTGTTACCACTTCCAGAATAAGCTGGACCACCCTCTCCCTGTCCCTCACCCTGTTTTTAGAGACACTCTTCCTCAGCAAGTTACTCTTGTTCAGTGCAATGTTTAAAGTCAGTCTGTTTGAACAGAAAAATCAGAGTATTTGCTTTTTCGCCATTTTCCTTTGTCGTCTTCTCATTTCCTGTGCTCTTCAGGGCTCCCTTATGTGCATTTAAGAAAAGGAATTGAAGAAATGGGACTCTGCAACAAAAGCAAACAGTCACAGGCTCTTCCTCTTGTTCTCCCACCATTTCTCCTCCACTATTGAACTGCCATCTGTTTTTTCTAACTGTTTAAAAAAAAGCCAACGGGAAACTTAAGCCAGTCAACATTTTGGTGTATGATCTGGCCCACACCTGGTTATTTTTACACTGAGATACTCTGAGCAAAGATCAGGCCTCCTGCTGTGGGAGCACTGTTAGTCTGTCTCTGTGATAATAACTATCAAATTGGTGCGGAGCTACAGTAGCCCATGGCACACAGACACAAGCAGTGGCACGTCCTTACAGTATCACCTCCCATGTTCTCAGTTATACAAATAAGCTCAGTTGTGTAATAGAACCACTTGTACTCATAACAAAACATCCAAAGTGTATCAAATATACTGGGAACAGCTCAGCTGCATGAACTGCTTAACCACACTGCTAATATAATCAAGGCTGCACTAAGCCAAGCTATTGCTGCTGTGCAAACAACTTACATAACCATATTCTTACATTCTACTTGCTTGCCATTTTCCCTACACCTTAAAAAAAAAATCTCTGCTACAGTAAGTCCACCAAAAGTCTAAATTGAATAGTTTCACAGAATCACAGAGTGCTTGGGGTTGGAAGGGACCTCTGGAGATCATCTAGTCCAAAGCAGGTTCCCCTAGAGCATGTTGCACTCACTAGGAAGAAGAATGATCTTACTTAAAAATATGTTGCACAGGGTCGTGTCCAGGCGGGTTTTGAATATCTCCAGAGAAGGAGACTCCACACCCTCCCTGGGCAGCCTGTTCCAGTGTTCCATCACCCTCAAAGTAAAGAAGTTTTTTCTCATATTTAGATGGAACTTCTCATGTTTCAGTTTGTTCCTGTTGCCCCTCGTCCTGTCACTGGGCAGCACTGAGAAGACACAAATACATCGATGTAGTAGTGAACACGAATTAATCTCCACAAAGGCCAAAAAAAAAAGGCAAAGAAATATTTTTAAGTAATATCATTCTTCCTAGTGCATTTCAGAATGAGAATTATAAGAAAGTATACGCCTAAAACATTATGGGAATCATTGGCATAAAGAACTGATAAAAACTTAAAAATTAAGTCCTCCGCATTTCCACAGGAAAGACAGCGTGTAGGCTGCAGCAATGCAAGCTCTTCACATTCTCTGCTTCCTCCGGTGCACCAGACACAAACTCAAAAGCAGCACACACCACTGAATTTCTGTGCTTTCAAAGATGACAAATTAATGCCAACGTTTTACTCATGTGGAACCTACTCATTATGTCTTGCACAGAGACCACCAGTTAATTCAGCATTTAGACATGTTTACGCCTACCCACCCATTATTATGTTGCTACATGTGAACATTCCTGAACTTTATGGAATAATGGATGATTTAACACTGGAATAAACTGAATCAAAACCACTCATGAATAAAAATAATGTCCATGTCTCACAGCTTGCTTCCTCTCAAATTTCTCTTCCCCTCTTAGGAAGATGAACTGCTCTACCCTATCCCCCACACCTTCTTTCTGCTTGAAGTCTCTTAATCCGTTACTAGCCTTTCCTCTCTAGTTTCTCTTCATGCTTTCCACCATCTATTTTGTAACACACATAAAAATAGCTGTGGTAGAAGTGTGACATATATGGAGCTCTAAAAATAAGTGATGTCTCAACTGGTTCTCTTGCAATTTTGTAGGGGGGAAAAAACCTCCATGAAATACTGAATTTTACTTCAGTTCGAACTGGTGTTTAAATCAGTTTTTGAAAAAGATAAATCATGTAATGATATTTTTTGAGCAAAACAATGTATTAAAGTAAAATGAAATCACAGAACATTTCAATGATTCAGAACCTGCTTCTTTTCCATAGTGACAGAAAAAGACATTTTTGTCTAAAAAGTTTTGCCCAAATCTAAGCCTATACAGACAACACCAGATGAAGGTACAAGCAAGATTTGCGGAGAATAAGGCATTCCCAACAGAGTACTATTACCTCTAAAAACTGTTTTAATGATGAGGAGCAGAAGAAGCTCTGTCACAGAAAATATAAGCTTAGCAGGGTCCTTAATCTATCCCATTTCCCCCACACAAAAAAACTGTACTGAAAAAAAAACAGAGAAAATCCCAAACATATCCCAAAGCAAAGCAAAGCAAAGCAAAACAAAACAAAACAACTTACTGTCTTCTTCAACATTTTGACGGCGTAAGGTTTCTGGGTCCCTTTCTGCCTGCATCTGTAGACAATGGATGTAGCCCCACTACATTAAAAAAAAAAAAAAGGAAGAATAGTTGTACATATGCCTCTTTGAATATGTCAATAAACAGAGCTGCCTAGCTGAAACTATTTTCTACTCTTCCCATTTGGGGCAAAAATACCTCATTTTCCCCCATAGATACAACAAAAAAAAACAGCGTAAAAACTGTTCTCTGTTGAACCAGCGAACTTCAGAGGTTATTCAGCCAACAGAACTTGCAAGAGCTCAAGATGCCTCTTGGTCACACCTCTTCTGGCTCCTGACACATCCTGGAAGTTTCCTCAGGGTAGCAAGGAATGTAATCTGGCCCCAAACCTGTGACAACACATCTTGTCTTTGTTAAGGCAATCCATTTGCAACAATTAGCTGCACTGGGTTTTTTCACTAACTGTTGATGGCAGTAATGGGGAGTGAAACAGAAAATAAGAGAAAAGACAGTTATTGTGCTGCTCCCTGTGCAGTTGCCCAAACAGCCAAATTGGGCATCAAATGGAGAGAGCAGCACTTTTGGTTAATTCAGTGGAAACTGGTGGGGCTTGTTCATAGCAAAACTGAGCTGGGCTTACATCTTCTGGTTGCCTTCAAGGCGTACTCACTTGAATGTGCTAAAGTCTGAGTGCTCATAACATAAAATTACAGCTCTGCTGGTTGGAAAGCGCTTCTCTGAGTGGGAGGCTGAGCTAGACAGTCTCCAGAGGCAGGCTCAGCTGCTGCGGTTACTTGCTGTGCTCTACTTGTTACTGTCAAGGAAGGGACCTGTACTCTATTAATTAGCTAAAGAGAGGAAAAACTTCTGGCAAAACCATAATGGTTACAAACAATTCAGATACCTTTATATTCTACCACATTTACTTTTAGATGCCGCTGAGCAACCCAGTGTCAGCCACCATCAAAATGGATGCACTGAAGTGCTACATGTCAGCACTGGACTTAAGGCATTTTTGGAAGCCTCCTGCCCTCAGGAGATTTGTCACTCTAAGACCCAGCACTTCCGAATAGCTGCAGATTTTTAAGCTAGAGGGGACTGCCATTATCATACACAACTTTGTGAATAACATTCATTGCAGAACTGTCCACAGCCACTCTGCAGGGAAAGGATTTCATATATACCACACACCAAATTGCAGCGCAGATCTCTCTGAACCAGAAGAAACCCATCTCAGCATGCCTACAGGAGATGACCACAGCCAGCAGACTGACACAAGCAGCTTTCTTTTAAACAGTGGAATGGCACAGCCATGTTTGACTACATGAATAAAGCTATGACACAAGCTTTATTATTCTGGGTGCATTGCTGTACAAAACTGCCATGCATGCTCTGCACTTCTCCCTCCTCAGCATGGGCACAGGTGCCATATAATGCTCTGAGTAGGCATGTCCATATTTTTATGAGTACACGAGTGAGCACAAGAACTGGCATTTGATTGAGAAGATTTATTTCAGAAAGACCTCTTCATCAGGAAAAGTCACTTACGGCAAGGGTTATGCAGCTCAATCTGAGGGCTTGTGTGCATCAAACACACATAATCTTCACTTCATCTCAAATGCTAATATGATTTGTCTCCTAACAGTGTATTGATAGATGTGGGGGAGTACTGCAAACCTCAGTGACTCCCAGAATCATTACACGAATTTAATTAGATCTCCTCTCCTTGGCCAAGTCTCAAAAGGCTCTATTTAGCAAGAAGAAAAAAATACACCACATTAAAAAAACCCTCACATCTTTTAAGTACAACCAAATATGTTAAAAGATAAAATTCTAAGGACCTGCTGTGATACGGTTTATATCTCCAGTATTTCACCACAGCACTGTAATGGGGAAGTCACTGCATAAACTGCAAATCATTCTTGTGCCCTGCTTCACATATTCAGAGTGTAATATAAACATTAAACTCATTAGTCTACATATGCTCTTACTAAGTAGGCAGCAAACCTTGTAGAAATTATTTTATTTGGTTGAGGGCACAATTAGATAAGCTGTGCAGCTAATGATCCAAAAAAACAGACAACCACTCCTGTGCACATCTCCAGGTGTTCGCTGCTGCTGTGGTGGTGGAGGGCAGTGACTGTGTCTCAGAAATGCTATTGTCAGTGTTTGCTTTACCAGTTTGTAACCTGGCTCTGCAAAGTCTTCCACATGAATAAGAACTGAGCCACTAGAACACGTCTCATGATTTAACAGAACGGGCTGAGTGATAAGATGGACAGCCACGCCAGCAGGGATAGCATGACACCACCTTTAACAGCTCATTTCACTGTACCCAAAGCCAGAAGACCCGCAGCATAATCCTTGAAAGAGGCATATGACAGCCTGGAGAGACAGGAATTTATGAAGGCATCTCCAGATAAGCAGTTTGCCATAGGTCTCACTAGTTACCATTCAAAACACACAGAGGGGCTAGTTTAGAAATTATTCCCTATTGTAAACATTTCTGACAGCACGTCTCTGGAGTCCTAATTTTGGGAAAAAAATGATGACAAGGTATCACAAGACTTGAGAACACTTTCAGAGTTCTCCTTTGGTTTATGTGCCTATGCTCCACTCTTACAGACATGTTCCCACCAGCCAGGAAAGAGACCACCAAGCTAAAAGCTAACGCTGCCTTCCTCTTCTGTGCCAGAAACCAGCACGAGGACTCAGAACAGGATGGCAACCTGCTTACACCACACCTGGTGCAAAGCTTGGCAGACAACCATCACTAGTACAGACCTGACTCCTTGTCTCCTTGGTGGTAACAGGATCTCTTTGCTTCTTCCCATTAAAAAAAAAAAAAAGGGGCAGTGGAGGGAAACAGCCTATGGGTCTTAATGCAAATGTGCAAACAGAGCTGACTTGTGCAAATAAGGGGATTTTGCTTTATTTATTTTGGCTTCCTGCTGGAGCTCAGTGAGCCTTCTGCTGAATCTGCACATACAGCTTTCCTGAGCGTGTATGGCTTGGAAGGCCACTAATATAATTGGAGCGATTCAAGCTTTCATCACAAAAGAGCAGTGGGAAGCTTCAGCTGCAAAAATCTCCAGTGCAACTGAAAAGCTCAGAGAGCTGCTAAGTGTAACCTCTTGCCCTTATCTTAAGTTTTTCAACATCAAACCTTGACTGCCATCAACCAGGCTCTCAGAAACTAGTCTGGAATTTCTATCAACTAAATATTTCATTGATACATTTGGTCATAAAGCACAAATATGCAGAAACCAAAAACTCTTGTGGCAACATGCCACTTTCCACAGGCATGAAATTTATGGCCAGATAGATAGACCGTGAGCCTCTCAATGTCCCATTCTCTACAGGGGGTGTTCCCCTTTATCTGTATGATAAATATTAATGGTGCTATAGAAAGAGATCACCTATACTCAATGGTTAAGGCACTTATTGATAAGCAGTAGATACCAATACTAGGGAATATTTAATCCTACAGCATGAACAGTTTCAGTAGAAGAAACTGAGAGGACCCTAAGCCCAAGCAGCTAATAATCACTTGCAACAGTACTTTGCAGTGTGTGATTGACAAGGAACCAGAAATTAAGTCTCCCATACTCCAGACAAGTTCAACGATAAGATTACTCACTACATTGTGTTGGCATATTTAGAACTGATCCTGCCAGCTCTTACCTCTTTGTAGTTGGTGAATACAGCATCCAGCTGTTGCTTTTTTTTGCACCTCTGCCTAGACCAGGCTGCCAGAACTCAAAACATAGATTATTTGAAGTTGGCTGGAACAATACGAAAAAAGGCATACTCTTGGAATATACAGTTGGCCAAGTTAGAGAATAGTAAAAATTAGAATTCCTACATTGTTGAAAACATTGTCATTCTCTTTTACTGATATATGTGTTTCTGCCTGGAAAGCTCCTTAACAATTCTGTAAAAAGATTTACTTTTAAAAGCCCACGTATAACCCAAACCACTTATATGCTTTACTACACAAGTATGTTTCTGTATCCAGTTTTGAACCTACAAAAAAAACTAAAAATAAAAAACATCATCACTACTGGGTCATAATGCACAATAAAGACACTCAATCCCTTGTGATGCCACATGCAACGAGGACAGTGACAACTCATGAGAAACCTCGTAACATCCTGGGCATGGAATGTATCACAGCCGCTGCACACACAACTCAGTATTAGCCCAGAACTACTTTTCCTGCAGTACGAATACTTCAGCGACATGATAAACTCACTCAGCCATTAGTCCAATGATTGCATGAAAAATTGCAAGTGTTAAAAGTACCATTTAATATGTGAAATTAGACTAAAATTCAATGAGTGATCTCTGCATGTGTGGTTTTCCACACAAATTTGAAAGATGTTTTAAAAATATTAAAAGCATACATGTAAAATTTTTTGTCCCCCTAATATACACTTTGTTGAGTATTCTGGATTATTTTTCTTATTATTATCCTCAGGTGTTAGTGAATTTGCAATTATTTTAGAAGGACACTATTTTAGAGACTGGGCGACAGCACCATAGCGCTCTGCCTGTGCTACGGAGTCCAGATGGTGAAGAAGGAAGAAAAGGCATTGTCACACTTCAAGAACATGCAGTCAAAAATAGTGTCTGTCAGCACAGATGGAAGGAAGGCAGGGACGCCCAGGAGGGGTGTTAAGGAGGTGGAAGTGATCAGCAGAATTTGCACATAAAGGCGAAAATGGAATTTGCAGGATCAGGCTGGGCCTGTGGTGGAGACTGGCAGAGGCAGAAAAGCCAAGGCAAGAAAAGACACAGAATTTGAGCCAGGTTGGAAAAAGCCTTTCCTCACCCACACCCACAAAAAGCTTCTGCCTCTGAAACAGGAACCAAAATGAAACATAGCCAGACATTTATTTGGTCACAGGTAGGTAGGAAAGGTGAATTCCTAGAGTTGCAGTTTTTATAATAAAATAAACATTCACTGACGGTATTTTCACTGAAGTAGGAAAATTGGTCCTTTCAAAAGTAGGTCAGCATCTCCATACCATGCCCACTCATCCCACGTTTTACACTGTATTTTGAATCAACTCAGTACAAATACAGTCCTCAATGTAATCTCTTGTACATTTCATTTGGATTAAATTCCTTAAGTTATGAATTGATTTTTGAAAAACAAATTAGTTCATGTTTCATGCAGTCAAAGAACAATTATACAATCCAGTTTGTCCAAACAAACCAGGTGAAAGAATGAACGGTCCCAAGAAAACTGTACTTATTATAGAGCCATGGAAATCTGTGCTGCCGAAACTGCAGTAACAGATTAAACTCCAGTATTGGTTTCCATAAAGAATACTGATTTTTTTGTACAGTTTACAGAAGTATAAAGTTTAAATACATCAATTCATTCTTTCTTATACAACACTAGAAAGTCAAAATGGATTTATAGGAATTAAATTACTGTTCCTAGACTTCAAAATTAAATGTCTTGTTTGAAGTTAAAGACTGCATACAACAAAAAAAGCATTGACAAAGCTATTGACATACATACAAATGAAAATTACGCTTTAAAAATGCATATTCCATGGTATTACTGCTATTGCCTTCATTTAAAAAAGCACATACATGTAAATCTGGAAATTCTCACAACTTCCATTTCATATAAAAGTGTATCAAAACTTTCTTTCTACAATGAACTTACAAGCAATTCTTAAATTATTCAAATCTGATCTAAAAGCTTCTTCTAAACATCAATATCTACATATACAGGACTTGCAGGCAATTGTGCGCAGCTGCAGCCTTCCCTTCCCTCTCATTATTTCATAACTTGTAAAGAGAATGGAAAATTTCACAAAACAAACATCATGTAGGCGGAAAAAAAACCTTGAACTCCCACGTTCCATAAGGAATAAAACTTATCATTGAAGAAGGCAAGGTTAGTGGAAAAAACATACACAGTTCTGGAAAGGAAAGCTAATTCCATTGCATTCCAGAGTTCCGTCTGGTTTGATTTTGACAAGAACATCCATACCTTTTCATATTTTGTTTCCATGACTTTTAGCTGGTGTTCATTTTCTAATATTTGAGGAGAAAGGAGTTTTTAGCAACTGACTGCTGTTCAGGCTTGCCTGCAAAGGCAACACAGTAGACCAACAAGATATTTTTGATATTCAACCTTCACTGCATTCAGCACACAAACAAAATGAGCCTTACATCAGCACACTCCCAACAGACATAAACTGTTTTTAAATAAACAGTAAACAAACCAGTGCTTGGCAATCTTCTTGAGCCTGTAACTTCCACAGACAACAGTTTGTAGAACTGTAATCCTCTAGATACGGGCTAGGTTGGCTGGTGAAACACTAACTAAAACGCAGCCATCCAAGCCACCCCGGCTTTGTTGGCTGGACCAGTAGCTGCTAATTCCTGGTGGGACTGCAGCAGCATATTTCTCACTAGCTTCCAGTGAGGATCCTCCCTCAAGTATTGCAGAAAGTTTGTAGAAAAAGACCTCTGTCCCACAAGGAGTCTAAACACTTCATTACACCTGGCATTACTGCCTTTTAAAACAGTGGGCATTCAGCTAGAGGTTAAATTAGCTCCATTCTATAATATCCATGTTAACATTAGATTATTTCCCCCATCTCAAATTCTACTTCTTAAGTCTCTGTTTAGCTGGTGAGTAAACATCAAGGATCAGAAACGGACTACCAACACTGCGTATCTTAAAGCATTTTGATGATTCTGGCTTCCCTGCCTTTCGTTGAATGGAAGAATACAGCTGACCCACACTTACTAGAAGAGCAAGAATCATTACCTCAGACCTTAATTTGAAAACATGGAAGCAAAATTCAAACTACATTGATTTTCAGAGGTTACTGCTTTACTGTGTGTACACTGATATCCTTGGTATAACTCAACTTTTAGAAAGTTGGTTCCTGAACAAAGCTTCAAGACTGCTGAAATGCACATTCGAGGTGAAGATCAGAGCACTTCATACAGCACTGTGGAAGAAAAAGCTATAGAAAATACATTCATTCTTTCTTCTTTTTCCTTTAGCCCCTTTAAAAAATTGGTTTAGACCACGCATAAGAACCACCATATTTCTAAAACAGCAGGGGAGTTCTCAATAGGAAAATCAATTTCTTTACTACCAAGTCTGAAAAAAACTTGCAGCTAAAAGTTGGCTGAAAATGAACTTGTAATAGCGTCAGGTTGATTTTCTGACATGAAGCTCCTGCAGTCCAATACATCCAGAAACTGATTTTTAATATTTTATTTCGAGCAGAGTTTTCTTTGAGACTGCTCTTTTCAGGGACAGGACAGTACTTACCTACTCACATTTAGGCAGTTCAATGAAAAAGGGAGAGCAAAGAAAAGGAGGTAGAAGAGTGGACAGAGTAAACTCCTACTGCTTCCAGCAGGATGCAGATTTTTGTCCTTGGTACTGAACTTTGGAAACACTGGGGCAAATTTTCAAAACCAAGTGCGTAGACTACCTGTGCAAGACGCAGACCCAGATCCTTGTACTGGCAGTCTCAGGCATATTCCCTCACCCACAGACTCTGTGCATGCGCTTTCCATCTATGTGACATGCCGTGCAGCGATCATCCCTCCCTAAGCAGCACACAAAGCCTGACAGCTGAAACAGTTCAGTGAACATAGCTCCCCTGGAAACACACATGCCGTATTTTAAGCACCATTTAAACCATTATCTCATAAGCAGCACTTCCCCCTGCCCTGCCTCCTCTTAAGAGATACTAATGCAGAATAAACAGTATTTAATTTTAATGAAGAGTGCATGCGAGAAGAAAGAGTGCTGAGCAGTAAAAACTTTTAAAAACCTTTGAAAGTGTGTTGCAAGACCTTCCTTCCTGGGCCACTGCAGAATTGCCTGCCTGTTTTTCTCTGGTGACACATTCCTTCATCAGGAAGTGTTTTAAACAGTCTGTACTTTGGGTAGGTGTCAACATCATTGATTACTGCGCTTCATGACAATCCCAGGTGCAGAAGGCAAACCAGCCTTTGCACTAAATGATAACATGTGCCAGTACTAACAGCTTCACACATCCCATAATGACTCCTGTTTTTCCTGGTCGAGGGAAGGGAAATACAAGGGAGGTTATGGAATTTTGACTACTAGCAGCTTGCTCTGTATAGAAAAAACTAACCTTTTTAAATAAGGCAGGGAAAATTTCATGGCTATTCGTGTCTGCATATCTAAACCAAGTTTTGAACGAAATTCTTTACCAGCTAATTTAAGCCAAGTCATTTCTGGCATTCTGCAAGCTCTTGTGCCCATGCTCATCCTGAATAGCCCTCATTTTGGTAAGCCATGCAGCTTTCTCCTTGGAGGTTTGTGTTGTGCTGAATCATCGACTCCTATGCAATGGCTTCTTTGAAATAAGTTGCTTTTGCCAACAAGTTTATGTGCAGTGCCAACCCAGGATCTCTTACCACAAGACAACAAACAAAACTTTAATTATGACAGATTTAAAAGTTCTTTGGCTTTTTTCTAGCTACTCTGTATATTTTCTTCTTTAAACCAGGTGGGACAACCATTTCTAATCACAAGAGGTAAGACTGAAAGCCAAGCAATGCAAAAGAGCTTGGAGGAGTATATTATATTTTGTCAATGCTCCCTAAATGATCACTTTTTATAACGTTCTGCAAATTCTGATCATACTTACATATATTCTTTGTTAAAGATACTATATTTCTGAAGTAAAAAGATAAACTGAAATAACTGATTTTCCATAATAAGGAGCACTTTTAGTCTGTCATTTCTAATTTCTTGGTAACAGTCAGAAGAACCTAATTTACCATCATCATAACAATAACCTGCAGACTTACACTTGGTTGTAATTTTATTGCAATAAAAAAGCTACAGTAGAAGGAGAAAGCTGCAGCAGGGAGCACACTGATACTACACATAAAACAGAAAAACAGATTTCCTGAGAAAATGAAGATACCATCAAGGCAATACACTCTGCTGCAGGTTCTGTCAGCGGGAGGTTATTTCCATCGGACTGATAAGCTTTGCAGTCCTGCTAAGTCTGATGACCAAATGCCAACTTACTGCAGGTGCAGGGGAGGTACCAAATCAGGTCTGATCTTCCAATACTATAAAGCCTGACCTTTCTACCTGGGCAGACTTTGGTTCTGGTGGCTGGGAAAAACCCAAGTAGGTCTAGCCCTTCCCTAAATGCTGGATTTCCTCCACATGCACACAGGAATGGTGCTCAGTAAGTGCTGAGCTATCCCTGCCATGAGGAGGCAACTGCCCTGGAGCACTCCCTACCACCCACCCTGGTGCCAATTCCCACCCTACCCAAGGGACAAAGTGTGCAGGAGCCTGGGGTCATGACACCTTCCTTCTCAGAGTTACAAGAATGCCATGCATGAATGTAGTGGGTTGACCTTGGCTGGCTGCCACGTGCCCACCAAGCTGCTCTATCACTTCTCCTCCATCAACATGATGAGGGGGAAGAAAAATATGATGGAAGAACTCGTGGGTCGAGATAAGGACAGGGACATCTTTTACCAATTACCATCACAGGCAAAACAGACTCCGCTTCACAGAATCACAGAATAGTTGGGGTTGGAAGGGACCTTTGGAGGTCGCCTGATGAATTTCATTTTAATTATTGCCAATTAATAACAGAGTAGGATGGTGAGAAATAAGAACAAAACTAAAAACACCTTCCCCCACCCCTCCCATTTTCCTAGACTCAACTTCACTTGCAACTCCTCTACCTCCTCCCCTCAAGCAGCGCAAGGCAATGGGGAACGGGGGTTGCGGTCAGTTCATCACACTTTGACTCTGCCACTCCTTCCTCCGCTCCAGCGTTGGAGGTCTGTGTCTAGCGGAGTCCCGCAAGGGTCGGTTCTGGGACCAGTTCTATTCAATATATTCATTAATGACTTGGATGAGGGATTAGAGTGCGCTGTCAGCAAGTTCGCTGATGACACAAAACTGGGAGGAGTGGCTGACGCGCCGGAAGGCTGCGCAGCCATTCAGAGGGACCTGGACAGTCTGGAGAGTTGGGCGGGGAGAAATTTAATGAAATATAACAAGGGCAAGTGTAGAGTCCTGCATCTGGGCAAGAACAACCCCATGTACCAGTACAAGTTGGGGACAGACCTGTTGGAGACCAGCGTAGGGGAAAGGGACTTTGGGGTCCTAGTGGACAACAGAATGACCATGAGCCAGCAGTGTGCCCTTGTGGCCAAGAAGGCCAATGGCATCCTGGGTTGTATTAGAAGGGGTGTGGTCAGCAGGTCGAAAGAGGTTCTCCTCCCCCTCTACTCTGCCCTGGTGAGGCCGCATCTGGAATATTGTGTCCAGTTCTGGGCCCCTCAGTTCAAGAAGGACAGGGAACTGCTAGAGAGAGTCCAGTGCAGAGCCACGAAGATGATTAAGGGAGTGGAACATCTCCCTTATGAGGAGAGGCTGAGGGAGCTGGGTCTCTTTAGCTTGGAGAAGAGGAGACTGAGGGGTGACCTCATTAATGTTTATAAATATGTAAAGGGCAAGTGTCATGAGGATGGAGCCAGGCTCTTCTCAGTGACATCCCTTGACAGGACAAGGGACAATGGGTGCAAGCTGGAACACAGGAGGTTCCACTTAAATATGAGGAAAAACTTCTTTACGGTGAGGGTGACCGAACACTGGAACAGGCTGCCCAGAGAGGTTGTGGAGTCTCCTTCTCTGGAGACATTCAAAACCCGCCTGGATGCGTTCCTGTGTGATATGGTCTAGGCAATCCTGCTCCGGCAGGGGGATTGGACTAGATGATCTTTCGAGGTCCCTTCCAATCCCTAACATTCTGTGATTCTGTGCCTCCCACAGCATACAGGCCTTCACGAACTGCTCCAGTGTGGGTCCTTTCCACAGGGTACAGTCCTTCAGGAATAGACTGCTCCAGCATGTGCTCCTCTCCACAGGGCTGCAGCTCCTGCTATGAACATGCTCCAGTGTGGACTCTTCACAGGGTCACTGCTTCCTTCAGGGCATGTGTACCTGCTCTAGCGTGGGGCTCTCTACGGGCTGCACGTGGATATCTGATCCACTGTGGACCTCCACGGGCTGCAAGGGGACAAACTGCCTCATCACTGTCTTCACCATGGGCTGCAGCGGAATCTCTGCTCGGGTGCCTGGAGCACCTCCCGCTCCTTCTTCACTGACCTTGGCATCTGCAGGGCTGTTTCTCTCATACAGTTCTCACTTCTCCCTCACACTGCTGCTGTGCAGTGTTTTTTTTACCCTTTCTCAAATGTGTTATCACAGAGGCATCACCAATATCACTGATGGGCTCAGCTTTGGCCAGGGGCGTGTCTGTCTTGGAGCCAGCTGCAACTGACTGTGTCTGTCATGGATGGAGCTTCTGGTGTCTTCTCACAGAAGCCACCCCTGCAGTCCCCCACCACAAAAACTTTGCCACATAAACCCAGTACAACAGCCCTGGGTGAGTCTCACCAGAAGTCAAGGTACACTGTATTTACCATGTCCACCTTATCCCCTAGGCCATGGACACTCTGCAAAACAAACCAAACAAAAGGGCTCACTGAGTCACACATAGACTCAAGCCACACCAGTATTGCCTGCCTCTCTCTTACCACTCTCTAAGCTCTTACAAATTGATCATTTAATAACTTGTTTCAATATTTTTCCAGATCTTGATGTAAGCCTTACTGAACTACAACCTATGGACTCAATCACCCTCCACCCTCTTCTCACTCACCTGTATTTTGCTTTTTTCTAGACTTTTGGGACCTCACCTGCCTATAGTCACTTCTCAAGGATAACAGCTGAAGACTCAGGTTTTGTACCCGAAAGTTTCCTTCTTCAGTGTTCTGGGGTGAACATCACCAACTCACCACTGACATCAGCACTCTGACTGTCACGGTTTAAGGCTGGGCCGGCTATTAAACCTGTGGCAGACGCTCTCTATTAACCCTCCTCCCTCCGCAGAAGGGGAAGGGAAAGGGAAAAGGGAGAGAGACTTACAGGTTGGAAAGTTAAAACAGTTTTAATGAACTATGACAATAAGTATAATAATAATAATGGAAATAATTAAACATATACAAATATATACAAAATCAAGATCGAGCTTCGCCGATGTCGGTCACGTCCCCACCGGCACTGCAGGGCAGGCTCCGGGAAGGCCCAGGCTGGGCCCAGTGACAGACGGGAACTGGATTCAGGGATGCACGGATCGGGATCGTGGGCAGCAGGAAAACGGACAGAGTCCTCTTCAGACACCGGCCATAGCAGAAGGGGCGAGACCCTCGTGATCCCCCCCTTTATACTGAGAATGACATGTATGGGATGGAATACCTTCGTTGGTCAGTTCTGGGTCACCTGCCCTGTCCGTTCCTCCCTGCAGGTGGGACCCTCCTGCGGCTCTTCACTCGTAAGCAGTGAGGAATTCAGCAGTGACCTTGGTTTCTCTAAGACTAAGTACAGCAAGAGCCTTTCTGCATAACATCCCTACCGGTGCCTCAGTGATAACTACAAACTTCGAGCGTTATCAGTCCTGGAAGCAGACACTGTCTGCACAACATGCAGTTAGTTTCAGAAAGTGCAGTTACTTAGCAGCAGCTTAGCTGAAAGTAAAAATCTCTGAAAGGAAAATTGGTCTGTTTTAGGCCTAACCAGGACATTGACTTACCTAAATATTCTCACATCTGCTCTAATCGGGCCTTTAATATTCTATTAACTTTTTACAAAGACCCCAGCTTTCTCTACGCAATGTTTTATTTGCTTGTGTTCCCTATTAAGTAAAGGGCTTAACTTTTTCTTCTTTTTTGCCTTCCCCCTAGCACATCTCTCAAATCTTTTCCTTGGTAAATTTAATCAACAATGCACCTTCAGCTTTCTCCCTTCCCAGAGCTACTGCTGTGTCCTCTGTTCCATGTTGCTTTTACTGCTTTTTGTGAAATTCCATGTTTTATCTTCCTCTCTTTTGACAGCTCCTAATTGAGATATTTATACCTACAGGAAGTTCAACGGGATGTTCAGAATGTCACAGAAACCATTTTCAGTGACGGTGATCACAGACCATCCTGGTAAATAACGACATACATATGCAAGCAAATGCATGTATAGTGAATTACATTTTCAAGAAAGTGTCACCACTACTCAATGCTTGAGATGAGGGAGCTCTTTTCTGTAGTTACAAGAGTAAAATTACTGTTTTCCAGGAGAAGATTCCTGATCTTCTGTCCACGAACACCTTTTATCTTTTCTTGAAGCTCCCTATACAAGCCACTGACCAAACCACTGTTTATTCAGCTATGTTAGAGGAAAACTGCAGTTTCCAATGACTGCAATTTCCATTTTTAAAGGACTGAGGCTTTTTAGCTGCCAGAGCTGCTCTGTAATCCAGGATAATTATTCTAATCTAATCTCTGTTGGTCTGTACTCCTGTACATAATGAATTCAGCACAATGGTGTATTATGGATCTAAAAATAAAGCAATTCTTTCATGTTTTCCCCATTGTACTGAAACTCCAAGCACAGCATACACCAATGACACATCTGAAGACTGGCATTTCCAGCCTTTATTAGAATGTAAAATAGAATCATAGTTAAGCAGTACTTGCATTATAGTCTGTATAGGATTTACAGATTCATGATTTATTTTTTAAACATTAAAAAAAAGTTCCCCATGTACTTTCAGAGAGAGGCTTGGAATAAAAAGTGTGATAAGTTATGCCTATGCACTGGTTCATGTGCTTATAAGCACTGACTGGGTTACAGTCATACAATTAGCTGTCAATGTAAGCAAATAGCTGGTGCCCACCCTGCACAGCAAATGTCCTCCTCAAGCACAGGCTTCAGCATCCACATCAGCCACAGCCTGATGCCACCAGACCTGTGAAAAGAGCTGTGATGTGCAAGCAGGGGGGAAGGCTTTGACACAGACCTCCACAGATCTTCATGAGGCTGTTGTCAGACAAGCAGGTTCTTCGAGAGGGCTGACCAGCCACGCTGCACAACACTGTCCCACAGAGAGACCATCAAACAGTGCATTAATATGCAGAGCATTTTCCTCTGAATAAGAACTAAGCTGTAAAAGGTATCAGGTACTCCTGCCGCCCCCTCCCACGATTTGTTTTCTTGATGTTTAAAGAGGAAACACCCTTAACGAGATCTTATGCGCTGCCAACTACTGAAGTGAAACTCTGTAAACTTAGTCAGCTTTACGTATATTGAAATGCTGCTTCTGGGGCTGGGACTTGGTGAGCCTGATTTACCAAAATTTATCCAAAATGGAACAATTCTTTTTTGAAGATTTAACAGAGCATGTACAGTACTCATTGTGATCAACAGACCATCCATCCAGATTGCTTCATTATGTATTTACAATATTTTCATATGCAGTGCAAATATCTAATTAATAATGTTTTTGTCTTGCAAAAGATATATGACAAAGTTTTAGCATATGTCAATTATATAAAGAACTTTAGTAAGGACAGGCTCTCTAAAGCCTTGGCTTCAAAAAGGAAGGCAAAGTATAATATAATTTTGAATTATTTGATACATCTTGGAAAAAAAAAGTATAATTTTTTGAGGTTCACTATAATGCTATAATGTTTATCCAGGTTTTCATTCAGAGATTCTTTCCTTATGCCTCCATCTGTAATCTTTGAAAATACACCATTTTTTCCCTTACTCACTTAATAATAAACCTGTTGGCAATGGCAAATTTGGGAATTCAGTCAGGAAGCTAATGCTTTTAATGAAACAACATTTCTTTTTTTATTTTTTTGTTTTAATGAAACAGTTTTTAAACATTGAATACACTGACAAACTTGAGAAACTGTTGAAAGCACACAGATCACAGGAATTTGTGGAGGACTATGTCCTATCTTGACAATAAAGCCAAGTGGTTATGGCTGACAATATATTAACGAGCATGGCTAAACGCAGCCCTCGCCCTTTAGTGCGAGCAGTTGACATTACATTTTCTATAAACGCCCAAGGATCCAAAAAGCGTTGTGCACAATGCGGACCACAGCCTCAAGGACACTGGAGGCTCTGTCCCACTCTCTGTTTCTCTCCTCCTGCAGTCCTCCACTTCTTCCATTTACCTGCTGGAGCTATCAGCAGGTCTGTAACTTACTACCCATGATTTGCATTGCTCTTCCCTAAGCATCTCCATATTTTGGGAAGACTGTGCACCATTTATCTTGGCAACTCTTCCAAAACTGTTTAGGGTCAGTTAGTAAATTAGGCAGGCAGAACTCAAAACTAAAATGCCTCATAGTATAAATGTTACAGCCTTAGGTTACACCTAAATGTCTATCCTTTTCCTTGTTATATCAAAAACGTAGTTCAGACTGATGGAAACTAGGGTGTATCTACAAACTAATTCAGGTACTTAAATATGTTTAGCCATAGCAAGAAAAAACGATGAACACAACCTCAATATGACTTGAGGGAGGTGGAGGGACTACACACAGCCATGTGGCTGTGATTTTATCACAGGACACTGCAACATGCACAACATATATGCTCTGGTGCTAATGAGGGTTTAAATCCACTTCATCCATCTTTCTTGCCCTGGTAAACCCATATTGGAAGAAGACAACTGATTCAGAGCTAGCTTGAGTAACACCACACCACACTGAAACCAATAACACTGACAAAAAATCTAGATTTTTCTGTTTTCCTGGGGAAAGCTGTTACGCAAATAAAAGCAGCAAACAGATGCCATCAGAAGGACCACTAAGATGTTTTTCTAGTAATTACAGGAAAACAGAAGTTTTCAATACAAGCCCTACTCTTGGACACCATTTTCCCAGTCAAAGAGAAGTTTAGCTCTCTTTAGAGTTGGCAGCCAGTCTCAAATGCATTCTGCTGCTGCTCAGGAAGGTTAGAAACCCTCTGTATCTCCTTTCAAAGAAGTAGAAAGTTGAGGTAGGATATGAAGAGTGAAGAGTGGCTGAGTTCTACAATAGCTTTTCAACTGTGGATATCTGATGTAGATCTGAAAAATAGTTTAGAAGTGGGATATGGTGGTATCATGCAGTTGTGCATGTAGACAATGAGCACACAATGTGGAAAAATAAGTCAGTTAGATAAAGAAAAAAAACACACTCAAATCAGCCTCATGTTAAAGAAACAGAGCTGGCATTCCAGGGTATAGAAAAACTAAGTAACACCTGTCTAGCTGTATCTACTAATCTTTTGGATACATAAGCAATAAATTCATTCCAAAGCAGATGTTACTGAGAAATGCTATAGAAAGTATATAACAGAAATCTGTAACATACTCTTGTTCCTACATGGAACTAGTTACAGGCTATTGCAAGCCACTTCAGAGTTTCAGGTCATATATTTCAAATTAACTGCTTCATTTCTCTATATTCTTATTTCTGAATAGGACTCCTCAAAGCCATTGTGTCAGCCTCCTTAGGAAAAAAGACTGGTACCTGAACAACCACTGCTACCCTACACTTACTCCAATATCTCTCAATTTCCCCCTATGGCTGCATTTAGACAATTAGAGCACTTCTGAAGTCCCTTGTCTTAGGTAAGCCTTACTGCTATACTACAGTAGCATAAATTTATCTACAGGGCAATTTTGCATCAGCAGTGGAGTAGGATCAGGACTTAATTGCATTGTGTTTTAGTGTAAAATCTGTGAAGATGAGTAATTAGAGTATTAGATTTATGCCTTTATTGCTCCAAAAGTAAAAAGCCAAAGACACCTTCCTTTAGCAGCATCACTCTTCTAACATGAGACTACTACAGAACCACAGAATCACAGAACATTAGGGATTGGAAGGGACCTCGAAAGATCATCTAGTCCAATCCCCCTGCCACAGCAGGATTGCCTAGACCATATCACACAGGAACGCGTCCAGGCGGGTTTTGAATGTCTCCAGAGAAGGAGACTCCACAACCTCTCTGGGCAGCCTGTTCCAGTGTTCGGTCACCCTCACCGTAAAGAAGTTTTTCCTCATATTTAAGTGGAACCTCCTGTGTTCCAGCTTGCACCCATTGCCCCTTGTCCTGTCAAGGGATGTCACTGAGAAGAGCCTGGCTCCATCCTCATGACACTTGCCCTTTACATATTTATAAACATTAATGAGGTCACCCCTCAGTCTCCTCTTCTCTAAGCTAAAGAGACCCAGCTCCCTCAGCCTCTCCTCATAAGGGAGATGTTCCACTCCCTTAATCATCTTCGTGGCTCTGCGCTGGACTCTCTCTAGCAGTTCCCTGTCCTTCTTGAAATGAGGGGCCCAGAACTGGACACAATATTCCAGATGCAGCCTCACCAGGGCAGAGTAGAGGGGGAGGAGAACCTCTCTCGACCTGCTAACCACACCCCTTCTAATACACCCCAGGATGCCATTGGCCTTCTTGGCCACAAGGGCACACTGCTGGCTCATGGTCATCCTGCTGTCCACTAGGACCCCCAAGTCCCTTTCCCCTACGCTGGTCTCCAACAGGTCTGTCCCCAGCTTGTACTGGTACATGGGGTTGTTCCTGTCCAGATGCAGGACTCTACACTTGCCCTTGTTATATTTCATTAAATTTCTCCCCGCCCAACTCTCCAGACTGTCTAGGTCTCTCTGAATGGCTGCGCAGCCTTCCGTTGTGTCAGCCACTCCTCCCAGTTTTGTGTCATCAGCGAACTTGCTGACAGTGTACTCTATTCCCTCATCCAAGTCATTAATGAATATATTGAATAGTACTCGTCCCAGAACCGACCCTTGAGGGACTCCGCTAGACACAGGCCTCCAACTGGACTCTGTCCCATTGACCACCACTCTCTGGCTTCTTTCCTTCAGCCAGTTTACAATCCACCTCACCACCTGATCATCCAGACCACACTTCCTCAGTTTAGCTGCGAGGATGCTGTGGGAGACCGTGTCAAACGCTTTACTGAAATCGAGATAGACCACATCCACAGCTTTACCATCATCTATCCACTGGGTTATGTCCTCATAAAAGGCTATCAAGTTGGTTAAGCATGACCTCCCCTTGGTGAAGCCATGTTGACTGCCCCTAATGATCCCCCTATCCTTGATGTGCCTAGAGACAGCACCAAGGACAAGTTGTTCCATCACCTTTCTGGGGATAGAGGTGAGGCTGACTGGTCTATAGTTACCCGGGTCCTCCTTCCTGCCCTTTTTGAAGACTGGAGTGACATTCGCTTTCCTCCAGTCCTCAGGCACCTCTCCCGTTGCCCACGACTTTGCAAAGATGATGGAGAGTGGCCTAGCAATGACTTCCGCCAGCTCCCTCAGCACCCGCGGGTGCATCCCATCAGGGTCCATGGATTTATGGACATCCAGATTGCTTAATTGGTCCCTGACCCAGCCCTCATCTACCAAGACAGATTCCTCCTCTATCCTGACTTCTTCTGGGGCCTCAGGAGTGTGGGGCTCCTCAGGACAGCCTCCAGCAGTATAGACAGAGGCAAAGAAGGCATTCAGTAACTCCGCCTTCTTTTTATCCTCTGTCTCCAGGGCCCCCACCTCATTCATCAGTGGGCCTACATTGCCTTTAGTGTTGGTTTTACCTGCAATGTATTTGAAGAAGCCCTTTCTGTTGTCCTTGACCTCTCTTGCAAGGTTTAATTCCAAGGAGGCCTTAGCTTTCCTAGTTGCCTCCCTACATCCTCTGACAACAGACTTATATTCCTCCCAAGTGGCCAGCCCCTCCTTCCACGATCTGTACACTCTCTTCTTCCACTTGAGTTTGCCCAGCAGTTCCCTGTTTAACCATGCAGGTCTCCTGGTACCCTTCCTTGACCTCCCACCTGCTGGGATGCTCTGATCCTGAGCTCGGAAGAAGCAGTCCTTGAATGCTAACCAACTATCTTGGTCCCCCTTACCTTCCAGTACCCTGTCCCATGGGATTTCCCCTAGCAATTGCTTGAAAAGGCCAAAGTTGGCCCTCCTGAAGTCCAGGGTTGTAATTCTGCTAGCTATTCTGTTCCTGCCACATGAGATCCTGAACTCTACCATCGCATGGTCACGACAACCAAGGCTGCCCTCAACCTTCACCTCTTCAACCAGACCCTCCTTGTTAGTGAGGATAAGATC
The DNA here is from genome assembly GCF_013368605.1 of Nyctibius grandis. Lineage (NCBI taxonomy): Eukaryota > Metazoa > Chordata > Aves > Nyctibiiformes > Nyctibiidae > Nyctibius > Nyctibius grandis. Next base: position 69,725,468 of record NC_090695.1, on the reverse strand, counting down.
CGGCAGCGCTCCTCTCCTAGTTGGCTCATCCACCATTTGCATCAGAAAGTTATCATCAATGCACTGGAGGAACCTCCTGGACTGAGGATGGCGGGCTGAGTAGGCCTCCCAGCAAATATCAGGGTAGTTGAAATCCCCCACGACAACCAGGCCCTGTAATTGAGAGACTGCTCTCAGCTGCCTGTAGAAGGCCTCATCACCCTCCTCATCCTGATCCGGTGGCCTGTAATAGACACCCACAACAGTATCACCCCTGCCAGCCTGCCCCTTAATTCGCACCCACAAACTCTCAACTCGCTCCTGATCCGCCCCTGGACAGAACTCAATACATTCTAGCTGCTCACTCACATAAAGAGCAACTCCACCACCTCTCCTTAGTGGCCTGTCTTTCCTGAACAGGACATAGCCATCCATGACCACATTCCAGTCATGCGAGGTGTCCCACCAAGTGTCCCACCAAAAAAAACACAACCGAAAAGGGAAATGAGAAAGAAATGAGACATGTAGTTCAGATACCTCTCAGCTTTTATCAAAGGGCAAAAAGCCTCCTCATCACAGACCTCACAAATAGTTCCAGTAAGACCTAAGCTTACTGTGGGGGTTGCTTTGCAGTGTCAAGCTACAAAAATAGAAAATTAAGTAAATTTCCTGAATTATTGCCCTGAGGCAAGAACTTTCCTTCTTGTTAAAATACAACTTTCATGCCAGTCTGGGTCAGGGACGTGATTATCTGAGCAACTGACTTCCAAGTGCTGCATTATTCTTTCATTTGAGTTCTTCAGGGAAGTCAAGTTAGATTGACTTCTTAAGAAGTGGCATATTGGCCTTTTTGAAAGGTAAAACCAAGGTATTTAAATATACATGCATTGCACCTCCAGTGAAAATTGCCAACTTCTGACATAGTCCATCTGCTAATCTTTCAGCAGGGTGGGCCTGGCTACAGGCAGAGAAATCAAATGCTGCTGCAGAGATGCTGAGATAGCCTGCCCATATGGTGAAACTCTGTAGAGAGAAAGAGGGAAAGAAATCCTAAAAAGGTTACCCTGACTCAGAAGACCCACATTTCTCCAGCTGATTCATTCGGGTCGTGAAACAGCTCTTAGTTTTGGTCACTGTATTGCTCTCGAGGGGTAAGCGGGCAGGGCAAACATTATGAAGTTACACTCAGTAAATACTTCAGTACGTCACAGTTCCAAACATTCTTGTTATTTATTGCAAATCCTCCCTCTCCTCTCAAAAGAAAGGAAACAAACAGGACAGATGCAATCAGGATATTTCTAGCGTGTTTATCAGCAGGAAAACTGAAGTACATTTACAAATATCCCTTTTGCCAGCCACATGAGAGAAGATGAACTGTATTATTTGCACCAAGTCAGACATTATCCCTTTCTTGAACTGGTCTGAGACCATATTACCCCTGCTTGGGAATCCACTATTGACTTGCTGAGCTTCCACTCAATGGTTCGCTGCCCATGAATTCAAATGACTCTTCTCCACTTCACAGAGGTACAGTCAACTGCAGCAAACACAACAGTGAACTACAAACACTGCAAGGAGCCAAATCAGTTCTTCACTGCAGCATGGAAATGAAAACATCTCACCAACACACAAGGACTGGAGGCAGCGCTTTAAAATCTAGGCGAACGATTTTTAGCCAGAGATTCTTTCATCCTTCATTTAACAGAAAGCAATGCATGTAACATTGCACCACCAGACTACAACGGGAACAGTAACTCTAGTGTGGGCCATACGAGGGTAAGAGAACAGGAGAGTACTATTTACGGAAGTAGAAATTAGTGCCCCAGTCAAAGTGCATTTTTTTTTACTTACTTCATTTGTACTTTCAAATACCGAATTATTCCCCCCAAAATGTGATCTAAAGAAAAATTTCCTTCACTTTGTTCAGTGAGTGTTTTACCATGGGCACAATTTCTAGAACTCTGCTTTCCTGGATGTTGGCATTTACCACAGCCTACTATCTCTTCACAAATATACATCGATTTCTGATGGAAAACATCCCTTTTCATAGCAGATACCATCTTACAGTCTCACAACACCTCATGGATAATTCCTCCACCTCTGGTAATTTCCTTATACCACAGTATTAAAGTATTGTAAAAGAATACAAATTATGCGTAAAAGCGTTTGCTCTGAATGCAGTTTATAAACAGTTGTATTATTTCTCTTGCAGGTAAAACAGGATTATCAGCCATATCATACCACTACTTTTCACTTGTATTTTCCCAGTATTTGAAATTCAAAGGAGAAACAGATTGCCAAACCTAGGTACCCTCAGGACCAGACGGCAAATCATGCTACCAGAGGGCATGGCCCAGCCACGCTGATGTGTCCTCTGACAAACAAAGGATCTCTGAGGCTCGAACACCCACCCACACTCAGGCACGATGCTGTTCTGTTGGAAAAGCACACCATGCCCACACTGGCTCTTGAGATTACTTGTTCAGAGTTGACTCAACTTAGCCAGTAAGTTTTTGACTACTAAGAAAACCAGGCAAACAGGAAGACATCTTTAAAGAAAACTTGTGAGGCATTCAGACAATACTCAGCCACTATCAAGCTACCAAATGTTTTAATAAGCCATGGATGGCAAAAGGGAAAAATGCACAGCATGCTCATTACTATTTACAAGGTAACAGAGATAGATGTTATGCCTAGCCTTAGGAAAAGTGAAAATCTAAACAGAAGAAATCCCAACCATTCCAATGTGAAGAAAGACATATTTGCTGCTTGTTCAAAGGCACCATCATTAAGATAAACGATCAAGTAATCAACCTTCGATAATATTGTTAATGTTATTCAGGACTTGAATGAGCTCCAAGCTTGTACTTCAGACTATGATTTCACCATACATATGCCATAATTTACATGCAGTTACTAGTAACAATAATTACAGAAGTTATCCTAGATTAGTACACTATGGCTTAATATATGTGTTACTTGAATGTACACATTCACTGCAGTCATACTATAATAACATACACAGCACAGGTAATGTGCTAACCACCCCAGTTCCATCTTCATTCCCCTTCTCCCACCAAGGGCCTATGCAATTTCGTAAGAGTATCACATTTTGTTCTTAAAGGAGGAACACAGCATTCGGCACATTTTCTACAGGCATCACAATGGTCTAATGCCAGTATCATTAACAAAATCAAGAGTTAGCTTGTTCTCCCCCTGTTTGCTCTATTAATCTCCCTGACTGGAATTTAAAGATGTGAAATTATTCCCCTAAGTTTCAAATCTACTCCTGTCAACTGTAAGGGTAGAAAGTCAGAGCTTCATGGTTTGTCCATCAGAGTGAATTTAATTTGCAAAGAGTTAACAGTAATTACCCATAAACAAAGATTTATAGGTAATTAGTTTGGGTGCTCAGTTAATAGCAGTGTAGTTTGTCCAATAATGAAAAACACTGGCTGTGATAAATGAAAGCCCCTTGCCTCTACTAAAGTAAAAGAAAGGAGGAGATTACTAAAAGCAGAAGAAGTCTGGTTTTGTAATTTCATTACTCCATGATCAGAAAGATGCATCCATTAGTCTGAGACAGGAGCACTGCCCTACGAGACAGCATCTGAAGAGGAGGGCGAGCTGACGCAAGAAGCATGCTCTGCCAGCTCCCAGTGCAGTGAAGAGGAGGGGGGATCATGCAGGGCACCAGCAGCCAGCCCTGGGGAGGCTGAAGGCGCAGGACCATGGCGGGCAGCCTCCTGCCGATGGAAGGACTGGAACCGTGGGACTTCCCTGCCTTACTGTCACTGGCAATGATGAGGGATAGCCTTCCCTTCCTGCTGCTACCGCTGTATCCATAGTCCCCAAAGGGGACCTTCTTGGTCTTACTGAAAGTTCACCGTTACATGGACCATTTGTAAGCACAACCACTTCAGTTACAGAAACTGCAGAAAATACTGCTATTTACAACATGGTTGCCTATAGCAGGCTCACAGCCTTTTGGCTGGAATATTTTTTTCCCCTCTTTTTTTTTGCTTTGGGTTGCTTTTGAAGTTTTGTTTTGGAGGTTTGTTTGGTTTTTTTTTTTCAATTTATGCTCAACAACTTAATTTTGTAAGAGCATTATGAATGAACACACAAAGCTATTTTCGTACTCCACACTAGTAGAAATGGACAGTACGTAGCAGTAATTTGAAATTATTTTGATTTATTCAAATACTGCTGCAGTGCTACACAGCACTGTGATGAAAACTGCTGTTCTGGTTCCATTTCAGAAATTTACGCATGAGTCAAAAAAAAAAAAGAGGACTCCATAGTTATTTCAAGTGATGTTCATATAATAAAGTGAACATCATATTCCATACGGTAATTGTAAGAGGAATAATATTGTTTTAGCCATGACAGTCTAAAACGGCTAACTCTGCAGGAAGAGGTAATATCTTATTAAATGCACCGACATTGTTGAAAAAAACAGCCAATCTTTTAGTTCTTTCTTCAGATACTACATCAGTTAACATGATCTGAGCACATGATGAAAATGCCTAAGGTTTCCTTGCAAAAACCATTTCACTTAGCACTAGAAAAAGTTTAGCATAAGGCAACATTTTCAAAATTGGCTGTCCTACTGATTTTTTAAGGCCTTTACTTCTCTAGCACATCTTAGTTTTAGAATGAACCAACTCTTCATCCTCTCATGGAGTTAAGGGGATTGAAGAGGTTGTACAATCAGGAAGAGTTTGGCCAAAGCACATAAGATGTCAACCATCAGCACAATGTATTCTTACAGACCAGTTAAAACCTTCATGAGCATCAACGGAATAGCCTCAAAGTATTCTGGGTTCTTTTCAGATAAATCTTCTTCCCAGCGTAACCTGGACAAGGATTCTCAAATGCACCCAGAAAACCTTTTCATACACCTTTTTTCAGAGAAAAAAGAGTGAAAAGCAAACTATGCCAGTTCAAGGGAATTTAGAAAACTGTGCTATTGCAAAGTGAGACCGGCAGCTGAGACATTAAGTATTAAACTCCTCTGGCTAATTTTAACTCCCCACAATATTTATATAAGCTCTTGTTAAAACACAGGACTTGGAGTAATTCTTCCTTATTAGCAGACTCATCAGATGCCTCATTAGCGCAGTCTTGCTGTACCTCGGCTTTATCTCCTCGTTTGTGTAACAGTCTGTGATGCTAAGAGAAGTGCTGAATACCTTTTCTGAACCATCAAATTACTTGTCTGACTCAATAAAATTTTCTTCTTTCCATCTGAGTCTGTAAAAAAACAGTGAGCAAAACTCATCCGATCAGATGTTGGTATTGACTTCTCCAATAATCATGTAAATTCCCTTTGCAGTTAACAGAGAGAAATGGGCAATTCTGGAACATGATTCATTCCATTCTAAGGACATTTGGAACAGGTCAGGTGAAACATGCCCTGAAAGTGTTTTAACTCTGATCACCAAGGAAGCTCTATATAGGCAACTATAATAGTAACTGTCTGTGGTTAGGAGAAATTACTCCCACCCTTTCTAAGTATTGTAATGCATACAGCAATGACTTGGTGAATGAAGAACACAGCAGTCTCTTCCTGAGACTCACAACAGCAGCAGAAATGTCACCATGATGCCCTTCCTTCATGAACCAGAGGCTTTCCATAGCTCTATCAGGGAACAGTGTTTGATACTCTCTTGATATACCCAATACCAAAAAATTCATGGACCTCTCTATTCTCTGCCTCCTCACAGTCCCATCCCAACCAGCACAGGCCAACATGTGTGATGGAACCATGCTGAGAAAGCAGCTACCTTGTGTGTCAGGGCATGTACCGGGGAAGTTCCCCATAGCACACAACCACTCAAAGCAGAAGAAAGAACACAGGGAGGACAGGCCTTTGAAAAAAAAGATAAGCTATTCCAGATGGGAAAACGGAGAATGACTTGTATATGTGTATCTCTATCCATCTGTATATCTGGAGATACGATAGGCAGAGATGGTGAGACACAGAGGGAATCACGCTGAAGCAAGATGACAGGCAAACAAAGACAAGGTTGTGAGAGGAGCAGGCGGTGGGAACACGCAGAGTAGGCCAGGAGATGTGCCAAGTGAAGAGCTGGATAGTAAGAAAGGAAGTGAGAAAAAGGACTTCAGAACAGAAGGAACAGCAAATAGAAAATAGGTAGATAGGCTTATGGTTTCAGAGTTTGGGGGAACAGAATATGCAATGACAAAAATGTACAGCAGAGAACAAGAGTCAGAGAGAAAACTGCAAGCAAAGTTTGAAGGGAACAACTGTACTGCTTTGCAAGCTTAGAGAATGAAGAATGGTACAGGAAAGAAGTGAAAAGCTTGAGTCCTTATTCTTTCTTTTTTTTTCAGCTTAGCTCAATCATTAATATCTTAGAGAAGACAGAAAATCTGGAAAACAGAATTACTGTGATGTCAATTTTTTAAAGCTCAATGCAGCATCAAAAGTGGTAAGTGTGAAAAAACAGTCCTATATACTTGTTACACCCAATGCTATTTCAAACGTTACACATGCAGCAATTGAGGGGAAAAAATCCACACGATATACGTCTTCTGTGGCACCTGCACCAAGCTAAAGTATCAGACCCCATGCTTGCATATGAGCGTAACTCATGGCACCCTCACTAAAATACAGTCTAAACAGGACTGTGCCAATTGTACACAACTCTGTTGGGCAACCTAGCAGTCTGTGGTCTGACGGATGCTACTGTGGCTAACTTAAAGTGTATAAATTTCTTTAAACCAGATATGCCTTAGCAAACCTGAAAAATCACGATCCTTAAAGAATGTCTGCCTGCTCTTCATATAAACAGAACACATTCTGTAAGCTGAAAAAACCCCAACTTTTAAAGAATGCAAAAAGTAACAGTATCAATCTACCTTTAACAGGCTGCCCATAACCTTTCCCCTCAAGCCCATCCTCCCTTGTATAATGACAAAAATTCCCTTGGGCTCCCATACGTAAATTTAAGTAAAAATAAACCATTTTAACTTGATCTTCTACTACTAACAATAGATTTAGTAAGCAAACTTTGCCCTCTTGCACTGTCTTTACCTATCTACTGGCATTCTGTAAATGTCAGCTATTTATGCCAACCATATCATTTAGTTTCGAGCGCACTTGCAGCATATCACTTAACATTTAAATAAAAAGGGAACTACTTTTACTATTGCTTTTGTTGTTCTTTATCAGCTACAGCTTTCCTGCCATGGTAATGAAAGAATAAATCTTAGAGTAGCTATCAATCACTCATGGCATGATGAGAAGACAGGAGGATCTAATGGTCCTAGACAAATCCTGGCTGCACATGACAGGGGTTCTACAGGCAACGGCTGAAATAAAGCTATGTACTCTTCAAATCTTATTACTTTAAAGAAAAAAGAAAACAACCAAGTTCATTTTTACATTAGAAGACTCACTACTGATTGCTATGAATTTTGAAACATGGCACTGACATGACACAACAACCGGATAAAGCATGACAGCTCTCAGTTTTTATGGAGTGGAGATACAAAGCATTGGGTGGTTTTACTCCAATTAAATTCCACTGGTTTATTAATAAGATGTCCATTCATCACTGAATTGGGCAGGTACTTCTGGAAGCACTTCCATGCACTTCCTAGCAGGCCAACTGTGGATCTCACGGCTGAAAGACAGTGAGCAGCAAGCCTAGTGAGGGTTCTGCCATTTGTAACAGGGAAATGTACACTGCACATACTAACAAGGTTTACTGAACAGTGCTAAGAACTTATCCAGAACCCAGTGACAGGTAAAGGACGCGGTACCTTTTTCTACCACTGGATTTGAAAAGGGATGTCTGTACCAGCTCACTCACTCCTTATACTCTGTGGGTTATAAAAAATTGTAATGTTCTAGCAAATTTACACTTTTTTTTTTTAAAGCCTGCCAGTTCAGGGAGCTCATTATACAAGGGAACAGTGGCTACAGCAGTAGCGTCATAGCTGATTTCTAAATAGCCAGCATCTGCGCCAAATGGGTAGAGTGACCTAACACTGACATGAAACAAATGTAATTTTAAAAAGAAAGGAAAGAAAAAAAAAAAGAAAGAAATTCCAGAAAAGCAATGTGACAAATACTTTAAAAAACCCCTAAGCAAATGGGAAGTTTGAAATACTAGATTTGAAATACCTATACAGTCATACACCACATATACCCAATACTATTTGAATAGACAACTGCAAAGCAACAGAACACTGGTATTTTCTCTTTCTAGTTGCTTTATTAATGCAGCATGACAAGTGCGATGTTTATAGCAAAAATATCTCTATTTGTATTGTTTCCCCCTACCCTTGTGCTTTCAAGAACAAAGATGCAACAACCTTGCTTTACAAGCACAATGTATCCACTGTCTCCACTTATTTCATTAATGGAAGACCTCAGGGGAATATACTGAGTATCCAGCATTCATGCTTCAAAAAAAAAAAAAAAAAGAGAAATCACAAAATCATAAACATAGATTTAGCTTGAAGCACAAAATTGCAAAAACACATTTTGATCTTCTATATCAGTTTGCAGCAACTGCTTACTACTAGTGTATCTTATGAGATATCTGTGATTACAGCTAATTGGGAACACTTTAACACCAGAAATTTACTGGACATATCAAGCCTTATCAGCAAGCCATTTGAATAAATTCCTTACAGCCTTTACTCATTGTAGGTTAACACAACATACTAATAAGCTGATAAAGAGCACAAATATCCAATTTTGATAGCAGGACAGAAAACTGTTGGTTGTTAAACATCATGAACTAGACCTAGATAAACCTAATCTGGTTTTAGAAGAACAGATTTGCAAGTATAAAATTAGTCAGTTAAGATACTAACAGAGATTGCAACCTGTTGCACAGAAACCTTCAAAATTGTTCCACTTCTTCTCTTCCTCAACCATGTAGTACAATTTACAATAGATCAAAAATAGGAATTTAAAAATATATACAATGTAATTCATGGTGTATGTTCTTGTTATACCACCTAAATTCCGTGTAACCACTTTCTGGGAAAAAGGAATGACCTGGGTTTTTTTTTTCTAACAACCAACCTATTTTACTTTCTTAACTCTAGTTATCCCACACGTGCTACAAGACAAAGCTTTGTACTTGAGCAACCTACATTTTTCCCCATGCTAGATAGGGAGAAAAACATCAGAATTCTTCAGGGGAAAAAGCATTGTATTTTTACCAACCTTCTCCTTTCCAAACCACTTTCTCTTAGGAACAAATATTCTTTTAACAAGTTTTTGTAATTAAACTGATGTGTGAAAAAGGCTACGGAAAATATTTTGGTAGAGTGCACCCTTTTGCTGCTTACTGAATTCCTCATGTTAACCATGACAATAAAATGTGAAAGGATGGCAAGACATCAGCCTTTTAAGAAATTAATGGGCTAGGGAAATTTTTATATGAAGACCTGTGTTTGCTCTCCGTATAGGAAAGCAGCCTTGTTATATTTCTTCCTTACATCTGTAAGAGGTATCTTCTAAACATTTTCTGTTTTTTTCATATTTGACACCTAGCCATTTAAATGCATGTTTCTGTCTTTAGTAAATCATCAGGAGAAAAGAGTTAGGTGAAAGACTGTTTTCTCTGTCATTTCTGGGTCCATTTTAAAAAGCAAATAGTGTTCTACACGGTAATCAATTGTACCTGATTGTCTTATTCATGTTTTTCTCATTACAACACCAACAAAAGGTATTTAATTACAATTTAAATACAATTACTGTATTGAATTACAGTAGCTACCATTTCAGAGGGTTTCTCTTACAACCACTCTCTTATATTTGAGAGAAGTGAGACAGATCACCAGAAAGCATTTTTTAATTAATGCTGTTCACCACTAATTACGTGACTGATTAGACTCTGCAACCTTTTATCTACCATGTTTTAAATTCTGTGCATGTCTCAGGCAGACAGGCAGGGGTTTTAGGCGAAAATTCCAGCAGGGACGTAGACTTATGTGGGTTGGCAGAACACCATGAAAATTTGGATGGATGAACTCCCCAACCTCACACCACATCTCTGCTTCAGACAAGAATTTGCAAAACAATTGGAAAATATATCTGAAATGGTGAGTAATAAATTAATGAATTTAGAAGATGTGGCACACATTTTCCATTTTTCTCTGCACTGTGTAGATTGAAAGAAGAGAAAACTGAGAATCCAGCACTTGGCTCTGCATTTCTAAATTAAGTCCAAGCATGTGTTTCTGATCATTCTTCAGTCACAAGGATCCTGAGACTCCAAAATGAATACCTATTTTTTAAACATGCTAAGGGAGTAACAAAATGACCAACCTTCCCATGCATCATTTACAATCCAGTACAATACATAACATTTTTTTTTTAGACATATTTGAGGTTCTCTCACCTTTTACTGAACTGTATTTAATTTATTATGACCATTTCTTGTTGATGCCATCAGGCAGCCAAGAAATAAAGGGAGAGTTAATCTTTTAATTTGGTGACCTATATGAATCATTAACTCTGTTTCAAACATAATAAATTTGTAAAAAGTAGACTGCTTCCTTATTTATATTGCTTGCATTTCTTATGACTGGGAGAAGACTCTAACTGTGCAGCAGCTCATCAGGTGAGGCCTGAGTTCTGCTGTGTTTTCAGGCAAAGATCAAATGTTTCTTTTGTTTCTATATACTCTGCAATTCTGGAAGCTTTTTTCAATTAACAAAGAAAATTAAATTTCTTGGCGTTGGTAGAAAGCTGCCATTTATTTTCAGGCTCTTTTCCTCTAAATAGTGCTACCTAAGAAAGAAGAAATAGACCTCTACTATTGGCTAAGATATGTGCCTTGCAGTAACTCTCATTCACTGGAAATACAAGCATACCTTCAATTATGTTAGGCTCAGTCATTTCAGTAATAGCTTTTTTGCATTAATTTTTGCAGTATTTCCATAGTGACTATTTACTCTCAGTACCTCAAGGTTTGACTCAAATTATTTATGTACAAATACTGTGTTAACTGCATGTATGTCATCAAAAGGCATTTATCATCTATCATTTCAAATATAAAGTTTCAAGATATTTTATTGATGTGCTAAATACATCTTACTCTCTATATTTTTATATTTTTTAAGTTCTAAACATTTCTGCATGTACCTCGTGTTTTTTCAGCAACCAAACAGAAGCAACTGAGACATAGTCACATTCTTCTTTGTTTGGTTGGTTTTGTTTTGCCAAAGGCTTTCTTTTTTTTTTTAAAACTTTGTCTCAGAGGAAGAAACACCTGCCCAGGAACTATTCTGATCAGCCAGACTGGTTCTTCAAAAATCAGAGAAATCAAAGCTCAAGATCAAGTGAAGAAGGATGGGGAGGGGGTAGTCCAGGCGCCAGAGCGGAGATTCCCCTGAAGCCCATGGTGAAGACCCTGGCAGTGCAAACTGAACCCTGTCAGCCCATGGAGGTCTATGGTGAAGCAGATATCCACCTGCAGCCCGCAGAGGACCCCACGTCACAGCAGGTGGATGTATTCAAAGGAGGCCGTGACCCCATGAAGAGTCCATGCTGGAACAGGCTCCTGGCAGAACCTGTGGCCCATGGAAAGGAGCCCACACAGGAGCAGGTTTTCTGGCAGGACCTGTGATCCTATGGGGGACCCATGTTGGAACAGTTAATTCCTGAAGGACTGCACCCTGTGGAAAGGACCCACTCTGGAGCCGTTTTTGAAGAACTGCAGCCTGTGGGAAGCACCCATGTTGAAGAAGGTTGTGAAAGACTTTCCCATGGGAGGAAGCCCATGCTGGAGCAGGGGAAGAGCGTGAGTAGGAAGAAGCTGCGGAGACAAAGCATTATGAACTGACCGCAACCCTTTGAATTGAGCCTTGGACGATGGGAGGGGTGGGAAGAAAGCGGTTTTTTTAGACTTGTTCTTACTTCTCACCATCCTATTCTGCTATTAATCGGCAGTAAATAAAATAAATTTCCCCAAGTTGAGTTTGTTTTGGCCGTGATGGTAACGTTGGCTGTAAGTGGCCTCCCTGTCCTTATCTCAACCCATGAGCATTTAATAGTGTTTTTCTTCACCCCATCCTGTTAAGGAAGGAGAGTGATAGAGCAGCCAGGTGGGCACCTGGCACCTTGCCAAGGTCAATTCACCCCATCTTCAAAGACTGGTTTTCAGTTTCTATACCATGGGTAAGAAAGAACCATCTGAGATAAATATGGGGTCTGGTTCAAAAATCCAAGATGTATAAAGTGACTCCAATTACATTTAGGTCAGAAATCAGGCAGATTTAACCACCAGAGGAATCAGATTTTGATCAAGCTTCTAACAGAAACAAATGGTACAAAAATCTGAACCCATTTTAAAATGCACCATGACAGACATATGAAAACGGTTATAAAATGAGACTGAAAAAAATGGTAGAGTATCGAACCGAGACATGGGAAGTCTTTTCCAGAACAAATATTTCAGCACTTCTTTTATTGCTCCAGATAACAGCTGATGCACAAAAGACAGCTTCAGGTTTGGAAATTAGTCTTATACTTGAAGTTAGAAAGGACTGAGAGCTTCACTTCAGTTGTGGAAGTCAAAACTTCTATCTTGATGTTACAGGAAGATCTGGGGAAGATGAAATGATCCTAAATCTCCAATTACACAAACACTTTTCAGGAGGGAATGTGGAAAAGTCAGCCAAAACTGCTAACTGTAAGCGCAGACTTATTAACCTTAATAGCTCCAGAAATAGGACTCCCTGGTGCCATTTACTCTTTTAAAGATGGAACCTAAGAATGGCTTGCAAGAGACTTTTCTTTAACTTAGAACTGAAGCTGCTGAATAACCTGTCAGAGGTCCCTTGCAACTGAATTTGACTGAAGAATATAAATACATGGTTTCTGGTTTTAATACACCGTACTGTCTTACGATCTTAAAATTAAAGCTTGTATATTGATTTTAAAAAGAGTTTTCAAACTTATGTTTGGCTGACATTGATGGCAGTGTAGGTTTACTTGGTGAAAACATCCAGAAATTGAAGAGATATGAACTAGCACTGGGACTATTAACCAGGAAATTAACTGTAGATAGGGTCTGGAGAAATTCAGGGCCACCGCATGCAAAAGACAGCATCATACGGAATAGAATGCTGGAAGACATGACTCGGCGGAGGGGCGGCGGGGGGCGGGGGTTGTGTGGAGAAAAAGAAAAAAAAAAACACCGTAAGTAAGTCCAAGGTACACTAAAGATTATTTCCACAGATTAACACTGTAAAAACAAAACTGAGGATAAGAACAGCCCAAGGAAGACATTTGTGCTGGGCTATATTCTTTCCACAATCCTAACATTCACCAAGACAGGTTTTCTGACAGCTCCACTCTAGCAGCTACACAGCTTGCATATGCGTTTCCTCTTTTTGGCATAGGAATCCTTGAATTTAAATTTAAATGGTTCTGCAGCACACCTTTACAGCAGATGACAAATGTTTTGAGGCAACCATAAACATCCAGTACCATCATTTATTGGAGGTGCTCTAGTAATAATGTTAAAGTAGGTTAAATTAGTCTAATATTGTCATTGGCCAAATATTAGACGACAGAGGTAGGACTAGACGATCTTTAGAGGACCCCACCAGCTTCAGCCACTCTGCAATTGTGCAATCCACAGTTGTTAGCATATTCTTGACCTTTATGAAATTCTCATCTGTTGTGTTCAACAACTTTGAAGATTAAATTTTTCTGTCAACACTTTTGAGATTTCCTCTCTGCGTCATCTGCATATGCAAAAGCAAGAAGCATTTAGTGTTTATGCTATGGGTACTTGAAGGATTTCACACCTCTAGGATGATGTTCCCATTTTTACTGCTAGGAAAAGGCAAAAGGAGACTTAATTTGATGTGTAAAAATATATTTCTGAAGACAAGGTGCTTTTAATCTTGCAGTGCCCAGTATATTTGATCTGGAAACAGTAACTGACTTTGCTGCTGCCAGATGAAACTGAACATTTGGACATTAGCAATATTTGCAATCAGATAAGCATCAGAGAAAGAAAGCAGATTTTATTCCAGTGTGTGCTCTGAAAATGTCAGCTCTGAGTGAAAATGGAGAAAGGTAAGGAACTCCAGTGGACAAAGAAGAGCTCCAAAGCCATCTCACATTGCTACCATTTGTGTAAGAACGCCTTGCTATATTTTGCTTAACAGCTAAGAAGAACATGTGAAAAATTTGTCTCTAACCTCAAGCCCACTCAAGCCGACCTCGGATTTAAGATGCAAGATGGTGTCTGAAGTTAGAAGGAAGAATTGCACAGCTGAGAAACCAATCTGGAACGCTCCTTCTCAGCTGGCATCCTCTCTTTCAGATTTCTTTCCCCAAATATGCTAAAAGCTGCAATTTTGTAACAAACTCAGAGGTGGTTGATATTGTCCTCCCTTTATCATCACTTACTGTCTTCTCAAAGGTTGCAACACAGATAATTTGTTTTCATACATTCTAACCCTAAAAGCAACAGAAGTGTTGTTATTTATATTGCTATATATATAGTGACTTACACTGCCATGGTTAAAAGCTTTTGAACGCATACTGTATATACACAGCTTGATAGTCCCTACCCCACGGGGGTGAATTCACCCAGACAATGTGTGGGCCACCGCAGAAGACACTGTAATGAGAATCACAGTGATTTCAAGCAGAATCTAGGTAGGGTTTAACCATAAGCCTTGGTTGTGGAGACCCCTGTGTCAGCACAAGTGACTGCTATAACCTCAGCACATACCGTGGCATTAGTATGTGCTGACTTTAACAATGCTACTTGTATGTTCTGCTTATAAGAGCATGTTCTTATGAAGATGCATAAAAGCATAATGCTCTCAGTGAACCTTGGCATACCACCTAGCATGTTCAATATTGTACAGATAAAAACACTCATAGCTTTGCTTACTCTGCATGCTGTAAAGATCTGAAGAACAGTGAAGCTGTTGAACCCCACCACAGCATGCCACAATCAACGTGAATTTTCTTGCCTGATGCCGTCTACATCAGGTTACCCAATATCAGAAGGGACATAAGATAGCGAACGCTTTTTCTATCATTTCTATTCTTCATCAGCTTTGAGTGTTTGTGCCTTTCATACTGACATCCCAGAAGAACTGACACCTCCTTAGTGAGCTACAAGAAAGTGAATAAGACCATAAAGCAATAAAGAGCTCATGAGGAAGAACAATAAAACGACTGGAGGCCAGTCTCAGAGCAATAGCAATTTGGCCACACAAGAAAGGAACTGAGAGAGATGTTAGAAGTTCTTTTGTATCATTTCATTTTAGATAAAAAAACACCACGGTAACTGATTAGATGTCAAACAAGCAGGCAAAGAAGTCTGGTGCCACATGGCAATCAGAAGCATAAGCTGACATCCTGCTAGCTAAGATTAAGCAACAAAGGTAAAACAAAAGCAGACAAAAAAGAAGGGTAACATAATCACCTTTTTGGTCTTTTGCTTTAACCATTACAATAGCATTCTGTGTAGAAATAAGAAAGGCAAAACTGCATTGTCAAGTTCAAAAAAACAACACTAAAATAACTAAGATAAAGGTGATAGCTGTGTGACTAGATAGAAAATCCTGTGTTTAAACAAAAACAAAAAAACAAAAAACCCACCCTTGGAAGAGTTAAAAAGTTATGTAGAATACAGGCCTGAGGGATGGGGAGGATGTGATGTGATCAGGAAAGGAGTAACGGACAAAAACTGTAAAAAAAGACAAACAGCTTCAATGTCCTGTCGTCATAAGGAAATGTCAACTATGGAGGCAGGAGGTGAGGCACAGAGTAAGGAGTCAGATCTTTGATTTTTCAACACTGAAATGATAACTAAGTATGCATCAGTAGATGGAATTACTCAAAAATAAACTTTAGAGAAAGATAAAAGGTAAAAGACCATTCTTACGGAACCCCTGTATAAAAATGGAGAGTGGATTTGGAGGATCCTGTGGTGGACAGAGTCTTAGCTATTCTGTTCCTCGTCATAAACCAACGGATTTCTTTCATCACCTTCTGGTTGCACTTTTTGGGGGAAATGTGACCCCAGTTAAATTAATGGATTAACATTTATCTGTAGAACAGGGTGTACCTGTTCTTCCACAAAGCAGTAATATTAATTTTTTTTTTTTTTCTTTTTGTCCAGGACAGCATCTAATAAGACAGTATGCCTAAATAAAAACTAAAAATTCTAGATGACAATTATTCTCAACAAAGATCATTATTTTGCTTTCCTGCTAATAAAGTAGCTGTTGGATCCAAAGGAGAAGGGGTCTGGAGCTTCAGAGGTCAGCTTTTGTCAACTTTCTCAAAATCCTCCCAACCAGCCACCTAAACAGTGGGATCTATAAATGACACTCATGTGTTCTGTTCTTTTGGTGTAGCAGGATATATGAAAACAGACAAAGCTGTTAAACTAATTAATTACTAGGATGCATCAATTCCCAATATTCATGTGTTTTTGCACTTTTCAAAAACCTTATCTTTGTTCCACAAAAATTACTTAAAATAGTGTATTCCTCTCTGCACTTACAAATGTTTCTTCCTATTTAGGCTCTGGCTCTTCATCTGTCCACCCTTACGTCAATAGTCCTGTAGCTCCCAACACTTAGGTGTTTCCCAGCTAGCTTCCCTCTCTCCAGCTTCAGTTCTGCTATAGGCAGAGAAACAGAAAACACAGAAATTCTTCTCCCTGCCTTCTTTGGCAATCCTGTGTCTTTTTCAGAAAAGGAAAAAGCAAATAATTTCTGGCTCAGTGACCACCTCCCCATCTATTCCTCCAAGGGAAGCTCACAGCTTTGCAAACATTGCTGCTTCTCTGAAAGCTCATCCAAGCTCCCCTGGTTCACCACAACAAAAGAAAGCTCCAACCTTCAAGCTTCCAGCCTGACTTTTGCTTTTCCAGATTCAGAGCTAAACTTTAGACTAAACAAAATTTTGCAAGTTGAAACTTTATTTCAAGGTATCAAAGACAGAGAAAATCATACAGCCACTTTTCTACATTTGATGAACAAATTATTTAAGTCATACTACTCCATTGCAGTCCACCTGCTTATATATAAAAATCTGCTCATTTCACCTTCAAGCTGATCATCCCAAGAATTTTATTCAACTTGCGTAGTTGTGTGCCCCAGTTGTTTGTTTGGTTTTTGTTTTTTCTTTCCTATGGGGACTGTTCCACTTGTGATTTATAGGCAGATCAGTAGTTATATTTTGCATCTGCACAAGGAACACCAGGAAAACTGGTATTAATTATATCACGAGCACCTTTTCCAGGTACTTACAAACTCTTTGTCAATTATTTCCATGAAAAGCAAAACTACTCAATTTGTACATTTGCATGATCTGTTGTTAGTGCAAATGTTAAATAGTTTCTTAATGAAGAAGTATGCGGGGTTATAGCAAATTTTTCAATACAACATTAAATTTTCATAAAAATAGTATCTTGAAATAATAAGTAAGCATCTAAAACAGTAACCTACCTTTTAATTAAACAATACTTTCTTATGCTGCTTTTGCACTTATTCAGGAATGCCCTGCTCTGCATTTCTTTAATCTTAGCAAGGAGTCAGCACCGTCACTCAGTGAAGCCAGGAGGAGAGGATCTGATCTTTCTACCTGTGATTCCCACATTTCAAACACTGGTAGAATTTGTGAACTGGTAAAACAGTGATGACTAGAACTCTGACAAGTCATGCTTATAGAAGTATATACTATCAACAGGGTTTTGTTAGCCCATTTAAGGGAATATGAGAATTCCCCTGCCACAAAATAAGGTCTGCCTTCAATACATGGCTCAAAAACTGGGTACCTCCACGTAAAGGTGTGGATTAGGCAGGAGGTAACATTAGATCTAAGGATCCCTTCTGGCTTCAGACTGTACTAAATCTATCAATACCAAAATTAAAACCAGCTAGCATAAAAAGGTTAACTAAACAACCAGCTTTCTGCAACTGATTTTGCTTTTGACAACATCATGAAGATTCTTCTGCTTCTCAGAACTTTAACCAAAGAAAATGAGTAATTCATTGTGGCTTATTGAAATAAATTGTGTTCAAATTTCATAAAGGAAGTATTAGTTAATAGCTACATTACCAACAGTAAAGTAAGACAAGCAGAATGCCTTAATCATGCACTTCTTCTAGTATAAACAAAAAAAGCAACGTGCAGCAGCTTTGAAGGGGGATGATTTCAATCACAGATGGCTGGCTGTAAAGGTGGATATAAAAAATAACGTTGACTACTAATTTGTTCTTGTGGGAGAAATTAAGTGCAGGCTTAGCAAATGCAGACACAGTCCTAGAGGAGGTTCTTCCAAAATGTTCAAATCTATCTTTTCCACCTAGCATGTTCAGATGCAATGAGATGGGACTTCTCCAAATGCTGCACAGCATACAGAAACTTAACTTTTAACACCAGTTTTCTCAGACTCTATGGGGGAAGATACTGGTAGAAAGGATTTCTGTTCTGTTGAACAGAAAAAAGGATTGTTTATCATTGACATATTTGACACTCACCAATGTTGCAAAGGGATAAAAAAAATGCCTATGATTTACAAACAGAGCAGGTCAGTATGTAAGACTTGAAATGTATCTAGGGTGACATGGAAGAAAAGTGCTCAGGTATGCCAATTTACTATTTAACTTGAGCAAAATATAGAAAAATTGTTCTCTCACGTAAAAGCAAGCACAAGACTAGACATGTTTCAGAAGATTAGCTGTAATTCTTTGCTCTTTCTCCTTTTCTCCTACCACTTATAACCTACAGTTCCCACCAACTTCTTCTGCCATAAGTAGCCATGCAGCTTATAGTTGAAATTATTATAGCAGCCATTCTGTAATAAGCCTGATCAAAAGAGTGTTTAAATTCAACTAAAGTTATTTACCCAAAAAAGTTTAACAAACTTTTCACCATTTTCTAATTCTGACTTCTTCTGCAGAGCACTGCAATCCTTACTGATAAGGAAAAGAAACTAATGGAACCATGTGGCAATCTTGTCTCAGTTTCTCCATTAGAAACATCTGCCTTTTTCGTCTACTGACAGCTGTGACTTTTTTTCTGCTCCAGCACAAGGGTCCCACGTCCCCCACGCCCCACTCCCCCCAGCCCCGCCGGCGGTGGCACGGGGCTGCCGCCGCGCTCAGCACCCTGGTCAGCGCCGCCCCCCCGCCGCCGCGGGTGATGACGGGAGGCGGTCTGCCCGAACGGAGCTGCAATGTCAAACGGAAACCATCCATCGCTGTCCTCGCACTTCTTTGCTGGTAGGTCAAGACACGTTAGTAATAACATATGGATGCCCTGATGCTGTGCAGCAGCTGTTGTTGACACTGCACTATATAGTAAGAAAAAATTTGCCAAGCTAAACGTTGTCTGCAAACAGGACCTGGTTAAAATTTTCAGAATTTTGGTTGTAATTGTGGCGAAAGGACGAGGGGTGGAGTGTGTAAGTTGTCCACCTTTGTCGGTGTTGTGATGATGTTATTTAATGGTTGGACTCGATGATTTTAAAGGTCCCTTCCAACCAAAATGATTCTATGATTCTGTTTTGACTTTGGATGGGGAATTCTTGTTGATGTAAGTGAAGTTTCTGAAGATTGTGTGATGAATGTATATTTTAATGACAATTCTGGTTTACTCTGATAATGTTAAAACTGGTTTATAAAATGATGCTGCAGACAAGCAACTACAGACCTGGCTTTTACAGAGCTGTAATTATTCACTATCTCTCCAGTTTATGCTCAAATTTCATTATGCTCAAAACAATGCCCTTGGGAAAAGCGTCTGGAGAGTCCAGAACACATCTGTTCCAGATCCGCTACATAAATGTATATACACTGTTACATAAACGCACAAGGCTGTAGAAATAACTAAGACTAATCTCATGCTTTGGTTCAAATCCAATTTACTGACATCACTTTTTACGGAGGGGAGCTTTACTTCTAAAAATGCTAAAACTGATTTTGCATCCTTCAGTTAGGGAAGACTTATCAACACATCTGTCCTGGTTTGGCCCAAACCAGGCCAATTAGTCTTAGAGAAACCAAGGTCACTGCTAAATTCCTCACTGCTTATGAGTGAAGAGCCAAAGGGGGGTCGCACCTGCAGGGAGGAGCAGACAGGGCAGGTGGCCCAGAATTGACCAACAAGGTATTCCATCCCATACATGTCATTCTCACTTTCCTATTTATCACTAACCCACTGCCTCCTGGAGGTGGGGCCCAGGAGGGAGGGGCCCTCCTGTCTCCCACTGATTGGTACCAGCTTTGCCAAATCTCCAGTTAAAAGCCTGCAGGTGTGATGGCAGGGAGAGCTACTGCGTTTTCCCCTCTGCCCGCGCTGGGGGGAGCAATTCTGCCTGAGGAGGATTTCTAAGCTCTCGATCTTGGTTTTGTATATATTTGATTATTTCTATTATTATTATTATACTCTTTTTCATTATTATAGTTTATTAAAACTGTTTTAACTTTCCAACCCATAAGTCTCTCTCCCTTTTCCCTTTCCCTTAGGGTGGGGGGGGGGGGGAGGGTTAACAGAGAGCGTCTGCCACAGGTTTAATAGCTGGCCCAGCTTTAAACCGTGACACATCTTACTCACTCTCCTTTTAATAAAAGAAAAATATAGGCAACCTCACCAGTTGGTTTTGATCCCATATCCAAATCTGGTAGAGTGATAAGGTTTCTGAATGACAGGTATATGAATGCTGCTGTGTTTCATATCACACATTTTCTGGACCTCTACCCCTCCTCCATGCAGCTTTCCAAAATAACTGCTGTTCTGTCAGTTACTGACAGAGACACATCTGCAGTTACTCTGACTTTTTAATTTTCCTGCCTATTTAAAGATCTTGGAATTGAGTTCATAAATCATTGAAATTATCTGTCTTCTTTGGAAAAAAAAAATGCATAGCACCAAACAGTTAAATTTCAAGTCAGCAAAATCGCAAGTTGTGGTGAAAAGCTCCAGATGACATGTATTTAAAAGATATCCATGCAAAGCTGTTTAGAAATAAAAAATAACTCACTTCTGAAATAAAGTGTGCTTTAGGTTACATGAAAGTACCTTTTCCCACAGCAGAGGCCTGGAATCTACCAGTTTCACTGTCTGATCAGATGACTACATTAGCAACTGCTTCAGTGGCACCCTAATCTGTAGGAGTTCTGCACAAGTCACATGAGCTGCATCTGCCCTCAGTAAAATGCAAGTACCTATGCTGTATTATACTGTTATGAAAGACAGACTTAATTCACTACATTTTACTAGTCATTGCAGCACCTTACAGACTAAAACTGAATGTACAGCAGACAAGTGTGGCCACTTATCTTGCAAAGAATCATTTTACTCAACTTACCCAGGTGCTGACGCTGGAAATGGTGCTGCTTTTACGGACTCAGAGAAAGTGTGGCAGATTTTTACACATTTCCTTTGTAATGCAAGAGCATATAGAAGGGAGAGTGAGCTTATGCTATTTTACCTGAACATCCTCAGTTGCACTGTGTTATGTGACCCAGACCTATTACAAGCTTTTAAACCAATGCTTAATTTTAGTTTTAAGAGTAATACCATTGCCTTCAGTTCTCAAGTGCCTTCACAAGTTGAGGCTTCAGTTCAGACTGAAGAATCATTACTATTGGTCAAGCACTATTAGAAGGAGTAGAAAAAAAATATCTTTTATCAAAATCAGGAGATTTAATCTGGGAGTCCACAAAATCCAAAAGAATTTTTATCTGTCTGTACAAACTCTATGATGTTATTGACAGTACTACTTTTCAGACCAGAACTCTATCTTTTTGTTCTCTCTTCTTGCAGTTTTCAATTTTTATACTACCCTCCTATTCACAAAGCCTTTAGCTCTTAAAAATAAGTTTATTTTGTCATTTAAATCCCCAAAATCTCCATAATTTCCTCAAGTAAATAGTACTGGTTCACAGCGAACCAGTAATTTTCACAACTATGATAAATCTGAAAGCTTTTCCTTTTGTTGCAAATTTAGAGCAGGCAAGTACACCTACATAAACTTCTAATAAATAAAATGGAGTTTAAAGGAAGGCAGAAAAAAAGATCCATTTTGAAGAAGATTTTTGAGTCTGTTCGAAAGCTTAATTTAGGAAAAGTTCCATGAAAGCCATAAAACTAATCAGAAAAAATGAAGAGATTAATTTTCTACAATGTTTTCTTGGTATCACTGGAACATCCAGAGCCTCAAAAAGTCCTGTTATCTTCCCTGTGATCCATCCTTTTTCAGGTTAAGTTCAAAATTTCTTAGAATGTAAATTTGGACAACTTTGACAGCACGAACACGAACAGCCTTAGGCTCCAAGCATGTTCCTAATTAATCCTTTGCCATCTGGGCGTTATGCTGCTCCATGCATTTATAGGACCTCAATCAGCATTTCAAGACATTATGAGGAAAGTACAAGCTGAGGGCACTTACAATCTTACTAAAATATGTTCAGTGTAACAGGCCAAAGAACTAAATTTATTCTGAGAGCAGACATTTGGCATATACTAACTCACCTATTTGCTGCCCGTACTTTCTCAAGTGTTTTTATTTGCCCTTTTCTGCACTTTAATATTAAAGGACTATATATTTCCTTCTTGCAGTTAAAATCAGATCCTTATTGAGTGGACTGTTGTAACTGGAGAGAATTTTGTAGCTTCAAGTGATAGATTTATTTCAAACACTGTTCAATAGAAATATTTGTGTATTTAAGAATATGTGCTCCTGATAAATCTTTTAAGGTAATCTTGATTGTGCACATCAAAGTGCTCTTCACATTGACAAAACTGGACAGCCACCCAGTGACTACTCTCAAGTTTTACTTATAATTTGAATGAATGAGCTCTTTCACTTCACTACCTATTTTACCGAAATGTTTAAAAAGGTACACCTCATCTTCTTGAAACCATGCTTTTATAAAACTATATGAAAAACCTAATGTGTTATCAACATTGCTAAATGTTTTTCACTGCATATCATACTTTTCTCTCTTCTCAGATGACACTGCTGTTGGACTAATGGTCTCAACTTGTGTATACAGCCCAGCAGGAGACACTGCAACAGATGCTAGCTTTGCACTGAATTTATTCCATGCATGCTTGACAGCTGCATCATAGCAACAGCCACTACAGAACAGGGAATGGGGAAGAGGAGAAAGCAACTTTCACAGCTTGTCATAGCTGCCATTATTTACTTACTTGCATTCCTAAAGAAGTTAAGTTAATTTCTTGAGTAAAAGGATACAAACACACACAGGTTGAGTGAAGTTACCTCACAATACACCATACCAGCTTATGAGATTTCAACTGAAACTAAATAGTAAGATTACTCTATATGATGTCTCTGAAAACAGATTTAGACAATTACTCAGATTTCCACAATACAACTAAAAATGAAGGCTACTATTATGAAAGTCGCTCAAGATCAGAGCATCCCAACAGGTAGGAAGTCAAGGAAGGGTACCAGGAGACCTGCATGGTTGAACAGGGAACTGCTGGGCAAACTCAAGTGGAAGAAGAAGGTGTACAGATCATGGAAGGAGGGGCTGGCCACTTGGGAGGAATATAAGTCTGTTGTCAGAGGATGTAGGGAGGCAACTAGGAAAGCTAAGGCCTCCTTGGAATTAAACCTTGCAAGAGAGGTCAAGGACAACAGAAAGGGCTTCTTCAAATACATTGCAGGTAAAGCAAACACTAGAGGCAATGTAGGCCCACTGATGAATGAGGTGGGGGTCCTGGAGACAGAGGATAAAAAGAAGGCGGAGTTACTGAATGCCTTCTTTGCCTCTGTCTATACCGTTGGAGGCTGTCCTGAGGAGCCCTGGACCCCTGCGGCCTCAGAAGAAGTCAGGATAGAGGAGGAATCTGTCTTGGTTGATGAGGGCTGGGTCAGGGACCAATTAAGCAATCTGGATGTCCATAAATCCATGGGCCCTGATGGGATGCACCCGCGGGTGCTGAGGGAGCTGGCGGAAGTCATTGCTAGGCCACTCTCCATCATCTTTGCTAAGTTGTGGGCAACAGGAGAGGTGCCTGAGGACTGGAGGAAAGCGAATGTCACTCCAGTCTTCAAAAAGGGCAGGAAGGAGGACCCGGGTAACTATAGACCAGTCAGCCTCACCTCCATCCCTGGAAAGGTGATGGAGCAACTTGTTCTTGGTGCAGTCCCTAGGCACATCAAGGATAGGGGGATCATTAGGGGCACTCAGCATGGCTTCACCAACGGGAAGTCTTGCTCAACCAACTTGATAGCCTTTTATGAGGACATAACCCGGTGGATAGATGATGGTAAAGCTGTGGATGTGGTCTATCTCGATTTCAGTAAAGCGTTTGACACGGTCTCCCACAGCATCCTCGCAGCTAAACTGGGGAAGTGTGGTCTGGATGATCGGGTAGTGAGGTGGATTGTAAACTGGCTGAAGGAAAGAAGCCAGAGAGTAGTGGTCAGCGGGACAGAGTCCAGTTGGAGGTCTGTGTCTAGCGGAGTTCCGCAAGGGTCGGTTCTGGGACCAGTTCTATTCAATATATTCATTAATGACTTGGATGAGGGAATAGAGTACACTGTCAGCAAGTTCGCTGATGACACAAAACTGGGAGGAGTGGCTGAGATGCCGGAAGGCTGCGCAGCCATTCAGAGAGACCTGGACAGGCTGGAGAGTTGGGCGGGGAGAAATTTAATGAAATATAACAAGGGCAAGTGTAGAGTCCTGCATCTGGGCAAGAACAACCCCATGTACCAGTACAAGCTGGGGACAGACCTGTTGGGGACCAGCGTAGGGGAAAGGGACCTGGGGGTCCTAGTGGACAGCAGGATGACCATGAGCCAGCAGTGTGCCCTTGTGGCCAAGAAGGCCAATGGCATCCTGGGCTGTATTAGAAGGGGTGTGGTCAGCAGGTCAAGAGAGGTTCTCCTCCCCCTCTACTCTGCCCTGGTGAGGCCGCAGCTGGAGTATTGTGTCCAGTTCTGGGCCCCTCAGTTCAAGAAGGACAGGGAACTGCTAGAGAGAGTCCAGTGCAGAGCCACGAAGATGATTAAGGGAGTGGAACATCTCCCTTATGAGGAGAGGCTGAGGGAGCTGGGTCTCTTTAGCTTGGAGAAGAGGAGACTGAGGGGTGACCTCATTAATGTTTATAAATATGTAAAGGGCAAGTGTCATGAGGATGGAGCCAGGCTCTTCTCAGTGACATCCCTTGACAGGACAAGGGGCAATGGGTGCAAGCTGGAGCACAGGAGGTTCCACTTAAATTTGAGGAAAAACTTCTTTACTGTAAGGGTGACTGAACACTGGAACAGGCTGCCCAGAGAGGTTGTGGAGTCTCCTTCTCTGGAGACATTCAAAACCCGCCTGGACGCGTTCCTGTGTGATATGGTCTAGGCAATCCTGCCCCGGCAGGGGGATCGGACTAGATGATCTTTCGAGGTCCCTTCCAATCCCTAACATTCTGTGATTCTGTGATTCTGTGAATAGCTTAGGGTTTATTTTATATCACCCATAGCCAGATATTTCTGAAGGTAAAAGTTGATATAATTAAAGGGTTCACCGGTGCCTTTCATAAAGAAAGGTTACTTTGGGATGTGCATGGATCTTGCAGTCACATGTCATTATCCACATGACAGAGAATCATCTCTTAAAAGTGAGTATAAGCAGAAATTTATGTTGGATTAATTTTTGGGGGAACCTGAATGCCTGAAACATGCCAACCAATAAATCTACATTGAACAAGTCAACATGCTCTCTATACTTCTTTTGTGTAGTATTTTCTGTGACAAAAACATAGCTATTGTAAAGCAGTGAAATAAATTGGAAAACTTTGTCTTTAATGTTCAGATGCTAATGACACAATGGTATTTTAGTACTAGCAACCACTGCATTAGCAACTTCAGAATGTAGAAGTAAACTTTGTAGATATCATAGCACTTGAACTGCTGTGGCACCACTTCAAGATCATCTGCACAGGTATTTCACAGTGTTTCTCCGTAAGTGTCTCTTCCTTTAAAAACTGAAGGTAACACAGCCCTCCTTTTCCAGTTTCTTTGTGAAGAATTTTTCCTCTCATCTAGATTTCTTACAAAAATACTAATTTTCTTTCTTTTTTAATAATTGGAGCAGAAAAAGCTCAATAAAGGCTAACTTTCTGTGAATTACAGACAGCAAAGCTTGTTTCTATATTCGCTGAAGTAGAATGACTCAGGAAAATTACTCAGGAAAAGCTGTATTAAAAGTTGAAGAAACGTAAATCTTACATCCACAGTGTAGGGCAGAAACACCACCTTAAACCAAATAAGCTTCTAACATAACCCTCATAAAAGGATTAAATCATAGTTTGAAGGGTATTGCTTTTTAGGAGAGCTAGACTTTTCACCATCTGAATTTTCCCCACCTCTAGAAATGCAAGCAAGATACCAAATTATTGACAAACAGAATAGTATTTTGGTCAATTTCTGATTTTTTTAAACCTTTTTTTATTGTTTCCCTCCTCCAAATCTCTAGGAAAAAAAAAAAAAGACAGCAATTCATAAATTAAGGCCTTAAAAAAGACCTTAAATGTCTTTTCCAACCTAAACAATTCTATGATTCTATAAGCAAGTTTTTAATCAAAATTACTGAAGAATATTCTGAAAGATATCATAAATTTGCATTTGAACTCATAACAACAGTCAGCATTGTAAAACAGCAATGGTATAGTTGTGTCTCACCTAAAAAGTGTGAACTTGGCTTTTATAACATGAGATCTCCTACAGAGATGAACAGAAGTGCCTACTTAAAAAAGACTCCCAAACCTTGAAATGGATCGATTTTGAGCTAGCTAAATGAGCAGAACTTAACTCATTTTTCAGAAAGATCAGAAGCACACACACAAGAACTGTCAGTTTTATAAGCATCCAAAAATCTAGTATTCAGAAATACGTGGTAAAGTGAAAAAAACTATGTTATTAATGCTATGACTACTCACACCTCAGGTTTTTGGTTTTTTTTCCAAAGTATGTGGTTGCTATCAGACGTAGACACTAACACCATTTCACTCTTGGGTTTCAGCCTGTCACAGATGAAATATCAAACACGAATAGTTATGTGAATTATTAAGAGTTTGTGATATCTCACAGGACCTGGAATTCTTCCCTGTGAAATGAAAATTATTAGTCTATACTGCTTAACAAATTACTTTCTAGACCCAAAAAGTATATTACCTCTGTGCATCTCCCTGTTCAGACAAGGCGTACAATTGCACCTAATATCTTGTGGCAAAGAAACATAAGGCTGTTAAGACTGCACAAAACTGACAGCCTACTCTGTGCGAACGATACTGATAATGCGTTTTACTTTTTTATGTTTATATATAGTTGCTACATAATCCAAGGGTTTTTTTTATGGAAACTAGTTCCCTGAATCTATCTGGAAAACTCATCTGAATGAGTGTAGGTATACAAGATATCTAGCATAATTACTAACAGACTGCTCAGGAACGGAGGCAAATCTCCATATTTGTGAATGTTATATTCTGCCATTTGTGAACAAATATGTCCACAAAGTCTCCATTTGTTCAGTCTGAAAAAAATCACAGTAACTCTTCACTAGACTTTACAATCAAAAGTAATCATTGCCACTGACTAAATTAATCCAAATAGCTAAAATTTACTCTATTTGCAGTTCACAGTCCTACTGTACGGAGGGCCAAATTTATAAGCAATTAGTGCCCTTCTAGCTTCAAAGAGAAGGTACTAATTGGTGCCTCACTAAATAAAAGCCTTTTCAATGTTACATTTCCAGCAATAGCCACAGATTCACAACATACCTGAGCTACGCGAGAAACCTTTGCCTTATCAGCAAACTAATATTTATTTTATTTATTTATTTGCACTCCTCTTCCTTGAAGCCACATAGTTCCAAGTGTTTAAAGGTGGAGCAGCAGGATCAGTCCCATTGGGAATAAACAACAGAACCAGAAGTCAGGAAACTGAAGGGCTATTCACAGCTGTACCACTGACCTTCCCCATGACATAGTAACCGCTTTATTTCTGTTTCTCACTGTCCCTTCAGAATGATAAATACAAATGATAAATATGAGTGATATCTCAGATCATTCACTATAAAAACTTTGACTGCTACATATACATGCTATGTGACTTAAATACTACTATATGCAATGTTTCATATATGAATGCTATACCAAAGAGGTGAAGCATGTGGCTTCAAGGAAGAGGAGTACAAATAAAAAAGTAAAATAAAAAAAAGGAAAGAAAATTAAAAAAAAAACAAAAACCAGAGCAGTTTGTCTATAACCTACATCTGTTCACTGTTCAGTATCATGTGGTTTTGAAAAATGGCCAGAAAACAATTATGTAGTCATAGGGTACAGGCTATGACAGATAACAAGCTGAATATTGGATTTGCTGCTTTTAAGTCAAACTCAGAACCAGCTAGTTAGATCTCAGGCAGGCAAATGTAAGCCAAAAGAGCATTTAGAAGTGTTGACAGAAAACACAGCTACAAGCAGCAGTGCAAACTATTCCAACACAGCACAGGGATGGGGAAGTACAATGAAAGACGAATGTGGCAAATCGGACTCTTCCTCAACTACAACGAAGAAAAAGCAGAACAGAAAAAAAAAAATCAAAACAACAAACACACACACACCCCAAAATAAAACAGCTCATATTACTAAAGATGATTGCAAAAGAAAACAAGGGCTTGCACAGGCAATCTCTGAAAAACCAGGGCAAACAGTGAGAGTCATATCAAAGGCAAGGGGGAGTTATGAGGAAGACCGAAAGCAGTGCAGGTCAGCTACTTGGTCCAGAGGGAAAAAGACCAATCATAAATCCTCTACAAGGCTCAAGTTTAATTTCCATTAAAGGGTCAGCTTTGTTCAGGCGAGCAGAAGAATCGTAACAGCTTTGTAACAGCTTAAGACTGAGGAGAGAATATATCAAAGAGTACCTAGTTAAATTACATGTTATTGAATTTGCTGGCCTTCATAAGTTTTATCTTGTAATATTAAAAGAGTGATCTAAAGAAATTTCAAAGCCACAAGCTGGTAATATTTGATAACTCAGGAGAAATAAATGAGGAAGTAGAAGACTAGAAGAAAGCTAAACTGTCACTGTCTCTGAAAGAAAAAAGAATACAAGACGAAATATAGAGTCCAGACAGCTTCACACCCCGGAGAAATACCAGGAAAAAAAAAATTAGGAAAACTGTTTTTCATTACTAGAGATTGAGGAGGAGATGACTGGCAATCAACTTCCATTTTCCAATCATTATCAAACTGAAAATTTTCTCCTACACTGTAATAGGCCTCATTACTGGTAGA
Organism: Nyctibius grandis; assembly: GCF_013368605.1. Taxonomy (NCBI): domain Eukaryota; kingdom Metazoa; phylum Chordata; class Aves; order Nyctibiiformes; family Nyctibiidae; genus Nyctibius; species Nyctibius grandis. Next base: position 69,696,172 of record NC_090695.1, on the reverse strand, counting down.
GGCAGCAGATGTCACGCACTTTCACTTCCATGCAGCTTACGACATTGTCTCACACAACCTTCTCAGAAATAATACAGGGAGACAGTCTATGAGAAAATGCTATACGGTCAGTGAAACACTAGGTAAACACATTGAAATAATGTGTTTATAACCATAGTTATAAATGGTCTGATAGTTAAAAACAGTTACAATTTGTCCACATGGACAGATGTGTCATCAGTCCCGTCTCTGCTCCTGTGTCTGACGCTGCTCAGTGTTTTCATTAATCACCTAAACAAAAGAGGTCATTAAGGGACAGGTCATAAGTGGTTTAGCAGGATAAAAATACATTATTGTTAACATGGACACTACAAAGCTGGGAATGTACACTGAAGAGCACATGAGAATTAAAACTGATCTTGACAAACTAGAGAAGCTAGTCAGGAAGACACTCCCCCCAACCAACTAACTTTAAAAGACGCAAATACCTTCCTGAGCCAAAATGAACCTTTGTTCTCCAGATGGAGCTATGTCACAAATGATCAGTCTCTCTACACCCACGTGCCCTCTTCAACACAGAGGTGAATCTTGGCAAATCTGGAGATAGCTGAACACATTTTCTGTTATTTCTCATTTAGAAAGAAATTTACCTTTGTCTCAACAGTTTCCTGAAAACTACTGCTAGTACAAGGAGACACTTGATGCTGTATGCTAGTGCACTTTGAGCCATTCCCGGCACTCTGGAGTGCTCTTCATTATTCCCCATTCTTTAGAAGTTGGATTTCTTAGTCTTTCAGGCATAGAGCAACTATACAAGCATTTGGTAAGCATACCAAAGACGACTGCTTCACATCATTTATTAATGGTGTCAGAAATGCATTCTGAAAAGAAAATTAAAGACTTAAATACAAAGTAAAAGGAAAGTCTTTCCACCCTGTCTATAGTAAGGCTCAGCTGAAGAGCTGAAGGCAGATACTTGTGTTTTTAAAGAACAGAGCTTAGTTGTGGTCACTGACACACTTTCAGCTCTTGCATAAGCAACCTGGTGAGCCACAGGAATCACAGCACAGAAGAATTTGACCCACTAGAGTGAACTGACTAGCAAAAAACATAGTCTTCAATTGATGTAAGACAGCGTAGCTCCAATACAGTCAATTATGATTATCACTTGATGAAATCTAAATGCTTGTTCTTCTGGAAAAACCCTGCCTCCAAACAGACCTGTGTGCATGTCTGAGGACATAGTTTATCGCTTCAGCTTTTGTTCGTAAATATCTATAAACAGACATTAGCAACTCATAGAAGATGACTGCTCAAGAGGTAAGGGACAATGTCATACAGATCTGAGTTTATGCAAACACCACCTTAGAGACAGCAATCATACAAAGCAGTACCATATGGAAGTGTCTGGAAATATTCTCCTAGTGACAATGGAGCACAAATGCCAGGAGGAAATGCAGATAACAGCATAAAAAAAAAGATAGAAATGGACTACACATTTCAGAACTACCTATAAATATCTTGCAGGTTTTGGTACAAGCCCTGTATGAACACTGCCTCAAATATCACACTGCAAGCTACCCTAAGAAAGAAAAAACAATCTTATGAGCCTGAAGTACTTCAGGGAGAATTACCACAGCTAAGTACAAAATGAAATACCTTTCAGCCATAGGAGTACGATAGCATGGAGCTTCCCTGATGTATCAGACTTTCAATATTTTACCACAAAACATGTCCATATGTTGCAGTTTCACTCAAAATAAATTATTCAAACTAATGTAATTACCACAAAAATATATCAAGAACTTTTGTCAGTCTTTTTTACCATATCAGTTATTCTTGTAGCATACCAGATGAAGGGATAAGATCAATAGTTTAAAGAAATTGATTTCTTCCACTTCCTGACAAATGCACAATATTCAGAAACTGTAGCTTACACAGACCGGGTCACATAACTACACTGAAAATGCACAGTCACAGTTAATCTTATAAAAGTCTTTGGTAATGGGACTTCAAGAAGCAGGCAGGAACAGACTGGAAACTTTCTGGGTTGTCATAATGGGACATAAAGAACTCACACTTGACATACTAGAGTTTATTTGCTAATTGGGTAGGAAAAAAATAAACCTTGCAAAATGTTTATTTTTTGGTCTGGAACACGGCTAGAGGGCCATGAAGATGTCTCAGTGTTGAATGAGAAGAACGTCCTCCTAACACTTTAGGAATGTTAGCCAACAGTTTAAAAAAAAAACAACCCACACAAAAAAAGGAGAGGGAACACATTTGCTGGTAGAGATCCTGCTAGCTTTCTGGAGAAATGAGCTCCTTCAGTTCTGAAAGAAACAGGTTTTACAGCTTGGATTCTCACCAAGCCACCTCCCAAGGTTCAGCTTCAGCATAAGAGATTTGGCCTCCATCATGCCATCCCAAGCTGCTGCTTGTTCGTTACTATGAAAATAACTACACTAGGACTTTCACTGCCTTTAAGTCCCCTGATTCACTCAAGGGCCTTGAAAAAGTCCCAGCCTTGGCTGATCAACGCAATTATTTGTTGTTGAAAAAGAAATAAATGTTATATACACAAAAAGTTGATATATGTATCTTAATGCATACGAAGCACCCAGGCATCTGCAGTCGCTAGACACACATAATGGTGCTGACAGAGGCAATGACAGTATTTGTCAACCTATGCAAAACATCACTAGACCACAGAAACTCTCCACTGACTACCTCATTAAAAGCCACCTTGTGAAGCTTGTTGAACAGCGCAAAGGATCTTTTCATCCTCGATATTACTGAAATTTCAGTTACGCAAAACAGATCGCAAGAGTTTCATCCATGCACAAGTGCTTTCTGGAATCAAAACAAATTTGCAATGGTATATATACCATTTCTTATGGTATACTCTCATTACTCCTTTCAGCTCCCTGAAACAGATGTCAAGCCCAATCATTCCCAAGAGGCGAGGCACGCCACCATCCTGGATGAGGTTCAAAGTGGAAGACAAACCAGCTAGCTGTCTTCAGGCTGTGAGTGCTGGCTGCACACCAGGGCCAGCACTGCTGCACGGTCACAGAAAGTAGACCTGAAAAGGGGCAGAAGCACCTTCTGCTTGGGCCTCCGATTCTTCAGTCCCCCAGGACTCCTGAGCCCCTTGCTGAAGGGAAGAGACAGAGGAAAGCAGCAATAAAGGCAAGCAGAAGTATGCATAGGGAAGAATACAACTGTCAGGGAATTGACCAAGGAAACAAAGGCTGAGAGGTGTGGGGGCAGTGGAGAGGAAGAAGGGGAGATGATGAGCAATCAAGAGGGCCATTGGTATAGACCACTCAACAGAGATATGCCAACTGCATTCCTGGAACATCTCATTAAATCTATCATGCTCTTTCCCAATAGGTCATCTATATCATCCTTTCTGCAAGTTAAGACAATGACTTGTCCTACTCCTTGCCACTGGTTGTTGTGTACTGTCACACCTTTAGAGATTGTACAGAGCAATTATAAGCAGTTATCTCTGTAAGGATCCATATGTATAATAACAAAATAACCTGTAGCTTCTAATACCCAATCACAACTAAAATGGATACATTTTGTGAAAGGGATTAAAAGTGTTTTCTGACAAGACTCTGGAAATGCACTCATCTTTTTCAAAGTTAATGGAAAAACAACAAAAAAGGTAGGTGTCTGCGCTTGTGTATGTGCGCACTTTCCATATGTGCCTATCTATATTCCAGATGCTCTACCGTTTTCTGAAAGTTCTTTCCCCAAGATATTTGAAATGATGGAATGAAATTGCCGTTAGTGATATGTGGAAAGATACTTTCAAGATAATACATTTCTGTATGTAGAAATGAGCATGAAGACTGAGAAACTATTTGATCCTTGTCAAATCAAACTATTTGGAATAAACAAAGCTGTGACATATTCCACACACATTCTTAAATTCAAGTCTGTAAAAAAGACAGTTTTGCAAATCCGAAGCTAGCCAAATTTCCAACTTCCAATTATGTTTCATGGTGCTGTTTGGATATAGATACCTTTAGCTGCAGATCTGCCATAAGAAAATAGTGGGTAAAAACTCTCTATTGTAAAATCAATCTGTATAATGCATCAGTATTTTTATATTTTTCTAATTTGGGTTTCAGAAGCTGTTCCTAAGAAACTCTGTCAGAAGTGTAATCACCTGCAATGCTTAAATGTTCAGCTTCACCCACACTTAACTGCTGTTATTGAAGCAGCTCTCCCACTTCTTCCCTTACTGCAGACAATTTTTTTGATCTACTTAAAAAAGAAAACAAACAACAAACCTTGTATTTAACTAAAAATAATTAGAGAACAAAACAGGTCATTAAAAACAGATCCAGCGAAAGACTCTTCCAGTCAGATTTAAATTATACAATGCCATTCTATAAACAGAATTCCATCTGTCTGGTGGCAAGATAGTCTACACAGTCTACATCCAGAACATTATGAATGCTCAGTTATTCAATAATTTGATGCCAATGCTTAATTTTTAACTCTAATAGCTAATTTCGGTCTTTCATCCTATTACGTATAATATTACTCAAGTTGCAATGACAAGCCAGGTGAGTTGGCCTGACTTGCTTTATTGATATTCTTGGATGCATAAAACTGCATTCACATACCCACCATAGCCAGGCAGACAGAACTCATCCAGTAGGAAACAGTTTTACAGCACAGCTCTTACAAAGGTGCCACACAATTTCTTTGGACATGAATCTCTTAATGTTACCTGTGCAAAAGTATTTGGTTTAATCCCGCTGTCAAAGCATCCTCTACAGTTAATGGAGGCACTTTCAGAAGGTGACCCATCTATTTGTAAAACAGGTGTGCAACAGAGGCAGGATGAATTATTATTTGCTTCTTTCTAGTGATAACAGCAGGGGTCTACATAGTTTGAGAAGCTGAGCACCTTCTCAAGGCACTAGATAATTAGCTAGATAAAATTTTAGATCTCCTAACTTTAATCCAACTCTCAGAGCTTAAAGCCAGACTGGCATATTTTAAAAAAAAAAATTCATACTTTCTTTCAGGGTCTTCACTAACCATCTTTTCCTTTGACTTGCTTTACACTCAAAACCTTCAATGAATGGTCAGTACTAAAGATAAACTGAAGATCTAAAGTCAGTTAGTGCCATACAAATGATATCATATATTTGCTTACTTCAAAACCACCACTGTTACCACAGACAAAACCAACAGATGTTCAAATCATATTTCATACTGAAAAAAAAAACTATTGCGTGGCCTCATATGTGCAGCTTTGTAACTCTAAGCCGTGACTACAGTATGTATGGCACATCCATGACAGCTGTAATACAGCTTGAGCAGGTAGCTATTTTGGTGGCAACTTAACAAGAAGAACTTCAGTGAATGGTAAGTATCCATGCAGTTGTTCAGAGGCTCCAGGAGGGTAGTACCTCTGTGCTTTCCCTTTGCCAAAGTCAAAACAACGGGAGCTTCACAGCAGTTTATACGCATTTTGTCTTCCCTAAAATTATTACAGGTAGCCTTGTTGTGCATCTTCACTTGTAACTACTTTTGCACTCCTAAATGCCGAGGCTACGCACCAGGTCTCCAAATAGTTTTCAGAATCAAGTTATTCCCAAATAACTTGCATGGTGTTGTGCAGGAGGAACAACCATCATTCCCCTACAAGAAATCTGGTAAGTAGGAGGAAGAGAATGATAGAACCAATGCACAGAAAGAATCATCATCACTTAAACATGCAGATGGTGCAATAAGGTTCTTACTTGCTGAAGTGGTGAGCGATGAATTTACTGCAGAGTAGCAAGCAGATGAGAAAAGTCTGTTTTCCCAGTACTCTCATTCCGCTTAAGTACCTGCTTTTAACAAGAACTGTACCTACCCAAGCAATCATTTGAATGAATTGAAGACAGATTTCAAGCTAACATTCTATTTCACTGACTGATGGTGAGAAAGGCAAAGAACAGGCTGAAGCCACTTTTTAAAGCTGAATTTTATGAAAGTTTAGGAAAATTTATGTTATGTGAAAGCATATTTGATGTTATTTTTGCTGTGTACCAAACTTTGCACATGCTATTACAGGCAAAATTTCTTAAATACAAACAAAAAAGGTGTTTTACAATAAAACGCTCTCTTTTGTCATTTAAAATAAATAACTTTCTATGTTAAAAGCATTTTAAATGTAAAACAAGACAGCTTTGTTTCATAATGACCGTAATGACAGTCTGACCTGAAGAGCACTCCCTATGGGGATGAGAGAGTACTCCCCTACCCACAGTTTTTCAGACTTAAAAGTCAGAAAGTAACAGTTCCAATGGCAGATTCAGCTCATACTCAGGGGGCGGTGGAAAGGATAAAATCAATGAACAGCAATCATGTTAGTCACCCCAATCCTGTTGAAGTTCAGTCCTACGAAACCCAGAGGCAAAAGTCTGCATGGCCAACTAATAATTTTCATACTTTCAAGACTAGTTTAAACAACTTTGATAGACAGTCTGGCACATGAGAATCATATGAAAGAAAAATATATTAAAACATGTATTTTGCATTGGAGTTCGAATTGAAATCATTGACAGGATGGCACACCACTGTCTCACTTTATCTACATGCCAGGGCAAATCCTGACATGACTCCCAGTTCAAGGCAGAGCCCTCCATGAAGTCGGACACTATACAATATATGAACAGTTTCTGAGTTATGTAACGCTCGTTTTGTTTTCCAGTCTCCTCTTCAAATTTTTGAGGTCAGTTCGTTTTACATGAATAACTCTTCTTTTGGAGTGAATGAAAATGTTCATTTCTGAATGACTGAAGGATCAGATTAAAATGTATTGCTTTGCAGCAGCAGAAAGTTCTAACAAAATTCAAGGTTGTGGAAAAGGCAAAATCAGGGATAACAGAATTCTGCATTTTCTTTGAAAAACTTAAAAGTGAGGAAGAATATTCTCACAGTGGCTTTCCTCTCTGCATGGCCCACTGAAGTGCAGTGTGGCAGCTGGGAAGAAAGGAAGATTTGTCTTCGATGTCATGTTATTAGAAGGGTGACCCTAAGATGTACAAAAGGAGAGTTTAGCTGGAGAAGATGAGAAATTGTCAAGCAACCTGTAGATACTACTAGCCATTTACTAGCAATTATGGACTGAAGCTGTTGGCAGAAGTTTAACAGTCTGAGAAGAGATGTCGAGTCAGCAAAATACAGGCATGAAACAAGAAGCAGATTCAATCCCAAGCATCTCTTCTGAGCACCTCTGTACTAGGTGGGAAAGGAGGGCAACACCAGTAGGGGTGCTGACAGTGCCTCAGAAACTTCTGATGCCTGGAGCATCTCAGGTATGGGGAAGCACACACAGTCCCCGAGAGGCTGCTGTGCACAACCATTGAAGTTCAACAGAATCCTTTATCTGATCAGGCACAGAATAAAGCTGTGCATCCCCTGCATCCACTGGCTAGCATCAAGAGCACTTGCACCAGATGAGTCATTGTCGGGTACCCAGCCTGTTGAGATGGAAGTCAGAGATGGGGAGCAGAATGAAGCCCCCATAATCCAAGGGGAAATGGTTAGCGACCTGCTACGCCACTTAGATGCACACAAGTCTACGGGGCCAGATGGGATCCACCCAAGGGTACTGAAAGAGCTGGCGGAAGTGCTCACCAAGCTACTTTCAACCATTTGTCAGCAGTCCTGGCTAACCAGGGAGGTCCCAGTTGACTGGAGGCTAGCAAATGTGATGCCCATCTACAAGAAAGGCCAGAAGGAGGATCCAGGGAACTACAGGCCTGCCAGTGTTACCTCGGTGCTGGGGAAGGTTACAGAACAGATAGTCCTGAGTGGCATTACACGGCACATACAGGACAACCAGGTGATCAGGCCCAGTCAGCATGGATTTATGAAAGGCAGGTCCTGCTTGACTAACCTCATCTCCCTCTATGACAAGGTGACCCGCTTACTGGATGAGGGAAAGGCTGTGGATGTTGTCTACCTAGACTTTAGTAAAGCCTTTGACACCATTTCCCACAGCATTCTCCTAGAGAAACTGGCTGCTTATGGCTTGGATGGACGTACAATTTGCCGGGTAAAAAACTGGCTGGATGGCCGAGCCCAAAGAGTTGTCGTGAACAGACTTAAATACAGTTGGTGGCCGGTCACAAGTGGTGTTCCCCAGGGCTCATTACTGGGACCAGTTCTCTTTAATATCTTTATCAATGAGGGGATCGAGTGCACCCTCAGTAACTTCGCAGATGACACGAAGCTCAGCGGGAGTGTTGATCTGCTGGAGGGTAGGAAGGCTCTGCTGAGGGATCTGGACAGGCTGGATTGATGGGCTGAGGCCAACTGTATGAGGTTCAACAAGGCCAAGCGTCAGGTCCTGCACTTGGGGCACAACAACCCCATGCACTGCTACAGGCTTGGGGAGGAGTGGCTGGAAAGCTGCCTAGCAGAAAAGGACCTGGGGGTGCTGATCAGCGGCCCACTGAATATGAGCCAGCAGTGTGCCCAAGTGGCTAAGGCAGCCAACAGCATCCTGGCTTGTATCAGAAATTGTGTGGCCAGCAGGACTAGGGAAGTGAACGTCCCTTTGTACTTGGCACTGGTGAGGACGCACCTTGAATACTGTCTTCAGTTTTGGGCCCCTCACTACAAGAAAGATGTTGAGGTGCTGGACCAAGTCCAAAGAAGGGCAACAAAGCTGGCGAAGGGTCTAGAGCACAAGGCTGATGAGGAGTGGCTGAGGGAACTGGAGTTGTTTAGTCTGGAGAAAAGGAGACCTTATCGCTCTCTACAACTACCTGAAAGGAGATCATAGTGAGGGGGGTGTCGGTCTCTCCTCCCACGTAACAAGCCGTAGGACAAGAGGAAATGGCCCCAAGTTGCTTCAGGGGAGTTTTAGATTGCACATTAGGAAAAATTTCTTCACCAAAAGGGTTATGAAGCACTGGAACAGGCTGCCCAGGGAAGTGGTTGAGTTGTCATCCCTGGAGGTATTTAAAAGATGTGTAGATATGGTGCTTATGGACATGGTTTAGTGGTGGACTTGGCAGTGTTAGGTTTACAGTTGGAGTAGACGATCTTAAGGGTCTTTTCCAACCTAAATGATTCTATGATTGTATCCAGGCAAAACTTATAATGCTCCATGTACCATCTCTAATGGAACTCAAGAACTGTTATGACCTACAACTTCCAACACTCTTTGGAGACTTTTTACCTGATTTCAGAAATGCTATGTTGTCCCTCACCGATACAGGCTGGGACAAACACTTCCAAAGAAAAATAAGTCTTACATGAGGCTTCTACATATAATTAATTTAATTTTCAGCAGTGCACACTCTCTGGTGGTTCCCATTCATCTGACAGCACAAGGAACCATAAAAGTCACTACATGTGAGAAACTTGCAAGTTACCTACCACCATCCATCTGAGGTGTGCCTGCATGCAGCTGTGTGCACCTGCACGTGTGTATGCACACACGCATTTAAGGCATCTACATGAATTGTAGTGTTCCAACAGCCACTCTTTTTTTTAGGGACAACGCTAAGCACAATTAGTTTCAGTCAACACTGTCGCTTACCTGTTTTACTTCCAAGCAGTTAAACAACACTGAGTTTTTCCACAACAAAACTGATATTGTAATGTAAGGTCATAGATTAACACTGATACAATGAAAGCTGACAGAAAGGACTAAAAAGCCAAGGAGCTAGCATTCAAGTTATTGATTAGTAGATACTGAAACACTCTTTATATAGCTTAGTCAGGCTAAATGGATGCAATTTACGCACAAATTTCACTGTCCAATAATGACAATATTTTTTTCCAGCCATTCAGTCACATGCACTTCTCTTACAAGCTATACAAACAAATTGTTACCTGAATCATTTCCAGCACCCCTGGAAAACAGTAGATTTGATGCAAGACTTGTAATCTTCATTCGCCACTTCTATACCAAAAACTATGCCTACAACAGCAAATAAATTTTCTCAATCTGCCTGTTAGCTAGGAATTCAACTTCTATCCTTCAACTCCCCCAACTGTTCTGTCCCTTGCACAGTTCATCAAAAAGACAAATGAACTGATTAGTCACAGCATGGAGATGTAGAATAATTTCACAAGATTTCTGCTTATCTTTAGTCATTCAGATTTCTCCTTGGCTGGACTTAAAGTAGCTAACACCATAAGGACAGATTTAAAAAACAGTAAAAATATGTGAAGACCTTCACCTTGCCCAAACTGTGCTAAAGTACCGTAAAAGGAAGGTGTAGGATGAAATCTCGCAAAGACAAACAGCAGTCATCTGTTTCTGCTTCACTCTTCCTTCAGATCTACTATTTACAGGCATTTGCCTTGAGTGGCAGGAGAGCAATCTCTTACTGTTTTTCACCAAATTAAAAATATTCTGTGTTGAAGGCAATCTCTACAGCATTCTGCAGCACAGACTGGCCATAATACAGTGAAGAGTGGCTGCACTGTGATTATGGAATTCTAATTCTGTAAAGAGTTTGTGTCTACTGAACAGCCTATGATAAATCTGATGTTGAACAAACTGAAGTTTTTCCAATGCTAGAACCTTTCTTTACTCAGAAGATAAATGGAAAAAAGTCTTCAAACCTCCCAAAATGAAGGGAGAGAAGAGGCAGAAAAGATTATGAAACAAACAGATTAAATGACCAATAACACATTAAGGAACTGGAACGAAACAAATGTGACAACAATTTTTAACAATGGTTATGAGAGACATCTGGAGAATCGGAGGACTGTACGCTTGCTCTATATTGCTGAAGTCATTTAAAGCTCTAAGAATAGTGGTCACTGGCGGCGTTCCCCAGGGCTCAGTTCTGGGGCCAGTGCTGTTCAATATCTTTATAGATGATCTAGACGTAGGGATTGAGTGCACCCTCAGTAAATTTGCAGATGACACCAAGCTGGGTGGGAGTGTCGATCTGCTGGAGGGTTGGAAGGCCCTACAGAGGGATCTGGACAGGTTAGATAGATGGGCCGAGACCAACGGCATGAGGTTCAACAAGAACAAGTGCCGGGTCTTACACTTCGGCCACAACAACCCCACGCAGCGCTACAGGCTGGGGGAAGAGTGGTTAGAAAGCGGCCCGGCGGAAAGAGACCTGGGGGTGCTGATCGACAGCCGGCTAAACACGAGCCAGCAGTGTGCCCAGGTGGCCAAGAAGGTCAATGGCATCCTGGCCTCTATTAGGAATTGTGTAGCCAGCCGGTCTAGGGAAGTGATCGTCCCTCTGTACTCGGCACTGGTGAGGCCGCACCTTGAATACTGTGTCCAGTTCTGGGCCCCGCACTTCAAGAAAGATGTTGAGGTGTTGGAGCGAGTCCAGAGGAGGGCGACCAAGCTAGTGAAGGGTCTGGAGGGTCTGACCTATGAGGAACGGCTGAGGGAGCTGGGGTTGTTTAGCCTGGAGAAGAGGAGGCTCAGAGGTGACCTTAATTGCAGTCTACAACTACCTGAAGGGAGGTTGTAGTGAAGTGGGAGTTGGCCTCTTCTTCCAGGCAACTAGCGATAGGACAAGAGGACACAGCCTCAAGCTTCGCCAGGGGACGTTCAGGTTGGACATTAGGAAGAATTTATTTTCAGAAAGGGTCATTAGCCATTGGAATGGGCTGCCCAGGGAGGTGGTGGAGTCACCATCTCTGGAGGTGTTTAAAAAAAGACTGGACATGGCACTTAGTGCCATGGTCTAGTTGACATAGTGATGTCAGGGCAACGGTTGGACTCGATGATCCCAGAGGTCTCTTCCAACCTGGTTGATTCTGTGATATTCTGTGAATAGCATCTCTGGATATATGGATACGTATGACAGCCTGGGAAGTTTCTCAAATCTGCCAATTCACTATTGTAAAGATATGAATATGTGGATAAAACAAACTTTAACAAGCATGAGTCTCAAGCATGAAATATGGTCTTCCAACGGCCACATGCCGTTGTGGATGACTAACACATCTTGCTAATCATCATTATTCTGTTTCGGCTGTGACTAGGGAAAAACACAATAAAATGGTCTTACTAGGTATTCAATACAGTTAAAACACATGGTTCATTTGGTTAGCGTTCAAGGACTGCTTCTTCCGAGCTCAAGATCAGAGCATCCCAACAGGTAGGAAGTCAAGGAAGGGTACCAGGAGACCTGCATGGTTAAACAGGGAACTGCTGGGCAAACTCAAGTGGAAGAAGAAGGTGTACAGATCGTGGAAGGAGGGGCTGGCCACTTGGGAGGAATATAAGTCTGTTGTCAGAGGATGTAGGGAGGCAACTAGGAAAGCTAAGGCCTCCTTGGAATTAAACCTTGCAAGAGAGGTCAAGGACAACAGAAAGGGCTTCTTCAAATACATTGCAGGTAAAGCCAACACTAGAGGCAATGTAGGCCCACTGATGAATGAGGTGGGGGTCCTGGAGACAGAGGATAAAAAGAAGGCGGAGTTACTGAATGCCTTCTTTGCCTCTGTCTATACTGCTGGAGGCTGTCCTGAGGAGCCCCGGACCTCTGAGGCCCCAGAAGAAGTCAGGATAGAGGAGGAATCTGTCTTGGTTGATGAGGGCTGGGTCAGGGACCAATTAAGCAACCTGGATGTCCATAAATCCATGGGCCCTGATGGGATGCACCCGCGGGTGCTGAGGGAGCTGGCGGAAGTCATTGCTAGGCCACTCTCCATCATCTTTGCTAAGTCATGGGCAACAGGAGAGGTGCCTGAGGACTGGAGGAAAGCGAATGTCACTCCAGTCTTCAAAAAGGGCAGGAAGGAGGACCCGGGTAACTATAGACCAGTCAGCCTCACCTCCATCCCTGGAAAGGTGATGGAGCAACTTGTTCTTGATGCTGTCTCTAGGCACATCAAGGATAGGGGGATCATTAGGGGCACTCAGCATGGCTTCACCAATGGGAAGTCTTGCTCAACCAACTTGATAGCCTTTTATAAGGATGTTACCCAGTGGATAGATGATGGTAAAGCTGTGGATGTGGTCTATCTCGATTTCAGTAAAGCGTTTGACACGGTCTCCCACAGCATCCTCGCAGCTAAACTGGGGAAGTGTGGTCTGGATGATCGGGTAGTGAGGTGGATTGTAAACTGGCTGAAGGAAAGAAGCCAGAGAGTAGTGGTCAGCGGGACAGAGTCCAGTTGGAGGTCTGTGTCTAGCGGAGTTCCGCAAGGGTCGGTTCTGGGACCAGTTCTATTCAATATATTCATTAATGACTTGGATGAGGGATTAGAGTGCGCTGTCAGCAAGTTCGCTGATGACACAAAACTGGGAGGAGTGGCTGAGATGCCGGAAGGCTGCGCAGCCATTCAGAGAGACCTGGACAGGCTGGAGAGTTGGGCGGGGAGAAATTTAATGAAATATAACAAGGGCAAGTGTAGAGTCCTGCATCTGGGCAAGAACAACCCCATGTACCAGTACAAGTTGGGGACAGACCTGTTGGGGACCAGCGTAGGGGAAAGGGACCTGGGGGTCCTAGTGGACAGCAGGATGACCATGAGCCAGCAGTGTGCCCTTGTGGCCAAGAAGGCCAATGGCATCCTGGGCTGTATTAGAAGGGGTGTGGTCAGCAGGTCAAGAGAGGTTCTCCTCCCCCTCTACTCTGCCCTGGTGAGGCCGCAGCTGGAGTATTGTGTCCAGTTCTGGGCCCCTCAGTTCAAGAAGGACAGGGAACTGCTAGAGAGAGTCCAGCGCAGAGCCACGAAGATGATTAAGGGAGTGGAACATCTCCCTTATGAGGAGAGGCTGAGGGAGCTGGGTCTCTTTAGCTTGGAGAAGAGGAGACTGAGGGGTGACCTCATTAATGTTTATAAATATGTAAAGGGCAAGTGTCAAGAGGACGGAGCCAGGCTCTTCTCAGTGACATCCCTTGACAGGACAAGGGGCAATGGGTGCAAGCTGGAGCACAGGAGGTTCCACTTAAATTTGAGGAAAAACTTCTTTACTGTAAGGGTGACCGAACACTGGAACAGGCTGCCCAGAGAGGTTGTGGAGTCTCCTTCTCTGGAGACATTCAAAACCCGCCTGGACGCGTTCCTGTGTGATATGGTCTAGGCAATCCTGCCCCGGCAGGGGGATCGGACTAGATGATCTTTCGAGGTCCCTTCCAATCCCTAACATTCTGTGATTCTGTGATTCTGTGATTCATAAGCAGCACCATGGCAAACTATTTAAACAGCCTGTCTGTTAAGTATTTATTGTATTCATTCACAAACAGCAAACATAACCAGTTCACAAAATAGGGACTGACAGGAGGAAGAAAGTAAGATTCATTGGGCTACTTATTTAAAAAATAAAGATCAACAGCTCTAATTTAGAAGGTCATCTGCAAGGCAAATACATCTAATATGATTGTTTCCATCACAAATGATGTTTGATCTTTTCTAAAGTCATGCAAAAAAAAGAATGTGAAGAGGTTAAAATATTTTGGTTTGTTGTTTTTTTTTTTTTTTTTAATACATAAGTGTTGCAAGAACAATAAAAACAGACTAGTATAGATCAAACCAGCTGAAATCACTTTACAGTAACACAGGCTATTGTCTTTTACCCAGACAAGCTGAAGATTCAAATGGTCAAGAAGAAACTGTGGTGCTGAGGAGGAGGGGAAGGTGGAGGAGGAGATGACCGAGGTTGTTTTGTCGTTTGAAATTAATGATTCTCTGGAAATACAAGGGTATTCTCTTTATGCTACTGCCAGTCAAATCAACTCTGTGAGCAAGTTTTTATAGTCATGAATATAAGTGTCTTCACTCAGTTTTATTCCTGTTCCACCTACTTTTGAACACCTATAATCGAATTATGCATAGAGGTGGGATTTGAATTTCAACTCAAAAAATAATTTACCTGCATATTTATTATGGAAGTATTATGGAGATTGAGATGGGTTTCACCTCTACAAGAGTCAGAGCAGAAAACATGCCAGTGAATTTTAGGGTCTCTCTTTCACTGCAGATTTTCCATTACACGTTGACCCAATCTGGAAATTGATTACTGATCTTACTTAGCATTTATCGATTATTAATTTTAACTACCAATCCAAATTCTGTTCTTGTCTGCAGTTAAGATATTCTTGAATTAAATTGCCGTGAAAGGAGAATCAGATGCAATGAATTTACCGGCCTTCCTCTCCTCTGCAGCAAACAAAATTAATTTATTATTGCCTTTTTAGTGTCAGAAGTGTTGCTCCAATATTACCAGTTACTTGCTGTTCTAACAGTATTTTCTTAAGACTAGACCTGGCTTCCTCTTTCAACTCAAGTTAATCCCCTGACAGTTAGCTAACAAACCAGTGCATAGTGAACAGTGTGCTCCATAAGCATTTACAGCTTCCATCAGGCTGCAAAGCATCCCAGAAAAAAAAAGGTAGGGGCGAGAGGGGAAGAAAAACACCCACCTTTATTATGCTTCTTCATCTGATCACCTGAAACCTAAAGTCATTAAACAAAATCATTAGTCATCTCCTAAATGATCATCAGTAGCTACACCATAAAGTCTTGCTTCCCACTACAAAATCAACTTTGCAGCCTTTCCCTTCTTAATTTTACTAAGCTAATCAGCCAGAAAATCATGAGGGTTTGAAAAGAACACAGAGAGATGGATCACTTGCTGCCCCTACAGCACAAGGCAGGGAGGGAGGCTGGGGTGGGCAGGCATCAGTCAAGCTAGCAGCTAAAAACATTAATGCATATGTATCTCACAGGTCTCTGAACTTAAGTTATGATAACGATGTCAGAGTTCTCAACATGCTTTGTGTTCAGTTTTAGCAAATCATTACTGCACAATATGGAAAGCTGACAAGCAAATATTCTCCATCAGGAAAACAAACATCTGTAAAGCACTGTATAACAGATCCGAATTGTGGTTCATTAATCTAGAAAACATGTCAATAGGTTAGAAAAAAATCAGTACTCATCCACAGCAGACTTCGTCTTGAGGCCTTATAAGCCTTACCAAGACATCCATTTTCTCTGCAGAAGTATAAAGCTACGTAATGCCACCACATCAAAAAAAAAAAAAAAAATCAACGTGTGCCAAAAGAATTGAAATAATTTCTGGCCCAAATCATGTTCTTAAAATGCTCTCGTTGGTCCACAATGTTAGACTGGTGTAGGACACCTAACAAATCAGAAACAGCAAACACCATCTTGCATATGTAGAGAATCTGAAAGAGGTACTTTTTCAAGTTTGAACAAAATTCAAACAACTAATCTCCAAAGAATATAAGCAGCTAGAAGGTCTCATTATGAACTGAAAGTTGCATAATTTATGGTCAGCCTTCCACAGAAGGAGTATGAAAGTCCTCTCCTTTCAACACAGTATTAAATTTTTTTTACAGCTGAACACAAAATAAAATCACATAGCACATTCTTTCGTACTGGCAGCGTACCTCCATTAACAAGGATTATTTAAAGAAAAATCAATATGAATATTATTTCAGAAGTACTTTAAGATAATACTACACTTCTTATTACATGGATATTCATTAAGATCTCACACACTTTTTTATTTCCATTCATTCATGAGTGCAAAATTGTTCATTGAAAGTCATTTGTTTAGATTAAATCGGAATTCCTGCATTTCATTTCTGAGCTAACCCCAACTTCTTTACATAAATTTGTTACCTACTACTGTCAACATTTGAGTTTTTTAATAAATGAACAAATGTTAACAAGCAACTCACAATTTGTGGTGACTGATCTGATTGACTGACCCCCTTCAGTCACATGATGCTATGATGCCTCATTAGAAAACATAAAATCAAGACACTTGTATAACATTTTTGTTTATGCAGTATTCAGTTCTGCTGCAGTCTGCGGAGCAATCAGGGTCATCTTCATGAATAAAACCACACTCAACTGAGTATTTTAAGATGCAGTATCAGTTCCCAAAGACAGCGAACCTGGCAGACACGGATATGCTTTAAAGATCAAAAGACTGAAAATAAGTAACAATATTGGTGTGTTCATGATGATCTGAATTGAGAAGAAACTATGAATACTTGCAAGAAGGAAAAATTATTGGGGCGGGGGCGGGGGACGACGACCCTGTATTAGAATGATGTCTCTTCCTTAAACACAAGCAACTGCTTTTTTTCACGATGTCTGGAGAGAGGCCAGAGGAGAGATGCATCACATGTTCCTAGTGAGGAGAGTTTGGGGAAAAGGACTGTGGAGATGACATCAGTTCTGAGGTAAAGTTGCAGTTCTGGCATCTTATCTGTGGCATATGGATGCTCACAGCAAGGTCTGCATCGGAGCAAAAGACTATACATTTGTTGAAGGGCTTAAATTTTAATGTTGTTGTTTTTGAGGCTTGTGCACTATAAATCTTGGACTTGCTTTTACCACTGCTTTCTCCCCCTCAAAAAGGCATGATAAATAGATGGTAAACTGTCAAAGGGCAGAACGTTTTATATTTTTTTTCCTCAAAGGGGTTCCCATTTTCCTTATCTTTTATTTTACATTTTATGGCTCTTGAGTTCTAGGATGTATAACCACCTATGTGAAAGGAGGACAACTTCTAAGCTACAGCATTAGGTTGTTCAGGTGATTACTTCACTTGTGTCAGAATTAGCATACAGTTCCGACCATGTAATTTGCTGGTTCACATCAAACGATTTCTCTCCTATTATCCCTTGCAGATGAAATACAAAGAGATAAAAGCTTTGGCTGCTACAGATTGAATGGTCCCTTTCAAAATCCTATTGTTGTACGGTCTAACTTAGAATTACGTCACAAGGAAAGCAACAACACCTCAGCAATCTATTCTCAGGGCAACAGATGCAAATATTGATGGTCCCCAACAGTCCATGTGTTTCAACCGACAGTAACCTGTGACAGTAACGACACCATTTTTGCATTCGTTCTATAACCAAAAGATACATTTGTATGTGTATTGGTATAGAATTACATAATCACTCTTCCATCCTTCTGTTTTAAACATTATATAGTCTAAGAAATGGAACAAATATAAAGTTGACCAAAAAACCCACACTTGAAAACAGTCTTGGATAGCTCATTCTCAATGATCTTTCCCACTGCATCATGCTAACAGATCTTAAAAAGAACACAGCTAACCAGGAAAAAAGAAGTAGGCTTCCATGTGCATGACAGCAACCTTCCTACACACTCCATTAAACTCAAGGGAAATGTCAATCTGTCCTTAAGACGTACAGTCCTCAAAAGTTACAGTACATTTGGGCTGCTCTGAAGCACGCTGCTAGCCGAGATACCACTCTGAGCAGAATCTTCCCTGCTAACCCTGTCACAACAAAACATGCATTTACCTTCCAAAACAGATCTCATTTCCTAGGTCAGGAAGAGCTAGGAAAGTGTCACAAGCAACGAACGGCAGTCTTGGAACAGCGCAAGGAAGTATGCTTTTCTTGCCTTGTTCGGATGAGTTTCTAGAGGTTTAAAAGCTAACACAGAGAGACTCTCAGAAATTACATCCTGTGCACGTTTGCCAAAAGAGGGGTCACTCTGAAAGACCTTTCTTAACACTGAGATACAAAAGTAAGGCAAAGGTGGCCACCAGAAAACAACATGCTTCCACAACACAAAAATTCCTAAATTAAATTCTTAATGATTCACCAGCTCAGATCTCACAGAGCTGCTAGCTCAGACTCCAAAGAACACGGAAGAAGAAAAAAAATCCTCATAAACTAGAGACGAGTTTAGTTTTTAAAAGCAGGAACCAGTAAGTTAAAATGGATTTTCTGGTGATTACTGACTAGCTGAGGACACTGATAACGCAAGGCCAAATGAAGGATCACTAACAATAAATATTAGAGTATTTCCAAGGTATCAATGGTTGTAAAAGCTGTCATTCTTACCCATTTTTTTTTTAAATGGAGGAGATAGGGAAACCATAAATACTGAAAAAGACATTAGACAAACCCAGAACCAAAAGCAGCACCACCATCTGGAAATACACAGAACATTTCGTTACCCTTCATCAGAATGAGCATCACTAAACAGAACACTCCTTGTGAAATTAGTGATTGGTCAGATAACAAAGGTCTGCTTATTGTGAAGAGAGGAAGCATAGCAAGAATGCCTGAATGAAGAAGCCAACAGCAAATAAGCAAGTTTATAGGTTTAAATTCTGCTTCATTGTGAAAGCACAAGGGAGTACGTGTTCTTTTTTTTTATGCAATCCTAACTCCTACTAATGGTTCATATGTGTTGTACATACATAGATGAAAATAATATTCAAATCTTTGCACATTTTTCCACACAATGTGTAGTGTCAAAAGATCACTTTCCCAAAGCCCAGCCAAACTTCTGGCTAGCAGAAGACCACAGAAGAATCATTCAGGTATACTGTGATAAAGCCAGCTCAATTTGTTGGACTATAAACAAAACTAGGGCTGGGGATGACTTTTTTTTAATTTCTTGATTGACCTTTTCAGACAATATTCAGGAAGATAAAACTTCTTTGATTTGAGTGACTGAAAGGGATAGCCAGTCCTTCCAAGCAAGTACTTCGACTTCCACAGATGGGGCACATGCTAGAGCAAATAGTGAGGTTTTTTTCACTGACCACCATTCATAATTGGTGGTCTTTTCAAATGTGGCTATTTAGTATGTGAGCAAGCATTTAAACATCTGTTACTGGTAGAATTCTGCCTATGAAACCATGTCCATTACAATCCCTTACACAATACTGTGCATACTTGGACACACACCTAAAGATACAGTGGAATGAACACGTATTTGCTTCTCGTACCACAGGGCTTTGGTAAACTTACCTGCCCTCCATCCAGAATCATATAGGCTTATTACACAGTCAAACTCTGGGAAATGCTTTTAACTGAATTGGAAAATACTTATTCAATTTCAGAGGTATTGTCTCTGTAACAAGCTAGAAGAATGACTTTGTTACATCCAACCCCTTGCAGACTACTGCAATGTTTTTCAAGTATGACAATTGTCATATTAACACAAATGATACCATTACTTTCAACTCCTAAAAGTTCTATCTGCAAAAAACTTTTTCAGTATTCTTAAAAGTACTTACTTGAAGAGTGATTCATTTTCTCCATTAGAAATATATTTTTTTAATTAAAAAAGATAACCAAAACCAATGACAAAAATGCGTAGTGGCTGACAGAAGAAATAACAATTCTCTAATATAATTTTTCATTATTAATAGCTCCTTTTTAAGTACAAGAAAGCTGTGAAAATTACACACAATGATAATCTATTAATTCCAGATATTGAAAACTGCTGCAGCACTCCTTCTACAGAAAAAAGGTAACAGCTCAATTTACTGACAGAACAATGCATTGAGTACACAGACTAATAAGAGTACAGAGATAATGCAATACTCTGCAATGACTAACTACTCTTTCACTGCCCACTGTAAGTACTGAGTTTTGATTTATATAATATACATTCTCCCTTTCGCTTCCAAGTTAATTAAAACTTGAGCAGATAGACACTGACCTGTGCATTATGTTGAATGCATGATATCACAAGCATCCTATTAATCAGCTTGCAGATTAACTACAGTTAGATTTAAATACAGTATCACTAGGACATACAATCCAGGTATGCACTAGCAAGTAGTGCAGTGCAGTAGGAGCACACCAGTGCTACAGACAGCGGCAACATGCTGCTATCAAGACGCAAACCTCTTGCAGGCTCATGTCAGATGAGCCCTGATCTGGTCCTGTGAACTGAACGTTCACAAAAGGTTAGAGTGTATTAAGTGCTCCTGAACCTGCATCTTCTGGTTCAGCTACATTCGGTCTGCTCTGTGCACTCCAAGAATGCTCCTTGATGCAAAGCAAAGCACAATGAGAGGGAATAACTGCGACATTTGTTTCACAGAAGTCACTCCCGATCCCAATTACAACCTCAGTGTAGATGCACCCACAAATTGCCTTTTAAAAATGGGAATGGTGCAATACAATGTTACAAACAAAATCTCAGTGCTTCAGTAACTGGAAATATGTAAATACAAGCCATTATCAGTAGTTTAGTTAAGTTCATATTTAGAAGAAGAAGAAAAGCTTGTGTCAAACTTTCATATAATACAGTTATGACTTAGATATTACTGATTTTTACTAAAAACCAAGTAATATGTTTATTTATAGAGGTAGCAGGGCAGCTTCTTCCACAGAAACAAGCACTAACATATTCCTGAAAGAAGGTGGCTACGATAGTGTTAGCTTCTCTGACATGACTGTCCACAAGTGTTGACAGCTAAACGTTTTGTCCACAGCTGATTGAATCAACAAACCTATTTTCCACCATGGCATGATGGAAACAATGCCACAGTCATACACATAAGCCATTGTAAAAAATGCATATTTTACCATGTGTTTTCTGAGACCTAGTGAAGCAGGCGCTGAGTTTGCAGTTCAATGCAAAACTCCTGGCTGCAGTAGAACAACGGTTTTGCCACAAATCCCAGTTATAGAGGGATTTGAACAACTGTCTGTAAAACAAAACTCAAAACTCATTTTCTAACAAGAATCAAATGTCAACTGTGCCAACAAATAATCAAAAAAAGCTTTCTTCTTTTCTGACTAGAAACATCCAGAGAGAGATAATGTTTACACAAGTAGCTTAGTGCCTAAGATAGGCATTTGGACAGAGTCAGTAACAGTCTCCCATGGCAAGGCTCAAAATACCTCCCTAAGAGCCCATTACTCTCCATGTTTAGAGCGCCTCAAGTGGAATGGTATGTCTACTCTCAATTGTTTTTTATTTACAGAATGGGAGAGGAAATTTTCTTTTCTTGCATTTTCAACACACAGGTTTTTAATTCTGAATCAACCAGTTGTTGAACTGAACCAGACAAAACTGAAGAAAACATTCTCCCTGCATTAAGTAAAGAATTTTAGTTGTCAAAACCCAGGCTGTACACTGCAAGTTCTGGTTCCTGGTACCCAAGCGAGGAATTTCATTCAGAACACTGGGTTAAGAAGCTATAGAGTTTCCACAGAAAACATTCACTGCGTGGTATTAATTTTTATTTATGACTCTCTGCAGATCAACATGCATTTTGATAGGGACTGACTTCCCCCCTCTTAGAACATTGTCTTGCTTAACAAAAATCTGACATCCTCCTTCTGGCCAGTTTAACATTGGATTGTCTTCTCCACAACGGTGCTGCTTCAGAAGGAGCAAAGTGCGTGTTCACCATAGAAGAGCCTGCGATCAAATGCTTAGGACATTTTCAAGCGGAAAGATGAGGCAGGCAGAACCCCTTCAAGAGGAAAAGGAAGTGAAAATCTTCAACTAGAGCTATGCCAGCTAATGCAACACATAAAGAAGACCATTCTCCACATCCACCTGGCCACCTTGACCAGCACTAAAAGGACACCATGCCCTCCGCATCTCCTATCATCCTACTTCAAAGCAAGGTCCAACGTACCTACCACAATAGCCTCAAACAAGTCCTCAGACCCACCTGTACAACAGCCTTCCCTATCAGCAGGAACTGTCTGCATGAAAATGCTTGCTGCTTGCCTGAAGATGTGAGGGTAACAAGCAAGTTGCAGTTCGTGGCATGACATGACCTGGAGGACAGGCAAACCTACACAGGCAGTTTCTGCTCACAGATAATTCTCATCCTGGTTCAGCTAAGCACTCCACGCTCGTATTCAGACAGCTAGCACCATGTGCTGTCAGTAGCATGCCTGCATCTCTTTGGAAAATCCTCAGTACTAAAAGTCCAGTACTAAAAGTCACAAGCAAGTAAGCAAAAGTGTTACTGAAGGAGGACTGACCTACTTTAAAGGCACCCCAAAGAAAAATGACCCAGTGATTTTCAAAATAAACATGGCAAACAGTCTGTATAACAAATGACTGTTGAGGTGAACAGAAAAAAGGTCCATTTTTTTTAATGAAGGAATGGAAGGAAAAATAATTGGCATACTTTCAAAGCAAAACCTGTTTGAACTTCAAAGTATCAAGTGCAAAAACAATCAATTTCTATTAAATGATGCTTATACAAAGGAGTTACCCGATTTCATCTACTACTGCCACTACAAAAGTAGATGCTACTATGACAGCACTCATGAATAGGATTGACAGAGTAAGACATCATTCTGCACACTGAAATCTTGAGTCCAAACCACACAATGGATTCAAACTCTCTCTGTGCTAAGAATTCAAGGACAGAAACCACCTATGATTCAGCTCACACTGTCAGTTCAAGGTAAGCTGCAAGTAGTGAGCGCCTTCTGTTTCAGGTCCTCAACAAGGATCACACAATTGAAAGGCTGCCCATGAAAGAAAAGGTAACCTTGGAAGATCCTGATTTATCATTCTTACACAAAGAAAAATGCGTGTAACTTTTCTGGTTTTTTTTTAAATTATTATTATTTTATGTAACCTTTGGAACTGAAAGAAAGCCCTAAGGATTTGGTTGGAAATACTTCCAGCTGCTCTTGACTATTTAATAGATCTGCAGTATGCCTACAATAATAACATTAGACAGTTTCAACTCAAATACTTATGTAGTTTGGCACAGCTAGGCAAGACAGTGCATGCTAAGTAAAATTCCATAACTAAAATTCCAACAAAGAGAAATTCCTTTTTCGTAATATTGCTGAGTATAAAAAAAATTGTTACTGAATTTCCTCTTTACTCAAATACCAGTTTTAGACTAATGCTGAATTCAGAAACTCTGTACCAAAAGATACAGCATGGGTTATATAAGGCTAACAAAATGTTTTAGTCTTTAAGGAACATTCAAGTTTAGAATGTAGAATTATTAAAATATTTTCCCAAGAGAGTGTGGAAATTTAGATGAAATACATTCAGAACAGAATTCCAATGTCCACAATAGACCAACGTTGCCACCTTCAGAGAAGGAACAGATACTCTTTGTAAAATAAAGACCAAAATTTCATCTTTACAGCATTTTGAGCTCCAGTTACGGGGTACACACAAAACCCCCTTGTCAGAAATAGACTAAAAGGAAGGTGAACTAGCCAGGCATTGAATAGAACATAAAAATAGCTGTCCTGGGTCAGCATAAAAGCCTGTCTAGCCCAGACAGTCTAGTGGCCAAACACAGGTGCCTCAAGAAGAATAGAAGAATAGAGCAAACCAGTATCAACACTGTCAAATGTTATTCTCATAACATTCAACAACTTACAGTTCAATAGTTAGTATCTTCATGTTTAATCAGTCTTAATGGATTTCCTGAATGTAAACTAGGTTGCCCATTAAACCCATGTAAGCTTTCAGCATCTGTAGTAACCAGCAGCCAGGAGTTCCACCACTTAACTACACACTGTGCTGAAATGGCCTTACCTCCTGTGGTTCATTTTTGACTTGCTAGCTTTGTCAGATGCCCTGCAGAGCTTGCATCAAAGAAAACAGCAAACAAGCACCTCTACCCAGGTGTTCCATCCATGCCACACGTGTCTCCAGAGATCTGTCTTAACCTCATGATAGGATTTACTAGGGAAAGAAAACAACCAAATCATTTCTCCTCCACCCCCATTTTATTTACCTAAACGGACTTTCATCCACCATTTAAATGCCCTATCAGTTCAATAAGGTCTTTCTGCAATTCTTCATAGGCAATGCTGTCTTTAAAACCCTCAATAATTTACTAAAACCAGCAAATATCACTGTTCAACCCCCTCATTTATGAGCACGTTGAGCAGCACAGACACCTGAACTGATCCCTGTGGAACTCCACTGTTGAAAGACAACTGTTTACTCCTACCCAAGCTTTTAGGCATTTATTATTTTTCTTGCTAGGAGGACCCTCCCCCTCTTCTCCCATGACTCCTTAGTTGGTCATACAAGCAAGAATTACTGACTATGATGGCTTAGGGATTTGCCAGACATACTTTGCAGAAAGTGCGCTCCTTCCAAAGGGGAACTCCCATACTTGGCATTAGTTGTCCAAACGTAGGTCTTTGCAGTCTGCAGAAGACATTTTCCAATCCCTGTATTTCTTAAAGATATTTAGGATAGTGCCTCCTGTTGGTTATTTTAGTATATTTATTGGATTTACTGCATCTAAAGGGATCCCATACCCACATTTTTCAGCCTCACCTGATATACTTTGACCACCACTAATCTAAGCAATAAGTATTTTTTTGTAGACATACTCAAAACCATCTCCAAAATTAAAAGGTTGAGACAAGGTTACCAAGAGAAAACAATACAGTTTTATATTACACTTATTGTTGGATCTCCCTCATAGATTTGCTAAGATATACCTGGGCTATCAGAGGGGGTCTGAGATAAGCATCAGCACGCTGGATGCTGGCTCTGAAAGGATCTCAAAGCTAGCCTTGGGACTAAGGACAAGATCTCGCTGCCATACCCATTACGGCAATTTTCCCTTGGAGCATAGTCCCTTTCAAGTTCCCTACATCATGGTCTTCGATTAAGATGGTCCTTATCTCCTCTTTTCTTTCTGTTTTTGTTTTAAATCTTGTATCCAACAGCAGAGCAGACTTAGTGGCTTGCATCTCTACACTAGCCGGGTGTGGTTATCTTCCTCATTCGAACCTTTTGTTAGCGTTTCAGCATCTACTGTCTCACCTTGCAAGGTAGAAAAATCCACTGCATCTCAGCTTTCATTAACTCTTCCTTCCTCAGACAGGAGAGTTCACATTTTAAAACCCCTTCTCAAGCTATGCAATAAACCCGTGATGTATCACCAATACAGACTATTCTTCAACGAAGCCCACGGCCTCGAGCACACATGCTGAAAGGATTCTAGACAGACCACACACAACAGCATTAATCCATCTGACAGAGTTTGTATCAACTGCTGTTATTCAGCAGTACACAATTTTTTTTTGCTCAATTCCAGACACAAAAATATTTCCTGCTTTACATTTTTATGTTTTTGCACAGGTGTACAGTGAAGTCAAGTACAAATGTGGTATGCGTACAGAAACCTATGCCTATCTAAATCTGGCTAGCATGAGCAGCAATAGTGGCAAAAAGGTAGCAGCAGATGTTTAAGACCTAGCCAGCAAGCCCAGAATGATACTGTACTGTACTTCCACAGCCTTTCCTGCCCCTACCAGTTATAGTACAGCAAGCACACGTATGCTTTGTAGCAATAACTTTCATTTCATGCCCTTTCTGCAGAAATACTGTACCAAGGCAACCATGTTATTACCTGCAAATTTCCCACACTCATCCAGGATTTTAATACTCTATCACTGACAAAATTAACAATTACTATTTGTTATCTACTGGCTTACAGATTTAAGTAATCTACTGTAAACGCTTAAAAAAGCTGACATTTTCCACTTTTTTACATGTTATTTTCTACCCACAAATTCAACATGAAGCTGTATTTAGAGATTAAAAATTGCACATTAGATACAGGCAACAGCATTTTACACTGGACTACAGTTTCAAAAAAACTGAACACTTGGGACCGCCGAGTTGCCAGGCAGAAGCACCGTGGCAGTAGTGCAGAATTCATGAATGAACATGCACCAGCTCACTCGTCCACGCTGCACTCCAACGAATAGCCTCTGCCTGCAGAGGCCTACTCGCAGGCTCCTGTCTCGGGTGGGAGTTCTGTCAGCGCAAGGGCTAAAGGTGCCGATAAGGGCGACGACGATAAAAGGTCTCCTATTAAGGGAGGTTGCGAATAAACCGGCATTTTAGCGCTCTCGAAGCGGTGCCGACCATTCAGCTGACACACCGTTAGGTCTAGAGTCTGCAAATATACACGTAACCTGACCAAGTACAGCTGCTCGTGTGGACCAGTGTTTACGGAGACGGACTAAAAAAATGACTCCTTTTACCCTGGTGATTTGCACGGCTCGGCTCCCGGGAGGTACAATTTTCCTTCGAAAGCCAGCTCGCTCTCCCGTTGCCGTTCGCACAAACCAAAGTTTTGCCAGTCTCGCCACAGCGACGCAGTGCCGGCGGGGAGGGGAAGGCAGACCCAGCCCCCGCAGCCCCGACAACCCCCGCAGCCCCGGCCCCGCCGCTCCGGCCGGGGAGGCGCCTTGCCCCCCGCCCCCCGCCGCGCCCCCGCCCCCCGGCCGCCCCGTCCCAGCGCCGCCTCACCGTCCCAGCTCGGACTCCAGCTCGAAGTAGTGGGCCAGGGTGTCCTTGTTGGAGCCGTCGATCCAGTAGTCGGGCGCGGCGGATCCGGGGCGGGGGGCGGCCGAGGAGCCGGAGGAGGACGAGGAGGATGAGGAGGAGGGCATGGTGACTTTCAGCATACCGGGACGCCTGCCGGGGGCTGCCCCCTCCTCCGCACCGGCTGCAGAAAGCAGAGCGACAAGGCGGCTGGCGGCGGCACCTAACCTCTCCTCCCTCCCTTCTTCTCTCCTTCCCTTCCTCCCTCCCTCCCTTCTCTCTCTCCCCCCCCTCCTCCGCCGCGCCGGGCCGGGCTGCAGCGGCAGCGGCAGCTCCCCCCACCCCGGAGGGGCGGCGGGGGCGCCCGGAGCTGCCGGCGGGGCGGAGCGGAGCGGAGCGGGGGGGCGGGCACGGCGACGGCCGCCACGGCGCAGGGAGCCGCCCCGGGCGGGGGTCGCACCGCCGCCGGCCTCCCCCTCCCAGCCCCGCCGAGGCGGGTGAGGCCGGCAGCCGCCTGCCCCGAGCCGCTGCGCGCTCCCCGCCGGCAGGGAGCGAGCCCCGGGGCTGCCAGGGACGGCGGGCGCCCGGCGGGTTCACTGAAAGCATCCCGGCACAAGCGGTCAGCGGGAGCGCGGCAGCCCGCAGCCACGTGAACGGCGGGACCGAGGTCCACGGGGGGACAGCTTCACATGGGGAGAAATGGCTTCTCGATCTGGAGGGGCCGCTGAGGTTTTTGCCGGGGCGGGCGGCCCGAGCGGGACCGGCCGGCGGCGGGGCAGGGCAGGACGCGCAGCCCGTAGCGAGGTGGGCGGCACCGGGTCGTGCTGCACCATTTTGCCGGTTCCAGATCCGGGGTCGGTTATCGGGGAGCGACACGGGAGCTCAGAATTCCTGTTATAGGCGTTTGTTATGAATTTGGGGAGGAGGGTGTGGAGGCAGGGCCTAAACAAGACAAACAGCCGTGGGAAAGAGACTGACAAATGCTCAAACGTGACTGCAAAATTCCAAAAATGGAGCTTCCCTTCCCACCACAGAACTAAAAGAAGCCATAAAGAAAAAAAACCTGCCGTGCTGCAGTGCCATTCTTATGAAATCTGCAGGTTATGAAATGCATGCAATTATAATGAAGTATATTGTGTCCCTGACTGTAAAAACCTTATCCAGAAGCATCTATAAGGGCAGTTTCTGTTGGTGTAGTGGTGAAATAAAACAGCAGCAGTTGTGTGTGCCTCGAATTGCATAGTATGCCAGATCAATCCTACTCACATCCTCTCCATGCTGTTACACCCACTCATACCGCCATGCAAGCGCAAGCAGGAGGTAAAATGGACCATGTGCAAGCCTGTGCAGCAGAAGTGACAGAAGTATTGTCCTCTAATTTTCAACCACAATCCACTAGCCTGTTTCTAAACATTGTATTCCTTGCTGAGGTAAAGCACAGTATCTTCTTCGGTGTTGTGTTAGTTCAGCCTGTCTCTTACTGTTCCCTAGCTTCCTTACAGTACTCGGAGGAGGCAAGCAGTCTTAACTTAAAATCTTTTAATTTCTCAAAGACCTTAAAAAAGAAATGCTCCTCTCTGCTTAACCAGATAATAGAAGAATTGTCTGCTAATCTGTTCTTTGTTAATGGTAGGAAAGGACAAAAGAGATAAATCAGATAGATAAAAGAGAGATAATGCCCTTTCCTCGCAAGTTTACTTTGTGCCGTTTTAAAATGTAGATCCCCATCATGATGTGAGATTTTATCATTTTCAAAACCCTATTTGAAAGTCAGGAAAAAATAACACAAAGTCCTATTTTGCAAACCAAGTTCTATGCAAGCCAGTTTGACAGAAACTCCAAACTTCCTTTGAGAGGAACTTTGTGTCCAGAGCACCTACCGTAACAGGGCTGAGATCAGCGCCAGAGCAGCAAAGCAGCCTTTTCACTGTTGCTCGTGCCTCCTCCCAACTCCCCAGCTCGCTCTGTCTTTGCTGGTCAGTGGGGAACTTTTCTTCACAAAGCTTTAGTTGCTAGGTGACATATTTCCTGTTATGACATATTCTGACAGCATCTCCTGGAAGAAGAAATGGTCACTGATGATGAAAATCACACACACACACAAAATGGCCAATCAGCACACTTAGAAGACAGTAGTATTCCACATCATATTTTTGTTTTGTTAAATACCTAGCATATTCTATAACCCAAAGGGCACCTATGTTTCTGTTGTGGTGGGGTTCTTGTAACAATTATTTTAGTAAGATTATGTTTATCCAGGTCCCTGCAATCAGATTCACATCTCAGATGATGTAGATATGCTTACCATGAGCCTTTATGTGCTCCTTGCTAAATGACATAGTAACGGGATTTTTTCACCTATGTGAAAGGCATTTGACTTTCCTTAAAACTCCGTCTCGAGGTGAGCTGGATCACAACATGCTGACAACATAGTACTTGAAAACTGACTGGACCTTATTCTCCAGGAGATCCACTTCCTTAAAAAAATAAAATAACAATATCCAAATATGTCCATATGGAATTAAAGAAAGTCTTCAGGTTGCACACTGCATGTAACCAGCACATGAATGCCTCTCTTAAGTCTCCAGGAAACCAAAGGCAGCATTTCAAACACATGGTGCTCCACTCATATCAGATCTATGTTAACAACATGAAGATTTGCACTGTCATTATTGGACATGAAACTAAAACACTGATAAAACTTCATTTATGTATTTGTGACAAACTGTGTGTAAAATTTCATCATGAAGCTACAGATATCATAATTTTCCTGCCAACAAACCCAGGTTACAAACTGTGAGGAAAAAGGCAGGTCAAGGAGGTATGCATCTTTTGCAGAGGAAGCAGTTTTTATGAACAAAAACTATATGCAAGAGATGTCCAACCTCCTGCCCCTTTCCTGCCACACACTCAAAGCAGGAAGTTAATCAGGTGGGTTGGCTGATATAGGATCAGTAATCTTTCGGCCCTCCTAGTTGCTGTGGTTCTCTTTTGTGAATGCTCTTGTGCTTTTGTATAGACATCACTGCATCAGGTATAAGCAGTCCACACTTTCCACAGTTAACTTCAAAAATAAGTACAGGATAAGAACCTTTTAAACTTGACTTCTGAATTTTTCATACAATTCTAGTAGCTAGACCTTGGGTAGAAACTTGAGAACAAGCAAACTCTTTCCAGAGTTTTGAATAAGTAGTTCCCAGTTTGTGGCCATCATTTGAAAGAGTAGCATGTTAGTCCCTTGCCAGTTTAGGCTAGTATTTCTTCCTGGACAAACTGCAGCATGTATCTTCAATATACTTAAATAAAAACTATTTGTTTGTCCTGTACCGCTATCTTTAAAAAAAAATAATGCAGCTTCTTATTGAATGTACAAAGTGTCCACACCTATAGTAGAAATGGTAGCGTCACCTATAAAAAGCAAACTGTCAGATACTGTCCTCATTAAGGAACATTTCTCTGAAAATAGTTTGCAGATACTAGAGCTGCCCTCTTTGCATAGATGATCCAGTATGGATTCCACATTTGTACCCATGCTAGACCTGATGCTTGTCTGCTATATCTGTAATGCAAATTATGTCTCTGAAACATAAGTTACTCAAACCATGTCACATATAAGTCAAAGAAGTTCCGATCAGGGCAAATCCCAAAAGCTTTCTCTTCCCTTTCCTGTCACTGATTTTTTCTGCTGAATACTAAGCCTTGCATTACATTTTATTTTCTGCAACATCTTTCATCTTGCACACAATTTCCAGTACCTCTGGATGACTATGCAAGCTTCTCTTGAATGCCCATCAGTTAGAAATGCCAAAACCTTCTGCTAATTTCTTTTTACTTATGTGGAGGAAGTCTTATGACTTGTATCAAACAAGTTCTTCACAGTCTCTTAACTTAACATCTTTCTTGCTGTTTTATATGTAAATCTAAGCCTACTTAATAATTTATAGAGCTGCTGGAAGACAGACTCTTTCATCAGCTGTGTATGTGAAGAGATTAAATCAGGTAAGAATGAGCAGAGTGCAGGGAGAGGCCAGCAGGAGAGTGGTGGTGGTGAGGAGATGTGTTTATGCAAGAAAACAAAGAATAGGAACAGAGAGATCCTTTGTAGAGTGGCAACAGGGGAGAGGGACATTAGCAAGATGTCCTTTTGCTTCAAACCCTACTGACGTTTTGAAGTCAAGACCATTTTTTTCCAATGTCTGGGAAAAGCAAACATGCAAGTGGGGATAAAAAAAGTGATTGCATGAAGATGAACTGTTAGAAAACAATGTGATTCAGCCATCCCTGAACCACATTATGTGGGCCTCAGGTATAAACAGGGTCATTTTATAGTCATTGCAGGAGGACACACAGAGCAGTTATCTTTGCAATGTAGTCACAGCACTTATCTTTCCAGTCCCTCTTTAAGTGATTCAGTCAATCCTTTGATTTCTAGAATGTAGAAGGATACCTGAAGCATTCGCTTTCATTTTGCAGGATCAAACAGCATCCTTTGGTTCTCTAAAGAAAATAAAGCTGATCCATAAGTCTACATGAGTCATTAAATCCAAATAAACCAACCCCTTGAGGGCAGGCTTCACAAACCACAAGTTGCCTAGTAGGACCCACAGAACTTACACATAGCTCTTCCTGAGTGAAGCCCACTTAGCTGCTTCTGCCTCTCTAATCTGTGCTCAAAAAAAATCCAGCTGGAGGTCCTCTACCATTATTAGCAGCTCAAGAAATTTCTCTAGGATAAAATGCTTCCTTGTTTCTAATGCAGAATTATTTTTTTCTTTTCTCCCTCCCTCCCCGTGCCCCAAGCAGTATTAGGCGTTTTGAACTCAACCCATCACAGGGTGGTAGAAAAAGAACCCCCTCCTCACCCCACCCCCAAAAAAAACAACCCATGAAGTGAACACTAGAATGTACACATAAGAATACAGACTTCCTGCCAGGGTTAAGATGATGCCAGCCATACAGAAAGTTGAAAAAACAGAAAATATTGTGAAAATAGACACAAAGAGTCCTAGTCATAGGCAAGCACTCTTAAAATTAAAAAATTTGACAATGTTTAATATTGTTTCTTTCCCTTTCAAGAAGGAAAACACAATTTCATCATTGTTTTAGTATTTGGAAAAAGACGTCTACATACAGGAAATTATATAAAAACTGTAAGAGGAAGGCAAAGTTAGCAGTTTCTGAGAAATAGTCATTTGTATGAAGCAAACTCACTTTCACAGGGTAGGCTGGAGTCCAACCTCAATTCAGTAGTAAATCAGTCATTTTGGAGGAAAGTTAGAAGGAGGTTTAGGCATGAGATCGTTAGCAGCTTGGGTGGATATGCAATGGATTGAAGAACTAGGAAACCATACTTTATTTTTTCTAATTCCTGCAGTTTATATTTTGTCCAGCGTCAAAGCAAACATTAAGGAACCATATGAAGGGAAACAGCTGCCACTCACCTCATTTTAAAAGTTTCTCAGTGGTTTCCTAATTTGTGAACAAAAGCCAGCTAAAAATTCAGTAGATCCCTCTGTGTTACATTGCCCAGCAGAGAGAAGCAATCTAAGATATTTTCCTGTATAACTATATCCAGATTCAGCAGTGCAAGATTTCTTACTACAGATGTAAAGCGAACTCTTCATTGCCAGCACCTCAGCACCTTATCTAGCAGTAAAGTGGGTTCAGTAACTGGTCCATTAACAGAGAAATTAATAGCTATGGCTATAGTCATAGAGCTAGAATTCAAGGTTCATCCCTACTGCCATTCCATAAGGCAGCTAGTTTACTAGCTAGGCGAGCTAGTAATTCTCGCCTTTCCAGATGTATTATTTTGCAACCTCCCTTCATCCCCTAAAAAATAAATAAAACCCCACTGTGTTGTGAAAAACAATTATGACCTGCAACTGTAGTTCTGACTGTTGCTGTCCAATATGGAACAGATCTTCTCCATTTCACTCATTTGCCTTATATTTGAGTGGCTACACATAGAGAGGGCTCTAGCTGTAGTGTAGCTGTGACTGGGTTTCTTGTGACTTGAGTGCCAGTGAAAACAGTGGGAAACACAAACTGCTTTTACCCAGGACATGGTACAGAAGAGGAAAAATAGCTATCGTCATTTTCTTCAGTGGTTTCTGATTGGATTACTGCCAGTTCTGTAAATTCTGGAAAACCACAGCTTTTATGAGCAAGGAAATGGCTGTGGTTTGTTGATATTGTTTTGTACCTCTTTCTGATTGAACATCCAGATATGGCCTTGCTCAATTGCAATCTAATCTCTTTGAGTGCCCTGCCTGATATTGATGATAACAGACTTGCTATGTGTTAGCAAAAAGGTTTCTAGAAAAGATCAAACTCTGCGGAAAAAAAGCCCAGATATTACAATGCCATCCAATTTAAAAGTAAAGGTTAACCATTTAGCTATGTATTTTGGTCCAGGACTAGACCTTTTGTCTTCATGAGGACAATCATTTCAAGTGGCAGACCTGATGCTTCTATTGATGGATCTCACAATGCGATAACAGTCATGGGGAAAAGCTTATGCAGAAAATCCAAAGGAGTCAAAATGCCTGCACTTCAGTATTTCAGAGAATAATTCCTCCATTTACTTCCCTCTAGACTGAATGTCTATGTCCTTTTTTTTTAACAAGTCCCTTCACTCTTTGGATCCACATGGCCCTAAGTCATCACTACTGATGTCTCTCTGACTGAGGCTGACCAGAGACACACAGCAGAAGAGCATCCTTGTCTCAAGAAGTAATGTTTATAAGCTTATCTGCAGACAAATGCAGAGGAAAAGATCAAGAAAACACAATCTTAAACTCATATTTTCTCACCTAAATGTGGTGCTGATTTCAGGCCTGCTTGAGGTTGCCTCCACTTTACCTCCTCAGACACATAACTCTTACCTAACTGCTCAGCTCTTCAACAGTTTTCATGTAAAAGCCCTGGGGCTCCAGGATAAAACTTTTCTCACTGTGAGCATCTTTCTCCATCTCATCCCTGGATTTGTCCACAGCCACTCATTTTTGATTCTTGAAAATTTACAGCAACTAATTTAACTGTTAGGTAAAAGGAGGACTTACAGCACCTCATCTACTCTCTGATAAGCATCCACTTTTACCCTGTATTTATTACAATTCAAGAGTAATTACTGTAATTCAAGAGTGTACATAGGGATACCTTACACTAAGCTGCTGATGAACTGCAAGGTCTTAGCGTTATTCAGCAACTCAGTATCATCAAACCCACTGACAGAAGTGCAGGGCTATATACATATAGCATAGATAACTTCTGCAGTTTTCACAAAAAAAACAACTTCATTGGAAATACTTAACAAATTCAGTCATGACTCAAGATCATATGCGATTATACTTTCACAGAAGATATACTACATCTTGTAAAACAAAAAAGTCTGAATCCCTCCAAGGAAAAACAGAACTTAGTATTTCCAAGTCACAGCACTGTAATTTCTTCTCTAGATGATATACATATATATTAAAACAAGTTACGCCAATAAAATTGTGCGTTTCCAAGCACAAGAGATGAGTTTTATTTGCACTTTGTGAAAATCAGCTGTAGTTCATTTAGTATAAATTCTCATTTAGCTAAAGTTTTAAAATCTGTCCCCTTCATTTAATTACAGTAGTGGGAATTAACAATGATGAACACATTTGGAGGCTGAACAAATGTATTATTCTATTATTATACTTGCCCCTTCAACTACTGCTTTTCCAATAAAATTGAAGAAGGATTAAATGAAGAATTATAAAGCAATCTGGCAGAATTTCCAGTAGAGCTAGGTGGATATGATGTATAGAGATTGTATTTCAGAATCTCCACCTTCACATCTCAGTGTGACCTCCCTAAGTCAAAAGCAAAGCAAAAAGCAGAACAGTTTCATTGCTTATGTAAACAGTTTTTCTTGTGTATTTCTCATTCAGTAGTTTGCTACTATATATATCCTTACCATAGTTTAGACCCTTGATTTACATAATGTATCTAAAAGCTTTGGTAACATCTGGCTTGTACAAATTACTTTGCAAGGACTTATAAATTCCTTCTGTTGCCATTAAAAATTTTAGACACATGATTAAGGGCATTCTGGTTTCCTCAAGTAGTATTTCTTATTTCTTTTTTTTAATCGGAACAGAAATGCAATCAGTGAAATACTGAACATTGAATTCAGTGAAGAACTCTTCACTAAATCAAAATGCTATGATCACAAATCAGTATATTGTTCAAATGAATCTGTCCATTTTTTTGTTTAAATATTCATTGATGTTCAAAATATACGTAAAAAGAAAAAGCTGCATTGGGCCAGTCTTCATGGTAAAGCTGAGTTCACCCAAACGATATAAACAATCCTTCAGCCTTTACAAGAGTAAATGACAAGATATGTGTGTGCAAAAAATCATGCATAATTTGAATGCTGATCTGCATATAATTACTGTAGGTGTACAGAAAGCTTTTGTACTTACAAAACAATTCCTCCTGCTTCCATAGGGCTCCTGTGCAGGAAAGCAATATTAAAATCACTAACCAGTATATGGAAACAAACAAAGCAAAATATTAAGCACTCTCCAGGCTATTCTTGCTGCATGTTTCTCAATGCTTCTTGCCTTCTGTCTCCTAGATAGAGGCTTTTGATGCTATTTTTTATCTTGTTAAGGGTTAAACAATTATTTGTATGATTTAATAACAGATCAGAAACTGTTGGTTTTGTTTATGCTTATGCAATGCCAATGAACTCTAAGCATATTAGCAGATGTAAGTGAAAGAAATATTTGGCCAGCCACTTTGCAGGAAGTTTAAGATTGTTCCCAGTTCCCTTCCAGTGTCAGCAGTTGTATACAACTGTCCTGGTTACCGGAGCAATTGGTACAGATTCGATAGATGCTGGGGTCTGAGTAGCTGCAGTGGCCATCTTGGGGGGTGTAGCAGCTGTGGTACAGGCTGCCAAGGTTTCAGTGGGTTTAGTGGCTGTAGCGGCAGTACACACTGTAGGATCTGAGGTGGCTGCATAACACCTACAACTGTCCCTGCACCGATATTTAATCTTATCCCACATCAGAAACACATTCAGGACAACCAAAAATGAAAACATGCCACCTAGACAGCACCATCCTAATTTCGCAAAATCTAGTGGAATCAGCTTGGCAGAAAAGGAGAAGGTACTATTTCCCAAAGTAAAACTGGAAGTGTAATCATTAACAGAATCAGCTAAAGGACGCCTGGAGCGTGCAGATGAAGTCGCTGCTACTGATTCGCGATTAAAGCTGCCCATCATTGTGTCATAGAGATAAGAGATCGGAATATTAACTGCCCAGTTTATCACAGCATAAATCAGTATCAAACCCCATACTAAAACAATACATTTCGACCAGCGCCCACTGCTAAACTGCATGTAAACATTCATAATAAGCAAGCAATACCACAGTGCCCACGGCAGGTAAGGCATCATTGCAATACTCAACTGTGAAAGAAACTCCATAAAAAGATGAGATAACACAGCATTCAAAAATGACATCACCATCTTCACTATCTGTTTTAACTTTCCAACTCCTGGTAAATCTCAAAGGAAGAAATTTGATATTCTCTCAGCTGAGCTCTCTGGGTCTCCTCCCACCAGAGCCAGGGTTCAACTTATCAGAGCAACCTGTTGGAGCTTCTCTCGAGCCCCACGTTGGGCACCAATAAATCTGTCACGGTTTAAAGCTGGGCTGGCTATTAACCAGGTGGCAGATGCTCTCTGTTAACCCTCTCCCCCCCCCCCCTAAGGGAAAGGGAAAGGGAAAAGGGAGAGAGACTTATGGGTTGAAAAGTTAAAACAGTTTTAATAAACTATAATAATGAAAAAGAGTAAAATAACAATAATAATAGAAATAATCAAATATATACAAATATATACAAATATATACAAAGCCAAGACTGAGAGCTTGGAAATCCTCCTCAGGCAGAGTTGCTCCCCCAGCACAGGCAGAGGGGAAAATGCAGTACCTCCCCCCAGCACAGGCAGAGGGGAAAATACAATAGCTCCCACTGCCATCACACCTGCAGGCTTTTAACTGGAAACTGGCAAAGCTGGTACCAATCAGTGGGAGACAGGAGGGCCCCTCCCTCCTGGGCCCCACCTCCAGGAGGCAGTGGGTTAGTGATAAATAGGAAAGTGAGAATGACGTGTGTGGGATGGAATACCTCGTTGGTCAATCTTGGGTCACCTGCCCTGTCTGCTCCCCCCTGCAGCTGCGACCCCCCTTTGGCTCTTCACTCATAAGCAGTGAGAAATTTAGCAGTGACTTTGGTTTCTTTAAGACTAATTGGCCTGGTTTGGGCCAAACCAGGACAACAACTGATTTGGAAAAGGATGGGTTTTTTGCAACACCAGATGAGAAGTGCACTGATACTGCTATATATATCTGCAAACCAGCTAATCTTGCCTTTTTCTACATAAAGTTTCTAGAAAATAATCACACAAGACTGCTTCCATTTTACTTGCTGCTTTCACATTTCTCTAGGAGTTGTAGAAGACATTGTTATGAAATGTCAGCAGTTATGTAGATAAGGATCTTAACTCACATGGGCAAGGAGATGTGAGCTATCTTAAGTGAGCTGAGGAATAGCAGAGCTCATTATGTTTTGCTGACTGCGTTTGGAAAGAGCACTTTCAATCTGAAATGAGACAAAACAACAGAGTCCCTTCGCTCTTCACCAGAGTGACGACAGTGTGTGTGTGTTTGCTCTTTGTCTGAGACTCGCTCTACAAGAGACTTCCTGGATAGTTGGCCACATCCCACACAAATTTATTCAAGGCAACTTGAAATCAGTATTTTTGGGTCTTGTGGTAAAATGAAAATTACTTATTCCAAGCAATCAAAATACTTTATTTGGCTCAGTGCTGGTTATCTTTTCAATAGAACTTCTGTAACAACAAAAGTCAGTTTTGAAACAAAATGTTTGACTTCAAAAACACCTACACAAAACATTTGATTGTTTCCAGCATTTTTTTCATACAAAATTATTTACTGAGTTTAGCTCAAAGAGTGCACTGAGTTCCTACCAAGCTTTTTTTTCCTGTGGAGGTGGTGTTGGTCAAAAAAGTCCCCAGTTCTATGACAGACAAGCAGCAGCAGCACAGCCAACAAAAAGAAACTTTGTTCCTAGCAGTGTAGAGCTTGAAAGACAGGAAAGT
Organism: Nyctibius grandis; assembly: GCF_013368605.1. NCBI lineage: Eukaryota > Metazoa > Chordata > Aves > Nyctibiiformes > Nyctibiidae > Nyctibius > Nyctibius grandis. The sequence continues at coordinate 69,657,981 of NC_090695.1, read as the reverse complement.
AAAGAACCATCTGTTTGGTACACTTAACTTGGCCATGGCTTTTTACATCTTTCATAGTCATGCAGCTTAACATGGAAAAACACAACATGCTTTTGAGTAGCACTCGCAGCCATTTTCTTGGGTAATTCTTCCCCGTTGGGATTTCAGTGGGAAAACTGTATAGCAGGTCATGAGAAGAGAGACCAAGAAAGCCTGTGTCAGCCACTGCAACATTCAAACAAGTGGAAATAATAAAAAGAAACATGAGTGTAAGTGCTGTGAAGGTGTGAAGGTTTTCCAGGACTTATGACTCTAAAGTTTAAGGGCAACACAGCTGGGTTAGCACATTGTCATGAGAAGGACTGAGTGAAGTGGACACTGTAACACCACCATAAATACTACATCCCTAAATACTATTTTTCTCAATAGACCTACAGTCACTAACCTAAAAGTTATTAAGTAGGAGATGGATTTAATACTTTGGAAACTACACAGGTCATCTATATATCGATCCGTTACTTAGCTTTCCTCTGCCCCTAAAATTGTACAATACTTCTGAGCCAACTCTTGAAGATCTTACAGGCAGATCCAAGATCCACAATGCCAATGAGAGTATTTGCTCTCAGAAGTCAACATTTAAATTGTATATTTCTCCTTGTACCAATCTTCAACAGCCTCACCTGGGACCTGATGCTCCACCAGAGGAAAAACATTTTCCTAGTTAAAAAGGTGTTAATGGCAAATAAAAGCAAGACATAAGTGCAAGATTTGGCCAAGTCATACCTGCCATTTTCAGACACAGTAATAAAGAGAGTGTAACTGCCAATATAAGTACTCCTAATATCTTCTGCCTGTATCCTTTATGTATTGTGTGCAGCTTTTTCATCAAAAATGGTTTCTTCAGTACCTGGCCTGCATTTTGACTAACTAAATGTAAATGACAGGAATAGGGATTCTAAAAAACTACTAAAATTAAGTTAACTTGGAGGCGACATCAGTCACCCTGTTGTTAGAGAAGAAAGTTAGGCAAATATGAGGAAAAAATTATTTACTTTGAGAGTGACAGAGCATTGGAACAGGCTGCCCAGGGAGGTTGTGGAGTCTCCTTCTCTGGAGAACCCACGTGGACGCAACCCTGTGCAATGTGCTCTAGGGGAACCTGCTTTGGCAGGGGGTTGGACTAGATGATCTCCAGAGGTCCCTTCCAACCCCAACCAGTCTGTGATTCTGTGAAATAGAATACTAAAATTCAGGGTATTCTTGTCCTCAGAGTGATTCACTCAATTCTATATGGAATGCTTTTCTCAAACCTTCAAACTTAGATCTGGGCTGCTTCTAACACCAAAACCAAAATTTTCCTATGAAAGTCAATGTGACAGGTGTAAAATGTTTAAAACAAAGCAATGAAGCTAGGTGTGAAGAATGACAGATCACTGAGGAAGACACATAAGATTGTCTTTATTCTAAATACAACTGTACCGTGCCAGTAAGCAAGTTTAAGATACAGTTTTTAAAGTGCATGTTGTGTTTATGATGAGCTTCTCTTAAAGAATCTAATCTTCCTCTTGTACTATTGTCAGGTTGGTAAATCTCAGCAATTTGGTCAACAAACGTAGTATTTTTGTAGAGCAACATGTCAGTTTGTACACCTAGAATGTCACACTTCTGCAGAACTCTAATAGTTATTAGATCTTGGCAAAACCCAACAATTTAAACCCAAACTTTGTTCTCAATTTAAGAAAAAAAATACCAAGGCTAACTCTTGATTTAAGACCACTTAAGGAAGTGCTTTTCCTCTGGAATTCCACTCACCACGACATACGTATTTTCAAGGATGCAGATTATACCACTGATACTAGACTAGTGACACATTTTCAGACCAAAAACCTTTTCTTTTTCTCTAACTGAACCCAAGAATCACTCCATCAGCAAAATGCACATTTTCTACTACATTGATGCATCTAGAAAAAGACAGTGCCAAAGGCTGCAAAGGAGAAAAGCAGAATGAAATTGTGGCAGCCAGACTAGCAATACAGAAGAGAACAGAGACAAAGATCACTTCTTAAACACCCTAAATACGATGTGTGCCTGTGACAAATTAGAGACAGGCAAGAAGGAGGCTGAATGCTTGGTCCCACACACGTCAGTGGAATTTGTCGCTATGGACTAACACCAAAATGACTTGTGTAGATGGTATCCACACAGACCATGCACAGTTTCGTAAACAGAGCTGCATGTGAACAGCTCTTCTAAACAAGCTTATCTGCTTTCGGTTTGGTCAGGGCAGCACAGAAGATTCTACTAATCTGCTGAAATGACATGAATTGGTTTCAGTTGAATTTGGATCATGACTCAATCTATGGGATTCTGAGAGTGCACCTGTGCTATCAGATCCCCTCCCTTGTAATCACAGGTAATTTTGTCATGATCTGTTCTTCCCAGAAATGCTTCTTTAAAGTTTTTAATGCAGGAACAGGCAATCAGTTGCTTCAATTCCTTTTGACTGATTATAGGTGTCTAATTAGCATATACCACACCAAGAATACGGCAGGTTCCCCTCTTTTCAGCTCCAGTTCACTTCCACTGCATACTCATCCTGGAAAACAGGCTCTCACTCTAGATTTAGAATTTTTATTTAGCAAGGCATAAAAAATGGGCTTCAATTCATGCCATTGATTTTATTGGAGCTTAAGGATGTGCATACACCTTGCTGAACAAAGTCAAAGGGTAAGAGGATTGGTGAATACAAACTTAGGGTCTCACCGCCAGAAGCAAAATTTTCAAATTTTAAAGGAAAAGACTTCGTTCCATGCCACTGGATCATTCAGCCTCCGCTGTCAACTTTCTAAAAAATGCAGATAGTTTAAAACAACAGCTACACAAACTGCAAACCTTTTTTATAGACTACAGAAGGTGTCACCCACAACCAGCAGTCCCTACCATGTTTTCTTAGATTAAAAAAAAGTGGGCAAAGGATCAGATATGAATACATCTTTTAAAAAACCCAGTAGCCAAGAAAACAAAAAGGCCCTCTGCCTAACTCTTCTATACATATAACAATTTTCTGCCATAGTCATGTTTACATACTAAATTCTTAAAAGCGCTGATTTTAAAACAGAAGCACTGTGGACCCCTAAATAGGACAGCAGCAGCAGGAGCTGTTACAAATTTCAGTGAAGAAAGACTCCAGGGACTGGCTCTGCAACTTATTGTACATTTACTGGATAGATGTTCTCCATGACAAGATTTAATTACTTAGTAGTAGTCTAATTCATCAAAATACATCTACGAACAATCAGCCATAGTTCACATACTTGAAATACAGGCAGGTTCGATTTTTCCATGAAAAAAAATTACCAAAAGACAAATAAAAATCTGCTTCTGGAGCTGAGTCATTTATATTTATTATTGAAAATAAAGAGTCCTGCACAATGATGCCAAAGTTAGTATGGTGTATTCAGCAAATCAATACAAGACAATTATTATTCTCATAGCAGTGATGTAATATATTGTATGGGCCACACTGGCTACATTTTAATTTAGAAGGCTACTGGTCTGCAGACTGAATATGTACAAATTGGAAACTGGCTGAGGAGGCAGGAGGAACAGACCATTGCAAGTGACAGAAAACCATTTCCAGGCCCTGCCCTTGCCGCTGATGTCCTCTGGCTGCCACGCCAGAAGGAGCATCTGCAGCTTAGAACAGCAAGCGCGGGGTAAGGGAGAAATGTTCGTCAGGGACCTCATTTGGGAAACAAAACAGACACTACGACAGACCAAATCTAAACTTCTCGGGCCTCAGTAGCTTCAGGCAACTTCCAGCAGCTGAGAGTATGTTCCTCATGCTGGTCTCCCCCACTTGCTCTTAAAATGCTTACAATATATCCAAGAGTTTTATAACCAGAATGGAAACTAGTAGATGAAAGCAGAAGGATACTAACAAATACATGTGAGTTACAAAATCATTTTCAAGTGGTATCTTGTTTTCTTATTAAATGGTGGGTCAAAAAATATCTGCTGCCTCCTGGGAATGTAAGGAGAGTATCACCAGTTAGATGCTATCAACATGCTTCTTTTTCTCCCTTCCCCATCTAAAGCTTCCTGATCTATTTATCACATATGGTTTATCATTAAAATCTGGCAATCTTCAGTGAATTTACATTTTTGCATCTTAAGCCTCCTTAACTCCCTGAAAAACTGTAATACTCACACTTTTAGTGCTCACATCATTGGTATTACTGATACAGCACATGCTCCTTTTGTAACAGTGTTAGCTGGCATGGAGTTTTATTCCCAGCAGGGGTCAAATAATTTACCATGTGAAATTACCAAAGATTATTTAAGATCATGAGAGAGCAGAGTAGCTGAAAATGTTTTCTAGCCTAAAAAAGATAAAGGCAGAAAACAGTATGAGTTAACATGGTTGCAAATCTTTGTTGCCCTGCAGCTGGTGAGGTTCCCTTCATTTGAAGATCCAAAGACTTTAAATGCTCTCCTCCATTTGAAAACAAATCCTGGACAGATTTTAATCTGTGAACACATTAGCAAAAGTCAGCTAACACATTGCAGACAGCATACAGAGCATTATGAAAAACTGACTAAGTACACGAACTTGTCATTACCAGCACAACTGACTCTTGTGATATTTTGCCTTTTCTCTATAGCACCAGAAGCTGCCACTGGACTGTATCCAAATTCAACTTTCAATTTCAAAAAGTAAAAAAAAAAAGGGGGAAATTTTTATGGTTGTGACTGACATTTATGGGAGAAAAAATGGAAAAGTTAGCATCTTGAATGCAAGAAAAAAGAAAAAAATATAATCCAACAGTTGTTTTATAAATCTCAAATGTTTTATAAACCTCAAGAGCCTTCACTGGGGAGGTGCGCCCAATTCTCCTCCCTCAGCTACCTCCTATTGAAATGAATAGCAATCTCCTATTGACTGATGGGTCTTGGATTAGGTACCCAAGCATGAAGTGGGCTGCTGAAGAGACCATGTTTTCTTGTTCAAGCACTACAGACTTCCTTCTGCTATTATTATTAATAAGTCACTTTTTAACACCAGCTTCATGAGCGAGAAGGTTTTTTTGCATTCACTATCACAGATGATGCCTGACCTCCAGCTCCAGTATATTGTACATCAGATTTTCCGTTTCTTTCTCAGACAGTATCTCAGCAATGGTGAAGTCATTAGCTTTTGCAAGGTAATCCAGTTCCTTCACATAGCTATAAAGTGTAATAAAAATATCATTCTTAAAGCATGATGCTGCTTACAACAGTGGAAGACTGTCTGGACTTTTTTAAGACTAAGAAATCGGTCCTGAACAGACTGACCATGTCTCCACTTAAGTGAGTGACTTTTGCCCTGAGGCTCTCCTGGACTGGACGTACTAAAGGTGGGGAAGCTGCACCGTGATTCAATGCTGTGGGCAAATATACAAGAACTTGTCTTAATCATCAGAAGTTCCAGATGTAAAGGGAAATGGGTAGGGTGACAGCAAGCCATTACTGTAAGGCCTAGGACCTTCACTGTAGACAGGGAAGTAGGAGAGCTACCTGCGACCTTGTGTGTCAAGAAGGAGGAGTGGAGCTTATGGAAAGTTGTTTTAGCAGATGGCTTAGGAACTGGATGTGATTTTTAACACCTGCTTTCCACTGATCAAAGCACTTTCAGACCAGTCCTATTTGTAGATACCTTCTTTCAACAACACCACATTACTGCCTGATACCTGCCTCTAGATGGCTACCACATCTGCCTGCTGTCTGGGTCTCATCTATGACCCTGATCTCCCTGGCCACAAAACAGACTGTGTCTAAGTCTTGCAGATTCTTCCCAGATAGTATTTTTGGATATGTTTTTTCCTACCTATCCATGTAACCCAAACTATTAATATCTCAGTTAATTCAAGTTCTGTTCCTGGGCTTCAACAAATGCAATGTAGCCGTACTCAGAATGGTGCTGATGATAGAAATAATTTCCTTCCCAGCCTGTTGGTTTGTTCATATAACTCCTCTAGTTCAAGTCACTAAACATAAAAATTAGTTGTTTGTGCCTCCGAGTCCCTTCAGAGCCTATGACCACACTCCTCACACCTCTCACTCACCATGAGAATGACAACTCCCCCATTCACTAGACAGAGCCGGCCACCAATATTCCCTTGTTAGGTCTGTGTAGAAATTCAGTATTCTTTCATATTCTGCCCACATGCATGGGATCGCAGTCTTTTAACTACCTGCCATCAGAAGATTATTTCACTGTCCATAATGCAAAAGGCCAAACATTAAAATTGTTCAGGAATCTTAATATGCCTAAATTTGACACTTATGATCAAGAGCTGCCAATATAAATTTCTAGCAAACCGTATGTTTGTCTGGTTTGAGTCAGGTCCAGCGATGTTTCCACCAGTTCCTGTAACAGAAATTCCTGGCAATGTTATTCTCCACAACACATTCAATCTGAAACAAGCTAGGTTATTGGGAAAAGAAGGAGCCTTGGAAGGCATCCAAATTACTCAATCATTCTGACAGTTATGGGAGGCCAACTGCTGGAAAGTTTTGGGAGAGCTAAATGAAACTGTTCTAACAAGACATGTATAAGCACAATATGATACTCCGGCACAGAGCAGGCCACAACCTTTAGGTGCCAAAGTATTACTTGCATGTTGAGCAGGATGTTCCCTTCTAGCCTGCCACTTTGTTTTGTTCATTTTTTAAAAATTCCCTTGAATTCCTGGTAACAGTAACACACTGAGCATTGCTTCACTGATGAAGGAACTCAAGAATACATTACTGATTTATTTATAGGCACTGAGAGATGGTGACAGATCTGAGAACAGAACTTCCAACTTTCTGTTCCAGTTTTGCATGCAACACAAGAAAATTCTGCTTTTCCACAACGCCAGTCTTAACTGCAAGTTTTTACCTTCTTTCAGCTTTGCTCCTTCTTGTGATCCCTGCCTAGTGTATTTGTCCTTACAGGAGTGGAACTGATTATGGGAATTAGAAAGACTTCAGGAAGCTCAAACCACTAACCAGATAAAAAGATCAGACAAGAGCAGCCTGAAGTGCTACTGAGAACAAGTACCCTTAATGGGAACAAATATGGGCCATACTCTGTAATTTCCATTAGCTCTGGGTCAGCGTAGAATCTAGCATAATAAATGTCACATATAATTTATCAATACCCAGCATTCACTTTACAACACTTGAACATTAACACTGAATATGCTTTCTAAAACTTATACAGAGTCCCAGAGAAGTTACTGGGTTCTCAAATACTGTAAGTGATCCCATTAAATAATAAACACATGTAAACATGTACGCAAAAGAGAGAACACAATAAACTATTTACATTCTCAGTGATTTTTCTACCTGTTTAAGTGTTGAACACCAGGTCATACTTTGCAACAAGGGTGCTCCAAGATAACAGTCCATGCCCAAACATGCTTCACCAGCTGCCAGCTAACTCCTCTACAGCGAAGGAGAGAAAGAAGAGTGCTTTGATCATGACATCCCAAATGGGGCTGTCCACCATTACTGCTAATGGCTCCATACACTGCAAAGAACCTGCAAAAGCACAGTCTCCATCATTTAGAGGGTCTGCACAACTTGGAGACCTGTCCTCTTGGGCCAGGATCTCATCCAAAGCATTGTTTACTACAAAACTTCCAAGGAAAACCGATGTTATTGTGAAATGGTCTTCCCTGCAATTAAATGAGATGGAGATTTTGGAGTTTGACAAGCTAGGGCATATTACTGACAAAATGCTGATACATCCTGAATGAGCATTTTTTTTTTTTATTCCAGAAATAGTACTTGTTAGTTCATGAAGTATCTGAAAACAACAATTTATGTTCGTTACCTGCAGTTTGTTTTTCATTTGCTACTTTGTGAACGTTTTTTTAATTTACACTTAAAAACCAGGATAGGCATTCCAAAAGGCTTGCCTGTGTTTTCTTTCCAGATTAATACACTGCCAGCTAACTAAGAGGATGATGCAGCCAGTGACTTACTCTCTGATGTTTACAGTTATCCCAAGCTGCCTACAACTCAAGAAATAATCAGCCTTCATGGCTGTTTATCAAAGCAATTGAAACATGAAGTCATATAAAAATTATTTTTCATTTTCTAAATAAGAGTGCCTGCACTGCTCAGCTTTTATACATACCTATATCTACGTTGCTTAAGTAGAAGTTTTCGCTTCCCATTACAATGTCATCTTTGCAACTATTTCCTTTTTAATTGTACCCAAACTAAAGACCTAGAAAATCAAGAGGGGGACGGAGGCAGGGGACGGGGGCTGGGAAGGGGACGGGGAAGAGATGGGGGTGGAACCCAGAATGGATAAGGATTAGTCGTTTGCTGCTTTTTTCAGTGAAAGAACTAAGGGGAATAAGGTAGAGTTAGCAAGCAGCCAGCCTCAAAGCAAGCAAGAGAGAGGTAGCTGTGAGCAGGTAAGCTGTGGAACTCCTTGCTATGGGATACTGCAGATACCAAAAATGTAAATGGCTTCAGAAGAGGCCAGGCAGATTCATGAAAGACAAATCCACTGTTCAATATCCCAGAATAGTTAGAAACCACCTTTGCCTCAGATAGTCCATTCATTTCAAATTGGTAAAGGCTGAGAAAGTATTTCTGAGGAAGTATCAGATATGCTTGCTGTGTTTCACTTTTCCTTGGCATCTGCTTTTGGCCGCTTTCATCAGATCTAACAGAGCCATTATTATTGTTATATAAAAGTTTCAAATATGTTATCTCAGCATAAAGCACAACAGCAGGTCAGGTAAAAATATGATCTTACTGAAGTTATTTTTCCTATAGATTATTTTCCTAAATAACTTTTCAGTTCATCACAACACAGAAAAACTCTGGCCAAGAAAATCTCCTACTGTGTGGGCACTTCTGAAGACTGATGAGTTTGACTCGCAGTAAGGCATTTGCTCAGCTAATTAGTTAGTTACTAATTGTTTATGTATATATCCTGAAGCCCACCAAGTCTGGAACTCCATATGGTGTCTCATCCTCACTATGGCCTAAGAGTTGAAAAGAAGTCTGACACGGGGTTTCTGATGCCATGCAGTACACGTATGATTGAAGTTATATGCAACTAAAACAAGAAACGTAGGGGAAATGTTAGGCCACTTTAATAATGCATCACACTACTAGATCCACAGATAATGAATATCTTGAAAATCAAGCACACTAAGAAGTCAGGCATATGACAAAAGCATGTCTTCTTGCCTTTTTGTTGCTCCTCCGTGTACATTTACAGCCCTTCATTATATGAACTTCAGGGATATGATCTGTGGGCTCTAAAGCAAATAGTCAGGGCCTTACAGCACAGGAAGGGAAGTAAATGCATGGTTACATTTCAGCTGTTTGTCCCCATTTTTTAAATGTAAACTTCTATTCATCATATGTAAAAAGAGTAAAATGGCTGAGGGACAGTGACACATTCTTTACTATCACTTTGGCTATTCAGATAGTAGTCTTCATAGGGGAAAAAAAGAAAGAGCGGGGACAGCTTTTAACAACATTATGTCTAGATTTGTCAGCACTCACGTGACAACATGATGACTCCCACGACTGAAGTGATTTGCATTCACAAAGCAATTCCTCATTCATTGCAATTCTGGGTAGAATCAAACCCAGAGGTTGCTATCTATCCATCTACGAATATGAACATTATTATATGAACCGGTCTTACTAGCAGCCAGACTTGACCATTTAGTATTCTTTTATTCTTGCTGGAAAGAAATTGGCTGAGTTGAAGTAGTGTAAGGCTGTAAGCATTTGACTGGGAGGGTAACTTATTTTGCACAATGGTGATACATCCTTCTATTTTCCCTATAAACCTAGAAGTGCTGTTTGGAGTTAATACAGGTGAGCACTGAAGGCTTTTGCCAGAGATGGAGAAGATAGGTTGAGTTATTAGGAAGTCCTAGGTAAAATGCAGCCATCTTCACAAAAACACAGTTGGTCAGATCTCAAAACCATAGGTCACAACATGGAAACGAGAAGACAGGGTTTGCTCTTGTCCAGTTTACCATGATGCAGAAATCTTGATTTTCATCACTCCTCTTCCTCCACCCCCAGCTTCCTGAAGACAGGACAAATACTGAGCGGTAGGACAAGGAGTCAAGAGTTGGAATTCCTCTGTACTATTTCTGGTTGTTCTGCCGAAGTATTAGAGGACATTCAGCAGCAATGGATGTATCAAGATTGCATGATGAAAAAATCAAGAGATAGCAAGTTAGCACCAAACTATTTAGGCCTGGAAGCCACAATTGTGAACCCAGCCTCTAGCTAACACTCCTACATGACAACATACATATATTTCTACACGGTACTATGTTTACATAGTCCGTTTCCCTACATGTCACACAGTTCTGATAACACATATATTCGCAGGTTGCTGTAAAGCTTCCAAGTCAAGCGCTTTAAGTCTTTGGATGAAAGGACCTCCCATTGAGCAAGTGGAAATTATTACCAACATTATAAAATCAGTGGGTGCTGCTTAGACTGAGAATTATCTCTTCAGAACATGGCTGCTAACGAAATAACAGTGGGAAAAGAAGCACTTGCCTTTCAAGTTAGTCTCTAACAGGAGTAAAGCAGACTGTTAACAAAGGATGATTGTTACAGTTTGAATTCTAGAGTGGAAATTAAAGAGATTAATGGAACAAGTAAGATTTTTCGTTTATCTTAGTACAATCTGAGGAACAATTCTGTCATTTTAGTAAGGCACCCTCCCTTTTAGTTAAAGGAGAAAGCATAACTAAGCAATGTAAAGAGATAATCTTGTTCAGAAATATGGAACATAGATGAGAAAATGCTGAATGGACCAGATGTCTCCACAATTCAGCTCTCAAAATTTCTGCAGATGATACATGGAAGCAGTGGGGTGAATGCTGCAAGAAGAATTTCACAGAAATTGAGAGAGGATTGGCAGAAATAATTGGAAAGTTCATCAATTAATGCTAGTAAACCTTTGCTTTTCTGTTTTGGGGAAGATGATAGTTATAGCTAAGAAGAAGATCTTGAGAGTGTCGTTTGGGAGAAAAAAAGTAAAAGCTCATTGGAAAAGGAGGAAAATTATACAATTCTCTTACATACAGAATTTTTATATTTTATTAGATTTAAAATCTGTTTTCATTTCTCTGTTGCTGTCTATACATATTTCCAATACTTAGGTCAATATTTGTGAGAAGCAAAATGCCTGTGGCCTTGTAGACTCATTTCAACAGGACAACAGAGACTGGAACATCATTCAAAACTATCAGTTGTCCTTTTCTATTTAAAGGCAATGGATTATTTAATTTAATATTCTCTAATGCATATAAAACAGTTACTTAGCTTTTCTGAATGTAGTTCTCAATCCTGATTAATTAAGATTCAGGGACTTTGTTTAGCAATATTGTCTTCATAAGCTTTGCAAAAATCTCTCTTATTTAAAGCTTTTACCCTGATCCCTTTTCAAACTAACATACTATTTTATTATGGAAAGACAGTAGGAAATTCATTTATGGCTGATAATAAAAAATAATTTTTTTCCTGTTATGACAGCAGACTCTCTTGTAGCACAGAAGCCTGTTTCTTGTCAGTGCCTAGAGTTTCACTGTAGATATCTCTAATCAAGAGGAATGTGTCATTTTAATTGACAGTTCATTTAGGGCTGACAATTATTAGAAGCAGAAAGCTAACACAACTTAATAGTTACCTAGACCATAGCATTTCTTTTAGGACTGTAACCAGTATTTAAAACAGTATTTAAATAAGAAGAACAACAAATCTAGACTAGCATATAAAGCTGTACTTCAGAGGGGCTGTTGTAACCACCCTCTTGCTGATGGAACACTGTCTAATGGAGAATGGAGATTAACTGTGGACTATCGTGGCCTAAACAAAGTTACACCACCGCTGAGTGCTGCTGTGCCAGACATGCTAGAACTTCAATACGAACTGGAGTCAAAGGCAGCCAAGTGGTATGCCACTATAGACATTGCTAATGCATTTTTCTCTATTCCCTTGGCACCAAAGTGCAGGCCACGGTTTGCTTTTACCTGGAGAGGTATCCAGTACACCTGGAATCGACTGCCCCAGGGGTGGAAACACAGTCCTGCTATTTGCCACGGACTGATCCAGACTGCACTAGAAAAGGGTGGAGCTCCAGAACATTTGCAATATATTGATGACATCATTGTATGGGGTGATACAGCAGCAGAAGTTTTTGACAAAGGGGAGAAAATCATCCAAATTCTTCTGAAAGCTGGTTTTGCCATAAAAAGAGGCAAGGTCAAGGGGCCTGCCCGGGAGATCCAGTTTTTAGGGATTAAATGGCAAGATGGGCGTCACCAGATCCCGATAGAGGTGATCAACAAAATAACAGCTATGTCCCCACCAACTAACAAAAAGGAAACACAAGCCTTCTTAGGCGTTGTGGGTTTCTGGAGAATGCATATTCCAGATTACAGCCAGATAGTACGCCCTCTTTATCAAGTGACCAGAAAGAAAAATGATTTTCAGTGGGGCCCTGAACAACAACAGGCTTTTGAACAGATTAAACAAGAGATTGTGCATGCAGTAGCCCTTGGACCAGTCCATATGGGACAAGATGTTAAAAATGTGCTCTACACCTCAGCTGGGGACAATGGTCCTACCTGGAGCCTCTGGCAGAAAGTACCAGGGGAGACTCGAGGTCGACCCCTAGGATTTTGGAGTCGAGGATACAAGGGCTCCGAGGCCAATTACACTCCAACTGAAAAAGAGATACTGGCAGCATATGAAGGAGTTAGAGCTGCCTCAGAGGTAATTGGTACTGAAGCACAGCTTCTCCTGGCACCCCGATTACCAGTACTAGGCTGGATGTTCAAGGGTAAGGTTCCTACTACTCATCATGCAACTGATGCTACATGGAGTAAATGGATTGCATTAATTACACAGAGGGCTCGAATAGGAAACCCTAATCGCCCAGGAATCTTAGAAGTGATCATGGACTGGCCAGAAGGCAAAGACTTCGGAATGCCACCAGAAAAGGAGGTGACACGTGCTGAAGAAGCCCCACCATATAATGAACTACCAGAGGATGAGAAGCAGTATGCCCTGTTCACCGATGGATCCTGCCGTCTTGTAGGAAAGCATCGGAAGTGGAAAGCTGCTGTATGGAGTCCCATACGACGAGTCACAGAAGCCACAGAAGGACAAGGTGAATCAAGTCAATTTGCAGAGGTAAAAGCCATCCAGCTGGCTTTAGACATTGCTGAACGAGAAAAGTGGCCAAGGCTGTATCTTTATACTGACTCATGGATGGTGGCAAATGCCTTGTGGGGGTGGTTAAAGCAGTGGAAGCGAAGCAACTGGCAGTGCAAAGGTAAACCTATTTGGGCTGCTGAATTGTGGCAAGATATTGCTGCTCAGCTAGAGGAACTAGTCGTGAAGGTACGTCATGTAGATGCTCACGTACCTAAAAGTCAGGCAACTGAGGAACATCAAAACAACCAACAAGCAGATCAGGCTGCTAAAGTGTTCCAAATAGATTTGGACTGGGAACATAAAGGTGAACTATTTTTAGCTCGGTGGGCTCATGACACTTCAGGTCATCAAGGGAGAGATGCAACATACAGATGGGCTCGTGACCGAGGGGTGGACTTAACCATGGACTCTATTGCACAGGTTATCCATGATTGTGAAACATGCGCCGCAATTAAGCAAGCCAAACGGTTAAAACCTTTGTGGTATGGGGGACGGTGGTTGAAATATAAATATGGGGAGGCCTGGCAAATTGACTATATCACACTCCCTCAAACCCGCCAGGGTAAACGCTATGTGCTTACCATGGTGGAGGCGACCACCGGATGGCTGGAAACATACTCCGTGCCCCATGCCACTGCCCGGAACACTATTCTGGGCCTTGAAAAGCAAATCTTGTGGCGACATGGCACACCAGAGAGAACTGAGTCGGACAATGGGACTCATTTCAAAAACAGTCTCATAGATAACTGGGCCAAAGAGCATGGCATCGAATGGGTATATCACATCCCCTATCATGAACCAGCATCTGGGAAAGTTTAATGGTATAATGGGCTGTTAAAAACTACCCTAAAAGCAATGCGGGGTGGAACCTTTAAAAACTGGGATAAGCATTTGGCACAAGCTACCTGGCTAGTTAACACCAGAGGATCTATCAACCGAGCTGGCCCTGCTCAGTCAGACGTTTTACATACAGTAGAAGTGGATAAAGTCCCTGTGGTGCATGAAAGGAATCTGTTGGGAAAAACTGTCTGGGTTCTTCCTGCTACTGGCAAAGGTAAACCCATTCATGGGATTGCTTTTGCTCAAGGACCTGGATGTACTTGGTGGGTGATGCTGCAGGATGGTGGAGTCCGATGTGTCCCTGAAGGTGATATGATCTTGGGTGAGAATACTTAATTCTGAACTGCATGATGTTAATTGCTGCATAATACTAACAGTGTTCATAAGTGTCTTTCAGGTTGAAGCAGTGGTGATGGGAATGGAGCTAGCTGCAAGTGGCATCCAGTAACCTCCTCGAGACTGATATCTTTAACCTGCAACCCGTGGGCACGAACTGTGACAAAGCTCATACCATCTCTCCTACCCTGGGAGACTCCTAGCCAGATGGAAACCCACAATCCTGAACTAAATGAACTTGATGAACTTTTTTTTTGTATGGAGATGAATCATAAACTAATGTTATCTGTATCTCTTTTAAAATGAAAAGGTAGTGGTGATCTGAGTATGACGTGAATGGTATGGAATAAGGGGTGGAATGTCCTGGTTTGGCCTAAACCAGGCTGATTTTCCTTTCAGTGATTTTTACTTTCAGAGGTTTACTTTCAAGCTGGAACACAGGAGGTTCCACATAAATATGAGGAAAAACTTCTTTACGGTGAGGGTGACCGAACACTGGAACAGGCTGCCCAGAGAGGTTGTGGAGTCTCCTTCTCTGGAGACATTCAAAACCCGCCTGGACGCGTTCCTGTGTGATATGGTCTAGGTAATCCTGCTCCGGCAGGGGGATTGGACTAGATGATCTTTCGAGGTCCCTTCCAATCCCTAACATTCTGTGATTCTGTGAGAGGCCTCATCTTATAGGTGAGTGATTTGGAATCATTTCCAAAGCTTAAGAATTCTTAAGTCAGCTGTGCAGTATCAATTCCTTGTACATCCTCAATGTGTAGTTTACTAAAGTTGTCGGAGTGTTGGACAATTTTGCTAAACCTCATTTCTAGCTGGTTCTCTGCTAAACAATTTTGGTTAGAATAAAGTTTATTTTGAGTGTATCACCTGCCTGATTTGATTTTGTAAGCCTCCACAACATTAAATTGACATAGTTGGGAGGATGATATCAATAGAGGAATTATTATGGAGGCACAGCTGTAGGCTGTACGTGAAGGAGAAGTGGTTCGGTCCAGCAGCAGTTGTAGAAAGGGTGGAACAATGCTGCAAAAATAATCAAGACGGAAAAAGTAAAGGGACTATGTTTGCCATCCTGAGTGCCTGTTTAATTCAAGCGCAAGATCATTATAACTATTTCGGAATGTTAGAGAAGAATAATTTAAAGCAGCATTTAGGAATAGATTGCTTAAAAGAAGAATTGAAAAGAGAAAGAGAGTGGACATGTCTACTAAAACAAAAAACTTGAGATCATGCTAACACAAGTGAAAAGACTCCCCAGCATTGTCCAGATCCTAAAACTGATTGTGGCCGCAGATCCCTGGGATGGGGACGTTTGGGGAGAACCTCATGAAAACGGTTCTGAAGAAATGGAGGAATTGGAGGGAAAGTATGTGTGACCTCTTATTAAAATAGAGAGGCGGGAACCTACGAACCACTGGACCTACGAACCACCCCCTGGACAGAGCCCGAGCTCAGTGAATTACAAGCTCAGTTCTCGCACAGGCCGGGCGAAACCGAAACTGAGTATCTGTGGAGAGTTTCTTTAACTGGGGGTGATCGGATACTGCTGAGTGATGACGAGGCTAGGGGATTTTGGGGCCCAGGAGTATTTTTGAGTGATGGGCTGGCAGGCGACCAGTCCATAATGTCCTGAGTAGCTTATTGGGCTGGGGATGTGGACCCCAAAGAGCAGGGGCAGCCTGTTACTATCTGGGTGAAAGGATCGTCAGAGTTAGCAGAAGGAGTACAAAAGGCCGCTTGTATCCAGGTGATGTATGAAAGAGGGCAGCAAGGGATACCAACGGCAGCACCAGTAGACGCCAACCACCTTAGACCTCTTGTTAGGGGACCACCAGATAATTTGAAAATACATGATCAATCCCTTAGAGAGGGGATTCAGAGGGCCATAGGGCACAATCAGCAAAACCCTCAGAACCCACCTGTGCATGTACTGACTTGGGTAGAAACATTACATGACACAGTCACTCACGGGCGCGAGATGGGATGGACTGATCCAAGCGGTGGCGCAGACAGGAATAGGAGGGTTTGTTTGACAAGCCAGCCAAAACCCTCACCCCGGACAGGTGAGCCTGCACCTTCCCAAGATAGACTGGGTTGAATCTACAGTCTGGAAAGGAACAACCTCTGGCAAAAGGCGTTAGCATTGGGAGTCCCCAGGCGATGCTGCACGGGCAATCCACCGACCATATCCAGAAACTGGTGGAATTGCTAGAGGGGAAATCAATTACAGAGGAGGGAGAAGGTAGTGCAGAGGTGGGGGAATTGCATGCCCTCCTGCAGGCAGCAGAGCATGGCACCACTGTAATTTACACTGATTCCTATGCGACCTATAAGGGTGTCACAGAGTGGATATGCCAATGGGAATCCCATCAGTGGGAAGCGGGCTGTACAAAAGTCTGGAGAATCAGAGACTGGCAATGACTGTTAGAAACAGGCAGATCATAAACCCTAAAGCTGGGATGGGTAAAGGGCCACGCAAGGAATGAGACCCCTGCTGCGAAATGGAATCAATGGGTAGATCACCTGGCCCAAATTAAGGAAGCTGATAGTGACAATGAAGTTTGGAGTCAGTTGGCTGAGTGGCTGCACATTAAGCGAGGCCGCTCAAGGAAAGCAGACCTTTATTACAAGTGTTGGTCCCGGGGATGGACAGTATCCATGAGAATTTGTGAAGCACTTCTTACAGCTTGTCCACAATGTCGGACAAGGCTTAAGGCCAACCACCCAAATCAAGCCCCAGCCCAGCGTATCAAACAAGGCAAAGCTCTTTGGAGCACCTGGCAAATAGATTATCTTGGTCCTTTTGAAGCCTCCCCATGGCAAAAGATATATTTTGGTAGGAGTAGAGGTGGTGTTAGGATTGACTATGGCTACAGCTGTTATCACCTCCATGGGAGATCAGACGGTCTGAGCACTGAGAGAGTGGTTTAGTATTTTACCTATTCCCAAGTGCATTCAAAGAGACAATGGGTTGCATTTTAAGGCTGCAGTGGTGCAAGACTGTGCACAAGGGGAAGACATCAAATGGATGTTTCACACACCATGTTATCTACAGGCTAACAGTATAGTTCAATGAAACAATGGTT
Organism: Nyctibius grandis; assembly: GCF_013368605.1. Taxonomy (NCBI): domain Eukaryota; kingdom Metazoa; phylum Chordata; class Aves; order Nyctibiiformes; family Nyctibiidae; genus Nyctibius; species Nyctibius grandis. The sequence goes on along the minus strand of NC_090695.1, from coordinate 69,640,480 downwards.
TGACTAAAAATATGCTGACATCTGACACCATGACTGGGACATACAGTTACCACAAGCAGTTTTTACTCTTAATAACCAACGGGGAAATTATGGAAATCCAAAAATTGGAGCATTTTGTCCTACAGGACCATTAATGGGTGACAACAATATGGTAGCAAAACTGATAGTTGGATTTGCTCGAATTATGAATTTAACCTCTGTAACGGTTTGCTTAGCCACACTCAAGACAGCAGGAGACCCTTTACCAATCTTTGTGCAGGACATTAACATTATCTCTGGCTCTTGAGCTTACATGGAAGCAGTACAATAGCTATAGCTGGGAGAGAGAGGGATTTTCTTTTAAGTTGCGTATCAACCTACAGGGCCAACTTCTGCAAATCCCAGAGGTCCATCTGTGTTTCTTAGTGCAGAGACTTAAGTGGAGTTCAGGTGATAAAAGCAGGTTACCTTAAGATTACTGGTAACATCTGTAATGATCTGGGGCTCCAGGATTTCCCTCTCCAATGTAACATATGGAGATGATAAATAACCTGAGGAATGCGTATCTGAGCTGTGCTATGGCTCTGCTAAAAAAAAAAAAATGAGGTTTTTCAAAGCCTCTCCTTTTAGCATGAAAAAAAAACGGCATGTGCCAGAAGAAGAGCACCTTCTCAGTTATGTTGAAATAATCTGTTGTGTATGTGTATGCTATAATGAAGATTTATTCTTTAACTGCCAGGCACTGGGCTCAGTTAAGAAATATTCTCATACGCATGGAGCAGAGAATCTATCATGGTCAAACTTTCATTAGCACATGCTGTTTTCAGTATCATTATGCTTTAAGATTAAAGTTCACTTCATTATTTTACCTCTAATATTTCATTGATTTTTTTCTTTCATTTTGACAATTTCAGTATTTTCTTTCTTTACAAAGTGGATTATTCAAATACTTATAAAGTAGGTTAACAAATTTTCCAAGGTCACAGAAACAGACATTTTCATGAAAAAATAAATCTTACCTTAACCTTCTATTTTGTAAAGACAAATCTGTTCAGGTCTTGACAACCCTTAGAAACATTCAGTGTATCTCACTAATAGGTTTCTGTTGGGGAAAAAACAGTACATTTTCCACATAATTTTATCAAGTAAATACTTTGACAATAACTTTGTATTTGCCCACTACAGCATTTCTTTCTGTTGCCCTCTAAGACCACGACATTGTCAGTCACAACACACCGACACAAATCCCAATTCATATAGAAAAGAGCTACAGTTCTCAGAGGGGCTGAATTCCAGCTTTGGCTCCTCTGTTTATGAGGAAATCATTCCTGTCCGGTCCCCTAAGGCAGACCAGGAGACATCTTGCAACTTGCATGTTATCATGCATATGATATCCTCAATGTTTAACATTATCCAGTTGGGGCACTTTTGGACTCTGTGACCCTGTCTAAGCAGAACTGCCTATAGGAACAATGTAAGGCATAAAGGCAAGATATGCCTTTCAGTCACCTTGCTGTAAAGGAAAAGAGGGCTTCTACAGCATGGCTACAATGCTCCCACTGGTAGGCAGGGAAGAGGAGGAAAATGTGGATGTCCATCTCTACCCACTATGGTCTTTCAGCAGTCAGATCCTTGCTTCCCTGCAGAATCGCTACTATTCACTTCACTGTCTCCCATTCCTCCTGCGTAAAAACAGGCTCTGTGTTCCTCTCTTCCAAGCAGGTTTTTTTGTCATAACTCCTGCTCTGATATTCAGGTATCTGCTCTGATATTTTCATTAATTATTGTGGCAGATGCTGCAAAGGGGACAGCACCACTAGAGAGGACATCCACTCCTGGGCCAAGTACCACTGTACTGGGGTCCATCCTCTTCCTGAGGACTGACGATCTTTCTTCTGACTGCACAGGTTCTTTACACCACCTCAGGTGTTTTCCTTCCAAAGGAGTGCGATTTAATTGCATTAAGTCCCCAGCTCCTGAAAAGATACATCCCAGTCTTGTTTCTTTCACAATTTTGAGATTCCTACTGTCTCCAAGCCTAAGCAGCAGAGTCTTGCACCAGAAATACATTTCTAGACACTACCTTTTCCCTAAGACAGCCACACTTTGTGATTCTTTCTCAGCTGGCTACGTGTTTTTACAGTCTCTTTTAACAGTGTTTCTTGGACCTCTCACCGCTCCCAGACTAAGTGCCTTGTACCCTAGGAAGAGGGTCTTTGCTCAAGCACAAATTGTGTTACCAAATTGTTATAAAATAGTCAGGCTGAAGAAGCTATTATAAAAAGAAGAAAGATCTATAGCTGCAGCAGGGGACATATGGTGGATACACGAGAATGAAACCTCCAGGGATAACTGGCAAGAACGTATAAAATGGTCAAATGTGTTGTGGCACACACCAATTTTGGAATATTTTTTCTTATCAGGCATTCACTTGAAATACTTTCAACTCATTTGGCAGTCTAATTCTTCTACGTCTCATTGCAAATCTCTCGAATGCCAGTAGCGTTATTCAACATTGCTGCATCTAATTTATTGAGCTTCTTTGCTATGGGATATTTAACAAAACAGTAATGCATTAGGCATAATTAGAACGTGACTAAATGAATTTCTGTAATGCTGGTTACACTGGTTTACTGCAAAAGTAATTCACACCTCTATGCTGTAGACCCAGTATTACCTGTAAGCCAGCTCACAGTATAAAGGATACACGGCACACAGAATGCAATGAAAAAGCACCAAAATTTGCAAAATCTTAACTGACAGCATGCCTGTTGACTTTAACAGTAGCAATTAGCAATGTTTAATAATAGACTATTAAGTAATTACATACTGTTGTACTTGTGCTGAATTTTATCACTAAATTCATGGCTCTCCCTTTGTCCAGGATTCACCAGCAGGATGTCATCCTCAACCACCAACATGAAGGGAGCTGCAGGGATTTTCTTACAGATGATGCTGTTTATTCTAGCACCGTGAATAAAGCATCTCAATTAAGCACTGATGTAAGCACTGCTGAAATAGCTTACATTTCTTTTGATTTTGTTGAAATTGAATTCTTCAAAGAAAACTGGGCAGTCATCCCTTACCCTTTCATCAATCCAAAGCAATGGGAAAGTATAAAAGTTAATCTCAAACATGAACAACAACCAGCTGCGCAACCTTGTGTGGTCAAACCTTATGTCAACAGAAAATGTAACCTGACATACTCTGAGAACACATTTACCTGGGCTTTAAACTTTGCCCCACTTGACAGGAACAGACATGTTGCGTTACAACAGGCTGATGACTTTTCAGTTCCAGCCACGCCAAAGAGATACTAACATCTTTAAAGCAGTAGGGAATGTCACTGGTTTTAAGAGAGGGATGTCATAACCACGTTTTTAGTGAGCTAAGTTTACAAAATACTTTTGAAACGTGAATCTGAACAACTCCCAAGAAGAGTTTGGGGTGCTAACAGATGGGATGAGTTGCTAAATTCACGTCTTATTCCAAGACCAACATCAGGCAACTCAAGAGACAGTAAGTTCTAGGTCTTCAACTATGTAGCTGCAAGGCAACTAGCAACTTGGCCACAGGCTAACACAGGATGAAGGAATCCTCTGGACGTAATTTAAGTAGGTAAATTTCTTTTAATTTCCATAGCCTTTACAAACACAGCAACTGAGTGAGGATTCCACAAATACATTATTTTATTCTATCTTATTCTGATTTATTCTATGGGTGATTTCCGGTAACTGCCAATCACCAAGGTAGCCCCTCCAAGGTGGGGCTTTGAGCAATCTGGTCTAGTGGAAGGTGTCCCTGTGCATGGCAGGGGGGTTGGAACTAGATGATCTTTAAGGTCCCTTCCAACCCAAACCATTCTATGATTCTGTAATTCTTTTCATTTCCATAGCCTTTACAAATATGTACAAAGTGTTCAAGTGCTTCAAGTCAGTGGCCTATGTTGGCTGCTGAACATCTGCATCCATTTACTCTCACTTCACATTTGCATGTTTTTCCTCATAATACCTCTATTTTTACTTGAAAGAAAAAGGAAAGTAAAGATTGCAGTGAAGGCTTACGATGGCTCAGAGAGGAGTAACCTTCAGAGTCTGAATCCAGCCAGCAACAAATTCATGTAACAAGGTCCAACTAACCAGTTTGGTGTCAAAGCAACTGTGAGTACCAGATGAGTTTGGAAAGCACAACACAGTCAACAGAAAACACTGGAAGCACTGAGACCTAACTTGACAGGACTGCTGTGTACAGGAGTTGCTAAGAGGAGCAGCTATGCTCAGAATCCAAACAGCCGAGAAAATAATGGTGAAAATGGAGCACAGGAACCCAGGCAGGCATAGGCAAGTAACAGACTTGAGAAGAAGCTGGGAGGAGTGCTGTGACACACAGTAACATGGAGAATCATAACAGCAAGCTGCTAGTCAGATCTAGCCTAAAATGGGCTTGACATTCTGTAAGAATTGTAAAATCTTCAGTAGTTGTCCTTCTTGGAAGAAAACCTAGGGTTAACAACAACTATATCCCTTAATCCAGCTAATGATCTTCCTCACACCCTATTGCGTATGTCATTACAATGTCAATATGCTCAAGTGAGTTCTTACAGGTAATGCAAAACCCAGTCTATCAAATTCAATTTTAATGTGTCTTACCACTTGTAATCAACAGCTTTTGACTATTATCACAAGATATTGTCCTTGATGTCTTGGGTGAAGGAATAATACAGGAAGTAGCAGGTGAAATATCCACTTGTATCCACTAGCAAGTGGAAATTATTTTTAATTTCTGAAGAAGTTATTAATAGCAAAAGGTTGCTCACCATTTTGATGCAGGGAAAAAAAAGATAAAAGGCTAAGAACAAGAAGCAATCAGAGCTATTGGTGTAAGAGTGGAACCAGCTTTAAGAACAGTCAAACACTCCTGAAATAGCAGTGATGACTAGTAATGTTGAGGAAAAGACAAAAGAATAAAGGAGGAGGGATATCACTAACATCTAAAGACTTACTGTATGACGGAAATGGTTGAAGTGTTCTAGCTCGACTTAAAACACATCTGTGTATGCTATAAAAAACTGTATTAACACATTTAATGAGATCATCCAGATGGCAAATATTATGTCAACAGTGTTATACATAAATTGTTTGCAATAGCTTGCTGGTTCTGTTTTCAGAAGAATGGCCTGTTTGGCAAAAAGTATATCTTTTTTCTCCTCTTTTCTCCATCAAGCAGTCCAGAAAGAAAGAAAGAATGAAAGAAAAAAAACAACTTCCCTACAAATCTTACAAGTTTTGTAAATCTTGTACATACAGATTTAAACATTTGTACCCAAAAAAGGTTCTTGTATGTCAGTGAAAAAACACATGTGCACAGAGTAAAATGAAGTATCTATCTCCTTCACAAGCAGAAACCATTTCACAACTGCTCTGCGGCTGAGAGGCAGTGAAGCATGGCACAATTACTATTTCTCACATTCAAGAAGTAGGAGGGGCATACAACATTAGAAGACAGCAGGTCTGGAGTATACAAACAGAAATACATTATTTCCCTTAGTATTTAATTAACTTGTAGGTCCCATTACTACAGGATGTTGTGAAGGATAAATGGGTTCTAAAAGAGATTAGATGAACTCACAGAGAACAAACAGGTCTGTCGGGAACATTAGACACAACCGTTAGAATACAGCTGCGTCATGAAGTTATCTGAATAGCTGTCTGCTGAAAGCTGGTGTGATGTGCTTGAGAAAGGATCACTTTATACATGACCCATTTGCTAGACCCTTTGAATCTATTCCTTGCTCCAGCTAGAGATAGACATCAGGCTTGACAGACCTTTGCTCTGATCCAAGATGAAAGTTTTTTATCCACTGTTCATTCTTCTTCTGAGGCAGGTCCACAACTACTGACTTACTAATCTTTTAATACTCTAATGTCCTCGTTCAAAAAATTATTCTTTAAGATCCTCTAAATTAGTCACAGTAACACCCGTAAGCTCAGAGGTTTATTATGTATTACATTGACATTTGAGGGATTTGGGACTGTTTCAGATCCCTTCAAGAAACTGGGAGTAATGGGCTCTTGAGAACCATATCACCAGAAGCTAACCATTCTATGGCACTAAGGTCAGTAGTAAACTTCATAAAAGAACCTCAGGTGTACATCATTCCCATGGACTCCACATTCTCAGTCCTAACGGGCTAGAATGCTACAGTCTGCAAACTTCCGTAATATTTCTCTGTTCTCTTCAAGCTTTAACATCAGTCAAAGTTATGGATAAAGAAGAGCCACAACACCACAGAGAAGATGTAAAAGCTGACTTCCCATCACCTCTGCACTCCTTTGATAACCCTGATGACTTTTCTTGCAAATTTGAGCAGCCAAAATGGTGCTGACCTCATGATACGTGTGGAACTGTCACTTGTTTCAGGCAGTATTCTGTACTCTTAAACTGCATGTACATGTTTACAGATAATTTGTTCCAGGATACATGACTAAAAAGAGTTTCATAATGTGACAGCATTAAAAAAAAAATCACATATATAGAAAAACAAAACCACACTATCATTTCAGTCTTATGCCAAATGCAATGAACCCATCTTTGAAGTTTTCTCATCAAAACTGCATGCATCTGTATTAGTTACTCTGTTAGCCTGTGTCTGTAGCTGTAGCATGTGAAATACAGCAAAGGTCTTGTTCAGGAGACTCTTCTGCTGTGAGGTAGTACCCTCAAACAGCAAAGTTTAAGATAACCCCATTCATGAGTTCCCAAACCTTATTATTTGAAACCTAAATATCAATTCAGAAAAACAACATCTGATTCAATCAAAAATTCCCCAGAACTCAAAGCTTTTATTCTGGTAATCTTTAGCTCCTTAAGAAAAGAATCCTAATTTTGGTAAGAAATTTAGCCTCCAAAATTAGGGCAAGAAACCTGACTATAAAAAATGGGTGGGTTTTTTTGGGTTAGTTTTGGGTTTTTTTCAAGTTCCATCATTTGTAGTGGAGATAAAATGTTTGCTTTCAGAAATAGGTGTCTGAGGCAAAACAGTGAACACAGCTTGCCAAAATGAAAGGAAGACTGATTTTTACAAACTTTAAATGAATGTTAATAAATTGTTAATAATTCAGGCTTTTTGTTTTATTTTTGCATCAACAATAATTGTTTATTAAGCACAATATAGGTTTTGGTCTCTTGCACAAAAATTACATTCCCACTTTTTTTTTTTTTTTTTTCCAAGTAATTTCTTCATTCTGATTTACATTTTTGGTCATGAAAGCATAAGGTAACTAGTTACATTACCTATAGCCATCCAACTGTTTGTTCATTGACAGCACAAACTAATACAATACATGAATATTTAAGCTGCACGTATTAATTTTTGCTCTGACTGAAGTGAATGAAAATACTCAGTTATGCATGTTCTAAAATACTTTGTCATATGTATAAAATACAGCATCAGAAGTCCCAGTACAATTCTTGGAATTCAGTATTTTTGGTTATAAATTGTACTATTTTTCTGAGGGGAATTTTATGCAAACAAAACCCTTAAGTATTTTACAGCAAGGCACTTTTCATATATGTTAACACACACAGACTCTGACTGAAGAGCGTCCGCAAATGAATCCAAGTTTCCTCCAGCTGCGTTGACAATCTGGATACTTCTTCCAATAGGTTTGGCTCTGATGAGAGAATCTTAAGATGTAACTGAAAATGAAAGCAAGCAGTTAGTGAAACGAATACAGATAATAAAAAAATTTAAAGATCAGTTTCCTCATTCAATTCCAATACTTTGCTTTCAGGAACGTCCCAAATAAGGGAAGGACTCTTTCCCTTCAATTAATTCCCTCCATTTAATGCCGCCTCCCTTTTGCTAGTCTTTTACGAGCCATTTTACTCCCAAATATGTATTAGATGAGATAAGGTAGCAAAATGTCTTAATTAGTTATTGCTTTACTAGATCTTCTTCTGCCACTGCTGCTGATCTATCCTAATCACACACTTCTCCAGAGGGTAACCTGCTCCTCTTTCCAACCTGCATCACAAATTCCTCTTTAGGCTAGAGAGGCTAAATAGATGCCCTGAGGTCAATCAGGATTATTATTTTAATTATCCATGTTGCATAAAGTAAGAAGAATGATGCCAGCACACTCCGTACTGATAGAGGGAGATGATATCTCTCTACGTAATAAACAGTAACCTTGGTACAGCATGAAGAAAAGAAACCTCTCAATATTGTAGATAAGCAATACATAATTAGCAATTAATGGATGGAGTAGTTATTTTCCTGGCTACAACTTAAATCTAGGAGTCTTGCTAAGCTCAGCATTTTTATTTGGAACCTACAACAAAAGATATTGGTGTTCATGTGTCACAGGGTGAGTTAATATTATTCTACTGTAGCTCAGATCTGGAGTACGTTTCTGAGGCAAACTACCTAACTGTCCCTAATGTACCCTGCAAGAGCTAAATTTCTTTTGTATGAAACTAAACAGAAAGACGAATTCTAACATCTAATATTGCAACTATTAATCATATCCACTCCATGGGACCATACTAATAAAAACCAGACCAATAATAAACAGACATGATAAAAAGCCACTGGTGAACAAATATCAAGACCTCAACCCTAACTGTTTCACTCTACAGATCTACTCCTATTCATCTGCACTACTTGTTCTTGTGGAAGCTGCTCCATGTGTTCTATTTAACCCCAACAATAGGAAAAGAGCAAGTCATATTTGTCCAGCATTACACTCTATCTTTAAAACCAATCCCTGCAATACTGCTATCAAGAAACATTCAGTTAAATTGACAGTATTACATGTGTCAGAATGTTTATAACAACTTTCTCCTAGTAAACTGTAATTAATTGCTTTCCCACAGTTTCATAAATCAGAGTATCTTGACAAGGTAAGCATTTGTACCTCAGAAGGGTTTCAATATTCTGCAGAACCACTTTCTCTCTAAGAGTAACTGCTACTGTACTTTATCACAATAACTTTCTAACTTACACACACCTAGGAATAATTTCATTAGCTCTATGATGCTTAACAAGTAACAGAAGAAAGGCACTCCACTGACATGGAAAGTAAAAGTCATGCTTGCAATGTCTAGTGGTAAGTCGAACAAAATGCTTATTTTACTTCCCCAAACATTGTGCATTTAATTCTTTTCTTACTTAAGACGTAGCATATCTTAGCTTAGCAAGGAACAACCATTAAGAAGTTAGGTATGTTACAAAAAATAAAAACAATTCTAAGTAATGAATACTAGAATAAAACCTGTCTAGCATGGTCATCTTCACGATATCTGTTTTTTGCAAGTTCTTTTTGACCGAGTTGTCAAATTATCGAATAGATTCAGTTAGTCATTTTAAAAAATCACTTAAGATAATTCTTTCCAGCAATTTACATCGTTTTACTAGACAACTATCATTTTAAACAAGACTAACATAAAATTTTATTAAGAAAATTGTTACCTTTAAAAATAGCGCAAGGTATGCCTGAGCAAGCTCGAAGTTGTACTTCTTGTTCAGCATCATCCCAATCATTCTCAAAAAGCTCAGCATCACCTCCATTGAGCCACCACCTTCAGGGGCCAAACCCCTTAGTTCTATCTCAATATTGGATGGTCCCAAGCTTTTCAGTAAGTTAAGTGGAGCTGCATCTGTGTTAAAGCATTAAGGAATACAGTATCAGGAACATTTGCAGAAATCAATCTTACAAATCCTTCACGTGGACAGGTTTATTCCAAAATTCTTAAGCAGTGACAGTATGTTTCAAGTTTCTACTGTTTCCTTACTTTTTTTTTTCCACAAAATGCCATCTTGCCTATAGTTTACTGTCCCATCACATACTACAGAGAAGTTCATCTCTAATAAGACAGTTGCATTTTATTTGTAGGTTCACCTTGAAAAATACACGTAACATCTTTGTATTTGTATCACTTTTTTCCCATTTCTGTCTTTTAAGCTAAAGAAAATTTCTTATTAACCACATAACACTGTCATTTTACATCTCTTGGCAAAAAGAATGTATATACTTGGGACTTTAAGCTGTTATTGAAAATATATCCTAGAAGACAGAGGGTACTACTTTTAGTAGGAATCTTTACAGTGTTTACTCTTACTGACATTAAGCTAAATCAAGGATCATCTGGTGCCTCTAAGGTAATTATTACTTTTGTTAAGTGAATTCCTTCTACTTTTCGTGGGACCTGGGGGGTGGTGGGGTGGGGGAAATCTTTTCCCTGGTAGAAATAGATGCAATTTACAAACTCCTTCCTCCTCTTCATAATTGTTCTTCCTCAGGATTTCTACAATCCTACCTTTGAGAATTCCATCTATTTGCTTTAAAAATGCAGAAATAAAAATATATACAGTTGCAAATACAGCTGTTAGTAAAAATATTTTTTAAAATGTCTTCTAATTAATACTCCTTTTTCTAAGAAGAGCAACTTCGGATACTCTTATATCATGGTAACTAACAGTATCACGCACTGGATAATATTCCTTAGGTGGTATAAATCTGTTTCCATCTGTGTTTGATTCCTATGAAAATCATTAGCTAGTTTTAAGTGTAACTGTGATATCAACAGTACGTACCAAACATGCATTAACTCATTTTTGTGCTGTGCTATTAAAAAAACAAGCATGGAACATACTATGAAGCTGGTACGCACACAATATGGAAAAGATGCCCAGCTCAATCTATGTTCCACAGTCCTGATCTGAGGTACGAAACCCTGTCTCCATCCCAACAGTAAGCCAGGATGGCTTCTAGTATACTACTATTTATTTGCATAGCCTAGTCACCTTTAGAAGAGATGCTTGTAAACTAGCAAGCACAGAGCCATGTTACACACCAGCAGCTTCCTGAGTCAGGATCAACAGGCCCTCTGGACTGGGATTACAGCACAGACCTGGAGCACACCTGCTTTACAGCAGAGAGGTGGCCTGAGGGAGGCCCATGGGACCACTACTGCAATGCAGCATGGAGTGCACTTGCTCCCTGGTACAGCCAGCCTCTAGATGCCTGTTTAGGTCTTTAAATATTCACCTGATATTTCAGTCTTCTCTGAGCACCTCTGAAGCAGCTTAATAGAATACTATCAATTGAAAAACTAAAAATACACCTTGCTTGTGATAGATAATAAAGTTCTGCACACAAAATGTTTTAAGCACAGTTGAGTAAGCTGGTCATCTCAAAACAGTTTAATGAAGGGGTAGAAAAATTCCCAGCAGAACTGCCTTGTGAACAACCTACCAATGACTGTCCATTTACATTTCCAAGTCAGCTATATTAGCGATCATTTCCAAAAATCTAAATTTCAATGATTCTGTAGCAGTACAAGTTAAACAGGGAAAACAGCAGGTACATTCCACAGCCAATTTAAGTGACTGAATTTCAGAATGAATTGAATGCTGAAATAAGTCCAACGGCTTATTTTTAAATCAATTATTTCTTCTTAAGCTTTAAATTATAAAGCAATCAATTAAAGCTCTAAGTTTGCTGACTGTTTAGTGAAATAGCCCTTGAAAACAGAACTTGCTAGGCAAATTACGTTTTTCATGCTTCAGTGAATCACCAGACTATTCCTTATGAAATCATTCCCTTCCTTTCTTACCCTACAAATAATATATAGCCCTTTTTCTGGGTGAGACCATCACTATCTCCAAAAAAGTCTATCAATCTTAGGAACATTACCTTCTTTCTTTATATGGGTTTTAGCCAGAACTGGGCTCCATGCTGCAGGCAAGCTGGAGTACCAACGGATCTTTGATCTAGACTGGCTATCTATGTATTAGTCAGCTTTATATAACAGGTCATTCTCTTTGCCTTTGCTACTGTACTACGCATATTTTTTTTCTCGTACATGTGCAATTCTGGCATTAGAAATTGAACTTATATCAAAATACTATTAGCATCTACATTTTTAGTGAAATGTCTTGTTAACTCACATTCATTAGTGCTCAGGGCTTCTTCAAGATGAATGTAGAAATCAGATTTCTGTGCCAGTACTCCGAGGTTTACTACCTTTGACTAGACCAGGAAAGTTTATAAGAGAGTGTACATAAATATGTAAACATATTTTTACATCTCCATTAGATTCTTTTCCTAGTGACAGAATAAAAAACTTTAAGAAAGCATTAATGTAAACACATTAAAACTGGTACTTCAAAGTCTTTAGCAAGATTTCGCTCAGCACTAAAAAGCATTTAAGATTTTCTTTTAAAATACACTACATAAGCGCTACTATATTGACTCTTATTTTTACCTGTGTATCATTTTCTTCCTCTGGAGCAAGGTATCGGGGTATAAGACCAGGAACTGTTGGGATGAAGAAAGGGGCTGACTTGGGAACTTTTGGTGGCTCTCTTGGTTTATTTTTTTTCTGTTAATGAGATATTTGAATTAAAATCATCATCATCGTAAGAATATGTGGGAATTTTCTTTGTCTGAAAACTGTAAGGACTAACTGAAAAGTAAATATAAGGTAAAATGTTTTACCACTAAATATGAAGATACTATTTAGAGGAAAAACAGCCTCTCTCACAAATCCAAGAAATTGTGAAAATCACCATATAGTCTTCTACTGCAAAATCTTGAAAAATACCTGAAAAGTGGCATCAGATTTTGTGAATAGGTAAATGCAGCTCATAGAACAAGGGCAGATATATCTGGCCCACATATACTGCTGGTTTTTGCGCAATCCCTCTTTTTCCAGTTATGGGAATGCCTGACAGTGATTTGGAGGCATAACCTAGAATAGCTTTACAGGCGCTTACTAGCTGCATTGACATGGAAACACCTGCCTTCAGACAGCTATTTTGCACGTTGCAGAAACAGTAATGGCAAAAGTTATGGAACAGCTCCTATTTCTCAAGATTTCTTGAGCATCCCAGAGAATGGTTAAGCCAACTGTCTGTTTTACATTACAGGAGAAATAGCCCTTATTCTACCTTCCTCTTAAAAAATACAATCCAAATACTACAGTTCATAAGCAATGGTGTGCCTAATACCATTACCTTGATAACATCAAGACTGAGGAGATTTTTCCACCTTGATTCTGGTAATGAGGAAAGGGTCACCAGTTGCTCTCCCAATTGCTCAGGTGAGACATATTCCATCATTTCATCACATGTTTCTTCATCTCCTGCCACGTCCACATCTTTCAAGAACAGATATATTTTATGAACATATATACTTCACATTTATTTATTTTTTAAATCAAAACAACATCATTGTCTTTTGCAATTTTTGAAAAACGCATGCATAACAGCTATATATATGGGTGCTAGCATAACATATAGCTGAAAAGCTACAGAAGCAATCTTTACTAACTCCATGAAATATTAAATTTAAATTGCAAACAATTATAGCTAAAATGCAGAATTGGATAAACAAGATTTTAAAGACTAACAAGATTTATCCGCTTGGGCTGAAATTATATAAAAGCAATTCATAGATGTCCTTAAGGAAGAACAATGGATTACTTTTTAAATTTTGTTAACTGTTTTAAAATATATACATAGCAATTTTAGTTCTGAGTTACAAATCTGTAAAATCTTTGCATTTAAATACGCACAATATTCACAACCTGTTCATAGGTGTGACTGGAGTGGCATACAAAAATGAAGAAAATCTCAACATTAAAGCACAACATCACACAACAAAAGACATGCAGTCTGCCATTAGGTTTTCTCTAGACTTCCTATGTGGTCTTGACCAAACACCTCTACCTTCCTTTCCTTTTTGCAAAACACTACATGGCTGAAACCATGAACGTGACAGAAAAGCCTAAAACAACAAAGAAATTAAATCATTAAAAGCTCTAAGCATCTAAACAGGAACTTTACATTTGCTGAAGACAGAAAGTGAACGAAAACGTTCAGCCAGAGTCAGTTTATAGGATTAAAACATTAATAGTTTTAGGATGAAATCCTGTGTCCCTAAATTAAGTATCTAAAAAAGTATGTGCTTAATAAAGCAGTCATCATCAAGTATGTTCCTCACTCTTTTATGCTGTCAATAGCTAGGTGCATTTCTCCTCCAGAAGGAGATCTAAATGTAGGCGCTGCTAAACTTGGGCAGACAAGATCTCCATCTAGAGGCCTTCAGAAGCACAACCATTTCTATTAAATGCATCAAAAATGCAATTTAGGCCTTTCTTTCACTAGGAATCTAACACAGGTACATGGCCAGCCAGCTGAACCCAATTCTCTTGCCAACAAGACAATATACAGCAGTGAAACTACCACAGCATACAGTCAGACAAAAAAGTTGGAGGGAAGTGGAACAAAGAACAATCTCCTTCCCACTGCCAAACAGTAACGTTAATTTCAAACTGGCCTCTCAGATGTCAAAACGGAAGGTATTTACACAAGTCTGGGATTAAAGCCAGCAAATAGCACAGATGTTTTTATTATCTACAAAATCTCCTTGAAGATGTGGAGACCATCACAATGTAATTCTTTATGTCTGAATATAGAGACATGACTAGGTTTTAGTAACTAATATCAGCGTATGAGTAAGTATGCCAAAAATGGTAGAAGCAATAGGAACAGTTCAGAGAAAGAATGCTAAGACACAATGAATCTTCACTGAGGAAACAAGCCATCTTCTATTTGAAATACAATACCAAACTGAAAATAAAATACTCTTTCATCTGAAGACTACCTTGCACAGGGCAGGTGCTAGGGCGTGTCACCATAGAAGGTTCATAATCTGCTGGAAGGGGCCGTAAAGAGACGAGTGAATACAGAGAACGGTTTGACCTGAAAAATAAGACAGGCATTAAAAAACAATTTTCAGGTGAATGGGCACAAGTATTTTAGATATAATTTTTACTGCAGTCTAAAACTACTGCACTATGGCAATTCACCAGGTTCTATTCAAGATTAGTTTTCCTCATCTACCGGATAAACAAGAAATGAAACACTACGATATACATCATCTGAAAGTCTGAAACATAAAAGTTTTGCTCAAGTATTATCGCCAAAAACGTTTAATACATATGGCATTATGAACCATGATTACTTCAATCATTGCCAGTTACTGTCTTTACTTGAAATTGCAAAATTGCCTGTCTAAAAAGCTTCTTTTGTACTTAATATGTACAACACATTACACAACTATAAATGATTCATCCTGCTTTCACAGAATTACAGTAGTACTTTTAGCAAATTTTCTTGAGGTTTGGAGCATGCACACAAGTCATTCTGGCAAATTATTTTCTTCTGTCAATATAAATCAGGGCCAGGTTTATACATCTGTCATTATTCACAATGAAGCACTTTTACTTAAGCATGGAAAGGTACAACAATTGAACACCCTCCAAGCAAAACTACAGGCAACAAATGTAACCTGAAAGATCTATCTATCAAAAGGAAAAAAAAACCCAAACCACTTAAAAGGTGTGTTACTTCATAACTGGACCTAACCAGTCATTTGCTTTAAAACTGTATGAGAAGGAAATTGAACTAAAACACATTTTACGTCTGTGCTGATCTATCACGAATAAACAGAAAAAAACGCAACTTTCAAATTCTACTCAGAAGTCTCAGACAACATTGTATACCAGAACAAGAAAAAACAGCCTTCGGAAAGTAACACTGTATGAGCACTGACATTCCAAAAGTGGTAAAAAAAACCAGTAGAGTCAAAGAAAAACTTTGGAATGGCATAACAGGAATTCTTTAAAGTAAGAAAGAAACATTTAGAAAAATGAGATCATTTAATTATCAGAATAAATATCTTAACTTCAAGAGATTTCAAGATTTACGAATCACAACAATACAAAATACCTGTCTTAATTAGAAACAGGGAAGACAAAACCCTGGAGACGATACTTTGCAGAACAATTCTCTACTTGCGATAAAGGTGATTAAAAGAATTCTTCCCCATCTAAAATGCTGTGTAGGAACAGATATATTATATACTCACCACAAATAAATTCCAAGATCATCCACATGTGTTGAAGCTAGAAAATCTCCTGTAGGAGACATAGTAAGGCTCACAGCTGCGGAGTCTACCAAAAAACAATCTATGAGGCTAAGGAGAAAAAACACAATAGAGAAATTCTAAGATGAACTTGTTTATCTATGCATATCTGAATTACAGCACAAATACAACTGAATGCAAGCAGACACTCAAAGTATGTATACAAACTAGTGTATTATAAGTATTCAAATATGACATATAAACTTAGCAAATGAATGGTACTGTGCAACAAGCCACTCGCCTCTGTAAAATTCTCTAAAATCAGCTAAAGCTGGTGCATTTATGCTACCTCCTTACACATCCACATTCTGTGGAAAATATGATGAACCATCTGTCCACATTTGACTCCTTATGCCTAATACTAAGCTTTTTAGTGGCCATAAAGTTCATTCTTCCAATCAGCCCCATGCCACTCTGACTTCATCTTTTAACAGTCTGCTGTTAATTGTCAATTCCCTCTCTCAAGATACTTCATATACACCTGGTTAACACTAGGATCTAACGTTCCTAAGTGAAAAATGAACTGTAGACTGCAAAACTTTATTATCAGTAACAGTTTGTTTTGACATTACCATATCTTCAGCCTGATACACCATTCCTTAATCATTCCTTTCACTATTGCAGAAAATGAAAACAATACCATGTAAAAAGAAAGTTAAAATATTCTGTAGTATGTGACTATTTTAATAATAAACCACTTTTGAGTCCTGGACAATGCACACTCTAGCAGACTTCCACACAAGCGTGGGTTCATAGCACAGCTTGTCACTTGTTGAGGTATAAATTTCAGTTACTTCAAATTGTAAGAAGCAGTTGAGTTTGACAACTAGTTCACTGAGAGAAATAAAAAAAAAAAACAAAACA
The DNA here is from genome assembly GCF_013368605.1 of Nyctibius grandis. Classification (NCBI taxonomy): domain Eukaryota; kingdom Metazoa; phylum Chordata; class Aves; order Nyctibiiformes; family Nyctibiidae; genus Nyctibius; species Nyctibius grandis. The sequence continues at coordinate 69,623,642 of NC_090695.1, read as the reverse complement.
AATGGAGAGCTTGAATACTTTGCTCTTGTTTACAGACCAAAATCAAAAGCAAAGTGAGAAGTGATGAGAGCAGCTAGTTCTACAAGGCTGGCCTGTTCACTAACCATAGAAAAAATACTGATGTAACAAAACAGGTTAAAACGTAAAATCTTGTGGGCATGTATTTTCTTAGGTACTCAGCACTCCTGTGATGGTTTGACAAACCATGTTAAAAATAAAAGCCTTTTTTTTTCCCCTGAATGAAATGTTTTATTCCTTCTGCATGCTGTTAGTTACATGTTACAAGTAAAAAGTAATCAGGTAAGAGCTAGGTCATTCATCGCTTTCAACATAAAATATACTAAAACTAAACCAAAAAATGCCAGAACATGTATCAGTTACACTGACACATTTTGCACACAGTGCATAATGGCTAAAAAATTTACCACAAATACTGGGTTTAGTTTCAAAGCCATCCTTTTACCACAATCTTTATCAGTAACTGAGAAATATTGTTCAATAAAGCAACTGTAAGGAATAACTGCAAAACAAAGGTAACATTAAATCACATTTTTCTACTTACTGAATTTAAATCATGATTAAAATTACGGATTTGGACAGGGGAGGGGACTCAATCCCCTATAGGACAATGAGAGACATGCTTGTAATTTTTTTTACACAAAACGTACAATAATTGCTAAATTAATCCTGCCTGGGGGCTTAAGGCATTTACCTTTACACTTCCTACCTAACTGCAAAAGTGAGGTAATGGAAAGTATAATGAACTCACAATATCAACATGTTTCTTATACCATTCTGCCTCAAGTACTCCGTCCAAACTGTAAACAGTCAGCTTGTACCCTTGATTCCCTAATTTGTCTATGCAAGCTGCACTGCAGAAAGAAAACTTTACATAATGCCAAGGTTCCAGCCTGTAACTTTCTCTACTCAAATCAGTAATTTTTTTCCCAATTCTCAAAAACCTTTAAATAAAAAACATGCACCAGGAATACTTACATTATGTAAGGACAGTTAAGCAGCATTCCCAAGTAAAAACAGATGTTCAATAAGTAAATGGTATGACATCTATTAAAGTCAGCTGGTATTTTTTTGTAACTTATCACTTAGTCATCTAAAAACATATTTTCCATTCTTTTATAAGGACAATATCAAAGCTGAGTCTTTAGAACACACAGTTTATAATTCAGTTACTCTATTTATGAGCAAATATACCACAGTAGAAATAAATCAAGCATCTGGCTTTTTATTAAAAGCTGTTCTTCCTCTTCAATACACTTCACTGCTTATAGTTAAGGGAAAACCTTTCCTTTAAATTCTGGAAGACCACTTTAACCTAATTACTTTCAAAAACAGTGTTTGTTGTGAACCTGACTAGATTTCAGCTTGACCAGAATTTCTTGCAGATTTGAGAGAAGAGACAAAATATTCACTTATGTGTTACATGCAAACAAGAACTACAATTAGATTACTTTTAAAAAACAGTATGAATGGATTCTTACTGCAAAGTGTTATGTTATTAAAGAAATGAAAGATACAGGTAACATTTCTGAAGTTTTATAATAAATGCTGCAATTTTTTGTATGCATATCATTTTGGAAGGGAAAGAGGGTTAGAAAGTCCAGAGCATTGATTTCCATTTATACTGGAAAGAAGACAGTTCCTGTCCAGCCTGTCCCATTTTAAACTACTGCCATTCATCATGTAAGAATAGGTCAATTGTTTGTTGAGATTCAACACACTTTTCATAGTAGAATGAAACTTTTACATTATACAGAATTATTTACCAAACCACATTAACAAAGTAATCAACCCAAATGAAACCATTCAGTCCCAGCTATGACCAGAGCTGCACACTGTGTAGCACTAGTTTAAATTACTAAAAATCTACCTCATGTGCTGCTAAAAGAATGCACTGGAAGAACTCACAAGTTACTTTTCAGCCTGTTTTTTCTGGGCTCCCAAACTTCTTATGTGTACTTGTGTAATTCTTGGCCAAATTTCATTCCTGGAGAAGACTACTCACAGTGGATAATAAAAAGAGTATTTTTGGCAGTTGCAAGCATGCACAAATGAAAAATACAACTGAAGTAAAGCCTTATTGTGTTGCTAAAATGAATGTAAGTGGGAACAGGCTTCTATTTATAAAACCAACTGGAGTATTGCATCCAGCTCTGGGGTCCCCAGCACAAGATAGACATGAAATCAGAGGAAGTCCAGGAAAACGATCAGAGGGCTGGCACATGTCTCCTATGAAGGAAGGCTGAGAGAGCTGGGGTGCTCTGCCCTGGAGAACAGAAGGCTCTGGGAAGACCTTCTTGTGGCCTTTCAATACTTAAAGGGGGCTTATAAGAAAGACAGAGAGACTTTTTAATAGGGCCTGTAGCAACAGGACAAGGGGCAATGGTTCTGAACTGAAATGGGGTAGGTTTAGATTGGATATAGAAGAAATTTTTTACCATAAGGGTGGTGAGACCCTGGAACAGTTTGCCCAGAGAAGCTGTGGATGGTCCATCACTGGAAGTGTTCAAGGTCAGGCTGGACAGGGCTTTGAGCAACCTGGTCTAGTGACAGATGTCCCTGCCCATGGCAGGGACGTTGGACTAGATCTTTGTAGGTCACTTCTAACTCAAAACATTCTATGATTCTATGAATACTTCAGCATATCATAAAGCAATTCACCTTAAGCAATCTCTTGCCATTTAGATTATAATGCTGCTTTCAGACAAAGAACAAATTCACACTCAATTCACACTACATGAAAACTCCAGGTTTCACCATTAGATCTTCAGGACATTGTTATTCTGTATACCCAGAACAAGGCACATATTGCCAGCATCACACACAACTAAAGTAGTGTGTACTAAGTTGTTACACCGTGTACAGCTTTGAATACCACATAGTATAGGCTGGTGACAGATAATCAAGCCAGAGGCTTTTTGCCACTTAACAGACAGAAAGGGGATTATAATAAATTTCTGCTATACATTTTTAAACTAACTCACCATCCAGAAGGAAGGTCCCAGGTCTTAATGGTACAGTCCATTGATGAAGTTATTAGCCAACGACCATCAGGACTGAAAGTCTAAAATAAAATAGTCAATTTAATGGCTCAGCTGACAAGTCAGTCCCTACAGGAGGTCCTGTTTTACACAGTTCAAGATTAGATTGCTCCCTAACACCAGGATGAAATGGTCTGGCCATAAAACAAAACTGATACCACCTTATTGAAAGCAAGAAAAGGACAAAAATTGAAGCTATTTCAGAACAGGTTTGAACATATGACACAGGATACACCTGGCTGTTAGTAAAAGCACTTTGGTCCTCACTTTTACATTAATGATGAACACCACTGAGCATAAAACTGAAGAAATCAAATAAATACTTACTTACTAGCACTTAGAACTAAATCAGAAGCTGAAAACTATTTCAATGAACACTACGAAGCACTGTTACACAAGATGTAAAATAAGTAATTACCAGTGCGTTGCACAATCTCAGATCTGTTTACACCTTTTATTCACCTGGCTCATCTTTTCTATATGTACAGTTAAGACTGTTGCACAATTTTATTTTGTTAAACCCAAAATTAGCTTGTTGCGAAGTTACAGTAAAATCCCAAAGCACACTAAAAATACATGGCCATTTGAACACTATACATTTTAACTTGAAAACTAACACAGCCAAACTGCTGTAGAGCTGAACTACAACTTTACTATTCACAGCTGAACATAATACTTTGTGACTTAATATACGCAGAGAAATCCTCCATCTTTAAAACAAATTAGGTATTTGTGTATGTCACATGTTACAGAAAATGAGTTAACAATTACCATGTCATTAATCCGTCCATGGTGTCCTGAGAACGTTCTGACAATCTTCCTCGTTTCTATATCCAAAACACTAATACTGAAGTCATCAAAGGCAATTCCCAGAATACCACTGCCAAGAATCATTAACACATATGATAGTGAATACTCAGAGACAAAAAATAAAAACAACATCCTAACATTGCTCCAAAAATCTTTTACCCTGAGATAATCTCAGGTAAACAGTATTACATTCCTTCAGTCTAATGAAATGTCTTGTAGTCATTTTGTTTTGTCAACTAGTAGTCAGTTGGAATTTCAAAGCATCAGAAATTTAAACTTTATTAGAATATTTGGTTGCCATCCTAGACTTATGTACTTACAGTAAAACAATATGCACATGAAATAGCTTCAGTTTCTTACCTGTCTCTGTGAAGCAGAATTGCACTTGGAGAAGAAGAAAGCTCAGTGGAATAAACTAGATCTTTAGTTTTGAATTTCCAAAATTTAATTAATCCTTCACTACCAGCTGTGATTATGAGCTGGTTTAATCCATCCACTGCTACCCCCCTAACGGCCCCCTCATGTGCTGCAAATCAAGGGAAAAGAAAGTTGTATTTCAGAATTTAAACACAGCATAGAAATCAGCAGAACGCCAAACACTATTCTGTATGTCTTCACCAAATTACACTAAATGAGCAGTAAGCATATGACAAACAATTCTAAAGCCACCCAACAAGACTGCTCAAATATTAGAAGTTTCTTTATCAGTACAGAAACCAAACTGCTTTCCAGTAAGCACCTAGAATACATTACAAAAGTTGTGAGATATTGAAGCTGAGTATTAGCTTTTATTTCTGCTTTCAGTTTGGGGGGCTTTTTTTGACTGTGAGTTCTGAGGGACTTTTTGAATCACTTATGTAATGCCTCCAGGGGGCGCAACCGCTCCAGGCAAAATTTACAGCTTGAATTCTGGCACAGTCTGGGCGTTTTCCTAGGCTACTTTACACTGCAGTGTAAAGATAAGGCATAGCTCCTCTGGTTTTGGACCAATTTTATTTCTCAGTCTATGCCTAGGGCTACTGGCCAGTAACCAAACTTATAAAATTCATCCTGCTATCAAGCAATGATGCTATTAGGAGACTGCTTCATGTTTGCTACGCTAGGTGGCTTTTAGAAACACAGTAAGGTTTAAGGGTTCATCAGGACTCTTTCCTTGTTTCTACAACGAAAAAAAAAAACAGATCACAAGGGCCCTATTATAAATTGCAGACTTAGAAAGCAACAGCAAACATACATGAGAATACATGACATTAAATATATATATATACACAACCATTAAAAGGAAAACTCTGAACACTGTCACATTAACTCCTAAGTTTGCAGCTGGATAATTTAAAATAATAGCATATGCAAAGAACTGGACTTGCTTAGGATTACAACTTCTCATGTATGTAAAGTACTCTTTCATTTTTAAGCAGGGAGCATAAAACAGATGGGAAAATTTATCTCAGATAAACCCTATAACTAGAAGCCAAATACTGGAAATGTGATTATCTCAAAAAGAGCTGAGGTCATCTCATTTTAGTGCTAACCATTTTGGTAACTGCCGATTTTGTGTTAATTAAAACGAAACACATGCTAACACCAGAGCTGTTAAAATTAGTGGGATCCTGTTCTTCAGAGTAGGCTTCGAATTACTTCTGATACCAGTGCAAGATAGGACAGTGCAGGGTAGAGAAACTGAAAAGATTCCCAAATTCAACTCAGAAGCTGTGTTAAATTTCCTAGATGACAGAATACCAGGTCATCGCTGTTAAGAGTCAGTATTTTAGAAGTGTAGCAATTCTTACCTCTATCTTTGCCGTAACACCCTCTGTGAATGCCAGACTGCATGTTATACACATCTACCTGTCCAGTTGACAGCCCAATTACAGCAAAGTTCCCACATGAGGTAATGTCAACTACCTTTCAAGGGGGGAAAAAAAACCCAACACCTATGAAAACAATTCTTTAAGTGTATATCTAATTAGCAAAGTTGTTAGAAGATATATCAGGAATATAAAATACTAATATGTATTTATTAGACTTCTTCAAGGAAAACTGCACACCATGAACAACAGATTACATTTCAAAAAGCAGAAAGCAGAGCTCTAAAATAAGCAAATAGTCAACAAGTAATAAATATGGCACTGCATGCTTATGAAGGATAATGAAATACTGACTTAATGACATCCATCAGAAGTCATATCTAATGTCAGCACTGTAACCTAAATGACTAACCTATATAAGCAAGACATCCTCGAATTCAACACCTAAAATAAACTCCAAGCATGCCAACTGCATGCCTCTTTCAATGCCCGTATTGCTAATGGCACCCCAAACCAGAGTAAATTCACACAGAGTTTAAACAGCAAGAAACAAAGAAACAATGGTCTAGATGTCTTTGGAAAGATACAGTCCAAAGAATCTAGTAGTTAAAAGAAACCCAGGTATTTACAACTGAACGGATCTTGTCTACCACTTAACTACTAACCACAAGGTCAGAAAAACAATTAATCACAAGATACAGCAGTAGTATGAACGCCTAGCACAGGAAGTATGCCATGGTAACTACTTGTCTTGCAAGCTTGTAAGCCGCAGTAAACATTTGTATCTCTTTCACTGAGTGTTTGACTTCCATTGTGTCCAGCTCAAGCTGTAAAGCATTTTAGACGGAATATCCCACCTGCAATTTGGAAATACATTCTTCTGTATAGCCAAAAAAAAGTAACTTCAGCAATTTGCATTCACAGAGCAAGTTTATCATCACAGGCATATAGTCAAATCTACATCACTATGACAGGTTAAAAGTAAACATCAACCACCTATCTGAATCAGAAAATAAAATCTGCACTTAACCTGGATGTTTAAGGAAAAAAATGCATACGCAGCACTTTTCTTAAGACCACAGGCATTACAAAACAGCTAGCAGGACACACTGAGCTGGCAGGAAGCACTCTGCAAAGCAATTAAAACATGTCTAGATAGTGCTTTTTCATTTTAAATATTGCTTCTGTACAAATAGAAATCAAAATAGCATATACTGTAACGCTGAAGAAACATTAACCTAAAAAAACTTACTGTTGCATATATATCAATAGGTTTGTGTTTGCTAAATTCTTCTGGCCTCAGTTTATGAGCTCCCATGGATGTTTTCTGATAATTCCAGGTTGTACAGGTTATATACCCTTGATGGCAGGCAACAATACTATCCCAGTCACTCTGATGTGCCACTTCTGCAATGTAACACGTACTCCTTTTAGAAACAATCATTCTAAAGTCAAATAAGCTCTTCTGGTATCATAAGAGTACTTTGAAATACCTTTAGGCAGAACAGTTCATATTTAGTGTTCTTGTTGGACAGTCAAAAGGCTACCATTCAGAAAAAACACCTGGCAAGCCACTGTGTATATGCTAGTGTAACTAAAATGCTAACAAAATCATGAGCATTTTTTTGGTATGTTATGTTTGTATATTTGAGTCTATGCGGTTTGAAAAGCATATTTAAACTTAAATGGTTTAAACTGCTCAATCTGTACACATTTCTACCTGAGTCTCTCAAATGTCTCTTCAGCTGCTAAAGCAGCAGATGCCACTAGATTAACAACTTAAAGAAGAGCTTAAGAGTTAAGTCTGCTTCACATAGCAAAAGACACTTCTGCATTTGCAGGAAAATTGTTTCTCAAAAGCTCAGTATCCAAACTTTGTAGTCAAATATGATATGTGAGGATCTAAATAATGAGCAAGTTTGCTTTTTCCCCTGGAATTCATACATTAAAAAAATTGAGAGCTTGAAATTAGGTATTTCTAGAACTTCAAAGAATAAAACAATCGGATATAAACTAGTTCACCAAACAAAGACAATACAGCAAAAAAAAAAAAATATAATTAAAATGTACTTAAATAGACGTTTTCTTGTATCTCCAAACACATTTAAGGTAGTTCTACTACCCTAAATCATTCAGGCAGGTCTAATATTAATTTTAGAAGTGCATATATATATATATATATACACGCACACATATTTGCAACAAGTATGTACAGATAGTCTGTATCACTGAAGTCTGCAAATATAAATATCACATGTAGTCAAATGGCTACACAAAATTGTAAATCCGAACCTTTCAACATATGAAGCAATCAACCATTCTTGGAAGACAAAAGAACAGCTGCACTTAAGATAAAACAGACTTCAAGTCTAAAGAGGAGGTCATTAATTTAAAGAAACACATTTTGATGAAGCGATTCTGCTACAAAAACTTAGGTTCACTATTTGGATACTGAATTACAAATGAACAGAGTAACTGAAATTTTACTTTGAAAACTGACTCAAATAAAGGAACTGGGAAATCAAAATCAACCACTATAACTCAAGATTTCCTTAGCTGACAAAGATCTTCATCCCCCCTAATTGCTGGTTCTCCAGCGTGGAATAATATGTACACCAGAAGATTCTGGCTCCCGTGCTGGAGATTTTCAAGCCAAGAGCCAATAAAACATAAAGATGTTTGAAATAAAATGCTCTTTTTTGAAACAATAGAGAAGTTTACCACGTAAAATGTTATTTTAAACTGTCAGTCAACAGCTCACGAAGGGGCACAAAAACTCAATAATCTCATCTTGATACAGCATGGGCTTTCAAAACAGTAGTGTCTTGAGGTTTAAAAGACAAAATGAAGACATGATGAGCTCTGTAATGTATCTTAAAGACTACTTACCTGAAGCAAAGACTGTAATTGGTGGAAGGGCCATTGTATCAAGTTTAAGACCTTTCTTTTTTGATTTCTTTTTGTTAATTGAACCTTCAAAAAAGAAGTTAAGTGTCTCAATCTCATGTCTAGATGCGAGAATAAGTATCTGAGAATATTGGTTTAAAAAGGATTGCTTACTAAATGTAAAGTTCCTATTCAACTTAGAAAAATTTGGCTTATATTAACACAGCACTGCTGTTACCTAGGATTTGAAGAGATAAGAACATTAACAGAGCTCCTGTCAAAATTCATGTGATCACTACTACTCAACCTGTTTGTTCCAGGATCTTGTGCTGACATCCTAAGGAAGAGGTCCCCCCATCACAGCTAAAACCGTGGTCACACAGACATGACTATATAAAGCAATACGTAAAACCCAGCCCTTTCAACAACCAGAGTCAGGAATTTCAAATTTATGCCCAAAGGATACATATAATCAATTAATCTACATCTGTCTATTCAAGTCTATTTAAATACATACATATCAATATATAATTACAGATATTTAAAAATAAGAATTATTTTAGTCTTTCAGAGCCTTGCTCTCTGAACTGTACAAAAAAGTGTCCCTTAACCATGGCATGGTGTGGAAGATGTGGCTTTTAAATTAAACTCTACATTAAATCAAAGGAACTAAAGTCAAGAACTATAAATTAATAATTTAGTCAATTGAATAGAAGAGGAATGGGGTAAAAAGTTGTACTTACAGATGCTGAAATGTCAGCTACTGTTTTATACATTTTTGATACATAAATCATGCCAAATGTGTCCTACAGTGAAATAACATACAATGCCAAGCTACAGAAATTACTTTTCTTAAGCACAAACAAATCTGAGAGTACACTTTATATACATCAGGAAGGACTTAGTCTGAGGAACAACTGAGGTGAGTAGTTTTCATACAACAGTTAAAGTGAAAATAAGGCCTACCTAATGTTTTAGCTCCTGTTTACATAAACACTTTTCAGGGCTTTTTTCACCAATATTTGTACTTTCACTGAAATACTTACCACGTCCTAAGCTTTTATTGAACTTTTCATGCACTGTTGAAAAAGACTGCAATGTTCCATCTTGACCTGACAAAATAGTAGCAGAGAGCAGTGAAGGGCAAACATCAACTTTCTGTTTACTCATAAGCTATCAGAGCAAGAAAAGCAGAAGACAAGCACTAACATACCTCAAACACTATAATAAAGTATTTACTAGAAATTCTGGTCCAAGAAAAAATACAGATATGTTATAAGCAGTGGAACTAATGGAGCCTAATTTTCTATGGCCTACCTCCCATTCCTACTACTTTGCCCTGCACATGATCAGAGTGACACCTATTTTACAGAGCTTTTCTCCATGTTCAATTCCTCTGTCCCCTCTCCTTTCTCCACCACAATATCTAGCTGTTCCCAGCTTTCTATGATTAAAACCTTAAATAAACTGTTATATCCTTCAAATACCTCCATAATATTTCCAAAGCTTTCCCATGACCCCATATACTCCCTCACCAACTACAATATTCCTTTCTTTATCCTTTGTCTAACCAACATATGCTGTGGCTGGTTAAGAACTACACCCAGGTTAGCCAGTAAGCTAACCCAAACAAAAATGGTAGAAGCTGAGCTGCAAATCTTTCCTGTAAACCAGGACAATAATGGGACTTCCCTCCTCTATCTAGTGACAAATATTCACAGAACTGATAGGAATTTAATTTAATTTAATAGAGGGATAGAAAGTTCAAATTTGAAACTAGCAAGCAGGTCCACTTCCTGGGGGAGATGTGGACAAGGCAGAACCAGAAACTAACAGAAAATGAAATTGCACAATGCATGTAAAATTAAAGGCACTGAGATGATTTTTAAAAATAAGAAAAATCACAAAACATTTTAACTAGGCCAAACAAGTAAGGGAACAGAAAATTAGTCAAAGTGAATTTAAAGAATCTGAAAGACAATGGAACACTTATAGTACTGACGCAACGTTTCCTCGCTGCTATGATACAGAAGTAAGGCAGGATGTATATACTGGGAACTGGGAGAAATGCCAAGCAGGATGAAAACAAGTGACATCGGTGAAATTTTACAAAGCTAATTTGTGGAGATGACTGTTCTAAGGAAACCAGTAGCACTTGAAAGGCACCCCACAGCATTGCTACCTCATTTCTGTTGCAAAGTTTTACCACTGGTTCAGAAAGGAATGTAGAAAGTCAGTCTCCTTACACTGCAGATACATCAGATCTCAAAGCCTGAGACCCTTTTCACTTTAGTGGTTGCCTCTGTGCCCTCTCCATATGTTTCAGTACAGTTAATAAAGCAGTAAACTGCACAAGCCAATGTGAGGATTTGTTAAGCAACTCTTGATTGTTACTGTGCTTCATCTGGTATGAGCTGAATTACTGTCAAGCAACTAGTTACCTGAATCCAAATTACCAGTTGGATGACCAACAAGGAATTTTTAGCACGGGTGGTTTTAGTACAGCGTATTGCTGTGCCACATTAGGTGTAACATTCATCAAAATGTAACGTTTTCAAACATTGCCCATGTAGACAATTTCATTACTTCGAAGTAATTAAAGATTAGGTGAAGAGTCTCTATTATTCCATTACAGAAGTGTTCTGGGTCACAAAACAGTCTGATGTAGTACTTAATTTCCTAAGGCGTCTATTTATATATTTTAAAATACACTAGTTTCTAAGGAAGGGTAGTCACATGCATTTTTACACTTTTAGATTAATATCTTGGTAACAAGCAACCTTGGGAATATATATTACAGACACAATTGAGCTGTAACAAATTGCAAAGACATTGCAACCCACATAGCTTGCTCAAATTAGTGGGAAAAGCAGAGCGGCTCCTCTAAGTTACTAAATGCATTACGCTGCTTATTTTTTTCCTGTAACAACAGAATTTCCCTAGTTCTTACAGGTTTTCATTTTGACCAGATGATAGTTCCTTGGGAGATAATGAAACAATTTTCATTCATCAAACATATAAATACAGATGACAAAAGCAGCTCCTAAGCTTTTCTGCTTGTAACTACTTTCCAGCCTACCCACTGATATACATTCCTCTAGTGAAACTGAAACAGCTTGACAAAGTAATAAATGGTACGGTCTACACTAATCACTTACTATGTTTCATAAATACACATACATAACACATGAAATATAATCTATTGTATTAATAGAAGAAAGACACTTAGCTCTGCAGGTTTCTTTATCACCGTGGAAAATCAGAGTGAAGAATAAGAATGAGAATTCATACCTGCACTAAGAATTTGCTCTCCATTTTGCCCATGGTATCTGATTCTTGTTGGTGGTGCACTATGTCCCATTCGGCTTCTCAATACACGTCCTGTACCACCAGGTCCATCAAAAATCCACACCTGCCTCCCCCCAAAAAAATGCAGAAAACTGAAGCTGATAAACATCGCCCTGCCAATAATTACACCTCTTGGCAGCGGAACAGGCTTAGATGGGAGCTAGTGGAGCAAACTTCATACATTGGCTTTCATTCTTGATCCTACAACTCTGGAAGTTTCCACCACAGCAGCTGACTGTTTCCCACTGTTCATCCTGCCCCTCCACCAAAGGCTAATGGCATTAGAGGACATGTAGCATGAGGGACTTTTATCAAGAGCAACTGCTCATGACCTAGAACTTTATAAAAATAGATCAACATTTAAGATAGTACACCAGGATATAAAGCATGGTTCTGGAAAAGTGGATCCAAAGCTTTGCTCTTCAAGGCTATCATGAAACAAAAAATGAAGCCATGACACCATGGTAGCAAATCTTTAAATTGCCCCACTACAGATCAACTGAGAGCCAGCAACTTCAGTAACTTGAATTTTGTTGTATTTGTTTAATTTAAGAACTGCTACTTCAATCCAAACTAAACATTTACACTTTGGAGCACTACAAGAGAAAAAAAAAGGTAACAGCAGATAGCAGCAGCTATCGTAACTTACCCGTATAGCGTTATCAGCACCATTAGTAATAAGAAGTGGCTCTCCAGGGACAAACGACATACCAGCTATTGCTGTGGAATGGGCATCTTGCATCTGACACAGTAGTTTCTTCTCTTCTAGATCCCACAAAGCAATGTGTCCAATTGGGCTACCAGCTGCCATTACTGGATGTCCATCTGCTCAAAAAAAAAAAGTTCAAAAGGTTTGGTTATTGGTATTCAGCTCGTCCTTATTTACTTCTCACATCTTAAAACTGATGCAAGATAAGGCTACAATCACAAAAAAAAAATTCTCAAGCTGATTCTAAAAGATATGTTTTAACTGAAATATTCTAGTATTTCAAACAGAAAAGAAACAAAGTTCACTGATAATAAAACCAGGATTTTTTTCATGTCAGATAACAACAAATATATCTAAATCCAGCAGCCGATGCTAGAGGTTTTGCTTGAAAGCACAAGAGATATCGTACCTGTACCATTTTCAAACATTACTCTATACCCTAGATTCTTCCCCAAACTTTAATTAGTCTTCACACTTCAGGATGTGACAGCTACTGTATCACTCTAGAAGTTATCAGTCCTTTTTTGGCTCAACAGCTTGCAAACATAAATTCCAGAAGCTGATTACATGTTTATTCAATCACTCTAAGCAATCATTAAAACATCAATTCACGGAATTTCTAATTTTGTTCTATTTGCTCTATCCCGTCTACTATTAAGTAGATAAACGCATCATTCTAACTTCTAAAAACATACTACAAATATTCAAGTAAGTTTTAAAACTTGTATCAAGATAAAATTCCACCAAATATTCTGCATTATTGGTAATTAATCTTTTTGCTCCCACAAAAGAAAAAAAAACAGTTTCCAATTTGCAATTACACACATCACAGATAACTAAACCAGGCAGGCCTAGGGTCTTCTTTTTTGGTAAAGCTTCACCAATATGGAAATTTGCTCAGTTTATTTTAATTTAAATGAAGAGCACTTTACTCAAAGACAAAACGAGTTCATGAGTTCAAAACAACCAGGTTATATTTACACTAAATTTCCTAACTATAAAGACCAGAAGAGAGAGAGATTAGCAAATGTCTGAAAGCCACACATTCAAGAAGGCAATGGAAGTTATTTAACTTTATTAACATTTTGAGTTAAACGGCTGACAAAAAAAAAAGGCACTCTTTCCACTTCTTACAAGTCTTTCCACAAGTCTCTCCAGTAGCATTCTTCCTCAACAGGGTCTGCATCAATCTATATTCTATTAAGATTTGCAAGTTTGTCTATTCAAATGAGAGATTAGATTCAGTATCAACAGCTCTGTAGGCAGGATCAACATTAACTATCTTTAGTAATTAGCACATGCTTGTTAGACAAAAAAAAAGCTGTGAATATAAACAGTGTTCTCCAGTAACATTCATTCAGTAGTCATGCAACTATTAACATTCTAACTCTGTTTTGGAGGGGGAAGACACTACTGAGAAGTAGGTTTGGATACCAACTTACAGTGTACTGATTACTCTGCACTAACTCTGTACTGTGGTAGCTCTTGGCACACTGTAAACATAAACTGTCCTACTTTTCTTTGAAAAAGGAGTACTGTGTGTCACACTTCGTGTGCACTGAGTCAGTAGACAAGAACAAGAAAATGCTATAAAACCAGTCTGATGAAGACACATAATCTCCCTTACTTATCGGTAACTTTTCTATATTATCTGCAGCCTTTGAAAAGTAAAACTTTCAGCCCAAATTTTGATTCTGAAATGCTTTATCAAAACATGTTTTCCTACCTTCCACCTAGTTTTAGTGATTTTATACAGATTTTCATTAAAAATGCTAAGACTCACCTGTACGAAAAGCTATTGCCATGACGGGGCCCCAATCTTGTTGAAATTTCATCAGAGTTTCATCAAACTTAATATTATGTACAATGATACGACCAGATACAAGACCGATTGCAACAACGTCCACTGCTGGAGCCTGCAAGACAAATTGAACAGCAACTGAAATGAAAACGGAAAAGCTTGCTGCTACACTACTAAGACCAACACATACAAGACAATGTATCTAAGTCCAGGACAAATAGTAAAGAAACAAGGCATCTCGCACGAGATCTTCTATCTATATTACCTTAACACATGACTGAACATCTGATAAATCTAAACAAAAAATGAGATGCAAGATTTTGTGCTTAGTCTCCACTGGATGAAACAATTGTTTCCAGAAGCTGGAACTCCTTTGAAGAACACCTCACTTTAAGTTTTCAGTAGTTCTGGTAGACCATTATACACCCTGCCACACACCCTCGTATTTACAAGTTTTATCCAGGACAATTGCAGACCATTTTCAAAGCTATCATCAATGCTACCAATAAGTTTTAATTAATTTTTATATCCACAAAAATACAGCATATAAAATTACAAAATCTTTTCTTGAATCGGCAAAATCTACATTAACCTCCAAAGCAAAATAAATTTAGCAAAAAGCCACCAGTGTAACAGAAGTTACACGATACACATGCATCTTTCAAACAAACTGTTTCTGTGAATTCATTATATCATTCAGTGATTAAAGACTACAAATGTAATGAACACAAAACAGCTAAGACGCTAAATGCAACAGAACTAGGACTAGAGGAAGGGCAGATAATAAGCCTTCAAGTCTACCTTTCTTCAATGTCTAAAATGATCAAGAAAGTGTTATTAAAATTACGTGTGAGAACACAAGTCATCTTTATTGCTGTCATTTTAAACAATGATATTTTGCCTGCTATTTTTGACCAGTTATATAAGAAAATAAGATACCAAAATACTAACTTGTTCAAGAGTTGTGACTGCTAGGTGCCATCCTGGAAACGAGTATAAAAGTTTGCTGGAAAACAAACAAACAGAAAACATAAATCAATTAACCCTTGGGGATTTTCCACAACAAAATGGATGCTTTATAAGCACTTACACAGAAAAGTACATCAGCTTTCTGTCCTTATAAATCAGTTAAAAGGGAAAAAAAACTGTGATACTAATAAGTAAGGTTAAGAATAAAACTGACGGTTAATTTTTATTAAAAAATTTAGTGCCATGCATTAATACCTCAAAGGTATTAATTTCATAACACAAATAGGAAGACCCCTTCTATGCCAGTTGTTTCCCAGGCGTTTCTGCTCTGAACACACCTTTTCAGAATTCTTAACAGTAACATAAAAAGCCAGACTTTGTCCAAGTTCTAATAAAAACAAATCCTCCATTTGCAGAGTAAATTCCCTAAATGAATACACTAATGCATATTACAAGAACACCCCATCTTATTTCTTTCAGAAATGTTAACAGCCAAAATGTGAAGCAGCACTGTTCACCGACAAGGCAGTCACGCAGTACTGATTAAGGGTGAATTATGAAGACAGTTTTAAGAACAGACATGATCAAAAAACTATTCCATCACCACAGATATAGGTTGTTATTCTTAAAAGATTGCTATTAGCCATGTGTTACCACTTCTCACCTTCCTTTCTTGCCAGAGACCACCAAACCTCCCCCTCAGTTCTTTCAACTTATTTTTTTGTCTAATTGTGCCCACATCTATCTACAAAATAATCTACATAGGGAACGAACAGTTAAAAATAGAAATTGCTTAACCCAGCAAAATTGCTAAAAGGGCAGTAACAGTCCTGTAAATGTTTACACTATTAAAAAAGAAACTAAGCCATCTAAGGAAGATTTTTTTGTCATCTAGGATGCATTGCATCTCAGATGCTGCAACAGGCATTGAAGAGACATGAGTACTATGAGGAGACACCTACTTTTCTGTATTTTTAGGTTATTTCTATTTCCTGATTTATATAGCATACACAGCATCTCCAAAACATCAGAATACAAAACAAAAATATTAGCAGTGATATCACTAAAAGTATACTGTAGTTAGGAGAATAAAACACTGAACTATGCAAACTGAGTTAACACCTATTTGCAGTATGTACTTTAACACGCAGGGAAGTTCACTGTAGCTGTAACTTTCAAGAGTTAGAAAAGCAACTGATTGGGGTAGGCATGAAATACTGCCAGTATGGATGGTGCTCTATGGGGACATGCTCAGAGACAACTACATGTCTACACATCTCTTATTTGAGTATAAGGATCAAATGCTAGTAATTACCTCCACACTACCTGCCAGCACTTCCTTGGACCCACAACAACCAAAATAATAAGCTTGGAAGAAGGGAGGTAGAAGGCCTGAACATGCATTTACTACTATTTTAATTATTTTCATGGGAAAGCTATGTGATTCCAAGAAATAATAGTAAAAAAAAAAAAAGTCATTAAAAAAATTCCTGAACAATCTCTGACATCTTGCAGGGAGAGTAAACATCACGCAACTTGAAAGGCATCAGCATTCAGGGAGCAGCAGCATTCTTTGCTCCTGGAGATAGACCAACTGAAAACTTGTGCCAAAGGACTCAGTAAAAGATTCCATGTTGAAAACCTGCTGTACTTAAAAGTATTATTTGTTACATAGGAAACTACTCGGAGCATGAAGTATATCCAAGTTATTAAGAATCTTACTTGGATCTTATATTCCATAGCTGCAAGCTCCCTTGTTCACTCCCAAGGAGAATTTTATTCAAATAGGTGCTGGGATGCAGAACTGCAGAAACTGCAAAACTGGCCTTATCAAAATCCACTTGAAGATACTCCTCTGCAAAAAAAGTAAAACACACTGTTAGTGTGGCTACCGCTACAAATCTGCAGGCTTGTCATCCCTTGGCAAATGTAAAGGTAGAACTGATGTTTACTCTGTACAAATCCCACAACTGGTGTTTCTTGCATTAAAGGATTAGCTAATGTGTAACAGGACAGGATAAACTTGTTTACGTTATAACATCTGTTGGCTTGAAGGTATATTTTTTTCCCTATAAGCTTACCCAGCACAACAATGCTGGCAAAACTGTAGTGATTTATATCTTTCTGAAGGATTCCTGCTCCTGCCTGAGCAAAACACCTCATCTGATTAGCATGTATTTGTTTGTAACAGCAACTTCATCTCTAAAGCCTGTCTGCATCCACTTTCGAGACCCCGCATCCAGGGAATGACATTGGTCACACCAATGAGAATGCTTTCTAAAGAAAAAAATTCAGGGCACTGAAGCAGGATTTCATAAGCACTTTATAATGGCATGAGAAGATGCTGACACAATCAAAAGATTATTCGTAAGAATTTAGCCTTACCCAGACTGGCAAATTTCAAGGAATCACAGGATTTCAGAGATGGTGCCAAAGCTGCTGTACCACAGCCTTCACCAGAAAATGGAACACTAAAATGCAGTTTCCATATAAGCATATCTCTTTATGCTATATGGAACCTTACTGGGTCTCTGCATGTGGTGCAGGATCCACACATGAAAAATTATTGCAGGATTAGGACTTCAGATTACCGTTTAAGTAGCACTATCTTTAAGAATTTTTTTCTTTTTTAAGAATAAACTAGTTCTGAACAAGTGCATTTAAAAAAACCTTTTTTTCAAATTACTGAATGTTTAACAATGCTATCCTATAAAGTAGTAACAAAAATAAAGTGTCTCTCACCTTCTGACTGTATATTCCAAACAATAAGAACATTATCAATGTCCACAGAGATGACATGATCACCAAAAGGCTGCAGAAGGTGTATCCTTGCCTTGTGACCTTCATAGGTATGAACCACCTATAATTTCAAAATAGAAATGTTTTCAATGCAAGATGTTCAGGTAGCATATAATGTTAACATAATACTTGAGGACAGCTAACACATGTCAGCAACAAGTTTAAATAAAATACATGGAAAGGCCACACAACTTTAAACAGTAGATACATGATTTTCTCTGATATTTAAAACTGTTGGCAAAAATATTTTACCGAAATATTTTTAATTGTTTAGTTTAATTTTAATTCATTTAATTTATGTGAAGTAACAATTTGGTTTTTATCTATAAGTAACTACTTAATTATTATAATTAATACATAAAACACAGGTCAGCCATTGAAGAATTTTCTCTTACATTCTCCTATTTTAAGCTTTTTATTCCTCCTTCTACAGCTTTTGTTTCCCTAAAATCAAAGGTACTAAAAATCTACGGAAAAAGATGTTTGTAGAAAAGTAACTGTCTTGAAAACACAAACACTACGCAACTATTTTGTACTACTAAGCAGTAAGTAAACTAATAAAAACCTCTTTGTTCCTGGCAAAAGCATGGAGAATATTGTCATATGCAGCAAATATCAACATGCGGTCCGCTGCCAAACATGTAATGTCTTGTGGCAGAGAGTTACCTGTTAACCAAACAGAATAAACGTTCAACAAGTTCCAGGTTCATAACAAAAGAGAAAGCCTGACAGTGTATTTATTTAGCATGATGACCCACCAAGAAAACCCTCCTGTTGAATGTTCTCTTGAATTTCTTAGAGAAATGCACACATTTCAGATGAATGAAAATATTGCCATAAATAACATCACACAAGTAACAACAATGTAACAGAAGATAGGTAGACCACAAGGTGGTTCTTTTGAAAACACTTAATAATAAACTACCGAATTATCACTGTAAGTGTAGGCACACGTTAGCTTCGTGAGGGCTCATAAAGAAGTTATTCCAACATAACACTTCTGTGGACTGCCAGAGCCCCACAGTCCACTGGAGTGGAAACACCAATGATAAATCAAAGTCTCAGCATTGGCAATGCCTATTAGGTTAAGCCATTCTGCAGATCTGGAAGCCAGTGACCTACTCCTGCATGCGTTTCCTAATTACAGCTAAAGACGCCGGGAATTTACTGCTCTAAGAATACACCACACTCCCCACCTTGTGACTCGTTCAGAAAAAGTATCTACTATTCTGATTTGCTACTTTATTAGCTCAAATGGTAAAAGAGTCAAAGCTCCAGAACACATTGAGAAGCTGCTGGTGTGGTCTCAAATGGTAGAAAACTGAGAAAAATACTCTAGGGAAAAATACTCTTAATCTAGGGAAATATAAAAATGCAAATCACAGCACTTAACGATTGTACAGAGAAACACCAGATCAAAAACCAGTCACTGTGGGAGTGCACCTATTATACACACTTACATGATCATGCAGCAGCCTTCCCCATAATGTTGCTTTGTATTATGAATTATTACCAGACACAAAGAATCCTGTACCCTTTGCTGTACTGCAGCACAGCTTCAATGGGAAGAACAAAGTTAAGAAAATAAAAAAGCTTACACTTTATGAGAGGTTTCATTTGTTTAAACACATCAGACATCTTCCCATAGTGCCTCTGAAATTACTTAGGCCTATGATAAAGTTACAGATACCTGGTACTCCACATAAGCTGTATGCAAGTCTGCTTAGGCCAAGAGAGTTTTAGGCACGTTTAGGTACAATTAAAAAGTTAAGAGCACCAACCACATAACATCAATAAACCAACAACACTGCAGAGAGAAGCATATTGTTTGATTTTTTCAATCACAATTTTGTACATAAACTTCTCAATTCCTCAAAGAGCTTAAATGATGACATGTGTAAGAAGATGTAGCCCACTGAAAAGGATTTCACAGAATATGCAATGCTTTTACAATTTTGTAAGCTGAAAATAAAAGTTACATTAATGTATTTACAGCTGTAACTATTCACTGCTGATCTTTTACATCTAGTCCCGGTTGTGTGACAGTTATTTATTCTCGAGTTTATAGGTGCTCTGTTAATGAGAAATATTTTGCTTTATCAGGTCTGTGTAAAAACTTCATGGTATACAGAAGTAAAAAACCTACTTTTCAAGACAGTGTGCATCTCACTGAATCATCTCAACATCAGCTGGAAGTGACCTTTGGAAATCATCTAATTCAATCTCCCACCCACCTCCTCCCAAAGCTGGATGGTCACCAGTACTAGATTGGGTTAACTGCAGCTATACCCAGCCCAGTCTTGAAAACTTCTAGGGAAGGAGATCGCTGAAGCTCTACACTGTACTTCAGTTCCCTCTTAGAGCCATTTTTCCTAACCTCCACTGTGACCCTCTCAAGCTGCAACCCGTGGCTGTTGCCCCTTTATACTCTGCCTACCATTACCACCACAAATTCAGCTCAGCCATCTCTGTAACTGCTCTTCAGGTAACAGGATGCCTCTAGGTCGCCCCATATTTTTCCCTTTGCAAGATGAAACAAATCCAGTTACTTCAACATCTATTCTCATACTGTGTGCTGTAGGCCCCTGACACTCCCCAGTTCCTCAGCATCCCTCCTGAAAGAGAAAGGGAAGGGGTGGGAGGGAGAGAACCACACTAACTAGGTATCACAGTCCAGGTATGATCTCACTGGCACAAAGTACAGGAGCATAACAGCTTTCCCGGATCTGCTGGCCACATTCACGGCTCAGTACATGGCTTGCCCCATTCACAGTTACTACATTGCTGGTCCATGTTCAACCTGGCACCAGCACAGCCCCAGGTCCTTTCCAGAAGGATGCCATGCAGCCAGTCAGTTCTCGGCTTGTTCTGTCCCAGGTGCGGGATTCTGCACTTGCCCTTGCTGAACTTGGCGAGGTTTCTGTTGGCCCAGGCCTAGTAGTCTGCAAGGCCTCCCCAGACTGAACCTCTGCCATGCTGGCTGCCAGCAACTCCTCCTAACATAGTATCGTCTGCAAATTTTTACTACGAGTGCATGCAGCCTCATCACCCAGGCTGTTGGTGAAGGCGCTGAACAACATGGGCCCTGCTCTTGACAGCTAGGCTGCTATGCTTTGTTACCAACTGCCAACTGGATGTCAAGCCATCAATTCATATCCTTTGTAACCAGCAGTCCAGCCAATTTTTAACAGTCCCTAAAGACTTTTAGTCCTATCCACACCTGTTCTGTTCCTGTAATTATTTTCCTCCTATAACACAGCCTTCTAGTAACCACAAAATCAACAAAAAAAAAAGGGATGTGGAATTAACAGCTTTATTCACTGCTCACTCCTTTAAGGCCTAGGGGTGTTCTTTGAAGAACAGGATGACAAGAGTAGGAGGTTCACTAGGTATATCCCCAAGAGAACTAAGTTACAGTTGCAACAGCAGTCTTGTTTCCAAATTGACATTCAATATTTCTGAGACTCCTTTCCAACATTTTCCAGTGTAAATATTACTACATACAATTAATTTTCCATTTTTGAGTTGAGAATCAAGTGCAGATGTCAGATGTGTTAAAAAAAAAACAGGAATGAATAATCTGCGCATACTTACTCACAGCAACAATACCGAGTTTTTTCACCTGCAATGAAAATGTTAAAAAGGCATTTTTAGTGATTGGTTGGAATGAATTTGCTATAAACAGAAATTTAAAATTCTAGGAACCAACCTAGATGAGATAAGGAATTCGTATGCCTCACAGACCAGAAAAATTATTCAACTTAGCCTACAACCATACCTACAGGAAAACCCACAGATCAAAAGGAATGGGACAATATACTTGTGAAAAGATAACCATTCTGAAACAGTAAGTTTTGCTTCTTGATATACTTTACCCCAATGCACAGAAACTGAGCACACGTTTAGACACCTTGCAGAGCCTGGGCAAATTTGTTTTCACATCATCTCTGCTTCTGCTTTATTTCCACTACAATCACACTATTTTATTATCTTATCTGTGAGGTTCATGTAGAATTTGCTCCAGTTACACTCATCTTTGCCCAGTGATGATCATTACAATTTTAGTTCAAAGTCTGTGGAGAAGATTGACAGGAGTGAACACTAAAAGACCACCATAAAGGCAAAGGAAGATCTATACTGTCTGCACTCTGCTGTTCACTATAATCACTCAGTTCGGTTCTGCTTTGTTACTGTTTCTATACACAGGAAATGCTTTTATTGAAGAGCAAGAAACAAGTCAATATCACAGCCTTTCATCTTGCATAACTGAATTATGCTCATCTACTTCTGTACAGAAGTTTTAATACGATGTGACGGATTGCTCCGCCCTAAACTGTAGCCCTGAAACTCTAAACCGCCGCTGCCCAAACTGCAGGCGAGCTTTGGTTTATCTAGCAACGAAGGAACAGCCTCAGCATCCGGGCGCGACTCTGCTCCGACGGACGGGCTGTGCCGCACCTGCCAGGGCACACAGAAACCCGCCACCGCTGCCCACACGGCTACACAAGCCCGTTGTGGCCTGTTCAACCAGCAGCCTCCCTTCCTCCCAGCCACCCGCCGGCCAGCAGCCCCGCTTGCCGCCGAGGCCTGCTGCCGGGCCGCCGCGACCCTCACATGCTCCCGCCTCGTGACAGCGAGACCGTGGCGGGGTCGGGGGTGGGGGGGAAGAGGCGGCGGCCTGGCCCTGCCCCGCGCCCGGTCAAGTCGCCCCGCACGGCCCCGGCCTCCCCAAGGCCTAACGCCGGCCAGCGCCGAGGCGGCCCGGCGGGGAAAGGAGAGGGGTGCCGGGGGGCCGCGTACTCACGTTGTAGGTGTGGACGCTGCGCCCGACGGCGGTGGCCAGGTAGAACTCGCGGTGTCGGCCATGGTAGCGCAGGACGTGCGGGACGTGGCCGCTGAAGCGGCCGAGCACGCGGAAGCCGGCGAACAGCCCGCCGCCCTCACCCGCCATCGCTGCCCCACGCGCCCGCCGTCCGCCCGCAGGAAGCGTCCCCCCCTTCCCGCTTCCGGCCAGCCTGCCCGGCACTCCACCTCCCCCCCGTGCGCCGCCGAAAGCGGTCCCCGCGGCAGCACCAGTTCCGCTGCCGGGGCAGGGTCGCCGCCGGGCGGCACGGCGCTCAGCTGGCGGTGACGCTTCCCCGGAGCCCCGCTCCGGACTCGGGTTTGCCCGGCGAGGCGCAGAAGGGAGCGGTAGCGCCTCTAACCCGGCGGGCGCCGTGCCAGGCACCCCCCACGCACACTCACGAGAGCCCCGCGGCGGCCGCCGGGGCGCGCACAGGACCGTCTCCGACGGACGCCGCTACACACACTCCCCACAGCCACGGCTGCTCGTTTTTTTCCTTTTATTCTCTTTTTTTTTTTTTTTTTTGTAATAAGTTACATTTAAAAAACCAACCCGCTGGATGACTTCGTTGCGATGACTGCACGGCGGGCAATAAATATTCAGCAAAGTCCGGTGAAGGGGAAAAAACAACGAGCCACGCTCCCAAAGGCCACCTATCCCAAATTGATGTAGCTTCTCCACACCGCCATCAGCTCCCGGGCTTTGCTCTCGTCGCACGGGCCTCGGATCGCCTTCTCGGCGGCAGCGCCCTGTCACCGCACACGCGTTAGCCTCCCGCCGCTGCCCCAGGGCCTCCCCGCGGCAGGGCTACCCCGCCGCCCCGGCCCCGGTCCCGGTCCCGCACCCACCTGTGGCCGCCGGTAGCCTGGGCAGTGCCGCTGCACGATGGAGACGGTGCTGAGCCACAGCGGCGGCCGCTGCCCGCAGCCCCGCGCCCGCTCCAGGGCGCACTCCAGCAGCCGGCCCGCCCGCTCCGCCCGCCGGGAGCCCTGCGGGCAGGCTGTCGGTCACGGCTCCGGGCAGCGACCCCGGCCCCGTCGGAGCCGTCAGCCCTCAACCCCCTTTCCCTTCAGCTCCTCCCCACGCATCCTTAAAAAAAGGTTGCCCATACACCCTTTCTCCCCTCCTCGCTCCCCATCCCCGCCCCCTTCCCTTCCCCCCGCTTTCCCCCCTTTTTCTCCCTTTCCCCTCGTTTTTCCCCTTCTGTACCCTTTTCCCCTCTTTCCCCCCTTTTCCACCTTTTTCCCTCTCTTTCCACCCTTTTCCCCTTTCTTCCCCCTTCCTTTCTTTTTTTTTTGTCATGGAAAGGGAATGCCACCTAGCCGCCGGGGAATGCGTGCACCCGGGCGAACCTCGGACTGCTGCGGGCCCGCCGGCGGGGAGGACGCGTCCTCGCATGTGTGAAAATCGAGTTGTAGCTCCTAGAGGGAAACAACAACAGGGGATGCTCGTTAAAGCTACGGCTACCAGCCCGCCTCGGACACCCCGTTATAGACGTCCCTACCGCCCCAGCGCGCCGCCGCCCGCCCCCGGGGCCGCGCAGGCTGCGGGCGGCTGCGGGAGGCGGGCGGCGGCGGTGCGGGGCAGCCGATGCTGGGCTGCTCCGGGCTGCTCCGCCCAAGCCAGCGGCAGGGCTGCGCGCACGGTGCCGGTGGCGGTCGCGGTGCCAGTGCCGGTGCCGGTGCCTCCCCGAAAGCCGCCGTCTGATCTTCCCGCTAAGCGCCGGCTGCGCGTGCGAAGCATCCGCGTAGCTTCTAAAGCACATATCACCTTTGCAGCCGTGACACCATCTTCAGCGTCGGTGAAGCATTACACAAGCGACTTTTCAGTCCTACGGGTCTGCAAGGCGCCGGGAAGCGTCGGGTAACGCCCTGGCAGCAGCCGCCCGGGCTCCTGCTCTACGTCCCTGCCAGTCCCAGCTTCAGCGAAGCACATGTTAGGAAGGTCGCCGGAGGAGAGCAGGAGATTACTTCCCCGTCCTGTTTCACAGGCACCGGTTTACTAAACTAACCAACTCCCGGCTTGCTAATGGAGATTCCCAGAAAGTAGCTGCCGGCTGTCAAGGGTAAAATCGTGGAGGCAGTGCCGTCCCGACAGTTTCCCTCCGATGCCACCAGAGAAACCACCAACCTCTTTTTTAAAGGTCATGTGTAGATCCAAAACGTTTAGGAGATCCTCTTGTATCTCGTCGTGATTACAGAGGCTGAAATTGTAGGTGGATCCCGGCGATAAGTCGGCGATCTGAAGAAAGATGATCAAGCCACAAAAGACTGTGTAAGAGAAAGCCAAAGGTTAATTCTCCCGCACCGCTACATGACCCGACAAGGCGCGGAGGACAGATCTGAAAAGAGGGATGCCGGTGCTTCCGGAGCGCTAGAAAAACTGGTTGGTTACCCTTGTGATTATCCATGGTGTCTTTACACGTTGTTTGTCTCCTGCTGGGCTTCAGATCGTTGCTGGCTTCATATATGTACCTGTACGCCTACGGAAATGAAGGTTTCCAATTCCATAATCGGGGCTCAGTTGGACGTCTCATGCACCTCTTTCCAGAACTGTAAATAATAATTATTCAGACTTGAAGTTGTGTCACTGATTCGAAAAGAAAGCCGGGATAATGAATAATCAAACGGAGCATCTAAACACAAAACAAAAAAAAGAAAACAAAAACTCCACCACAGCCAATCTTGCATGAAACAAGTGTGAATAGCCCTCCCCGTAACTGCGTGGGGTTCACCTTCAGCGTGGACTGTTGCAGTAACACTCTCTCAAATGCGAGACAAAATGCTTCAGTGCACCTGCAGAAGCACTGCTCGGGGGCGGACGCTCATACCCTCCACACTGAGGTCGCAGGGGCATCTCTAGTGCATCGTTTTAGTACGTTAGCGCGGCAGCAGGTGGAGGGCAGCGGTCATTTCCGAGTGCTGCCTACAGCTTTGTTTTTCTTGGGAAGGTGAACGTTTTACCTTACAAACCACTTTCTCCGGGGAGCCTCCCTTGCGCAGGCTGCAGGGAGCGCAGCCGAGAGGGGCTTGCTTTGCCGTGGGGACAGCCGGCAGCCCCGGGCACTGGGGACCGGGATGCACGGGATGCCAGAGATGACGGAGGCCAGGCTATCCCGGGCATTGGAAACAGGGATGCTCGGGACGTGGGGGGCCAGGCAGCCCTGGGCGTTGGTGACCAGGATGCCCAGGATGTCGGAGGCCAAGCTATCCCAGGCACTGGGGACCGGGATGCCCAATATACAGCAGGCCAGGCTGCACTGGGCGCTGGGAACCGGGATGCCCGGGACATGGGGAGTCAGGTTGCCCCGGGCACTGGCGACCAGGATTCCCAGGGCGCCGGGGGAGGCTGGAGAGAGGAGGCATGGCCTCGCTGCCTCCGTCGTCCCGAGCAGCCCCCAGAGCCGTTTCTCCGAGGGAGCCCAGCACCGACACCTCTGCCACTGTTCCCACCAGGTATCCCCTCGTCCCACGAAAGTGGTTCACGGAAATTGCCCCGGGGGCTACTGCGGAAGCCCCGGCCGGGGCGGCGCGGCCCCCGGGGTGCGGTGGGGCAGGGGCGGGGGGCTCGCACTGCGGAGCCGAGCGCAGCCGCGCCGAGCCTGGCCTGGCCGGGACAAGCCTGGCCGGGACGAGCCGCACCTATCTGCGCCTCCCGCCCCGCAGCGGGCACGGCTGCGAAGGCTTTAAGCCCAGCCTCAGTTTCAGAGAAAGTTCGTGTTCGCCTTCGGGGAATGCTTCTCCGACATGAGTCATGAGGGAAACCCAGAAGGACTGCCACCGCCACGGGAGAAAGGGCTTTTTCGGCCAGCTGAGCGGGGGACGAGCCAAGCAGTTACTCATCACTGCGTGCCTGTCCGCTTGAGTGGGTTCCCCCCGCCCCGCTCCCGGATCTCTCCCTTCTCTCTGTCCTTTTGTCTTCCCGTCCTTCACCTCGCAGCCTGGGCGGGTGCTGCCTGCCGCCCTGCACGGAGCTCGGAGCGGGACAGCGGCGGGCGCACGGCCCGGCCCGGCCCGGCCCGGAGGGCGCGGAGTGGAGGCTTCGCCTCACAGGCGCTGGTTCGAAGAAGTGTGGCATCAGTCCTGTGGCTGTGTGTATGTGTGCGTGTGGGTATAAACCTAATTCTAGTCAAAACCGACTTTTAAAACCCGATGCCTTAAAAGCTATTGCACTAATTGAGATGCAGTTGCAGAGCAGGTACACTGAGCTTTAAGCCAAGCTCAGGCAGCCTTCAGCACTTGAGAGAGTCTTATCCAGGGTGCTTCCCTTCATCACTCTCACAGTGTTGCCAAACAAACCATCAGAACCCCAGTTTCCTAAAGGATGTCTTGTTCTCATATTACAGAAGCTGTTGGGATTTTCTTAACTTGCAAAGTCGTGTGCCTTCATCTTTCTCTGGGGCTTTTTTTTTTCTGAAGTTGCTAATGGGTTTAACAAGAGTTAGCAAGTTAATGAAAATACAATTCTTCTAAATAGCCTCGTGTTCCTCGTTTTACAGCTGCATAAACAAAGGTGCACCCTAGCATAAAGGAAGTCATTTCAGGTGAGTTTTATTGTACTCCTGAAAACCAGCAGCATAACCGATGAAAGGCCTGTTCCTGCCATGAATTTGGTGTAATACCCCTGTAAGGAAGGAATTCAGGACCAGGAACATGTTATTTTTTACTTTCCATTGTTCATTTGTCTTTACTGAATGGGACACAACAACCCCATGAACAGTTAAATAAAGGTGTTTATTTGTCCCTACTAAACAGGACATAGTAATCCTGTGTATAGGTAAAGGGTACAACTTGTTTTAATGCAAATAACACCGGCTTGAAATTCTTTTCCATCACTGTTAATGTACACATGCTTTTATTTCTGAAGTTGTGTCTCTGAAATTATCAGTAGAATAAAGTTGCAGCAGACACTGACAATACAATCAGATCAGCAAATGAAAAACGTGTTTTTTAAAGGAAGCAGAGATGTATATCGCTATAAAAGACAATTTGACATTCAAAACATGCCTGTAAGTAAGTTCAAATGAAAGATTATTAAGATGAAAGGAATTCACTTATTTTTCTTTAATCACTTTTTTGTATGTGAAAAGTGCTGTGAATAAACAGTATTTGTCAACAACTTTGTCAGTCTCTAATTTCCACCCAGCAGTAACCTCAGAAATGTCAAATTATGATGAATATATTTTAAAGTTTGTTTTCTATTTTAACTTCTTCAGAGATACAGGTTCAGTTACTGATATATGTACCAGAGAGGGGGGGAGGAGAGGGGGAAGAGCAATTTAGAAATATCTGTCCCTTTTTATAACTATAGCAATTCAAAACTTTTACTTGTTGCAGCCATAAGAATGCTGAGGCCTCACTTCTGACGGCAGATTTTGACCTGAGCAGTTGGCCAGATTTGAGGGATTTGGAAGTAGTTTCCGTTAAGAGAAATAACTCATGACAAGAAGTGTTTTTCTGATGGAGCTTTATACTTATAGCACATCTACTTTCTTCCCTAATCCCTGCTGCCTGGTTGCCTTGAAGACCTCACATTTGTGACCGTGCTTGAGCAGCAGATAGGATTGAGAAATAGCTGTTGCTATTTCGCTGCAGGTTGAGATGATATCCGTGGGTGTGGGACTGCTGCCAGCCCTCACTGGGAGAGGAACAGTTTGAAGCCAACAAGAAGTCACTAACTTTGGCAGTAATTTCTGATCAATACTGTTATACTATTGGCATTATAATTTGCTAGTTTGACTATTTGCTGAGCCAATTTTTGATTCTTACGTCTTGGTACATGTAGCTGAAAGGCAAATTTTAGGCTTTTTTTTTGTACACACGAGCAATATATTCCTCCCTAAAATACCTCACTGCTACGGAAATGCCGTCATATCCAGGATGTGTAACACGATTATACTTTGGATATGTAGGATTTGGGAATTCCTTAAATTATGAAATTATGTACTTGTAAAGGAGATATTATTACCCGAGGGAAGCTGAGGAGGTGGGAAGGAAGTGGGTTGGTGGTTGAGGACAGGCACGTTGTATATCACAGCCCCAGTGCCCAGCACAGGCTGCCCTGGGGCGAGGCAGATGCACACAGCCTGTCTGTGACCTGCCCACCCTTCCCAGCAGCCACATGCATAGGAAATCCTCCATCTGCCTGGGCAAACACTGCTCAGGTTTCCATTTTCATGGATCAGGCTGTGGCTGAAGAGTTAACTGCTGCACCCCCCACAGGTGCAGAAGGCACTGTACACTTCTTTGGTGCCCAGCACGGTCTAATCACTGGTGACAGCACCCAGCCAGCTAACCAAAAATGCCCTGCCTGTAGCAGCTTGGGTATGTGAATGTCATCATCAA
Source organism: Nyctibius grandis (assembly GCF_013368605.1). NCBI lineage: Eukaryota > Metazoa > Chordata > Aves > Nyctibiiformes > Nyctibiidae > Nyctibius > Nyctibius grandis. Next base: position 69,594,266 of record NC_090695.1, on the reverse strand, counting down.
GAAACCTGTACTCAAGCAAAGATGAAGATGATGTTAGAGATACCGTTCAAGCACAGAGCGTAGGGGTAAAAGCTCAATGGCCTCACATTTCTTCCCATGTTTTTGTTAAAATAGTTTTATTTCAGAAAATTATGTAAAAGCTTTACTGAAGCGTCATCATTTCCAACATAATGGAAACTCAAAGTGTTGGCCACATTTTTTTCCACATTCCCGTCTGATGCTTGGACCCTGCTCTTCCTGGTCCCAGACACACAAGCTTGGCTGGTTGTCCCTACACATGTTTAGGAGCTTACCTTCTCAAGTGATGACCTCCACATGCCACTTGGAAGAGGTGTGTGTATCCCCGTCAGGAGCACCTGAGGTTGGCTGGTGGCTGGCAATGACCAAAACAGCTCTGAGAGAGTGTAGCAGCTGTTGCCTTTGGTACTGCTCAGCTTCCCCCAGAGATCAACAGACATGTCAGCAAAACACAGGAGAATGTCCACATTATCAGAAAAAAAATCTAACCCTTTTGATCTAATAGGCCATGATGATGGTATTTATTTGGGTAGATGCTGACTAGACCATCAGCACATCATCAGGACTCAGGCATGTGGGTCCTGAGATGAATACAGAATACCTTTCTCCCAAACTTCCCAATACCAGTGGCTTCTATGTAGCACATAGAAAGCCCCAGGTTTGAACATTAAGGTATCTAAGTCCCACAACATCAACAGCTGGCACACCCTTTCTTTTAAGAACTTCATACCGGTCTTAACATTGTTCTCAGGACTATGTTTCTAAAACTAACTCTTTAGGAAAGTAAACACCCATCAGGAAGAGAAGCTTCAGCACCAGGAGCCAGACTGATGGCCACCTTGCTTTGACAGGATCCAGACTCTCAGCTGAGGTCCTTTCCATCCAGGCTGACTAATCATAGCAGTGGGGATCTGGTATTCTCTGTGCAGGTTGGTTGCTAGAAGGAAGAAAATATACATTCCCAAGAGGAGTCATGGTGATTCATTACCAGAAGAAGACTGCGAAGACTCAGCACGCTTACTTACACTGTAACTTACTGTGCCTACACTTTGAAAGTTAGTGTTTAAGGAGAAATTTAAAAGAAGCATATGGAAGTACTTTGACCAAGTCTTGTGTGCATGCAAAATCTGAATAAATGGAAGATATCACTTCAAACTGATAACAAAATAACCCTCAGTATGCTGCTGGAGTGTTATGAACCTGCCTTGCTTCAGAATTGGATATCCCCACTGGCTGTCATTACAGCTGGATACACCTGACCATAGGAGAAACATTTTTTAAATCACCAAAGCAGGGTTAGGAAACTCAACTGACCTTTTACTCCTCAATCATTTTTCTTCAAACTCTAGCTTTGAAACCATGACATCTAGCTAGGTCAGTCAAAGATTTTCCAGGTAGCAAAGATTAGGAAACATCAGTTCCATATGTTTGAAATATTTCACCAAATATCTGGAGTTTGTATCATCCAAGAATTATTTCAGTGGAAATGCAGTTGGATTATCGATGTGGTATGTCAAGGGAGAAACCCCAAGGCCCTTATTCAGCAAGGTGAATTAAAAACTCTGAATTCTGGAGAAAGTCAGTCTCACCGCTGTTGGAAGCAGTGAAACCAAAAGGACATCCTTGTCCTTGATCAGTCATCAGATCCACAACTTCTGGAGAAGCTGAAGAATGACATATATCCAACTGGAAATGTAGATTGCCAAAGAATGTTTCATTTTTCTGATACACAACTGATAACCTTTAAGCAGTAGCCTTTTCCTTCTCCTATATTTGCTCTTCCATGCACTTTGTTGCTTACTTTAATGTCATGCAATGACAATTTTATAAAGCTTTTCTGAACATTTCAGTTGCACACTGTTTAACAGGAATATAATCAGACAAACACTGCCATGAATTTGACATTATTGGCGTAATTAAAGGGTACTGTAAAGAAAAAGATAAATTTGTAAGATTTTTTTCTTACAGGTATTAGTAAAGTAAGCAAATGATTCAAATCACATGTGACTGAATGAGAAGATAAGCTCTAAATTAAGCAGTAATAATACTGAGATATCACATTCACTATGGGGAGCAACAAAACCTTAATAATACAAACAGCTTGCTACAAAACAGTTTATTACCTTGCCATTCCTGACTGAAGTGCAGTGTTGACAAACTTCTGCCTTTGTGCTGATTCGGTCAAAATTTGGAGTAGGTCTAGCCAGTACTGGAAGGTTCAGATCAAAATTTAAGCTGTTGTTTTTCTAGGGCTGCAGAAATCATCAGAATTAAGCTTCTTCATAATCACCTGATCAGTTTTGTACCCAACTACAATATGCTTTACATTTTATTAAAGGAACTTGGCATTTAGCTAAATTTTCTATCCCCCTACTCTCAAAAGAGCAATGTGCCAGAAATCTGCTCTATGTAATTAATGCTGAATTATATTTTGCCAGGAAGGACTGCCAAGTAGAGTAACAGACAGATGTAGTACAGCCTCAGGGAAAGCAAATGGAAGTTCCTGCTAACTAGAACCAAGAGGATGTCTGACTCTCACTTTACACCTGGTTTAAAGTACCTTCACTCACAACGGCAATCCTCAATGCTGCTGCTCAATTGTTGCATATACCAGGGATACTCACTCCCTATAGGAAGTTCTCTACCCAGAAGTCTTCCTTAATAACATCCCAAATAATGTCAAGGACTCCTTGCAGCTCATGGCCTTGGATTTGCATCTGATGCTGCAAATGACCCATGGTCTCAAGACAGCCCAGGGAAGGTACAGCACATGGCAGCACCTTACGGGACACTGTTTTAGACTGCCCTACTTGACAGAGTTCGAGGACCATCTGCACTGAAAGCACAGCAGTTCGTGTATTTGTTCCTGTGTTCACAGCTCCCTCACCAGCCCAACAGCAGAACGAGGCAGGCTGCCTGTCCTGCACCTGGGGAGGGCAGCGGCATTTCCAACCCACCCTGGAGCCTGGAGCAGTGATGCGAGGAGCTGCTGCCTCCCTTCCAGAGGTGGTGGCTTCTTTGGCATCACCTCTGAAGGGACTGGAGCCTGGAAACAGACCTTTTGTCTGCTGCCAGAAACGCCCCCTCCTGCTGGTATTTCCTTTGCTAGCTGGCCTGATAGTGTGCTCCAAGATATGCCTATCCCAAAAGCCACTGGAGTATTATATTGAATAAGGTAACCTGTAGCTTGTGTGAGGCTAACAAAGCTGGAGTCCGGATAAAATGTGCGTATCTATTTCACCCTATTCACATATTATGTCCTGTTCGAAGTTTTACATCCCTGACGGTCCCTGGGCACACAACACATCTCTGCGCAGTCCCTGCCTGCTGGCCCCGAGCTACTCCCCCTGCCCCAGCCTGGCTGCAGGCAGCCATGCACTCTCTCAGCCCTGCTGCCACCCCTGCTTGCTCCCTCCAAAAGTCTGCTTTTAGATAACTCAAATGTCTCCCATTTCTCTGTCTTTAACTTTCCTCTTACTCTTGCGCTGATGCCATCTCTTAGCACACGCCAGGCTGGGTGAAGGGCAGAGGGGGTGATGCTATAGCTTTTGCACCCGTTCCCAAGCGGGAAGCACCAGTTCAGACCTGCTGGTGGTGTGGGTCGGTTGCAGTCATAGCTTGACGGGAGCAAAACTTTGCACACATGAGTTCTCTGTGATTAGGAAACACAGCATGTGGTAGAGGCATCGAAACAGCTTGAACCCAAGACAAGTTTAATTTGGCAGAGGGGGTGAACCCTGAGCTCAGGCAAAGAAGAGCTCAGGTCTGTGCATAGTCTTGGCAGCTGCAGGGTGGAGGTGCCCGGCTTTCAAAGCAGGGTGTGAAGTAAGTGGCCACACAACAAAAACACCACTGTGATGTACTGCTGAGTTAACCTGCATCCTCTTGCTGTCACAGCAAGGGGGCTGTTTCACTCAAAATGAAGCGGGAAAGAGGGAGGATGCAGGTAAAGGAAAGGGAAGTAATGAGGATTTTTTCTGGCTCCTTCCCCATGGCACAGGAGGTGTGGGATGCCTTACTGGGAATTGCCCTTGGACCATAGGGCCCTGAGCCTCAGGGAATTAAAAGCCAATTATTTGTTCAACTGCAGCTGCTCTGTGCCAGCTCATAGGCAGCGGGGACTAAGGAAACTGGGAGCCAATCCCTGCTGCAGATCAGAGTGGGGTCTGGTAGGTTAAACTAAGCTGGGGCACATGATTCTTACACCCTATAATGAGCAGGTTCAAAAAGGTTGCTACTGGGAAATGCCTGCTTACTGATGCAAGTGTACCTCTGTTTAATGTCTCTTGACAAAAATTATGAGCAGCTGGAGCCAACTCACTTTGGCTTTTTAAAGTAATAACTATTTGTAAGTTGACAACCAATAACCAACACTTCCAAGGGCTGTTCCGAAAAGAATGGGGAGCCTTCTGGCATTGATGTCTGTTCGTGAACTGAAAGATTGAGCCAACTGTTTCCTGGTCTTGTGGGTCTTGATTCACTGTCTGTTATGCAGCACGAAACAAATCAAAGCAGCTGCTTTCAACTCCGGCATTGTTTTAAGAGAGCCATACTCTGATTTTCCAATTCTAGGAAGAAGATGGAGAAGCAGCAAAGCTATAGATTTAATAACTTAACTTCAAAGCAAGAGATACTAGAAACATTAACAAATGTTGTCTAGAAAGTAACATATTTTACTGGGAAAAATAGACTGTAGAGCATAAATTTTAGTACATTGTTTCCAGTAAGATATGGTGATACATAAAATTTCAAGAATAAAAAACTAGGAGGCTTTAGGGAATTTAGATGTGGTAACTTTTTCAGATACATACGATTTTAAAAAGTTAAGGTTTTTGAAGGACAAGCCATCATTATCTACTAATATTTTCTAATTTCTCAGTTTACAGGTTACTATTTTTGTGATGGAGTGGAATACTATATAACTTCTATTTAGATGAAAACATTTAGATCTTTTGCATACTGAAATGCAATATTTCTCATTTATATAATAACAACTGCCTGAATGGTAGGATTTGTTTCTCTTAGGAGAAGCAGCATAGGTGGCATAAATTAATTATTCCTTTTGTGCAGTTCTGTTTAGTTCCAAGGAATGTATGTGCAATCTCATTTTCCTGGAGGTTGTGGAAAGAAGGAAAGAAGTATTTGTGCCTATGCTCTTATCTCGTGATAGGGGTCAGAGCAGGACCCTGAACCCGCTGGTTTTCCATCTCTCTCTGAACTTCCTTTTTTTTTCCTTGAACCTCAGAGAAAGATCCTCAAGCAGGTCTCCCTCCCGTTTTGCACTAAGAACCAGCTCTGTGGCAGAAATGACTATATGGTCATTGTAGTATCATACTTTATCCCAACTCTATCCATCTTTTTTCTGCTAAACTGTAAAGCTGACATTCCTAGTGGTTTGCAGATCTGAATTTTTTTTGAAATGTAACTATGTGCAGATTTAGATTTCATGTCCTAGTAGGCTATTTCTACAAACTTGAAACTTCGAAAATAATCTCATCTTGTTCAATTTCCTTTAGAAATTCAAGTATTAAGCTAAGAGTAAGTGCCAAGACTATTATCAGTTTTTGAAATGGTAAAATCCAAAATAGTTTGAGCCATTAAAGCTGTCGAGACCCTGTGCAAAGGTTTTGCTGCAGGAGCAGACATTATGTCTGGGCCCCTATAGAAACCCTATTTCAGGAGTGCCTGGAAAGCTGGGAAGTTAAGCACAGCTTCAGTCTTCTTTTTATTGATAGACGTACATTCTCCCCTCGGTACTTGCACAGCACGTTTTATTTTGGAACCATTCCCGTAGATACTGAAATCTGTTGTTATTCCTTCTCTCCCTTACAACCCTCCCTTATAGAATATTTTATGATTTTTTTTCTCCTCAATATTTTCCAATTGTCAGAAACACTCAGGAAATTAATGACAGTCTTGTTCAGGTACACAAGAATGTTGATAGTTAAAGGACCCCAAAATGGAAGTTGTAAAGTGGGTTTTAAATAGTTTACCCCTCTCCCTTGCTGAGTGCTGATGGTGTCATACTTTGTCTCCAGCACTAGAGCAATTTTCTCAGTGTGAATCAGCTGCTTCTAAATTATTTCATTCACTTATGGTTGCAGAGAAAATAGCTGTAGGCTCCATTTATAACATAAATTTCCTGGTATTTAATACACTATCTATTAACTGTATTTAAGTCCAGACAGTTATTAGCTCAAGTAGCATAAAATCTAGAATTTTGTACAAATTCCAGAGGGCCAAGTTTTGCACACAACTTTCCCATAATGAACATGTACAAATGCCCAGTCACGGGGAATCTCTGCAGAAGAGCTATTGGGAGGTCAGCTTCAAAAACTGGACTTTCAAACCATTTCAAATCTTTTCCAAGCCATATTGGCATATCTGACCTAATTGTGTGTACCTGATAGTCTTGTGAATTTTACAAATCTAACTGCTCTTTCAGTAACTGGCATCTGTTTAACTAATAAAGTCTAATGCAAATAAAGAGGGCCAACTGTTTTACTCTCAAACTTTGATGATTTGTTTTGCTGTTCCTGGTTTAAGTGCTTTGTTCTGGCTTCTTCTCAAGTTTGTTCATCTTTTCTTGTGGCCTTTTGTGGTCAGCATTGCATTTATCTAAACTACTCTTCGTACGTCTGCATGGTTCTCAGGCTCACAAGCCACATTTAATGTTCCTAAAGTTCCAAAATGGCCATGGGCAAGAACAACATCCCCCCTTCTAGCCCATGTTTTGAACACAAACCTGGATTCTCAGGGTTCAGAGCAGGCATCTTCCATCACATGCATTGTGAAGTACTTCTTTCTCTTCCTGGCTGATAAGAGGAAAAACTTTGTATTTCATGACAGGTCACATAGCCCTCCAAAAGGATTTTGTTACTGATCTTTCTCAGCATCCCAGCATCATGTTTTGTAAGTGATGATTTTCTTTGAAATATTTGCTGAAATCTAGAAAAACAGAAACATTGGTTTCCTTATACTCTCAGCTATGATATGTAATTAGATTTATCTTCTTTCTCCAGTTAGCGCTTGGACAAGTCTGGTGGCTCGTGGATCCCAAGACATTTCTCATGTTCTTAATGCAAATGTCAGGGTTAGATCATCAGCATGCAGATTTATTGTCTGTATGTCCCCAGCGTTTTAATAGCCCCTTCATGTGGGCTTTCTTGAAGTTCTTGAGGAAGTATGAAGTATCCACCTGCTCTGTTTCTAGGACACAAACTGAACAAAGTCATCATTATGTTAGTAAGGCATGTCAAACACACTCTACCACAAATGTGCCCTTATGGCAAAGGCGGACAATGGTATCCTGGGCTGCATTAGAAAGAGTGTAGCCAGTAGGTCAGGAAAGGCGATCCTTCCCCTCTTTTCAGCACTGGTGAGGCCACACCTGAAGTGCTGCATGCAGTGCTGAGTTCTCCAGTACAAGACAGACATGGACATACTGGAGAGAGTTCAGTGAAGGTCCGTGAAGGTCCATGAAGGTGATGAAGGGACTGGAGCACCTCTCCTATGAGGAGAAGTTGAGTGAGATGGCACTCTTCATCCTGCAGAAGAGAAGGCTCAGGGGGATCTCATCAATGTATATAAATACCTGAACAAAGGCTACAAGGAGGACTGAGCCAGGGTCTTTCCATTGGTGCCCAGGGAAAGGACCAGAGGCAATGAGCACACACTGAAACACAGAAGGTTCCCTCTGGACATCTGGAAACACTTTCTACTGTGAGAGTGACCAAGACCTGGCACAGGTTGCCCAGAGAGGTTGCGTAGTCTCCATACTTATCATAGACTCATAGAATCATTTTGGTTGGAAAAGACCCTTAAGATCGTCAAGTCCAACCATAAACCTAACACCGCCAAGTCCACCGCTAAACCAAGTCCCTAAGCACCATGTCTACACTTCTCTTAAATACCTCCAGGGATGGTGACTCAACCATGTCCCTGGGCAGCCTGTTCCAATTCTTGACAACCCTTTCAGAGAATAAATTTTTCCTGATATCCAATCTAAACCTCCCCTGGTGCAACTTGGGGCTATTTTGTCTCGTCCTACTGCTTGCTACTTGGGAGAAGAGATTGACACCCATCTCTCTATAACCTCCTCTCAGGTAGCTGTAGAAAGCAATAATATCTCCTCTCAGCCTCCTTTTCTACAGGCTAAACACCCCCAGTTCCCTCAGCTGCTCCTCATAAGACTTGTGCTCTAGACCCTTCACCAGCTTTGTTGCCCTTCTTTGAACTTGTTCCAGCACCTCAATGTCTTTCTTGTAGTGAGGGGCCCAAAACTGAACACAGTATTCAAGGTGCAGCCTCACCAGTGCCCAGTACAGCGGGATGATCACTTCCCTAGTCCTGCTGACCTCACTGTTTCTGATATAAGCCAGGATGCTGTTGGCCTTCTTGGCCACCTGGGCATACTGCTGGATCCCAACTGGCCCCATAGGCTTGTGTGTGTCTCAGTGGTGTAGCAGGTCACTGACTATTTCTTCTTGGATTATTGGGGCTTCATTCTGCTCCCCATCTCTGTCTTCCAGTGCAGCAGGCTGGGTACTCCAAAAATAATTGGTCTTACTATTAAAGACCAAGGCAAAGAAGGAGTTAAGTACCTCACTCTTTTCCTCATCCTTTGTCAGTATGTTTCCCCCTGCATCCAATAAAGAATGGAGATTTTCCTTAGCCCTCCTCTTGTGGCTAATGTATTTATATAAACATTTTTATTGTCTTTTATGGCAGTAGGTAAATCAAGTTCTAGTTGGGCTTTGGCTCTTCTAATCTTCTCCCTGCATAGTCTCATGACATCTTTGTCCTCCTGAGTGTCTTGCCCCTTCTTCTTCCAAAGGTCATAAACTCTCCTTTTTTTTCCTGAGTTTCAGTCAAAGCGCTCTGTTCAGCCAGGCCAGTCTTTTTCCCATCAGCTCATCTTTCAGCACATGGGGATGGCCTGCTCCTGCACCTTTATTTCCTTCTTGGAGAATGTCCAGCCTTCCTGGACTCCTTTGCCTTTCAGGACTGCCTCCCAAGGCACCCTGCCAACCAGGCTCCTAAACAGGCCAAAGTCTGCCCTCCAGAAGACAAAGGCAGCAGTTCTACTGACCCCCTTCCTTACTTCTCCAAGAATTGAAAACTCTATCATTTCGTGATCGCTATGCCCAAGACGGCCTCCAACTATCACATCACCCACAAGTCCTTCTCTGTTCACAAACAACAGGTCCAGTGGGGCGCCTTCCCTACTTGGCTCACTCACCAACTGTGTCAGTAGTTATCTCCCCCACACTCCGTGTATCTCCTAGACTGTTTCTTCTCTGCTGTGTTGCATTTCCAGCAGGCATCTGGTAAGCTGAAGTCCCCAATGAGAACAAGGACTAGCGTTCATGAGACTTCCCAGCTGCTTATAGAATATTTCATCTGTTTCTTCATCCTGGTTCCGTGGTCTATAGCAGACTCCCACCATGATATCTGCCCTGTTGGCCTTTCCCCTGATTCTTACCCGTAAACACTTGACCCTATTGTCACCATCCTGAAGCTCTAGACAGTCAAAACACTCTCTAACATCCAGGGCTACCCCATTGCCTCTCCTTCCTTGCCTATCCCTTCTGAAGAGTTTATAGCCCTCTGTTGCAGCACTCCAGTTGTGCGAGTCATCCACCATATTCCTGTGATGGCAACTATATCATAGTTTTCCTGCTGCACAATGGCTTCCAGCTCCTCCTGTTTGTTGCCCATGCTGCATGTATTGGCGTTGATACACTTCAGTTGGGCTATTGATCCTGCCACCTTTTTTGGGGGGAGAAGCTCTAATTCCTATGTTACTGTTTTCAGGCATTTCTGTGGTTTCTAACACATCAACAACCCTTACATCTTTGCTGCCACACGGATCTCTATCCCCTACCTCCAATGAGATGGCTAGGGTGCTGTGCATATTAGTACACGGACATTTCAAATGTGCTTCAGTGTACTCAGCACATTATGGAGCAGACCGAAGGATCTCGCTAGCACACCGTCCCTTTAACATTGGCGTACCACCCCCAGGCTTATTTCTAGTGAGCCTAGTTTTATCCCTTTCCCCCTTCAAATCTAGTTTAAAGCTCTTGCAATGAGCCCTGCTAACTGCAAAAATCCTTTTCTCCCTTTGAGACAGGTGTACCCCGTCTGTCACAGGCCTGATGTCGTGTAGTACAACTCATGATCAAAAACCCTAAAATTCTGCTGGTGACACCAGTCATAGAGCCAGTTATTGATCTGCAAGCTCTTCCTGTTTCTTCCCTCATAATCCCCTGCAAGTGGAAGGACAGAGGAGAACACTGCTTGTGCTCCTGATCCCTTAACCAGTTGTCCCAACGCCCTGAAGTCTCTCTTAACTGCTCTTGGAAAATCAGTAACGGATAATAATCCGAGGGCCATATGAGGGTAGGAAGTTTTCTTGTCACATGCTTAACCTGGGCCTCAGGGAGGCAGCAGATACTTGAAGGTAATCAAAAGGCATTTGAACACAGTCCTGGGCAATGGGCTTTAGGTGGCGTGGCCATGCTGGAGCAGGAAGGTTGGACCAGATGGCATCCAGAGGTCCCTGCCAGCTTCAACCATTCTGTGAGTCTGCGATTTTGAAACTCTCTACACCCTGAAAATGGTGTCTTCTTTTGGGTTCGTGACATATTAGTTTATGTCTTTGTGACTGATTCTGATAGCTATCATCTTAGTCCTGATTACAACACAGATCTAAAAACCTGGTACTTTACTCTGGCAGAGAGATTAAAAGTGCTTGAGCTACCCTCCTGGGCTGTCAAGAATGGGACAGAGACCTTTAAGGAACAAGTCCTACCTAAGCCTTAGGGCTAAGACAATGTCCTAGTTGAGTGAGACAAAAGTGCCCAACCTCTTTTGGTCTGAGTAGAGTAAATCACTCAGGTCCCCCTCTTGAATAGCACTTTCAAACACCGTCAGCTGCTTCTTCCTGCTCTGCACTCCTCCAGCATGAATGCTAACCTGATTAGCAAGCTCTGTTCAACCGCATTTTGAGTAAGCTTAGTAAATCAGGCCACCCTAAGAACAGTGCAGAGTTTTGATTCCACTTTCCAGTTGTGGACCGGTGGCAGGTTCTAACCTCAGCTTGCCCAGCGTTGTGCTTCTGAGTACACCTTCAAGTCAGCATTAAACATCTAAGGGAATCTGAGCTTCAGAACAGGGAGCTTGATTTCATGAACTGCCTCTAGGTAGTACTTAATACTAGACAGTCGAATTATTCTCTCAGGGCTGGGCATATAACAGTGCTACATGACTTGGCTGTCTGATCACATTAAGCTGAAATTTCTAAGCTTGGCTTTTTGAGCATCTTCAGATATTTTAAAATAAATTGAGTGAGAAATCCACAAGCAAAGCAGGAAATTAGAGGGTAAAATTGATCCCTGGTATCAGAGATGGTGATCTGTTTCCAATGGTTAAAAACCTCCATTGGTCTCTAGAAAGGATTCCATTATAGATTACACCTTTCTGACAGAGAGAGAATTTGTTGTGGTTTTGGTAAACACTTTGTTAAGTTCGATAAAAGTTGGCAAAACTACTTTAAGTATATATAGGTTATGTTTATACAGTAAAAACACTAATTATCATAGCAAATGAAAAAAGTAAATGTACACAACTTTGATGTGTAACTGTTCACAGAAATATTTCAGGTAAACTGGATAGGATGAAAAAATATTTTCCAGGATACTTTTCCCCACTTAGATTTTAGAAATAAACCCAGTTAACTGAAAGTATAATTTCTCAGCCTTCCTTTACCTTCTAACTTTGAAGAAAAATGTGTGTGCTTGAGCAACCACTGGCCTGAATTCAGCTATATGGGAGAGAATGCACACATGTGAAACATTTAGATATTCTCTCATTCCTACATTGGGACAGACATCCAAGTATATAATGCCAAATATTGGAAACAGATAAGAAATTTAAAAAGTCTAGACATTGCCTTCTGTCAGTTTCCAGATATGGCTGCTTTTACCAGAAATAAGATTATGAGTATCACAGCTCTTGGATCTGGATAGCTCATCTGTGAGGTTGTGAAGTCCATGATACAATGTTGATTCACGAGGTTTTTCAACTTAATTGGGATAAGAAGTTTGAACTTCCTAGATCTAAAGTTTAAATTCTGCATGCTATGTGTTGGGTTAACAATTTCTGAAGGAGACTTGTACTTTCTTACTTGCAAGGATCAAATCTAATGGGGAATTACTCTGCTTCAGTGAAGACGATTTAATTACTTTTTTACAGATAACTCCAGATAAGGTTCTTATGGCATTTTTACTTTGTAGTTGCACAGAAGGGGAAAGAAAACGTTGATGACACCATACGTATAGAAATCACAAGGTATCTTACACCCCAGCCACTAAATCACTCAAACAACTGTGTTCAACCTTGCTTGCTAACACCACACGACAGATAAATCAGCTATGTGGAAGGAGACTTAGGTCTTAAAAAGTCTTGTAGGAAGGCATTACAAAAGAAAGCATATCTTTCTCATGCTATCATTTGTTAGGAACAGGAAACAAAACAAGCCCCTGATGAGTCCAGGTTATGAAACAACACCTTCTAGAAGACACTTATATTTGCCATGTCCAATGCATACATATGCAACACATAAAATCACTGTTCCTGTGTGCTGATAAAATGACTGTATTCAATGCTGCTTGCAGTGCTACTATGCAAGCGGTATTTTATGTCTTAACTTATAACTAACTTGGGTATAGTCATCCAGACAATAGTGACCTTAGTGTAGCTGCAGCCTATTAACCCATGTAATACACTTTCAGTCATAGTCAAACATAGCCCCTGTGTGTTTTGTTTTCTTTTTGTTGTTTACCACAGAGGATGAGAAACCAAGCCCTAAAAGTAATTTTTTGAAGTTGATGTTGCCCCTAAGACACAGCTGAGGATACAGCTATGGCACTGGTTTAAAATGTAATCATACTGCAGTTCCTGAGGTAGCTGCAGGAGGCAGAGGGGCTCCTGAGCTGGATTTAACCTAACTCCATTGGCTACTTGTAATAGCATTATCACAATGTGTGCAGCCACAGCAAGGACTGTTTTTTTAAGCACCCACTATGAAGCTAGTGTTATCAAGGCTACACAGAATCAGCCCATAAATGAGAGGGTTGATGTTTATGCCTGTTTCATTTGGTGAAGTACTTTGGTAAGTCTGATTAGACCACAGTATGAAAATGAAAATTAAGAGATTTGCCCTTCAAAAGAAACATCCATCTTCAGCCTCCTGACTAAGCACAAAATAAAATAAATCTGAGTAATACTGTGGAACAGAGTTAAAAGTGGGGGAAAAAAAGAAAATTCTCCATTGTTTAACCAAAGATAAATTTCTGTATAACCATTTTAGCCCACAAACAGAAATGTCATAGAAGATCCAGCCACATGCTCTCAGATTTTTTTGTTCTACCCTAATTTCCCATTTTTTTGATGTAGTGGTGGATGAGTACAAAGAGGAGAGAAGACAGCCTACCCCACGTAGTTGCTGAGGTCATTACTGACTACATGTTAAGAAAAGATGAGCAACAAAGAGGAAACCACAGACCAAATAGCACAGATCTTCCAATAACCACCATCTTGTGTACCTCCCCAAGGCAACACCATCTCACCTGTGAGGAGCCCTGTTTTCCAGTTGAGCATGAGCACATTTGTGGAGAACAGAGGAAAACTCCGGACAGGCCTCGAGCTGAAGCCATATTTAATACAGCATTAACATGAACTATCTGCTAGTCTCTGATTAAACCAACATGATCTTCAGCATCCAAAAAAATTATCAAACACGGAAAGCTATTCGGTAGTGGGCTCATTATAGTCTCCCTCTATAAATATTTGTCCTATCAGAAGAGTGATTTTCAGGGAAATCCCTTAAGACTGCTGTCCCATTCTGAGAAAGCCTTTTCCCCCGTGCCGCAGAAAGAGTGAGAAACTTCACTTGTAAGAAAGAAGTAGCAATATGTTTATTGCTATAAAACAGCGATCTAACAAAGTTTGATAGTAAATGTGACAGTGGTTCAAAAAGATTCGATGGCAAGGTACACCTGATTATTTACTGCATAGAGGACAGGGTCAGATAAAACTGTTATGGAGACCCTCCTGTTGAGTCACAAGGTTCAGAAAGGACACCCTTGCTTTCTAAAATCCTTCTCAGAGAGGAGCCTAGGTGCAGCTGTATCCAATCCTAGTCCCAGACTTGGTCAACAGTTTATGTCTAAAGCATTATATATGTGTAATCAATCCTTTATATCACTTAGCTAAGATTTCAAAGTTTCAGCACTTATTTCCAATTCACTTACTGAGTATTTGATGTGATAAGGATTCTCTCAACCTTGAGGAGCAACCTTGAGACGTGTCCCTACTCAAGGGGAGATCCTGGCATGCAGCCCGCTATCATATCGGGAGAGCTCAATAGACCCTGGGCTGTCCGCTATTTATGGAGTAAGATTATTGACTTATAGTCATATTTGCATACCAGCTGTATTTCAGTTGGCTCATGCTCAGCTAGCCCTCAGCTGTTCAGCAAGATTTATAGCCCTTGGCTACTGTGTTATTATCTGTCTCCCACGAGTTTGACTTAAGCCAGGTGGAACAACGATGACCACCACTGGTGGCTATTGCTTAAGCAGAAGTGGGGGGAGGAACACACCATCACACCTCATTGCTGAATCCTGGTAGAGAATAAAATATTTACCTAGAAAAAAGACAGTTTTGGTTGAAGAAGATTTTAGTGTAGGAGCTGGGATAGAAGCTATCTGGAGAGGAAAAGTCAACGGTTAGTGAGGACAGTAGTGTGGTTATCTTCCCTCCTTTGATGGTACTACTTACAGCAAGAACTCTGCCTTGGTTTCTCTGGAGCCAATACTTACCATAACTAAGGCCAAATATAAAGGAATAAGATTATTTTAAAAAATTAAATCTTAATGGGTGAGGTTCCAAATGAATTACCACTGGCACGGATTACAACAGGCAATGGGAACTGTTTCTACAAATCTATTAGCAGTTAGTGAATGAGAGAAGGAAGCACATACCTAGTACTTAAGAAGAGAACATAAACAATGGCAATACGTCATTATTCATAAAAATACATAGAGCTACAAAAGCTAGATGATCTTTTAAACCCTTCCTCAAGGCACAATCCACTATGTCTACACTGTTTCTGACAGAGGGCCTGTCAGCATGCGCTTGATTATGTCAAGCTATGAAAATAACATGACTGTTCAAGACAAGCTTCTGTAGTGTTATATTCAAACAATGTTTTCTAATGTCTGTGCTATGCCACCCACAGCATAGTTTAAGGCCATTAACCATTATCTTCCCTACCTGGGAGAAAGAGAACATCCCACTTCTTTGCTCTTTCCAGATGTTTTCTGTACTCTTGAGGGATGTTATTTCCTCTCAGGGTTCCTGTATTTGGACTGAACAACCAAAATTTGTTCAAACTACTTTTAAAGGTCAGTAAGACTTCTGATCATTCGTGGTCAACATTTTTCTTCAACAGAAACTAGGCTCAGCTTTGCAGCTGAGAGATTATCAGTTTCATTTGCCTTTGAAAATGACATTTGAGTTTACACATTGCATTGTGCTGTTTGCTTTTTCTTTTTCCTGCAGTCTCACATTGGTGAATCATGCTCAGTTTTAATAGCATTTTTTGATTCAGTCCTAAAAAGTTAAACTGTGGCTAGATGTTTAATTTCATTGAAATGAAGTGTAGATAGTACCAGACGCCAAAATAAGGAAGGTAATTTCCAGGATTCTTTAAAAATGAGCATTATGTTTATCACTTTCCTTCCTCCCAATGCCAAGGATGTTAGAGGAGAGTTGTTTCAAATCCTTAGAAAAAAAGAAATAAATTTTGGGGATTTCACAAATTTCATAAATATTTCTCTCTTTGCTTTAGAAATGATTCACATTTTCCTCTTCTGAATCTTGGTTTTTTTTTCTCTTATTTTCTTATCTCCAAAATGGGTGTTGATTTGACATTTTCACCTTCAAACTCAAAATAATTCCATCATTAAAATGGAAGTGTAAGAAGCTTTGATATTGGAGGAAAATGTCTCCAGAATTGGAATGTACAAGAAAGGCAAATCTGTAAATGTCCTTGAATAGTCTGAGCAGAAAGATAATGTTTAGTATAATAAGATCCAAACAGTAAGGAATGTGGGAAGCAGAATGTTCAAGAGAAGTTATGTGTGAAGGTAACGCTCCATGACACTGACACTCCTTTTGTGAGTTATTATTATGTACTTTTAAATTATGATATATAATTTGCTTAAGGAATGGACTGAATTCATATGAATTTTGAGCTTACTCCCATGGTCCTAGAAGACTGACTGTACTGAGGGCTTTTTTACTTCTTACTTGGATCAACCTTTTTGGATATCCTCATGCCTGTAGCTGCTTTGAGAGCTCATTTTGTGTAGCAGAACAAGCCCCCATTTCAGTAAGGTGCCCCATGGGTTGTACACCCTTGTGAGCACAGTGTCAGCCAGGCTTTGTGCTTCCTGGTGGAAAAAATCCTGGGATTCCTGGACATTTGGAGAGAGTGGATGGGCTAGTCCTGTCTTAGAAGAGCCACATACCTGCCAAGCAGGAGAAGCTGGAGAGGCCAAATTCCTGTAATAGGAAGAGCTCTAGAGAAGTTGTGGAGGTGGAAGGACAGCAATGAGACCCACAGAAATCATCCCTCTCCATCTATCATGAGCAAAACTATGGTCTTGCCAAGAGACTTACTACCAACCTCCAACATCTGATGAATGGCAGCAAGGGGCCCAAGACCAAACCTAATCTCTGTTGAGTCTTTTGCCTGGGTGCTTTTGCGCAGCACAGGCCTGAAACAGACCCAAGAGAACAGAAAATCAAGAATGAGGTCCATAATGCTGCAATTATTCTATTGTCCTGTCTCAAATAATTAATACTTTGGAAAAGAGTACTAGAAACAAGTCATGTAAAAAATGAATGCTGCCTAGGCTTACTACCCCAGTTTCTGACAGTCAGTGGTTCAAGGACTTCCTCAGTTGGAGGCTACTTTCAGGCAGTGACATTCAATAGCCCTCAGTGGACCTACCTTGCATAAATTGCTCTAAGTCCTGCCTGATTGCATTCCTACCTTTGTTTTCTATGGCTTCTGAGGCAATTTTTGCCACAGCTTGACTATGCATTTTGCAAAAAACCACTTCCATTGTCCACTTTAAAGCTGACGCCTGAGAGTTTCATGTCTCTTTTGTGCATATTAATTCCCTAGTCACCCCTTTTCCTGTCCCTTGGGAATTTTGTGAATCACTCTCTGCAGTTGCCTCTTATTGGTGGACAAGCTGTTAAGTCTTCTGTCACAGAGAGTCCATCCTCCGCTCTTTTCCCATCTTTCTTTTTTCAGATGAGGGAACCAGCACTAGACTTGGCATTCATGATGCAGTTCTTGAATCTATACAGTTGCAGAATCGTATTTTTATTTTGTTTTCAGTTCTTTTCCAACTCATGTTACTGTAGCATTAATATTGCAGCCAACACCACCAAGGAAAGCTTTAGACTAAAACTAGGTGACCTATTGAAAGACGTTATCTTTATCCATAAAAGTTGCCTTCTTAATAGGTCCCAGTATTTTATTTGTCTTTTTGAATGCTTCTGCTTGTTGAGCTAATGGCTCTAACATCTATGATCTGAACAATTATACTTAATCTAGAAAACACAGGTAGGGCAGTTTCTTCACATATACATTATGCTTCATTTATCACTATTGAATGTCACCTGCCATTTTAGCACCCTATCACTCCATACTGTGCAAACCTTAGTCAAGCATAAGACTAGTTGCCAGAAGTTGCTCTGAAAAATGTCAATTTTTATTACACCATTTGCAAAAGTTGTCATCTCATCATTCAACCCCTTCTTCTAGGTCATATATGAGAGGGTCTACGTGAATTCCTGAGAGATCTTACTGAAAATGTCCTTTCATTGTGAAACCTCACAGTTTATTCCTGGCATTAATTTCTCAACATTTAGCTGGTTGTTAATCAACCTTACTCTCCCATGACAACTTAGTTTCTTTAAGAGACTTTTACAGGAGACCTTGTAAAAAGTTTTTGTAAATCTAACTATGCTGTATGAGCTGACTCACCTTACATAGATGCTTGCTTCAGAGTAAACTAGTATGCTGGTGAAGCATGATCCCTCTTACAAAAGCCATGCTGTTTCTTCCCGAGTATAACGTTTATCTCTGCTGTCCGCAGATATTGTTTATTACAAATTTTCCTGGCACTGCAATTAGACTTACTGGTATTTAGATTTCTGGTCCACTCCTGCAGCCCCATTTGAGAATCTGATGCCATGCTTGCCACCTGCCAGTCCTTCTGTGCCAGAGCTTATTTGATCAGAAGCTGAACACTGCTGCTGCTGTTTCAGCTATTTCACATCTTTGTCTTTTCAAACTCTTGGGTGAATACCACCTGGACCTGACAGTTTGTTGCTGCTCAGTTTCTCATTCAAAGCATTTATCTGAGAAAACTAAGATTTTATTTTAAGCCAACTCTTTAGACTTTTCCTCTGACAAAAATGGCTCTGGCATATGGATTTGCATTAGACAACAACTCAATACTTAACTGCTATGGATTTTGCTATTAGAGAATTCTTTACATCTTTTATTTGTGCATTAACTCCACAGCTTCCTTGACATACTTTCATTTTCCAGAATAAATGAAAATAGATCCATTATTTTGGTTTTATGTCTTTAGGTAGTTGTTCTGCTCTTTGTCTGCCTTATAGTGTTTTTGTGTCTAATTTCTCAAGAGTTCACTGGTGACTCAGCCTCTCATTTGGGCTTGACTCCTGTGTTAAAAAATTCCTTGTCTCACAACTGATAACCATCCTTTGGCGGCTGAACCCAGTTGCTTTTGTGTGTGTGTGCATGTGTTGCCTTTACAGTCTTTCTTGATCTGTCATACACATTTACTTGGTTTAGTAAATAACATATATCCATGATGCTTGCGAGTATTTTATACTTTAACTGTTATTTCCAATTTCCCTCTAACAAGTTTCATTATTTTTATGTTGATCTACACACCCACACCCAGCTCATTAAAACAAAATGTCAATTCAGCAGATTTTTTTCCCCTCCTGTAAGAATACTGCACTTGAGCATCTTGTGGTAAGTTCTGTGGGAGTCTAAGACTTATGTATTGAGTCAGGTTGCTTGGATTTCTTGTAGATAATCCAACTTTCTTTCTCTTCTTGTGAGTTCTCTGACAAGATGATTCAAGAGGTAACAATTTACAGTGTCTAAAATTTCAGTCCCTGCGTCATAATCCAATGGCACTGGAAAAACTGAAGTATCCCATTGCTGGAGTGTTTTCTCAATAATATGAAACTTCATGAGAAGTAAATCATTCAGTGAGTGGTCTGTTATGACTTGCTCAGACTTTCTCCTTTATCTACCACCTGATCTGTTAGTTGTCTTCTTGGCGAATGACAGTGTGTAGTTTTAGAAGAGGATAAGGACAAAATTGGGATCTCAGAAACTCTGAGTAAGTAATGGAGTCATCATGAAACTGTAAAGGTAGGTCCCAGACTGCCCAGAGCTGGCAGAATGTGCCATGATCTTTGAGCAGCTGCTTTCCCTCACGTTAAGAAACACACCAGAGAGAGGTATGTCAGATTGGTAATAGCGAATTCCAGTGGATCGAAATCCCATGCCTGAACAGGAAGGGAATAACCTTACGACTGTAGTACTGCCCACCAAATTGGGACATAGAAAGTAACTGCAACATGTTAAGAAAGAGCAGAGAGGCTGTGGATGAAAAACGATGAAGAAGCACATGTAAAGTAGAGAAAGGCAGGAAAACAAATTTTTATGCTGGTTAAACCATGAGAAAATATTCTTAAAACACTAAGTATTCTTGAGCTGCAATAATACTCTTTGCTTAAATCTTCAAATCTATTGAAGAACTACATGACATGAAAAAGTGTTTTAAAGGTTTCAATTATTTCAACCTTTTGCAGCTGCTGGCATTAAAATGAAACGAGAAGGAAACAAGCGCTTTTGAAAAATTCTTATTTCATGAAAAGAACCACACTACATTGGACATGACTGTTTACAGCCAAGCAGCTATGATTGTACTGCTACTCACACTGGTATTTGATATGGAGGTCTCCAAGTTATTGGAGGTGAGAGCCAGAAAGCCAACCCTGTGCAAAGCTGCGTGACTCCATACAGACTTCTAGAAACAGCACTGCCATGCCCCTTTTTGAGATGCTTGCTAGGACAGACACAATGCCAGACTGTGGTTTTTTTGGACCATATAGCCATTGTATAGCCGTACTTCAGCAACAGGAAATACTGAGTGCATCCTTATGCTCTTCAAGCCTTAGATGGTTTACCTTCATTTGTGTGAACTGACCATTCATTTTATAACTTAATGCTCAAGTCCTTGGTCTACTTAATTGTTGGCTTCTTTTGCTAAAAGCTGAACAATGGAGAGACACTCATAGCAGTGCAGTAAAAATCTAACGCCAGTTATGTGCAGATAGTAATCCATGGTCTGTGAAAGAAGGAATAGGCATAGTGTTAATAACTCCTACCAGACCTCTATGTGAGCATGTTTACTGGCCAGCAAAGGCCATCTTTGCTTACAGAACTTTACATTATTCTCACTGAGGACCTAGTGGTATCTGTAGGCTAATCCCAAGCAATGATTATAGTGGAAACTACTTTTCAAATGGAAAAATTGAGGCAACATTTCACTTAAGTTTAGAAGCAATAGCAGAGTTGGGTATAAATCTGCAGCTGGAGTTTGAAGCCTGCTTGATGGCAAGATCAACAAATTTAAAGTCTTGATTCTCTTGCTTTGTGGATTTTTCTTCTGAGCATCCTACCTGAAGATGGGTACTCGTGATCATTTGCTAATAGTTCCTAGACAGTTGATTTTAAAGTTTGCTTGATTAGTAGACCATAATCAACGTAGCTACTTGAGAAGCAGACAAACAAGGACCCAAATTTCAAGAAAGGAGAAAATGAGATAACCCAGTTTCCAAGTCAACCATCAACATCATGGTTATGCAGTATATAGTTTCTGTGGAAACTCAAGTGCAAAATTATACAAAGCGTAAGAATAGATAATGCAAATTTCATATCACAGACAGTAACAAGAGAAAAGTTATTGTAATGTATGTCATGCAGTCTGGAAAAGAGAAAGTCAGGTAGAGACAACTTCCTTTTTGCGAATGAGCAGGAGGAAGCAACATATCCGGTCTATGAGCTTTCCTGCTCTGTGCAAGCCTGAAGAATATTTCATTTGTGTTATCTTAAAAGAACTAGTCAAAACTGCAAACATAAAATTAAAGTTTAATATTTTAGTTACTGAATTCACAACATAGTATCTGCAAGTGGTTACTTAATGAAATGTAGAGGCTAACATAGGTGCCTGCATTTTACTCTGCACTTAGCAGGGCAGGTCTGCTTGATTAATATTGTAAGAGAGAAAGCTAACTTCATGGAGCTTCTGCAGAAAATCTGTGGAAATATATGGGAAGAAGCTGGGCAATTTTTCACTTCAGGCAGAAACAAGCAAATTACCTAAGAGATTCAATGGAGGCCTTAAAGTTATATTGAAAAAGAAAAAAAACCCAAACCCAATGGAAAAGTCCACGACACAAACACCTAAAGACATTTCTTCCAAGAGTGTTTACAGTGAACTGATTAAGAAATCTATTTGGAGGAAGCTCTGTAAAAAATTACATGTTAAACTGGGATCATTTCTGTGATCTGTGACCCATCTCACCATGCTGATGAACAGCTGTGAGGGTACAAGGAAGTGGGAATTAAGTGTCCTCAGGATAGCTTAAGAAATGTTCATGAAACATAACATGTGGCAACTGGGACACAGTGCCATCATGAGAAACTCAGGAAACAAAACAGTAGAGTAGAAACAAGTAAGATAATCTTTTTGCAGAAAGGCTATGAGACAGTCAAACTAAAAATAATGGAAAGGCTGTTACAAATCACATGTTTTAATTCTTTGAATCATGTTTATGACTCATGTTATAATCAAAACTCAATACAATTCAACACCTAATCAAATTAACAAAAAGTATAGCTAAAGGAAATACCAATCAGCATCCAGGTGCAGCACAGATCGCCATGGCACCAGCATCATGGGCCACTGGAGAATGTAATCACAATCAATCATTTCTCTCTTGATAAGTCAACCCTCAGACCAATTTTTAAAAGTATTTAAAATTAATTTGAATTCAATTCCTGTTATGCTAAATGTCATGCTCTGAAACAGGAGCATTACAAGGTTCTAAGTATGTAAACATTAAGAAGCAAAAATCCTGATACTTTACAGCAAGGGACTGAATAATACTTTGTAATGGCATGGCATCTTCCATCCAAGGAGTTCTAACTTCTATATTTTTGACAAATGAAATTCACATCAATGCTGTGAAGAGCCTAGGCAGGGCTACCAAACACCTAGATCTTCTCGAACACTTCCTCTCCTCTGCTGTGGTCTGTCTCAGTATAAGCTCTGGGAGCATGCTAGAGCCAGGTCTCTGAAGAGATCAGAGAGAACTGGTGCTTGTCTCATCACACTGGGAAACAAGTGCATTGTGAGAAGCAAAGAAGACCAAAATACTCTTAGACTTAATTTTTGGACTGAGATAATTGCTTTTTTTCAGCTGTTGGTACAACCTTCCATAAATTTTGTAGGTTCATGCAATTTTTCATGTGTTCTGCTAAATAAACAATTTATGATGCACTCCTATCAATAACAAAAAAACACTTCTAAATTTTACAAGGAAGAAAATAAAAAATATATTAACTTTGTTCAGCACCAGCACAGAGCAGATGAGATTACAAGAACAGTGTAACAGTGTAACTGTGCCTGAAAGTCTTCTGTCCCTGGGTATGATATCTCCTTTTCAAAATGCAGACTAGTCAATATACATCTTCAGGGAAAAAAAAAAAAGCACTATCGCTCCCTCAAATCTAGAACCCAGAGGAAATGTCTTGGTGTTAGGCTTCTGTAGCATCCCTTGCTGACAAATGACACTTCTCATTGTCATTCTTTCAAATAGAAAAGACAGTTGTTACAGCATGACCTGGTCTGATAAGAAAAAAGAGGAAGGGTCTTACAGACTCCTAAACATTGCTTTGAGATCTTCATAGTACAAGAAATTTAGATCTCTTCAGGCCTTAGGCTTTAATAAAATGTATGAAGCTAAATTGTCGACATTTAATCAGTTATCCATGAAGACGGCCAGGTGCAAACCCCACTTTTTTAAATAGAATCATAGAATAGTTTGGGTTGAAAGGGACCTTTGAAGGACATCTAGCTCAATCCCCCTGCATTGAGCAGGGACATCTTCAACTAGATCAGGTTCCTCAGAGCCCCGTCCAACCTGACCTTGAA
Organism: Nyctibius grandis; assembly: GCF_013368605.1. Taxonomy (NCBI): domain Eukaryota; kingdom Metazoa; phylum Chordata; class Aves; order Nyctibiiformes; family Nyctibiidae; genus Nyctibius; species Nyctibius grandis. Next base: position 69,570,828 of record NC_090695.1, on the reverse strand, counting down.
TGTTTCCAGGGATGGGGCATCTACCATCAAGATAGATGGTAGACTTCTCTTTCAGTGATGAAAGAGCTGACAGTGTTGTACCCTACATATCCTTAGTTCAGAAGTTGCAGGTTTTGTTATTTTTCACAGTGAATGAAGGCAAATTCAGAATTTGAACCTTCTCCTGTACCGAAAGGCTGGGCAGCAGCTCCACATAGGTTTCATCAGGCTGTCGCAATGGTTAGGTCCTTTCAAAAATTCATACATGCTGAAAAAGCCCAGTGGTCAGAAACTGTGTGGTTTTGTTGAGATGAACCACTGTGCTGCTTTCTCAGCATCGTATTCAGAGATTGTCTTTATGTGTGTCCCTATATATGTGTATGTACATAGACAAGGACATGCACACGTGCACACATACATCACATGCACACAGAGTTCTTTTGGGATGTCACAAGGCTCTTGTCTTAATAACTACATTATTATCATTGGCTGTGTTGTGGAGATTTCGTATATATACTCAAGGAGATGGAAGACTTGTGAGAGAGTGAGGTTTTATGACTGCAGGAGCAGCTAATAAAGCTTCTGTTAGGACAAAAAGATGGCATGAATTTAGACTCAAGGCTTATAATCTGTTACCCTGAAGCACTGACTAAGACAAAGAAAAACAGATGTTGAAAATAGAGAGAGTCTGAGGTACAGAGGAGATTGATTTTTGAGAGCTGGCATGTTTCTTGGAGGGTCTGAGGTTACTTGAAGGTGCAGGACCTCCCTTCTCTGGCAAAGGGAAAAGTCTTTCCAGAGAGGCCCGACAGCTTCGTGTTATCCCGTTATGTAAGAAGGGTGAAATGCCACTCTGCTCCCAATCTCCATTTCCCCATCAGGAAGCCTGGCAAAGTATGGAGGGAGGAAGGATCTGTAGAACTGTTTTCCCGCCATTGCTGCAGGTAGGGTTAGAGGGATGAGGACTTCACAGGAAGGCTTAGGAGGTGGGAGAGGAGAAAACCTGGGGTGGTCATCAGGAAAGCAACAGGCTGAGGAGGGAGCGAGAGGTATGGGGGCAGAGCAGGGAGAAGTCACGCATGCTTGGGATGGCAGCCATGGCATAGCAAGGTGACCTCCTTGCTGGGCAGTAGACAATTGCTAGCTAGTGGCCTGGAGGGCAAATAATTACCTTTGGATTTTTTGTCTGGGAAAAAGCTGTAAGTTCCTCAGCAGCAGGCTACCTGCAATTCTGTGCAATTTGTTCTGGGCCGTGCTTTCCAGCAGGAGCTCCTGACTGAAGGCCATCATCTTGTTCTTGGAGTTTGGAAGCACTGCTTCACAGCAAGTTATTACAAGTGACACATGCACAGCGTGAGTGCATAGGATGGACCCAGGAATCAGGAAGGATTCAGTCTTTCTTTAAGGTCTCACAGTTTTTGGTGATTAGTAATACAAGGTACAACTATGAAAAAGTAAATATTTGCCTTGAACCAAAGAGAAAAATTCCAACTCAGATAAAATTCCAGGTCAAAGAAATACAGTAGGAGTGCCAGCATATTCTGAGTTTGATTCAGAAGGAACCATAGACATATTTTGCTCAAAATTTGTCTGAATATAAGAAAATATTTTAATAAGTTGAGAAAATTTTTGTCGTTTGTCCTGCTGATGAGTCAGTATTTCACTGTAAAGTCTAATTGTGAGAACATAGCTGTGTGATGCATGTTCCTTTCTCCTAGATCATGAGTCAGTCAGAGAGAGAGATAGACAGACCACACAGTCACATCAGCAGAGAAGAATTCAACAAACCGAAGCTACAAACACATCTGTGCCTCTCCGAAACAAAAACGCCAGCAAATGTCATCAATGTGCACTAAACTCACGCCAGGAAACCCCGAGACATGGGGGGCTAAAGGCTGCTGTCATCTTCACGTTGTGGAGGACTGCTGCACTTCACAGTGGCACTGTGTTTTGCTGTGGTCAAGCATGAAACCTATAAAGCTGAAGGGCTTGTTTCAGGACAGTGCTCAGGCAGCGGTGTCCTCACACCTTTCCAGAGTGGATCCCAAAATCTTGTGTTAGGGCAACTTCAGTTTCATTTTTCACCTCTTGTTAGGTGTTCCTGGGGATGCGTTTTAAATAGTGGTGTTGCAGTTTTCTGGTCTCTAAATTTTTTTTTTTTTTCAAAAAGTTAGATTTTTAAGCAATAAATCCTTGGCAAATGCCTACAGCTATTGAGTAATTTCAAAATGCATCAAACTGTTTGTGCAACACAACCTGCCTTGAGAGTGTCTCCTTTTGATGTTTTATAAGAACTACTCTTAAGGAAGGCAGTGAGAGGAAACATGGTTTTGGCATTCTTTTCTCAATGCTGTAAAGGTAACCTCTCCACGATTTCATGCACAATATAGTCATGTAACATCAATCTTGTATCTACAGTGACGTGTTCTGGCTTTTGCATCATAAGCAAAGATTTAATTTATTTGATTTGTGACCTGGTGCCCCAGGACATTCACGCTTTCTTTGTTACATGACAAAGCTGTTTTTTCCTCACAGAACAGGCCTTCCCCTTTCTTCATTGCATTTTCTTAGAATATTAATATACAAAGAAGATTTGATTATTTTTCCTCTCTTGAATGAGCTGCTATAACAAATTCTGCCTAGCATTAACCCTGTAAGTCTCTCTGAGAAGCAATTACATAACTCTGTATAAAATTAATTTTACACGTTGCGTAAGAGATGAGGCTTAGAAAACTAGATGTGTGAACTTGCTGGGGGTAGCTCTAGTAGTCTGGGACAGATGAAGAAAACATTAATTAAATTTGCCAACACAAAAATGAAGCATAAGAATGTTAGCATTTGCATAAATATTTCCGTAATGGAAAATAACTTAGTCGATATAAAGTCGGTAGTCATCAGGTAAATGCTAAGACTTTAAGGCAGTGTTCATGTGATAACAACTCCACTAAAAAGTATTAATGACTATTGGGGACAAGAATACATATCTAAGAACATGTGAACACGAACAATGAAACATAAATTTTTGAAGACCTTTCTAGACCGTCAGATTACACTAATAATTAGACTGTGCATTATATGGTTGTGTAGATCACTGAACACAGCCTAACCATAGCAGCATGTCAGTCTTCTGTGGACCAGTTTCCATGAATAAGCAGGAGCTTATCAAGGACTTCTGGTAGACTGGCTCCAAGACAACCAGAAATCATAACCAGTTCAGGTAGCTCCATATGGCACCATGCCACATGGATCAGGCTGAAGGTTGGTAAGAAAGACTTTGCAAACTTCAAACACAGTACCGATGGGAGGCCCTACAGAGAGGCTGTGGGCAGAGAGAACCACGTAGCCATAGTCTCAAGTGTCAGATAAAAGATAGCTGATGTCTCCATCTCATCTCTGTGAGAAGGAAGGCATTGAGAGCTTCAGTAGACAGTTTGAGTGGGCTTTTTAGCCATGTTAATTTACGGTGATGGCTGGTTATCCACAGGGAGCCATCACAGAAACAGGACAAGAATTCAGCTGGGACCAAAAGGCATTGGGAGCAGACAGCAGATCTGTGAGCTTTTGGTGCACAGATGGGAGATGAGTTTGTGCTTACAGGTGAGATACAGTTTGAAGCGAGAAGACAAGACAACATAAGATGAACTTCTTCAGGGAGGAAGGATATCATCTTCCAAGGAAAACTGCATGTCACTACAGGCAAGTTAATATTCTTTGACAACACACAGCATTAAGTAAGGTATCTTTATGCATCATTGCTTTTTCTATGGAGACATTGCCTGGAAACAACAATAGGAGTAAAAATGCAGTATTTGCGTTGTTTACAGCAAAAAGGGTCCTTGCAATTTCCTACATGTGTCATTTCTGCATAGTAGATTTTGAACATTCCTGACTCATATTTGGCTAGTTCTATCCTGTCAGAATGATGAATGTTAAGAAATGCCATTTTTTTCTTGGTTTGCTTGATTTTGAATTCTCCCCAGCTTAACTATTGTTTGTGCATTCTAGATGTTTGCAGGGAGTCAGACTCTTCCCAGTAGTGCACACTAACTGGACAAGAGGCAATGAGCAAAAATTAAAATATATACTAACGCAAACCCCCATTTTTTTACTGTGGGGGTGGTCAAACACTAGCACAGGTTGCCCAGAGAGATTGTGGAGTCACTGTTCACAGAGATATTCAAAACCCTACTGGACATGGTCACAGGCAACCTGCTCTAGGTGATCCTGCTTGAGCAGGGGGGTCGGACTATATGATCTCAAGAAGTCCCTTCCAGCCTAAGCCATCCTGTGAATCTGTGAGATTTCATCTGAAACCTTGCTACCATGCTGTAACATACTGACTTTTACGCTTATCCCCACATCTTTAGTATCTCTGGAAGAGTATACAGCTTCTAGAGACATATGTTGATATAATGTTGAGAAAACTATGTCTGTATGGCTTATTTTTCGTGTGATTTTCTTTGAGTTGTTTTCCTCCACATCTGAGAGATTTGGAAGAGATACTGTCAGATAGTTTAAGTCCCACTGGTTTCTAAGCTGCTTGGTCATCATTACACGTGTGGTAATCTTCCCTTCTAGGGGTCAGATCTCTTGTGACATCAGTAAATGGCGATGTATTGTACTGAATCAGTTGTCATTTCACTGATTTTGTTCAATTTCAGGTCTAGTCCTATTCTTTCTTCTAGCAGATAGCAGAAGGTTCAGGTTATTATCTGCCAGCAGTTTTGCTTTTGGAGCAACTCAAACATTGATTTCACTTGGGCATACTTGCCTCTCTAGAATAAGATGCAAACTTTACCGCTTATTTTTAGTTAATGTATAATAAGTTTTTATTACTATTTATATATCAACTCTGAGAGCTTTTGTATTTGTTCTTTTCAGTGAAAAGCATATCTTGTGGCTGCTTAGGAATGTGAAAATGGATGTGTTTCCTCCCCTGCTCTTACTTCCTTCTTCAAAATTTTTAGCTTCTGCATTTACCACGCTGCAGGAGCTGAATCATCGCTGGTCATCTTTTGGTGCATGAGAGTTCACAGAGAGTGTGTATTCCAGGCTTTCTTCCTACCCTTAAATTGCCTTTCTCTCAAGCATTTTTTGAAAGTCAAGTTCTTGCCATTCCTATGTGTTACTCTAGATATAACCATTTGGTTCTGCATCCCCTGTTTGGAAGGACCATGACCAGCTAACAAAATTTAGAGCATAGAAAAGACTGGGAACAATGGAGACCTTCATGCAAAGTACTGAACTGCACAACGAAATCTGACCAGTGTCTGCAAGTGCAGGGATTAGGACATTGCTTTGCCATGCTGTGAGTTTTGAGGCAGAAAGATGACAAAGAGAACATAGGCAGAACTTCTTAGACAAAGAACATGTTGCTGTGGCAGACCAAGGATTACTGAGTAAGCAAAATGCCCACTCTGTCTTCCTACCGCCTTCTGGGAAAGCTGGGCTTGTGTATGTTATCTACAAAAAATGCAAGGCCATGCAGAAAAGACCATGGCTTACATCACTGATTTTCTCTTCTAGTGCAAATCTCCCTTCAAGGTCCCCAGAACTAGGCTAAACTTTTTAGGGTTACACTTTGGTTCTGCAGAAGTTTTTGTAGCTTATAGTATCTAGTATTTTAATAAATACTACCATACTAGCCTTTCTAAATAGTGTCTCAAATCTTTTAAATAAGTCTTCAGAGAGAGAGCATAAGAGATATATAAGTTAGCACATTACTTTGGCACTGTCCTCACTTTAAAGCTACTGGGCCAGATTCAGCCCTCTTGAGACACCAAACTGAGGTGCTTGAGCATATTGCTTTGTCCCCACAAAATCCCTCCAGATAAGCAGAGAGAAACATTCCTGGGGTGCCTGGTACCCTCCGGTGTCCCTCTACCCCAGGATGTTCTATGACTTGACCAGTAGCAAGGTAAAAGTGTGAGCTGATTGCTAAATGTCCTTGTATCTATTTTATGCAGTACAGTTTCATACCTTCTTAAAAAAAGATATTCAGTGAAACTTGAATTGGAAAATTCTCTGATTTACCTTGGACCTTTTTAGCCCTTTGGAAATTGACTGCTAGTCATCTGAAAAGTCCTGAATGCATGATTACGATTACAGCATGCAGGAATATGTTAAGAGAGGACGTATGGAGCTATTCACACACATGAGAGTGCTCGACACCTGCTCTGCCTCTTTCTTCAGAAGATGAAGAATAAACAGGAGATGTGGAGTGAAGGGAACTTCACAAGCGCTGAGCTTGCAGGACTCTCAGCAGTTGTTGTCACAGACATTACTATTAATGGGCACAGGCACAATTTACTACAACTCTCTGGCTGGCCACATGGACTGAGAGTCTTCATGAAGCTGGACTACATTGCCAACACAAATCATTCAACCCTGAAATCACGGCTCAGGCCTAAATATAATACATTGAAAGGCTTCTAGAAATGTCATGAAATTATCCTGAGGCACAGTGCCTGTGAGAATTGAGGACGAACTTCTGATGTCTTCTACTCCTGTGCCTCCATGTTTTCCAAATATTATGCATGTGTTTGTTTTACTTTCTGGGCATGGGTTTTGTTATGGGTTTTTTATGTGTGTCTTTGGGGTGTTTCTTTTGGGGGGGAGTTGTGTGGTGGTTTTTGGTGGTGCTTTTTTTTCTTATTAAGTAATGACAAATGGACAGTATCATTTTATATTTGTTTCATTTACTGTTCCATATACCCAAGATACAACTTTTTTTCCTGTACCTCATAAGTATAAAGGCAGCTTCTCAGCATGAGGCTGGACGAGCACTGGGGCAGGTGGCCCAGATGCTGCAAAACCTCCATCCCTGTGAATTTTCAGAATTCACCTGGGCTAAGTCCTGAGCAACCTGGTCTAACTTGCAAGCTAGTTTGACTGCATGGCCTCCAGAGGTCCCTTTTACCTTAATGTTTCTCTGAGACTGTGCTCTCATGCTGTTCTCTGTAGTATTGAGCACTGCTCCAATAGTGAAAATCAAGAGCTACAATTCCAGTATCTGGCTCTTTAAGTAAAAACAATACAACAAATACTGTGGGAATTAAAAAAATAATAAAAAAAGTAAATTCCAGGTATTGTCTATAGTGTTTGTTCTTTGTAAATAGAAACTATAATTCTGCATGTAAACTTGTTTTATCAGATAACATCAAAACAATAAACACAGTCCTTAAATACCTGTATTTTCCTGTGTTTGATTTGCCCAGAATATTTAATAAAACTATTATTAGTTTTGACTCACTAGTTCATTCCAGTAGAAAAGTAATCATAACATAGCAAGTAGTATATAAATCACTCCTTGTTTAGAATCTGATTTTGTCTGGTCTTCTTCATATCAGTTTCAGAAGTTTCCCAGAGGCTGTCCTTGGCTCAGATTTTCATGTTTTGGTCTCCTTAAATGAGCATTAACTGTTATAGAAACTAAGCCTGAAAAAAATTTGTCTTACAGTAAGAAACAAATACAAACTCTGTGTAGGACATGTAATTATAATGCTTAGGATTAACTTGTAACATTTGCAAACTCTAAACAGTATTTGCATGTTGATAATTCTAGCACAAATATTTTAACAAATGTTTGTGTAAAGGTGTTTTTGAAAGTTTGGCCTGTTTAAAGGCACGGCTAATGACAGAACTCATTGCAGAGTAAGTCTGGACTGATACTGAAACACAAGCTGTGATCTAGCACAGCTAGATAAAGTGGGACACAGGAAGAATTCAAATGCCTGAAGTCAAGATTGCAAAATGGAAAACACCTGTCACCTTACCCTTGAGGTACTTCAGCTCTGTTAGACCTTCTGTTTTACTGAAGACCCTTTGCAAGCACCGGGAGTGGTGCCTCTGTGCAGACCTCCCCGTTGCCCCAGGCTTAGCTGCTCTTGGCAGCTGCGGGCTGAACTTGTGCCTAACCCTCATCTCAATGCAGAGGCAAGGTGTTCTCTTAGCCAAATCCCCTGAGACGTGTAGACTGATTAGGGTACATATACCACACTTAGCACACACCAAGAGTCTCAGCTCCTCACAGATTATATGAAGGATGGCAACTTTTTAAAGCCAGAAGAACGACCATGGGAAATTTTGTCTTCTAACTGTTTTCATATAAGATGTCTACTATTGCTAAGTAAGCTGGGTCTGGGGAACAAGTACACCACACTCATTCTCTCTCAAATGAAACTGAGGTAAATTAGAGCCATGGTCCTTCATTGCTGTCTTTTGGGAGGCTGATTAATCTTTCCTGCTTTGCACAGATGTAAGGCTTTACCAGGAGTCACAGGAAGCAACCTCTACTGAGTTCTCAAATGGTCAAATGAATATTTTTCTGAGGAAAGAGGAGTTTTCCCTTCCCTTGGAAGAGGGGAAATTAAACCCACACTTATGATTCCCCCAGCTACTGCTCCAAAAACTGAACTGCTGTTTTAAACAGCATGACAAGGAGAGGGAGGGTGGGGTCAAGTGGTGTACTTGCTGTGCTTTTAAGAAGTGCCTCCTGCTCAGCTCAGACCTGGGCTGCAGGTAGTGAGCATCCACTTGAGATGAGGTGTTCCCCTTCAGCTCTGTCTCAGGGGTCTTGGGAATTATTATTAATTATTCCGTTCTCACTGTTACCCTAATTGCTAGCTCTGAGCATGCACTTGCTGACTCTTTCTGCTGGCTGCCAGTGCCAGGTCCCATCTTGCTGTGTCCAACGCCATGGGGTGTCCAGTCCATGTCACGCAGAAAGAACAGGATAAGAAAGAGTCATGCCAATGTCTCTTGCCATTTCTGTTCAGTTTTATTAAAGCATAAGAAGACAGAGCACTTGGCAACCACGTCCGTGAAAGGCACTGCTTTTCCTTCTGGCACTTAGTAATGGAGAGAAATGTTATTGCAATCCTGGAATGGGCACACACTGTCTGAGGGATGTGGTCATGCTGTTAATTGATGATAATGTTAATGCACACCCAAAGCATTTGCTCACCTTCCATCCTAAAATTATTTTCTGGTAGATAAGCAAGATTCACAAGCAAATAATAAAATGCTTGAAATTACACTTTTAATACCGATCATTGTACCTTAACCTACACCAAGTGGCAACACATACCAGAAAAAAAATTAACAAACAATACTTGCAGTACTTTGAGAGTTCTTTCTAGAAGAATTACAAAGACAATACACAGGCCTCGCTCAGTGTACACCTGCAAGACATGTACAAGAGCACAACATTCCACTGAAGCACCATTGATATGAGAGTTTCCTCTTTTCCCATGGGTGGATCTGACCACGTGGATGGGACACAGCTGCTCAGAAGCTCATGTATATGCTTTGTTTCATATTACAGAATCAAAGAATCACACAGAATCACAGAATCAACCAGGTTGGAAGAGACCTCAGGGATCATCGAGTCCAACCGTTGCCCTTACACCACCCTGTCAACTAGACCATGGCACTAAGTGCCATGTCCAGTCTTTTCTTAAACACATCCAGAGATGGTGACCCCACCACCTCCCTGGGCAGCCCATTCCAATGGCTAATAACCCTTTCTGAAAAGAAATTCTTCCTAATGTCCAACCTGAACCTCCCCTGGCGAAGCTTGAGGCTGTGCCCTCTTGTCCTATCGCTAGTTGCCCGGGAGAAGACGCCAACTCCCACTTCACTACGACCTCCCTTCAGGTAGTTGTAGACTGCAATGAGGTCACCTCTGAGCCTCCTCTTCTCCAGGCTAAACAACCCCAGCTCCCTCAGCCGTTCCTCATAGGTCAGACCCTCCAGACCCTTCACCAGCTTGGTCAGCCTCCTCTGGACTCGCTCCAACACCCCAACATATTTCTTTAAGTGCGGGGCCCAGAACTGAACACAGTATTCAAGGTGCGGCCTCACCAGTGCCGAGTAGAGAGGGACGATCACTTCCCTAGACCAGCTGGCTACACTATTCCTAATAGAGGCCAGGATGCCATTGGCCTTCTCGGCCACCTGGGCACACTGCTGGCTCATGTTTAGCTGCCTGTCCATCAGCACCCCCAGGTCTCTTTCCACCAGGCCGCTTTCTAACCACTCTTCCCCCAGCCTGTAGAGCTGCGTGGGGTTGTTGTGGCCAAAGTGTAAGACCTGGCACTTGTTCTTGTTGAACCTCATGCCGTTGGTCTCGGCCCATCTATCTAACCTGTCCAAATCCCTCCAAATCATGCACCAATTCTAATCTACACTTCCTCCTTAATAGGAGCCTTAATAGGGCAACATCCTCAGATGTCATAGATATCTGTCTGCCCCAGTACACCTTTAGCTGCTTAATTTTTAAGTTCTGAAAATTAGACCAACATATGTACCTGACTGAGACCAGCTGAAAAGCCTTTCTCACAGCATAATAGATAGCACCCCCTACTTCTTTCCTCCCCTTCTTCTCTCAAAGTAAAAAAGCCCTGTTTTTTGTCTGTAAAAGATATCTGTTGCTACCACTGTATTTGAGAAGCAAGGACATAACAGATGCAGTCTAAAGAAACAGCCCATATTAGACTGTAGATGAAGTCCTTACTGCCTTAATTTTCTGCCTGACCCATGAAAAAAATTGTAAGTGTACAACAGTGATGTGTTTGAAACGAAGAAGAGAAACAGAAAAATTGCAGCAGGAACATACAGCATTCATCCTGTATTTGTTAACCCTTCACAGCACTAATTTAAAAGGGGATACACTAATTATCTCATTTAAATTCTCAGATGGAATTTAGATAGAAAGCTTGTAAATACCTATGGAGGAGTTTGCCAGGACTTAATATGTTATCAGTGAAAAGCTTCAAATTTTTGACAACTTCAATAAATAATTGCATATAAACTCTTAGACCTTAGCCATAATATTTTCTGAATGCTTCTAACAGTCTCCTGGGCAGTATGCAATTCAAAGGTATATTCCAAGCATCATGGGGGTGTAAGAGTGAGGATCAAGCTACATTCACGTGAGATCAAAGTTATCAAAAGAGTAGCTTACAAACGAAGATAATAAAAGGTTTTCAGAGCAAATGTTCCCTGGCATTAAGGAACACCAAAATCTGCAAGTTAAGAAAACGATAATTTAAAGTGAATTTTATCTCAGCAATACAGATGATCATACAAAGTAATAACAGCATACAATCAAATATAAGTTGGAAGGAGGATTGTGACTGATTTTGCAGCTGATGAGATGCAAATTATTTATCCTATCAGTTAGTATGTAAAAATGATATAGAGCAATGAAAAATAAACAAATTGAGTGCAGAGGAATCCAGACAACTACAGTTAGGACAAAATAATCTTACCAGGTAAAGCGTAGTGTGCCTGTGATCATCCAGTTATTCACACCAATAACTACCAAATTTATGTCAACAGCCTCCAAGGTTTGCCATTCAGGACGAAAATAACGCCAACAGCTCAGTAGGAAGCTAATGCCTGTTTTATGCTGTCCTCTCTGTCCCGAGTGCCCACCGTCACCATAAACTCTCCTGTGTTTGATGCCTCTTTAACAGTTCAGCATCTCTTGCAATGTGATCATTGCCTGTGCTGCAGACCCGCATTGATTTACTGTTTCCCCCTGTGTTTCTGAATTAGTTTCTTGATTTTTTCTGCCTGTCTTTTTTTCTTATACTACAGCTGTAAACTCTTGGGGAAGGCAAGCTTTTCACTCTGTGTTTGCAGGGCAGACAGTCCAGAAGAGCCCTCTGCTTGACCAGGGCTGCAGATTACAAATTAACAGTAACAACAACATGAAAGTTGGCTGACCTGAAGCAGACATTGTTTAACCCACAGCTGGAAGCAGCTCTCTTTTGAATATGTCAAAATCAGATGGGACTTTTCTTTTTGTAAAGCGGAAGCCAGTGAAAGCAATTTCACAAATTGATTTTGTAGCACTTGTGAAGTCTTTTCCAAGTGCTAAAAATACTTGATCGGTTGCTGCATTTTTCTTTGCTATTGCCAATACAGGATTAGGCATTTAGATATCATGAAGCTAAAATTATTGACGGTAGGTTGGGATACAGAACATCAATAAGAACAATTTAGAAGCAAATACTCTGAGACTTTGTAATGTCACCATTGATTTCCTGGTAAAATGCAAAATGCACTAAGACAAATCTGAGTCATCTTACTCCCTTCCTGTGCTCTTTACTTGGCTCATATAAACATAAAGGGCCTTTTTAGTACTGTATACAATTTGTGTTAGGTTATGACTATGCTTCCAGACCTCCTATCAACATCAGTGCCCCAGTAGGCTAAGCAATAAAGAAATAAACTGTGATAAAAGAAAGTACACATCTTGAAGAGCTCAGACTTGAATTGGTGCATCTGAAGACAAAAATGAAATCTGGTGCTCTGAACTATTTCCCTGTTGTTCATGATGTCATATATTTCCACTTAAGTCATTTGTTTAGCAAATGGCTTGCAAACTTTTAAAATGAAATGTTAAATGACAGTTTGTAGAAACAAGACTTTGGCTGTCCAGTCATACAATTAATAGTGTGATGATTGGGTACCTACTCAGTCAACAAGAGAGCTGTCTCTGTGAGATGAAACCTGTGGGATTTCTTTAGTGTGTTTTACAAACAAATGCATTTTCTAGAAAACTTAGTGCAACCACATATAATATACATTTATATAACACCAGCTGAAGCTCAACTTAGTCTTTTGATGTGAAAACTGTTGAATACATGAAAAGTTTTTACTCCAGTCATCAAAAGTTTGATCTATAGACCTATTGTCTAAAAACACAGCTGAAAACAAGAGAAGGGCAGCAGCTTGCAAAAACCGCTACCACTTTCAGACACCATCTGACCCCATTGCTAATTAACTTGGAAAAGTAAATAAATCTGATATTATTTATATTGGTCCTTCATCTGCAGTTGTTACACAAAATGGTGCCTCATTGCCGTGACAGCATGATATCTAAGCTGGGGACCGAGGTTTACCCCTTCTGTGGAGGGGGAGATGATAGAAAATACACCTATATGATGTGTGTCTTCACTTGGTTTTGGTTTATTCTATAACCTGATAAAGAGTTAAAGCAAGGGAGGACAGAAATGAACCGGAAAAACAGACCTCCTATCAACTGTAAGTTGGATATAGTAATGTTTATTTTAGGTGGTAAGTACCTTAAGTGCTGAAACTGAACAGTTTAATATATTGCTTAAAACTTGTTTTGTGAAAGAGTCAATTTATGCAACAGAAACTTTATTCATCAGGACAGGTGTTGGTTAACTTCTCAAGCCTATCCTCACACAAAAAATGTACAGGCTAAGTCCTATGCCCTAAGGACAATGAGCAAACACATCCTTTTCAACACAGATAATAGTATTCACACTGATGTACAAATTAGCTTATAATTAGCTAAACCTGGCCATGGATATTGAAAATCTAAGACGTTATCACCAAAGAATGGGAAATATTTATTTCTGTGTTCTCAGATGATAGCAATCTGAAGATTTTTTTTTCTCCACTTTCATGAGAAATACAGTTGGTAATTAAATTGCTGCTACTTGGAAAGTACTTATAGGAATTTTTTTTGAACTTAATAATTAAGTTATTAGTGCTTCTGCAACAGTTCATCTCACTTGAAATTTGCTAACGTGATATATACGAAATAACCTGATCTGACTATAGCAATGTGTAACACAGGCATATAAGACTGGACAGACTGGGTCAGACCAAAGATTCATTTATCTTGATACTTAGTCTCTCCCGGCCGTAAATGAAAGCATAAAAACTTTTCAAGCAGGTAAGAAACTCATTGCCACTATTTCCTGAATCAGAAAGGGTTCCTATGACTGAGCATTCCCCAATAGGTTTTTCCTTCATGTAAGTGTTCCACCTGCCCTTAACCCGACAAGAATTTTTATTATTTACAATATCCTTTGACAAAGAATGATATCCAGGCAGCAGCCTTCATGAAGAATCACCGCATCTTATTTGCTTTAGACCTGACTCCTAACGACTTCCTTTGATAACTTCTAGTTCCTGCATCAGACAAGACCAGTCAGCAAGGTGATATTTACTCACTTTCTCCCTGCAAAGCATGATTCTACAGATCTCTGTCTGTCCTCTTAAATTATAATTTTCAGGACGGAAGTGTCAAAGCCTCTTCCATCACTCCTTTAATTAAAACCTTTCCATAGCTTTAATCAACTTGTCACCTTTTATCAGCAACTATTCTTGTTAGAATTGCAATCACAGGTCCCAGATGGTGCTGTCTGCACATTCAGGTTACATATAGATTAAACACTTCTGTCAAGTTATGAATGAACAGTTTCAAAAAAGGTGGTAAGTAGGGACAAGATGCATTACATCAGTGATTAAGTATAGACAATTATCGCATGCTGATGGAAGAGTCTGAAGAATGGAGAAATTGATTTGAGTATGGAAATAAGGCAGGAGGAAAACTGTATCAAAGAAGTATTCTGTTTGTTTTCATCCCTATTAAGGTACCTAAGAAGATGAAACCACTCCAGCCTTAATAAAATTTCTCATTTTCCTGCCAAGGTCAATATCACTCTTGGTGTTACAGTCACTGGACAATACAATTATTACAGAATCACATAGCGGCTCAGGCTGGCAGGGACCTCTGCAGATCATCTAGTCCAACTTCCCTGCTCAAAGTGGGTGCAGCTGCAGCAGGATGCCTAGGGCTGCATCCAGCTGAGTTTTTAATACGTCCAGGAATGGAGATGCCACAATCTCTCTGGGCAACCTGTTCCAGTGCTTGATCATCCCTGCAGTAAAGAAGTTTCCTTTCAGGATCTTATGAATTTCTGAGCATTCACATTAAAGGAAGCCATTCAACACATGAAATAGCCTATTCTGATGCTGATTGTTTTATCTTGAACATGGAAAAAACCCTTACCTAGATGTGTTATTATTAAATGCTCAGATCATTTGTTTAGCTTAATTTAAAGAGATACTTAAATTTTTGAAACACAACATGGACTTTTGATTCCTTTTACCTGATTCTTTTTTTTTTTTCTTTTTCTCTTCACATCTTAGGTACAAGTTGTTTTTACTGATGATTATTGAGCAGCTGTTGATGTCCAGTTTCCTAGCAAGGAAGAAGGACTAGAGTATTTTGAGAGGTTGCTTTTAAATCTAGATGTATCTAAACGGAAAACATTTTATATTACCGAATCACAGAATCACAGAATGTTTGGGATTGGAAGGGACCTCGAAAGATCATCTAGTCCAATCCCCCTGCCGGAGCAGGATTACCTAGGCCATATCACACAGGAACGCGTCCAGGCGGGTTTTGAATGTCTCCAGAGAAGGAGACTCCACAACCTCTCTGGGCAGCCTGTTCCAGAGTTCAGTTACCCTCACTGTAAAGAAGTTTTTCCTCATATTTATGTGGAACCTCCTGTGTTCCAGCTTGCACCCATATATTGTAGCTTTCACACATGATAACCTTACGTGATATACTCTATTACGTTATACTTTTTGTAGAAAAGTTGGGAGGTACGCTGGCTAGTTTTAGCACTGACTAACAAACTTTATCCAAGATCTTAATTGTGGAAGAAAACCAACACATTTTGACATAGTTTTATTTAAACTTGCATTTTTCATGACATCTGCAGTAAAACAAAGCTAAGACTCATTAAAATCCCTGTGAACCTGAAGTCTGCACAGATTAAAGTTAAGAACATGGGTCACCATGTCCAAGCCATATCTTAAACTTTTTTTTTAAAACAATATTTATATTGTAAATGTCAATGCCCGTAAACCAAATTTTGGGTATCAAATCTTTCTGGTAAGTGTATTTAAGCAAGCAGAACTGAATCCATTCTGCTTTTTCTGGATAAAGCTATCCTTTTCTTCTCAATTATAGTACACAAAAGTAGAACACAATAATCTATTTCTTAACTATAACAAGTCAGCCTTGCATAAAACAATTTAATAGTGCTATGCGTTATTAGAAGGTGACTTTTCTGTATGAGAATAACTGAAAAAAAGTACCCTAAAGTCAAATATGTTTGCTTTTTCACACTCACCTCATGTTTCACAGAGTACACTGTTCGCTATACCTCTTCAACTTTCTTGATACTTGTGTTGAAGGCCAGAATCAGAAGGATGCAACCAATTAAGAAGGAGAGCATCAGCATATGCTTTTGGCATACATTACCAGAAGGAATTTCTAATTTCAGTGGGAGAAATTTTGCTGTTATTTAGATTCGAATTAACAAATATGAACTAAACAAAAAAACCCAACAACAACCAAAACCCAAATCCCTAAACATTCAAAGTTTATATAAGCTTCAGTTAGAGAAATTATCTCTGTTGGAAGAATATTTTAATCTTGGTTTTAAAGTATAAACAGTTACACCCAGCATTTCAGGATGCTGGAGTCCTAAAAGGAATTTCTCATACAATACTTGTATTTTCTCACTAGACCTTTTATTAAGTGTTGGCACCATGTCAAAATTGACCTATGTGCTTCACGGGAAATGAAGAAATATATATTTCTGCCCTGGTTTAAAAGTAAAGAGAGGATGATGAGTAATAAGCTTAAGAGTCATACCTGCAGTGCAATGGAAAGAATGATTAACCAAGTTCATCGAAGGGACTTCGAAATCCAATTTGCAGCCTGATTTGCTGAGGAGTAAAAATGGGCTACCAAAAGCTTTTCATTTCTGTGAAAGCTGTGCTACTACATGCTGCTATGTGCAATACTTCAGTATTGTGAGTATCTACAATACAAGTGTTTTGTCTTCTGATAGTCTTCACATTAACTATCCCCAGAGCATTGGCTAATTGCATGGTACCTGCTCCTTTTTTTTACTTTTTTTTTTTTAATTGATAAATTAAAAGTCAGCAGAACCAACAAAAGGCCTTGCACAGTTTTCCCATGCTCTATAAACATTCACTGTAATAGTACGCAACTTTGGGTAAGATAAGTTGGGTCCATCAGGCTCTTAGATGGTTTGACTGATACCTGGCCTCTGGAAAGCATTGGACCCTCAATGATTTTGATCAAATTAAACGAATCTAATTTAACAATCCACACTCTATTTAATAAAAAACAAACCAAGATTAAATCAACAAAGCATATTCACCTCGTTCAAAATGTATAGGCTCGAAGATATAAGCCAACCCTCTCACCTAGCTACACTGCAGTTTGCACACAGGAGCCAGGAACAGAGGGAGCTCCCCAGCTAGTTGCTTGATGGTCTACTGAATGAGTTCTTACGCTGCAAAGCCCAATTATTTTCATGACGTTGCCTGTCTCCAGCTCTATTTTTTTTTGCAAGTTTTCTATAGACACAGTTAACCAAACCCTTCTTTTTAAGGAACAGTTATTTTCAAAGAAGTTCAAGCTGTCTGAGGAAGAAATAATATTCAAATTGCAAGAAGAAGTCTAAGCAGGTGGATATCAACATTGGTATATATATTTCAAACTTTTCTCCCAATTGATTTAATGCAAACATTTAATTCAAATAGCTTACCTCCAGATCCAAAATGGACTTTAGACACCTAAGTAAAGCATTGCTGCTCAGAAAAAAAACTACGTTTAGCTGCCGACTAACTCAGAGGTATGTGAGCTTCACAGGCACTCCACATTTTGCTACAAATGCATCTAAAATCTGATTTCTGTGTTGGCCCAGGAACATCTTGGCCTCAGCCAACAGAAAACTACCTAACCCTCATTCACACCCACAAAGAAAGCAATCTTCCATCTGTCTCCACAGAAGACTTGGTCCTACAGTTGCTACCACGGCAAACATTAAATCAACCTCCCTGCAAGGCACAGAAAGCAAATATATTCTGTAAAACAGAGGAGAAAGCACAGGGGCTAAAGCATTCAGTTCTCATCAGCTGCAGTTTAAACGCACCTTCCTCATCTTTTTAGCAAGTACTGCAGCCAGCAGGTGATCAGGAAACCTGGGTGAGCCATTTCCTAGCACTCCTGCTATAGTCATTCCTGTTAGCCCAAAAGGAGAGAAGGACTCTTGCTTTGAGAGGCTCTGGGAGCGTGAAAGCTGCTCTCAGGTTGTCCAGCTTAATAAAATGCACTGCATCCGAGCTGGCCTTGCAACACAGGATCCCATAAGTAGAGGAAATGAAAAATTGACTGTCACCTAGAAAGCTGGTGTCACTCAGCTATGGAAGCAAAAGGCAGGAAGAAAGGAAGAGGAAAACAAAAATATTTAACAAACCATCAGAGGAAAGGGAATGTCTTGACACAAAAGGGGGAGCTCCCTGGCACTTAGTTCTTACAGTTTGCAATTTTTTAAGCATGTTATTCTACCTTCCTGGGACAAGTCAGGCACGTGACCTACCTTGAAGTCATGCAACTTCTATCTCACCAACAGGTCACTGTTCAGAAGCATAAACTTGAGGAAAAATGACCCCGCTTTCCCTAACAACTAAAAAAAAAATAAACCTTACAAAATGACTGTATAAAATATCCAGACATGTAATTAAGGAGTCTGGCCTGATTCCACAGGTACAGGTTTGAAGAGGCACGCAGGTGAGCCCAGTGGTGGGCCACCACAGCAGGTGGGAACCCGAGCCCTGTGAGGAGCAGCCGAGGGAGCGGGACCAGCACAGCCTGGTGAGGAGAAGCCTTGGCAGTAGCTCACACCACTGTCCCACATTCACAGGGACATTACAGAGGTGGTGGAGGCAGACCCTGCTCAGAGGAAAGCATTGAAAGCACGGGAAGCAGCAGTGGTAAGCTGTGATAAGGGGAGGAAATCACTGTGGGATATAAGGATAGATGAGTCAGGCCCTTAAGGGCCCAGGGTGCAGGTGTGAAGACTCACCTGCAAAACCTCCTCTTCTGGTCTGTTGCACTCCAAGGTGTCATTAATTAAAATTTTCTCTAGCATGAGTTCTAGCAAAATTAAGCTCGGAGGCATCAGATTGCTTGCTCAGTTTAAGAGCTAAATGCTGGCAGATCTACCTTGAAACCCCAGCTGAGGGACTTCTCATCACAGCAATGCTAATAATTGTTATCAGATGTATGATAAACATTTTCTAAAAATTGACTCTTTCTAATGTAAACCAAATGTTATTCCCCTTACCAGTGGCGTAAATAATGTGCTATTTTTCTTTTGGAACAGGACTATCAGCTGTAGACTTTATGAAATTCATGTCTTACTGCAGAAAAACTGTTTTTAAAAAACTTTTCCTTCATGAAAACCATTACAAATGTAACTGTAGAAATGGCACAAAACGGCATACACCACAAATGTTTCTTCTCAAGAATAGCTCAGAGATGCACTGCGGGAGAATAAACAGGAAAGCAAGCTATTTAGCACAACCTCTCACATAATTTTTCCAAGCCAAAAACACTTTGGAAGTCTGTTTTCAAACATGGGTCTTGTAGCAGCCTGAAAAATAGTCAACATTTCTTATGCATTGATAGGCCCAACTTCTCTTTTTCTCTCCAGACTTTGCCCAGCTCTCTAAATAAAGTGCCCCTCCTCTTTACTGCTACCACCCCAATATGTTTGACAATCCAGTTGTTCGTTTGTAAAAAATCATCAGTTCCAGGTATTAAATGTAAGTTTTTGTAAGAGAGGTTTTGAAAAGCATTGGGAGTGAAGGGACAATAATTCACAACCTCAGGAGAACATTAATTTCTTTGTCTATGTTTCCCGCACCTTTCTGAGGCTATGGGCACTCTGTTTATGATTCAGCAAAGTCCTGAAGCTGAGGATACATTTTTAACATATTGCCCACAACTAATTATGTGCTTACCAAAGATTCCTCTGTCTTCTAAATGATCTTGATGCTACTTAGCTTTCCAGCCTTCCCACAGAGAATGCCACTGAGATGGCTTCTAAAACCTCCCTCTTCCTTCTGCTCTTTGAAGTGCTTGGGGCTTTTTGCTTGCAGCTTAGTGGCTCTGCAATGGTAAAGGCTGTTTAGCTGATGGAACTACCCAAGCTTACTGTGGGTGAAGGCTGCCAAACTGCAAACAGATGTGTGGAACTCCAGATATGTGCTGCCTTGTATTTGAGTATTCCATGGTGGAAAACTAAAATCATCACTTTAAAGTTTCAAGCAAAATTGTGTTGTCCTCTTGGGCTCCCACGGAACCAGGAAAAAATGACATTCCCGTCTTTCAATGTTTGTCCCACTGCAGACAAAGATAGTCTTGTCTGGTAGCTTACGCCAGCCTCTCCTCTCTCCGCCTGTGTGCACAGGTGAACCTGCCAGCACTTAGAAAACATGACACATGGTTGCCTGAAGACCACTTCATTGGGAGCTACCTGAGCACTCCTTTTCCTTATCAAATACGGAGGTGTAGATGTGTGCATATTTATGTGATAACACAGGCATGTGACTTCATATTAACAAAGAGTTAATACACTTCTCCACATGGAACACCTAAGCAGTCCTCTGATAACAGCATTGAGCAACAGTCTCTTTTTCCACATGGGAAACCTTACAGCCAGAAAAAGTAAGAAAAAGATACCTGAAAGCATAAAAAGTGGAAACTGTAGAGGTCTCAATGCTGCTTTCAGAGCTGAGGTAGTCTGAGCTACAGTCTAAAATCTTCTGTCATCTCTGCTGAATTTCCGTCAGTCTGACCTTTAGGGATGTTTAAAGCTTAACAGCAGCTGAATTTCTGAATCGATTGGATTAAAATATGTCAGCATTGACTGTTTCTTTACTTGCCTGCTTTCTTTGTGGAATTTAATTATCTGGTAATTCAATATCAGTATGAATCCAGCCATGTATTGACTCAGTTCTAGTCCTCACCAGAATTTGAAAAATGTGGTGTGTCATTCCTGTTTTAGTAGAAGGTCACAGAAGCTGGTGTTAGCACTAAATCTGACTAAGTCAGGACTTGTTTGTTTTTTCAGTTTCCAATGAAATGCAAAATTAAAACAGCATGGCTTTTTCTCTCAGCTTCTTATCTCACATTAGTTCCGAGATTTCAAAAGTGAAAGTCTTTTGGCAGATATTTATACATACACACAACATGTTGTCTCTGGCCCTTATTTTTAACTTGGATTCTCAGTTTTCTTACCATAGACATTTTGTTTATACTACCCAGTTTGATTTGTTGTCTTAATATTTATAAAATCATGACCTGCCAGTACACATCACTGCAAGCACATGGCCACTGGCTTCTTTCAGAGCATGGCTGAGACTCCAACTGGCATCAGCTAGGACATTGCCTCCAGGAGCTTTCAGAATGTTATCATTGCCCTATACGAATATACCAGAACATGCCAGATTATATCAGAATATGTCCTATAGGTGGGTTAACTGGTATTGAATCCTGTTTTAACCAGAAATAAGACTAGATAGCTGGGTTGAGTGAGCTAATGTACCTTCCTCAGCAAGACAATTCTTTTTGCTCGAAGGTAGGATTCTTGGTGGGTGGCTGGGGAAACGCAGAGGCAGAAGTACCACAGTGCTGTTTTGAATAACCCCTGTGGATGGAACTGGCTTAGAAGAGCTAAGAGACTAAGGCAAATCTTCTGTTTGTTGATTCCCATAGTCTTTGCAAATGATCTGGGGTTTTGTTTCTCTGCCTCATTAAGGTATCTAGTCAGGCTGCTTGCCGTATGTTCTCTTCCACTTTGGCAGCTCACTTTTTCTTTGGTGCCTTGTGATACTCAAGAAGCTTCTTGCTGCTCAAAATGCAAGAATAGCAAGGTTTATACATCCATTATTGACCTGTGTGTGTGTGTGTCTCTCTCTTCCACTGTATATGTGGTATTTCCTTCTGTCATACCACTACTTTTATCTGCAATGTCACTCACAGTGATTTTCAGAGGTCCAGAAGATTAAAAGAAAAAAACCCCCAAACCTCACCCCCCAAGCCTATTCAATGAAATGAAACCCAAGTAGTACTGATCTTTGATGGAAAGAGAAGAAACAAATTGAAAATTAGCAGAATTTCAGCTATGGGTTACATCACTTTTCTGATTTTACATAGAAAACAGATAAGGCTCACTTAGACACCACAAGCACAAACACCTAATGCTGACAAAAAGTGACTTCTAAAGAGCACACAATGACTTCATGAAGAGCTTTAATTAAGGAGAAGGTATCAAAATATCCCTGAAGAAACCCCCCAAATCGTAACTCTCCTACACTTCAAAGAAAGCTGCAAGGTTTATTTAGAAGGTTTTCATAACAGATTGATGAATAGCTGCAGCCATCTCAGACAAATCCTACATAGTAAGACTAATTTACTAGATGACATGTTATTTTAAAAATAACCTCGTGTACTGTTGAAACAAAGTTGTGCAAGTTCCTGAAACAGAACATTAAACACTGAATTGCCTTCCACTATTTGAACTATTTACATTTTACTGTTCTACATGCGAGATGGATAATTTTTCATGTTGTTCATAATAGTGTGAGTGCAGAGCATTCACTTTTTGAAATTAATTTGTGTGGCTTATACTTGGTGTTTGATCCAAAACCCTATTCACACCATAACAAACTTTGTGATCTCTTTCTTGAGTAACTAAGGAGTTTAATAAGGTCTGTTACTTTAAGGAAACAAAGTTTCTAACTAGAGATCTTGGAGAAAAGGTATTTATCAAACCTGAAAGCAAACACGCTTAGGAGCTACTGCAATTGCTTTATGTAAGTGCAATATGGGAGGAGGGAAGTAGCGGGGGAGAGAGAGAGAGAAGTAGCTGCACCCTGACTCACATAAACCTTTGGACAAAGGCTACAGAGGTTTGAAATAAAAAGTTAAATATTTTTTATATTTTCTTAACTTTTTAGTTCTTTCTTCTTTCCATAACATGTACTCTTCCTACAGCCTGATCCACAAGTTCATTTGATATCAATAGGTAAAAAATCACCATTTGTGTAAGTTTTGGCTCAGACTCCATGAAAAGAACACATGGGAAGATGATTAATATAACCTGTGTACAAAGCTGTCAGAAGAACAGATTTATGAACCTAGTTTTACCTCTCAATACTTTTATCAATGATTGGGATGCAGGAGTTGAATGCACCATTAGCAAGTTTGCTGATGATACCAAACTGGGAGGTGCTGTTGACTCTCTTGAGGGACTAGATAGATTGGAGCACTGGGCAATCATCAATGGCATGGAATTTAACAGGAACAAATGTCATATTCTGCACCTAATGCCAAGCACAAGCATAAATTTGGAGAGGAGTGGCTGGAGAGCAGCCCTGCAGAAAGGGATCCAGGAGTGCTGGTCAACAGCAGGCTCAGGACGAGCCAGCAGTGTGCCCAGGCAGCTAAGGGGGCAAACTGCATCCTGGGGTGCATCAAACACAGCACAACCAGTCAAAAGAGGTGATTATCCCGCTGTATTCAGCATTGGTGCGGCCTCACCTTGAGTATTGTATGCAGTTCTGGGCCCCACAGTTTAAGAAGGATGTGAAGGCACTTGAATGCGTCCAGAGGAGGACAATAAAGCTGGTGGAAGGGCTGGAAGGCATGTCCTAGGAGGAGCGGCTGAGGACTTGGGGCTTGTCTAGTTTGGAAAGAAGATGGCTGAGGGGCGACCTCACTGCTCTCTCCAGCTTCCTGAGGAGGGAAGTGGAGAGGGAGGTGCTGATCTCTTCTCCCTGGTTCCCAGTGCCAGAATGCATGGGAATGGTTCAAAGCTGCGTCCGTAGGGAAGGTTCAGACTTGACATGAGGAAATACTTCTTTACCGAGAGGGTGCTCAAACCCTGGAACAGGCTTCCTGGAGAGGTGGTCAATGCCCCATGCCTGTCAGTGTTCAAGAGGCATTTGGACAATGTGATGAACATTTCTGGCTGGTTAAAAAGCCATCATTGTTAGAAAGCTCTCTTTTTTACTTTTTCTAGGTGGTGACTGTCACATCTCAAACTTTTAGCAGACCCATTCAACACAACAGTGTCTTGTAAGTCTTCCACCATCAAGCTGATGAGGCTAAACGTGAAGCAATGATGTGCAAGATGTATTCAACCTCCCAGCCTTATGCTCTTACTCACATACTGATGGGTTTCCTGTATTTGTCCTGGTGCTGCGGTTGGGTTTACGTTCTCTTAGTTACTCATTGTTACCCTCAAGGTCTAACAGGGATGGCACTGTTCCTGTCTTGTAAAAGGGATGGATAGTTGCTCTTAGGCAACACCTTTTTCCTGCCATATCGAAGCAGAAATCGTTGAAATGAGACAGTCTTTCTGCACAAAGGAGACATATGCAACTTTCTGATTGCTCAGCAGTCCTCTACCATCCAAAAAAATGTTGCCAGTATTATTTAACACATTTGCCCAGACTTTTGCTAAAAATACGCAATAGTTTTGGCCAATTAAAAAATTTTTTTCTTTTTACTTTTTTTACATTTTTTACTTTTTTTACATTTTTCCACTTTTTAAAACATTTTTTTGGTGATTCTCAGGGTGATTCCAGCTTCTGAATTATTTAATATCATCTGCATCAGTCAATATGGTGCTAATTCAGTAAGTTTTTTAGAATAGTTGGGGAGGGGAGTAGTGGGGAATGTGTCAACTGTCTTAGAAATCCAATACCATACTGATGATTTATGTAGTTATGATAGATACAGTTAGATATGGCTTCTTGAAATGAAGAGTGGGGAAGATGTAGAAGAGAACCCATTTTGGCAGGAGGTATGCACTACAGATGCTACCACGGGAATTCTGGTCCCCAGATAACAGCCATGTAAACAAGGCACAGATAAGAAAATGAAGGATCAGAGTAAATTAGGTTCCACACGAGTGTCAGAAGTCTAAGACATAAGGTGGGGGACCTGGAATGACTAACTTGTAATGAAGACATCAACGTAATTATCATATTGGAAACTTAAGATGGTAGATGGGGCACTGTGAGACCAGAGGTATAAAGCATGCAGGAAAGACTGAAAATGCAAGTGTAGTGCTCTGGGTAAAGGACAAGCAGATCAAGTGGGATTAGAAGCCTGATTACGCCAATAAGTAATGTGGAAACCCAATGGGCTGAAGTTCTTGGCCTCAGCAGAGCACTAGGTCATACGTTACGAACTGGCCCTCCAGGTTGCTACACTGATGTTGATGTGCTAAGGGAGACCAGGAAAGATACACGGCAGAAAATGGAAAAGTAATAGATTAACACAGTCACCCCCGATTTATAGGCCAATATCACCACTGAGCAAGACGTCAAGAGATCATTTTTAAACACAATCAATGACTGCTTGTCCCCCAGAAAGAAGCACAGCAAAAAATATGCTACAAAGCAAGAAAAACTGAATGAACGGAAAAAAGAAAACAATATAACCAAATGGCACAGTAAAGGTAAAGGAAATTGTTAAAAAACATCTTTTGAAAAACTTTCGTTACATTCCAAAGAAGAATAGATGGCATCATAAACAGAGACAGAAGAAATGTGAAAAACACAGTAAGGTGGGCTAGAGAGAGAAATATCTCACAGGTACCATAGGAAACCAATAATCAGCCATTACCCCAATATACCTGGAACAGGAAGCCTATCAGAGAACACATAGCACCAACAGATCATCAGGATATAAAAGGGGTATCAGAAAACATGGCCTTATCAGAAGACAGGTAAGTTTTCTGTGTATGTGTTCACAGTGGAACAGCTTGCAGCATTTTCAGAAAGAAACTCTTCTCTATGGGGGGATATATCAGAAGTGATATCTCAAACTGAGGCAGCAACAAAAGAGCTTACAGAACAAGCAAACAAAATGAACAGCAACAACTGCCACACTGTTAACCCCAAGAGCTTTAAAGAAACTCAGGCAATGAAATAATCGAATTAAGTGGCTTCAGTACATCACCACTCAAAAAATTCTTTGGTATCTGAAGGAAAGTGGCAAAAGTGACACTAACACTTTTTGCAAGAGTCCTTTAGGCGAGATCCAGTAACTTACAGATCAGTAAGGATGATGTCTGTTCTGGAAAAATTAACAAAAAAACATAGTAAAGAACAGAGTTATTGGTCTTGGCTTTTGCAAATTTTGTAAATCACTTAAAAGATAAAGCCTAATCCATCACAATCTCTGGAGGAAATTGCCAGGACAACATAGTTTTCTTGGAGATTGCCAGTTGATGTGTTGCAATGTCACCATGCAGAAAGCTAGAAGGGAGGTTCCCTCTGCAGCAGTGATTAAATGATGCCCTCACACAGGGAAAAGACAGTGGCTGTATAATATCAGTATAATAGATAGCCACATTGCCTATTCCTGTACCAAGAATACAGAAGCATTTAGTGATGCTAAGCACAGTGTTAGAGCTGTTTTTCAGGAAAAGGAGGAAGAGAACCCACCTGAATATAGGTATAGACTGATGCTCTTCCTTACATATATGGGAAATGACATGCAGCGAAAAGATTAATGCTTGGACTGGTCTGGAAGACAGAAGGGTCAGAAGAGTGCAGGAGTTACTAGTTTGATTTATTTCATAACGGCTTGTCCAGACATATAGAATAGTATTTTCCGTACCAACAAGACTGGAAAGATAAAAATTTGAACCATTAATCTGGTCTGGGCACTTTGAGGAGCAGATCATGGAAACATTTATCTTGATGTCAGAGAAGAAACTCATTGCAAAAGTAGAGAGGCAGGATGCAAAGCCACCTCTGGGTTAGTGTGCTACTGCTCTCAGATAAAAGCAGATGCTACTCCTATTCTCTTGCATCTGAAACTGCACTTCCATCACTTCCACCCAGACTATCATACTGATTTTTCATGCAGGACATCCCACAACCAGCCTCTCCCCATCCACCAAAAAGAAAGAAAGAAAAACACATATCAGAGCCACATTTTCCTCTACCGAAATAGTAAATCACGAATGCTACACATTACCTGCTGGGTGGTGAGTATTCCTCTTGGCACCAGACAATCACCCACTGTGGAAAAACTTTGTGAATTGCAGATCATTGATCAGCTGCTGCTTCTCCTTACGATGGTAAAGAAGGATCTACATGGACATTTCTTTCCTGTTTCTTGTGTCAGTGTCTCTCTCCCATCTGAGTCCTGGCAGCTCTGCTCTCCAGCTACCTATTGACTCCAACCATGTTTCCAGAGCAACAAAACAGTCCTTCCCCAGGGCTGTCCTTGTTGCAGTAGCTCTCATTCATTCTACAGCAAGCCATGGCTAGAAATACTTGACTGCCCACCCCTACTTTAGTATGATTACTGTACACACCACCACCATGTTACCTATTTAGTGCACTGCCCACAGACTTGGTCATGGTGCTAGAAATGAAGCTTCCATGCTGCCCCACTCATCACAAAACTTTTGGGTTGGCATCTCACTAGCTAGTATTTTGTTTATGGCTATGCTTAGTGAGGAAAACCCAAAGCCCCAGTGAACGTATGTTTGAAGGTGTGTTGGTAGGTCAGAGATTGTTTTATGCTGGAAAACGTATCCTGTTTGGGTGGAGACGACCATACACTCATTTTCTTGGGGTCATGGTCAAGTGATGGCTGGATGCCGGATACCTCCTGATGCAGGGGCTCGTGATGAGATGCATGGCTGTAAGGAACAGTATTCACAGCTAAGTTCTGATGCTGGTGTGGTTCTGCAAAAAGTGGCACATCAGTAAGAGGAAAATTAAACTACCTATCTGCTCAGCTGAGGGCAATAGACTAGCATTGCAGAACAGTTGTCTCAAACTCCTTTTGGAAGCCAGTATCAGGATAATCAAGCAAACAAGGACATAAAAGGAAGCCGTCACTACAACAAGCAGCAAAGTGGCCCTTCAGACACACTCTCTCCAAGCAGCTGAGAGCACAGAGACCATCTAAATGATGACCACAACACAACTGCTTGCAAATTCATCCTTGCTCTTCAGTTTACTGTGAAAATCACCACTCTCAATTCTGCCTACTCCTTTGTGAAGTTTGGAGCCAGTCCTGACATGCAGGAGAAGTCCAATTGTGCATAAGGGACCAAAAAGGAGGGACATGAGACGCAGTTTGAGCTGACAGGTAGATCTGAGTAATGTCCTTATAAATCAGCTGAGTACCCAGTTCATCAGTGGCCATTTTGAAGAGTATGAATACTGAAATACATCCTTCTCAGTATATTATTGAGGGGCAATGCAAAAGGATTAACCAGAAAAACCTTCAATGGACTTACTCACTTCACACCTCATAGCCTATGGTCTCAACTCACTCTTTTATCTGTTAAAGAAAGCTCAAGGTAGCAGCATCAACAACAGCACCATCTCTAGGAATCAAACAGAGATCATAAGAGTAGACCACAATTTCCTAATGCTGTCAGGATTTCCCCAGAAAAAGTTTTTTCTTCTCTCAATCTGAGTCACTGTCAGATAGCTCTCACCTCAATTTCAGCATGTCTGGCAGGAAATGTGGGACCTGGTTCAAGTGGCAGCTTTTAAAGTGCCCTGTGGAGTACCATGCATGGACACATCAGCTGACTCTAAAATTGATCACCAAATATAGTTTGCATTTGCAAAGAAATTTTGGGCATAACCCTGGGTACAGGTAAGAACTCATATGAGAACACTGCCTCCTAGACATTGTGGTGAAAACCATGGTGACACAAGTTGTTCCTTTGGAGCCCATGGAGGACAACACTGGAGCATATATCCACAATGCAGCCTGTGGAGGACCACACACTGGAGTGGATGGAGATACTGTGAAGGAAGCTGTGACTCTGAGAAGAGTCCACACTGGAGCAGGCTCCTGGTAGGAGCTGTGGCCTGTGGAGAGGAGCCCATGCAGGAGTAGATTTTCTGGCAGGATCTGTGACCTCATGGGGGACCCACGCTGGAGCAGTCCATTCCTGAAGGACTGCCCACTGTGGAAAGGTCCCATGCTGGAGGAGCTGTTGAAGAACTGCAGCCCATGGGAAGGACCTACGTTGCAGTAGTTCATGAAGGACTGTCTCACACGAGAAGGACCCCATGCTAGAGCAGAGTAAAAGAGTGAGGAGGAAGAAGTGGCAGAGACAACATGTGATGAACTGACCACAACCCCCATTCCCCACTCCCTGTGCTGCTTGGGAGGGAGAAGGTAGAGAAATTGGGAGTGAAGTTGAGCCTGGGAAGAAGGCAGGTGTGGAGGGAAGGTGTTTTCAGATTTCTTTATTTCTCATTATTCTGCTCTGTTTAACTAGCAATAAATTAATTTCCCCAAGTTGAGTCTGTTTTGCCTGTGACAGTAATTGGTGAGCGATCTCCCTGTCCTTATCTTGACCCATGAGCTTTTTGTTGCATTTTTCTCCCTCCATCCTGCTGAGAATGGGAAACAATAGAGCAGCTGGGTAGGCATCTGGCAGCCAGCCAAGGTCAACCCACCACAGAATGCTATGCTATCATACACACTTACAAGTTTTCCAGGCTTTTCTATTAAATCTGAAGTCTAAACAAGTCTTGCCAGATCTTGATATAATGGTTTAGCTACTTCGTTATGAAACACAGAGGCTCACAAGAGTAACAAATACTATTTCCAAATCTTCATGACATGCACATACGCACCATTCTTCAGTGGCGATCTTTTTTCTTTTTTCAATGTGACCATTCTAGTTCTGGGGATTTCCCAAAATCCACTAATTCTTTGAGATATGAAAAGAACAGTAGAATGCCTGGCTTCCATTTAGATTTTTAGCAATCTGCCCCCACCTCCAAAAGAAAGCAAGCCCTTATTGGGATTCTGCATATAAATAAGTCTGGAGAGGACACATGACTTGAAATAGGTTTTCACTTGCACAAACACACACACACCAACCTTTGATGTTTCCTGAGCTTCAAGATGCATGCTCAAAGACAATAAAGACCTTTATTGTAAAAAAACCCTATTCTTTTCAGCATTGATAATTTGTTATGTAATCAATCACCAGGGCTACATTACTTTTAAATCTAATTACTACCAGCCATTTAATAATTAACTAGAAACAGGGTTGCCCCAGAATTATCAGTGTAGCAGCATTATGATATTGCTCTGCTTGGACTGGTTAGTGGACTTAATCTTACTATTATAGCCCTTCTGGTAAATCTCCAGCAGTGATTAAGCCTGAACAAAATGCTTCGTTAATGGTGAGATATTGCTTCTGGTACTTGAAGAGCAGCCAGCTGCAAGGTGCTAAGCTAGAACTCCAGAGGACAGAAAACACTGCCTCAGCAAAGCCAAGAACACAAGCCACCTGTGACCACACCACAAGCAGCAGTAAGCCAAAAGAGACTGTGCTAAATACAGTCATTAACAAAGATGCCCCTGCAAAAAAGTTACACAGACCTCAAAAAGCAACTGGGGATCAAAAAAATACTTAGTGTTCTAGCTCCTCTCAACCACATGCTTGTTTTTCACAGGTGCAGTCACACAAAAAGTAACTGTTCATCCTTCTGTTATCTTAAGAGTAAAATCTAAGTGCAACAACTTCTGGCAAACAATAACTTTTGTTTTCATCACTGAGGGCACAGCAAATATTTCTACACCACAGCCAGATTTTTATAATCTCAGGCGGGAATCTGTTTCTATGATGGCTATATGCCAGTTCTTGGAACACTAATTCCCTTCCTAATGAGCTGTTCTTTTGCTTCAGCTATTAAAGAAAAATCATTGCAGACAAACATTGTAAATACAGGAAGTTAGGCACCTTTGAGAAAATTGCCTCAAGAACTACAAAGAATGAGAAACAAACTTTTTACTTTTCAACATCTACACACCTGTCCCTACGCAGTTACTGTATTTCTACTTATTTTCTATTATAGTTCTAGCATATTGTCACGGTTTAAAGCTGGGCTGGCTATTAACCAGGTGGCAGATGCTCTCTGTTACCCCCCACCCCCCCCCCCCCCTCCCAAGGGAAAGGGAAAAGGGAGAGAGACTTATGGGTTGGAAAGTTAAAACAGTTTTAATAAACTATAATAATGAAAAAGAGTATAATAACAATAATAATAGGAATAATCAAATATATACAAATATATACAAATATATACAAAGCCAAGACTGAGAGCTTGGAAATCCTCCTCAGGCATAGTTGCTCCCCCCAGCACGGGCAGAGGGGAAAATGCAATAGCTCCCCCTGCCATCACACCTGCAGGCTTTTAACTGGAAAATTGGCAAAGCTGGTACCAATCAGTGGGAGACAGGAGGGCCCCTCCCTCCTGGGCCCCACCTCCAGGAGGCAGTGGGTTAGTGATAAATAAGAAAGTGAGAATGACATGTATGGGATGGAATACCTCGTTGGTCAATCTTGGGTCACCTGCCCTGTCTGCTCTCCCCTGCAGCTGCGACCCCCCTTTGGCTCTTCACTCGTAAGCAGTGAGGAATTTAGCAGTGACCTTGGTTTCTCTAAGACTAATTGGCCTGGTTTGGGCCAAACCAGGACATTCCACCCCTTATTCCATACCATTCACGTCATACTCAGATCACCACTACCTTTTCATTTTCAATTATATATACACATATCACTAGTTTATGATTCATCTCTATACAAAAAGTTCATTAAGTTCATTTGGTTCAGGATTGTGGGTTTCCATCTGGCTAGCAGTCTCTCAGCAGTCTCTCTGGCTAGCAGTCTCTCTTTTGTCATGGTTCGTGCCCATGGGTTGCAGGTTAAAGATGTCAGACTCGAGGAGGTTACTGGACGCCACTTGAAGAAGCTAGCTCCGGTCTCATCAACACTGCCTTAACCTGAAAGACACTTATGCAGCAACAACATACAGTTCAGACTTAAGTAGTCTCACCCAGAATCAGATCACCTTCAGGGACACATTGGACTTCACCATCTTGCAACATCACCCACCAAGTACATCCAGGTCCTTGAGCAAAAGCAATCCCACGAATGGGTTTACCTTTGCCCGTTACAGGAAGAATCCAGACAGTTTTTCCCAATAGATTCCTTTCATGCACCACAGGGACTTTATCTCCTTCTACTGTATGTAGAAGGTCTGACTGAGCAGGGCCAGCTCGATTGATAGATCCCCTGGTGTTAACTAACCAGGTAGCTTGTGCCAGATGTTTATCCCAGTTTTTAAAGGTTCCACCCCCCATTGCTTTCAAGGTAGTTTTTAACAGCCCATTATACCATTCAATTTTCCCAGAGGCTGGTGCATGATAGGGGATGTGATATACCCATTCGATGCCATGCTCTTTGGCCCAGTTGTCTATGAGACTGTTTTTGAAATGAGTCCCATTGTCCGACTCAGTTCTCTCTGGTGTGCCGTGTCGCCACAAGATTTGCTTTTCAAGGCCCAGAATAGTGTTCCGGGCAGTGGCATGGGGCACAGAGTACGTTTCCAACCATCCAGTGGTCGCCTCCACCATGGTAAGCACATAGCGTTTACCCTGGCGGGTTTGAGGGAGTGTGATATAGTCAATTTGCCAGGCCTCCCCATATTTATATTTCAACCACCGCCCCCCATACCACAAAGGTTTTAACCGTTTGGCTTGCTTAATTGCGGCGCATGCTTCACAATCATGGATAACCTGTGCAATAGAGTCCATGGTTAAGTCCACCCCTCGGTCACGAGCCCATCTGTATGTTGCATCTCTTCCTTGATGACCTGAAGTGTCATGAGCCCACCGAGCTAAAAATAGTTCACCTTTGTGTTCCCAGTCCAAATCTATTTGGAACACTTTAGCAGCTTGATCCGCTTGTTGGTTGTTTCGATGTTCCTCAGTTGCCCGACTTTTAGGTACGTGAGCATCTACATGACGTACCTTCACAACTAGTTTCTCTAGCCGAGCAGCAATATCTTGCCACAATTTAGCAGCCCAAATAGGTTTACCTTTGCGCTGCCAGTTGCTTCGCTTCCACTGCTTTAACCACCCCCACAAGGCATTTGCTACCATCCATGAGTCAGTATAAAGATACAGCCTTGGCCACTTTTCTCGTTCAGCAATGTCTAAAGCCAGCTGGATGGCTTTTACTCTGCGAATTGACTTGATTCACCTTGTCCTTCTGTGGCTTCTGTGACTCGTCGTATAGGACTCCATACAGCAGCTTTCCACTTCCGATGCTTTCCTACAAGACGGCAGGATCCATCGGTGAACAGGGCATACTGCTTCTCATCCTCTGGTAGTTCATTATATGGTGGGGCTTCTTCAGCACGTGTCACCTCCTTTTCTGGTGGCATTCCGAAGTCTTTGCCTTCTGGCCAGTCCATGATCACTTCTAAGATTCCTGGGCGATTAGGGTTTCCTATTCGAGCCCTCTGTGTAATTAATGCAATCCATTTACTCCATGTAGCATCAGTTGCATGATGGGTAGTGGGAACCTTACCCTTGAACATCCAGCCTAGTACTGGTAATCGAGGTGCCAGGAGAAGTTGTGCTTCAGTACCAATTACCTCTGAAGCAGCTCTAACTCCTTCATATGCTGCCAGTATCTCTTTTTCAGTTGGAGTGTAATTGGCCTCGGAGCCCTTGTATCCTCGACTCCAAAATCCTAGGGGTCGACCTCGAGTCTCCCCTGGTACTTTCTGCCAGAGGCTCCAGGTAGGACCATTGTCCCCAGCTGAGGTGTAGAGCACATTTTTAACATCTTGTCCCGTACGGACTGGTCCAAGGGCTACTGCATGCACAATCTCTTGTTTAATCTGTTCAAAAGCCTGTCGTTGTTCAGGGCCCCACTGAAAATCATTCTTCTTTCTGGTCACTTGATAAAGAGGGCGTACAATCTGGCTGTAATCTGGAATATGCATTCTCCAGAAACCCACAACACCTAAGAAGGCTTGTGTTTCCTTTTTGTTAGTTGGTGGGGACATAGCTGTTATTTTCTTGATCTCCTCTATCGGGATCTGGCGACGCCCATCTTGCCATTTAATCCCTAAAAACTGGATCTCCCGGGCAGGTCCCTTGACCTTGCCTCTTTTTATGGCAAAACCAGCTTTCAGAAGAATTTGGATGATTTTCTCCCCTTTGTCAAAAACTTCTGCTGCTGTATCACCCCACACAATGATGTCATCAATGTATTGCAAATGTTCTGGAGCTCCACCCTTTTCTAGTGCAGTCTGGATCAGCCCATGGCAAATAGTAGGACTGTGTTTCCACCCCTGGGGCAGTCGATTCCAGGTGTACTGGATACCTCTCCAGGTAAAAGCAAACTGTGGCCTGCACTTTGGTGACAAAGGAATAGAGAAAAATGCATTAGCAATGTCTATGGTGGCGTACCACTTGGCTGCCTTTGACTCCAGTTCGTATTGAAGTTCTAGCATGTCTGGCACAGCAGCACTCAGCGGTGGTGTAACTTCATTTAGGCCACGATAGTCCACAGTTAATCTCCATTCTCCATCAGACTTTCGCACTGGCCATATAGGACTATTAAAGGGTGAGCGAGTCTTGCCAATCACTCCTTGATTTTCTAATTGTCTAATCAGTTTATGAATGGGGATCAGGGAGTCTCGATTGGTGCGATATTGTCATCGGTGCACCGTGGTAGTAGCAATTGGTACCTGTTGTTCTTCAACTTTCAGCAACCCCACAACAGAAGGATCTTCTGAGAGGCCAGGCAAGGTAGACAGCTGTTTAATATCCTCAGTCTCTACAGCTGCTATACCAAAGGCCCATCTATACCCTTTTGGGTCCTTGAAATACCCGCTTTTGAGGTAGTCTATGCCAAGGATGCACGGAGCATCTGGGCCAATCACAATGGGGTGCTTTTTCCATTCATTTTTAGTTAGGCTCACTTCAGCCTCCAATACAGATACTCTAGATATCTGTATACAGACACTTGAGATCCTCCTGTTACTCCTGAAATGCTGATAGATTCTACCCCTTTATGATCCGATGGCATTAGGGTGCACTGTGCACCAGTGTCTACCAGGGCTCGATACCTTTGTGGTTTTAATGTGCCAGGCCATCGAATCCACACAGTCCAATAAACTCGGTTGTCCCTCTCCTCCACCTGGCTGGAGGCAGGGCCCCCCTAATTAAGAAATGGATTCGTGCTGCTCACAGGGACTGGACCTTCATTTCTCCTATTCACACTTGGGAAAAAGTGATTTGAGGCCCATCTCCCCTGACTGGGGTCCTGCTCACTGGTAACTGGAGCAGCCATCCTCCTAGAAAAATTCTCTCTGGTATTTCTTTTAGCTTGCAACTCACGTACTCGTGCCTGTAGGGTACTGGTAGGTTGTCCATGCCATCTGCTCATGTCCTCCCCATAACCACGCAGGGCAAACCACAGGATACCTCGTGATGTGTTCCGTTTCCTTTGAGCTGGTCCTGTAGGAGAGCGTTTTCTCTTAACAGCTGCAACACGCGCCTGTGTAGGTAGAGAGTCAAGTTTATTCTCGATCCTGGACAGTTTGTCTGACAGTTGTTTAAATGAGTCCTTGTTCTCCTTAGTCAGTTTTTCCACAGCCGAGATGCGTGCCTGCAGTGGGGAAGAAATACTATCTTCATACTGTCGCATACAGTTAGCCATTTCGCCCACAGTAGAACGTGCCATATCATCTTCTCCCCATACTAATATTGACAATGTATGGGTATATGTCAGTGGAGCATTCTTCACAACCTTCCGGAACATGGATTGGTTGCATTCCACTTCATCAGGATCTACAGGATCTACAACTTCCCGTGGGTGTCTATAAATGATCTCTTGCACAGCTAGTTCTCTAAGGTAGTTAATACCTTTTTCTATAGTGGTCCATTTGCTTAGGTGACTCATAACATCATCTTTATAGGGATACCTGCTCTTTACAGCTGACAAGAGTCGCCTCCAGAGACTGACAGTGTTTGACTTTCTTGCGAGCGCCTTATCAATACCACCATCTCTGGACAGGGATCCCAACTGTCTGGCTTCTCTGCCATCCAATTGCATGCTGTCTGCCCCATTATCCCAGCATCGGAGCAGCCAGGTAATAATAGGTTCACCGTCATAACGGCTGAAGTCTTTCCTTATATTTCTCAGGTCCTTCAGGGATAAGGAGTGGTAGGTTATCTCTACGTCCGAGTCCTCTTGTGATAGTTCTGCTTTAGAAGGACCTTTCTTCTGTGATGGGTCTGCTTTAAAAGGACGATTGAGGAAACCCCCATCTGTGTCAGGCCCTAACTCTGCCTGAGAAGGGCCCTCACCTGGGTCATATGATGGCTCTGCCTTAGAAAGCTCCGAGTCATCATCTTTCTCTTCACGAGCTGATTTCTTTTGGTATTTCTTCCTGGTTACAGGAGCAATTGGTACAGATTCGATAGATGCTGGGGTCTGAGTAGATGCAGTGGCTGTCGTGGGAGTGCTGAGAGTCTGAGTAGCTGCAGTGGCCATCTTGGGGGGTGTAGCAGCTGTGGTGCAGGCTGCCGAGGCTTCAGTGGGTTTAGTGGCTGTAGTGGCAGTACACACTGTAGGATCTGAGGCTGTAGCGGCAGTACACACTGTAGGATCTGAGGTGGCTGCATAACACCTACAACTGTCCCTGCACCGATATTTAATCTTATCCCACATCAGAAACACATTCAGGACAACCAAAAATGAAAACATGCCACCTAGACAGCACCATCCTAATTTCGCAAAATCTAGTGGAATCAGCTTGGCAGAAAAGGAGAAGGTACTATTTCCCAAAGTAAAACTGGAAGTGTAATCATTAACAGAATCAGCTAAAGGACGCCCGGAGCGTGCAAATGAAGTCGCTGCTACTGATTCGCGATTAAAGCTGCCCATCATTGTGTCATAGAGATAAGAGATCGGAATATTAACTGCCCAGTTTATCACAGCATAAATCAGTATCAAACCCAATACCAAAACAATACATTTCGACCAGCGCCCACTGCTAAACTGCATGTAAACATTCATAAGAAGCAAACAATAACACAGTGCCCACGGCAGGTAAGGCATCATTGCAATACTCAATTGTGAAAGAAACTCCATAAAAAGATGAGATAACACAGCATTCAAAAATGACATCACCATCTTCACTATCTGTTTTAACTTTCCAACCCCTCGTAAATCTCAAAGGAAGAAATCTGATATTCTCTCAGCTGAGCTCTCCGGGTCTCCTCCCACCAGAGCCAGGATTCAACTTATCAGAGTAACCTGTTGGAGCTTCTCTCGAGCCCCACGTTGGGCACCAATAAATCTGTCATGGTTTAAAGCTGGGCTGGCTATTAACCAGGTGGCAGATGCTCTCTGTTACCCCCCCCCCCTCCACCCCCTAAGGGAAAGGGAAAGGGAAAAGGGAGAGAGACTTATGGGTTGGAAAGTTAAAACAGTTTTAATAAACTATAATAATGAAAAAGAGTATAATAACAATAATAATAGAAATAATCAAATATATACAAATATATACAAATATATACAAAGCCAAGACTGAGAGCTTGGAAATCCTCCTCAGGCAGAGTTGCTCCCCCCAGCACGGGCAGAGGGGAAAATGCAGTAGCTCCCCCCAGCACGGGCAGAGGGCAAAATGCAATAGCTCTCCCTGCCATCACACCTGCAGGCTTTTAACTGGAAAATTGGCAAAGCTGGTACCAATCAGTGGGAGACAGGAGGGCCCCTCCCTCCTGGGCCCCACCTCCAGGAGGCAGTGGGTTAGTGATAAATAGGAAAGTGAGAATGACATGTATGGGATGGAATACCTCGTTGGTCAATCTTGGGTCACCTGCCCTGTCTGCTCTCCCCTGCAGCTGCGACCCCCCTTTGGCTCTTCACTCGTAAGCAGTGAGGAATTTAGCAGTGACCTTGGTTTCTCTAAGACTAATTGGCCTGGTTTGGGCCAAACCAGGACACATATGTATAAAAGTATGTAAAAATATAACAAGAACTGCCAACAGAACAACACTCCAGACTGACTGAGCTACAGGACTTTCAATCTCATCCATCTATCTGAAGTGTTAAGGGAAGATTCACCAACCTGTGAATTCACCAATGCAGAGTATAAATTACAGTCTCAATGTAAAGTTCAATCTGTATCCTCTGATGACAAATTTTGGCAAATACTCTATAAAATGCAATGGGCAGCACTACGTACAGTGCTGAGTACCCAGAGTGACCTTCAGATAAGGAAACACAGAAGAGAAGATAACAGGGGCTGGGAACTTCACTGGAGACACATAAGCAACAAAGACAGAAAAGGCAGATATAAAAAACATGGAGAAAGAAAAGACAGACGAGAAGAAGGCGGAACAACTAAAGAGAGGGCAGTCAAGCTATTATGTAAAAAGCCACAGAAATGGTCTATAAAGCCAGGCAGAACATAAAGGAGCAACCCTAGAAAAAAGTGGAGAAACTCTACTTTGTGGAAAGTGTCTCGTGTCAAGTAGAAAATACTCCCTTTAAAAGAAGAAAGACTTGAAGTCAGGAGTAGTTGGATAAATCTGAGGCTTACTATACAGACATTTTCCTGGGATCTTAATTATAAGGATCAAAACTTAAGCTTCAATTTTTTCCCTAAAAATTCAAGCTGTCGACAACATACTATACCAAGCCATGGCACACAGAAGCCCCATACCAAGCCATCCTGTACACATCCATGAAGAAAGGAAACAAAGGTGACTCCCGTGGAAAAGAACAGGTATCACATCACTAATGGTGAATGACTGCGTCCGTGCCGTATGGAGAACACAGGCCCAAAATACCTGGTTATGGAGAGTGTGCAGCAGGGACAAGGGACAAAACGTAGGGTTTGTACAAACTCTAGCAAAGGTATATTCTCATTCCTTTAGTAGTTCTGCCTCACTGGGAGACTAGTGTTAGCGCATCCCACCTCATCCTCCACATCACGTTGCTCTGCAAGATTACCAGGAAATCATGCCCAACGTCATTCTCCTGATGATTATTAAACCTGGAATAATCCTGACCTGATAACCCTCTGCACAGTTTGAAGATTTGAGAAGTAGTTATTGGCATTTTATTTGATAGAGGGGGAAAAAAAACCTGATGAATGACTGAAAACTTGTGGCTACAGAGAAGACAGAGGAAGGCATGTGTCATTGCCTCCAGGTATGAGAGGATTGCAATGCTTATGGCTGTCCTACTGTGGAAGCAGAAGCATTAGTTTCTCGAGCAGTGCCAGTTACAGAGCTCCCCAGTAAGCCTCTAAGTATGATTCCAGCTTTTTATATTGCACTCTGTAAGGTTTTCCTACTACCGTATTTATTAATAGAACAAGCTCACACAGATTGTTTTAGGAAGTTCAAAAATTTTTGACTTATTACATGTCAGCAGTATGTTTCCTTTGTGACCTCAAATATCTGTTCAGCATTTCCATTGAGAAAAAATGTTGAAACCCTATTTAAATACACAATTGTTTTCCCTTTTATGGAGCAATTTGAACCATTTTTCAACAGCAGTCTGTTTATCAAGATTGAATGGCATTATGCTGAGGAAACACCATTACTAGAGAGCACTTGTCAGACACAAAAGTATTGGAGGGAAAAACACACAAGTTAGTCTCTACAGGATACATTATGTTGGCAAATCAGTGAAATTAAATGGCCAAAGAGGACAGGACACATTCATTTTCTCGGTAAAAGCAAACTTTATAAAGGTGATAAGTAGCTGCTTTTTATTAAAAAAAAAAAATGTATTAGCCAAACTGAACGTAATTCAGTACATTTCAAAGCATGTAAGAATGGTTATGTAAGTTACTTGCATCACAGCAGCTTTTTGCCAGTTTTTTTTGCTTGTAATGGAAAGAAAAAAAAAACCCTTCCCTTGAAAGAAAACACTGTAGGCTTTTTTGAGATCCTGAAACACACGTAGCTACATGAGAAGTTATCTCCTTCCCTCCATGGTGCTCATATAGCTGTTGAAGTGACACGTACCTTCTTGTCAGGGTGCTCACATTGGTGAGCATGCACTTAAGTTTCAAGAATACTCTTTCCCATTGCTTTCATTTATTTTTTTCTTCTGCCTCATTTTGCATACATAAAGTTAGGCTATGGGTAGGAATCTCTCAAAATCCTGCCTGTGCTTGTGTTTTTCAACAGGTTTAGACAGATACCTGTACCTGTAGAGACCATAAAACACACCAGTGATCTGTATGGACATCAAAGGTGTCACACCCATTCCGAATACTTACTGAACTGATACCAGCCAGGAGCTGGGAATCATGGCAGCTGTGCATATTGGTGCTTCTTCCTACACAACGAGCTTGAAGGCTCATATATTACATACATAAGTTCAAGATGCCATTTCAGGGATCAAAAACTTCAGTGAGTTA
The DNA here is from genome assembly GCF_013368605.1 of Nyctibius grandis. Classification (NCBI taxonomy): domain Eukaryota; kingdom Metazoa; phylum Chordata; class Aves; order Nyctibiiformes; family Nyctibiidae; genus Nyctibius; species Nyctibius grandis. The sequence goes on along the minus strand of NC_090695.1, from coordinate 69,530,856 downwards.
CACTCACTGTCACAATAAAAGCAAATCTGCTGTTTTTCTTTTCTGGAGGTTCCCTAAAACCAAGAATCAGGAACACCAATTTATAAGCCTGTTGGCTCTATAAATTCAGTTTAGGCAAAGACATGAATCACCTATACAGAACATAGTCAAGTCCTGTCCAACAAGACTTTTTGTTCTGGAGTTGTCATAGTGCGAAGCTTAAGGCTGTGAAATAAGAGCAAGACTCAGAATTTCAGCAACAGCTAAACCATCCCTTCTGATTTTACTACTTTGGTGGGTGCAAGTCACGTTCTGTCCCTACACTTTGAAAACAAGAGCGATAAAATATCTCACCCAGATCAAGTTGCCACAGGCAATGTATACTGCAGCTGTCATTAGCAGGTTGAACAATAATAAAAAAATAATCTATAACTGCAGTATTAGACTGCTGTATGATGGTACTTACGTATATTGAAAGGGTGCCTTGGTTTAAAGGGAAGATGTAGATGGCTTTTTTTTTCCTATTGAAAAAGCTGAAAGCATAACTGCCTTTTTAGTTGAGTTCGTTTCCAAGTATCAGGTGAAAAAAAGGGTATGTTGTGCTTAAAACGTTTTGTGATTTTAACGTATCTTTACAAACACCTTTTGAAAGACAAACTGCCAAATAAAACCCTCCATAAATACTAACATTTGGAGATTTCTAATTTATTAAACTGTTGCAATTGAGAACATTAATTGTCAACTTTTGTTTATCTGCATTTTTTGGCAATTTCCACATTCCATTTTCAATATTGCTTCTTTCCCACCCTCAAATTTTGTTCATAATTTGCCAAACTGTTTATGGAGAGGCTCAAGCAAATTACCTTTATTCCATCAACAAAAATTTGAAAATACAGTTTTATCCAACTCCTTAAAATCAGATTTGCTTTTAAACCACAGATGCCACCAGTTCTTGACTAAATCACAGAATCACAGAATGTTAGGGATTGGAAGGGACCTCGAAAGATCATCTAGTCCAATCCCCCTGCCGGAGCAGGATTACCTAGATCATGTCACACAGGAACGTGTCCAGGCGGGTTTTGAAAGTCTCCAGAGAAGGAGACTCCACAACCTCTCTGGGCAGCCTGTTCCAGTGTTCAGTCACCCTCACCGTAAAGAAGTTTTTCCTCATATTTATGTGGAACCTCCTGTGTTCCAGCTTGCACCCGTTGCCCCTTGTCCTGTCAAGGGATGTCACTGAGAAGAGCCTGGCTCCATCCTCATGACACTTGCCCTTTACATATTTATAAACATTAATGAGGTCACCCCTCAGTCTCCTCCAAGCTAAAGAGACCCAGCTCCCTCAGCCTCTCCTCATAAGGGAGATGTTCCACTCCCTTAATCATCTTCGTGGCTCTGCGCTGGACTCTCTCTAGCAGTTCCCTGTCCTTCTTGAACTGAGGGGCCCAGAACTGGACACAATATTCCAGATGCGGCCTCACCAGGGCAGAGTAGAGGGGGAGGAGAACCTTTCTTGACCTGCTAACCACACCCCTTCTAATACACCCCAGGATACCATTGGCCTTCTTGGCCACAAGGGCACATTGCTGGCTCATAGTCATCCTGCTGTCCACTAGGACCCCCAGGTCCCTTTCCCCTGCGCTGCTCTCCAACAGGTCTGTCCCCAACTTGTACTCATACATGGGGTTGTTCTTGCCCAGATGCAGGACTCTACACTTGCCCTTGTTGTATTTCATTAAATTTCTCCCCACCCAACTCTCCAGCCTGTCTAGGTCTCTCTGAATGGCAGCACAGCCTTCTGGGGCATCAGCCACTCCTCCCAGTTTGGTGTCATCAGCGAACTTGCTGACAGTGTACTCTATTCCCTCATCCAAGTCATTAATGAATATATTGAATAGTACTGGTCCCAGTACCGACCCCTGAGGGAAAAATCAAGATCTTACCTTCTTCTGCCTCTGCTGGAGATAGGTATTATGTCTTTTAAAACAAAACTAGACAAATGATTTACTCACATTTTGCTACCACCTCTCTTCCAATACAGGTGAGGGAACGCTGCCATTATATGCTGCTCTCAAATCTCTTAGCACCAGCCACTTAGCCAAAAAATTTAGTGTGTGACCTCTTCTCCTCGGATATCATTGAAAGCGTAAATGGTTTGAAAGTGACCACTGCTAGCCTTGAATTATACCAACAAAAATCTTAGAGCACAGTAAGAACTTGTATATTAATGCAGAGAGAGGCCTCATTTACATCATGTGCACTGATTATGTTTGTAGTTAAAGGCGTGCATCCAGATGAATGACCTTCTCAGATGGAACAAGCAGCAAGAAGGACACTAGCTTACATACTTGCTTTGAACTTGCTGCTAAATTCAGAAGAGCTAAGAAAAGCATATAATTTGACATTGAGTCTTACAAATCCTGCATAAATCTGTAAAACATACTACACATCTCAAGTATTACAGACAGGACCTAGGGCTAGATCAGCTCATGCATGCCCCTAAGTAGATCTGCTAAAAAGAATGAACATAGCTGGAAGCTTTTTGGAGAATGCAGCACTCGCACCTACACTAGATCTGGAAGCTCTATTCTAACACAACCAAGAATGAAGTCTGATCTGTAAGGCAGTCTGTGAAACAACGCAGATAATTGCAATGGTTTCCAGCAGGCCTCGTGCCTCAAAGTTTTCTGCCTGGTCTATTGTCAGTTATCGCACATCAAGGCTTGCCTTTTAAGAGGCATGGGTAAGAAGCCAAGTAATTCGTCACTGGGTGGGAACACTACACTGAGTCTGTCTTTCTTCAGTAACATTTATCTTCTTGAAATCAAGTCTCTTCTTTAAAAATGAAAAAAAAAAAAGTCAGAAAAACAATATACAAAAAAGTAACTAAGTTTATATCAGGAAGAATAAAGTGCATAAGAATTTTTCACATTCCAGAAAATTAAAAACTAACTTTCTACAGCAATTCAGTATTTTGTAGCTTTCAGTGGTGCTTCCTGCTAAAGCCACCTATTGATCTCTTACTTGAGCTAAAAATTGCATACCTAAAGATCCAAACGAAAAACAGAAATACATTAACAGTATACTTATGATTAAAAAGGTTAAAAAAAGATATTTTTCACCCCACATTCACTTACATTTTTGCATGTGCAAAAACCACAACTCTGGACAAAGCAGAGTATTACTTCTTTTGAAAGGTAAAGCAAGTACAGATGAAGAATCAAAACATGTTTGTTCTAACTGATGGGAAGAGGACCAAAAAAGAATAGCCCAAAGCAATTGGCTTTTGTACCACAGAACAGTTGCTGTAAGTTGACAGCATTCTTTCTCACCCTGCTTAATACAGATCTGAGACTCTGGCATAGACTAGAGCTGTAAAACTCTCAGCAACAAAGGCAAGAGTGTTTGACACAAGCTAATACTCTAGCACAGTATCTAGTGCTGTTCTGAGAACTCACTGTCTTCCCTCTTGCAGAATATATAAAGGCATGTCCTTTGTTTCATATGACAAAATGCCTCCTCTAAAACTTTATTCCTAGAAAAATATTATTGCTCAATTTCACCGATACATCTGCAAGTGTTGGTCTCCAACATGCACTTGGTTACTGTTTCAAGGCAACTGTGATTAAACAGTTGGCTTCCATTGATTTAAACATCTTTGAAAAAGCCAGTTTTCTGTATTAAAAGTTGGAATTAAAAACTTGACTGGACAAGGGCCTGCGTAATCTGGTCTGAAGTCAATGTTGTCCTTGCTTAGAGCAGGAATTTGGCCTAGATGACCTGCCAAGATCCTTTCCAATCTGGATGATTCTCTGATATGGCTCTCTTCGTACCCATAGAAACTTTAAAAATATAAACCAGGAATAGAGTATTTTACCCAAGTTCTTGGGCGTAGTTTAATTTGACATGGTCTTGCACTTAGGAAAGCTGAGGAACTTGAAAAAGCCACTCTGAATTCTATACAATAAAATATAGCACACAAATCTGGATTCCTTTACATGCCTCTTCAGTAAATTACTTCAAAATACTTACAGTGAATTCTTATTTTATTTCATTGCTTCCATTCTATACACTAAATTTGCAATTAACAATATTTCAAAATAAGACCAGTTCCAAAGTTCACTATACTTTCCAACACTTACATATTTAAAATACATTAAAGTTAGATTAATAATAGCAAAGTAGACCTGCAAATGATTTAAAGTCAGAACTTATGAACAGCAACCTTTTCATTATTTTGCCATGACTACTTTCTGTAAGTGATAACTACTGTACAACGATCAATGATTAAAATGCACATCAATTTACAGTATTCACAAAGATAGACTTGCCACATGAAAAAGTGCGAAAAAGGCAGCAGCCTCTCATATAATTTAAGTGACTCTTCTCATGCTTGTTTTATTTGCTAAAAACCATCCCCCCGCTTTCACATTTACTGATGAAACCAAGAAGGACTAAGTTACTTAGAATGATCAGAACTCATTTTCAGACTGAAAGTCTTAATTTAGTAGGGGAAGAGGGCAAAAATGGTACATTTCAGTAGTTTGTTTGCACACAGACTTAATTCTGCTCCACAAAATATCTAATCCAGCAGAGACTTTAAATGAAGGACATCAGTGCTAAACAGTAAGTAGGTAAGTGTGTACATACCTCACTGATCTAACAAAAGAGAAACTCTAGAAATAGCCAACTAATTTTTTACACTTATTATACTCTTTGAACACTGATACTACATATATTTGTAAGATTATTTTACTCTTATACGAAGTAGCAGAGTAAAAATAAACATGAGTGGAAAGTAGACTAAAAATGGCACTTACACATGCACACATCAGTTTCTAATCTGCTTTATTCACACACTTCGGTTACTGTAAGCCTTGCAAACAAACTGCAAGACAGCCAAATTTGCATTCTGTGCAACTTTGCCCAAACCTAAGTTTCTGTCATTTCGTACAAAGCAAAAGATTCCTCATCATCGTCTTCTGTCATGCTGCAGCAAAGTAAGAAGTCTTCTATGTACCTGTAAATTATGACATTTATGTCTACTTAAGTTACTTTTACAGTTTCTATTTTGCTCACAGCTCCATTAACAGTGAAGTTGAAAAGATTTTTAAAAGATCAGTAAACCCATCGTCTCCCACTTACAAGTTCTTACAACATAAATTGCTTTGAACTGGCTAGCAGTCCAAGCTAAATATCAGATGTGATGTTTATAAAGCTGATATTAAGAATTCATATCCATTCCTTACATCAGTTAACTGGTAAGAGGAAGGTAAACCCTCACTCCAACTACACTTGAAATGTGATCCCATTCTGTATGACTGCACATTATATATTCAGTGTGTCTATAATTTTAATTTTAAACAGTACTTTTTTAATTACACTTATAAATCTATATCCCCATTTTTAAAACAAGTTCTTTTACAGTGTAAGGAGAATCCACAGAGTGGATTCTTCAAGCTTCATTGTCTAAGCCATTTTAAACAATAATTAGGTTAGTAAGTCAATCATGTCCACTGTGCTAAATCCACACCTGCACAGATTAAGAGACATTTTGAAGCAGTGTTGAGTAAATAATTTTGGTAAGCTGTAAAACTGCCACATGCAAGGTGTACTGTACTACAACAGCTCCAAATCCTTTATAAAAACCTAGCATTCCTTCTTCCCTTTTTATAGTATTTATGCAGTCTCTCATTCCTTCATACTGAGTATTGATCGGAAGCACTTCGTAGCCAAGGTCTGTATTGTCAATTATTGTGCGTGTCCCTTGAACATGAAGGCGGTGTAAAACTGTCTCCAGTGGGTAAAGCATGACATCAGCACAAAGGCTAGCAGCAAAGCTAGCAATAAGCTCTGGAAAATATGCATCCAGCATGCTCTGCACAGAAGTAGAGCTCTCAGTTGGAAGGTTGTGGGAATTATGCCTTTTCAGAACAAACATAACAAGCTTCTGGATGATGGAACTGATGACGTAGTGAAGAACTCCATGTAGAGCAGTTGGAAAAGTCAAGACCATCAGAGGAAGCAGACGCTTGCTATGAGGTACTCCCATGCCTACAACTCTGCCAATTCCTTCTTTCACGCAGTCCAGGATGCCAGGATTATCTCGAATTATTTCGCTCTACAAGCACAAAGGAATAGTTACAACCTGTGCTGCTTATTTCATAACCATGCTGACATCCATTTCAACACTTTATCACTGCTGAACTTTATAAGAGTTAAACATTTGCATGCTATCGTATCTACACAGCTATATTGATATAAATTCTTTGCTCTAACACTCTTGATAGCATGCAAATAAACTTGCTTTTAAAAAATGAATCCCTCTTAAAGAGTCTTTAATGTACAATCCAGTTATTTGTGTTATTACCTAAGAAATTCAACTTTCAGCCTACTGCTGAAAGTATCAGTTTGCAAAACAGTCATGTACTGAAAATGCCTACTTCTGGAGCAAATGCCAGCAAGTATGTATCTACTTTAAAAGTCCTTTTCTTTAAGGAATATAACTCTATAGCCTTTGAACTTGAATGTGCATAATAAAGGCTTCATAACTAAAGCTGAGTTGAAAGATCATTTTTAATTTGATTTAATAGGTTCAGCTCTGAACGTTTCCATTCCATTATTTGCATGTAAAATAGCACTCTACCCATGCTGCCTCTTAGAAAAGAGATAATTATTTTGTTCATGTAGTGAAAATAAAGAATTAACTTAGTAATTACTTACTCTCTTATATTCCACCTATGACTGCAGGATTAAGCTAAAGACACTGTTTGCCCTTCTAACGCTTACACAAACTCAGCGTTTTATCATCTCTGTTACATCCCAAATTCATGATTTGGGAGCTCTCCTCAATGCCCAAGTTTCTGAGTCTATGCTGGTTGTGTCCTGACCTCATGCCAGGATAAACCACCAGAACATTCCTCAGTACTATGAGGAAAGACTAACAGCCTGCAAAGCCTTCATGGTCAGTCTATGCAGAAGAGAAACTAGTTCAAATATTTGAGAATAACCCCTACTGAATCCTCTTCTTTCCCATATCATTATAGTCACTGGACTTCAAAACTGCTTGTTTTTGTCAAACATGCCACCATGTGGTTTGAAATGTTAAAGACAAAAAGAGTAATGTGACAGCTACAGACTCCTACCATTTACAATTATTTTAATGAAAAATATTTACTTGGAGAAGTGTGTCAAACTAATACTGCTGAACAGTATGCTTTATCAGAATTAAGACAATCAAAGGTAATATAAAACTGTTAGTAACAAATCCCACAATCTTTAACTTTTATAGTTTATTATTGGTTATTGTCCTCTTGCAGCACAGGAACATAATGTAAACCTGATAAGCTAAGTTGCCTCCATGCACTGATTAATACAGCATAAATAAAATCTTCACAAATGCTATGATTACCTCTATTGTGTTTCTAATAAGAAAGGTCATGATGATGTTCCCAGGAGCTGAAGAATACATTTCATACAGCATATATACACCTATTCAGCAAAATACTTGCAGACAGCTGAACCTACTAAGCCTAAAACCCTCAGATCTCAGTGGAATTATTTTCATAAGCAATGCTTTCAAGAGATGATCACCTGTCTAAAAGGCTGGGGGAGATGTTGTTTTCTTTTTTTGACTGTTTTCCTATTAAGCTGCTTTCTAGCAAAGAAACTTTATTACTTATTTTGCAAACAGAAGACAGGCTCTAAATAATTTCCTCTTTTATCATTTATTGTTAAATATGTTCCCATATCCAACAACACAGATAACATCCTTTCAGACAAAAATACAAGCAGTAAGATGTCTGAATAAAACATTCCATTCTGTTGCCTGCTATGAAAGCAAGACATATGAACAGCGCTCTACCACTGTTTCTAGTTCCAGGATTACAGCATGCTCTGGGTAAAGCCATTCCCCAGGACATAAAAGAATTCCCTAAGTCAGCTTCCCAGAATGAGACCAGTTAAACATTCCTAAGGCTTCCACAAACTCAAAGAGATTCACTCAGGTTGGATTTATGGAACATTATTTTCAAAATAATTCAACAGGAGAAAGGAAGAGGGTTTCTTAAATACAGAGTAACCATAGAGAATATGAGTTTGCTCCTGGTAGTCGATCTACACATCCCCATGCATAGACGTTTAATCTCACCTGTCCTGTTAGTCCATAATACAGCCAGCTCAGACAGAACAGCCCTCCTACTGCCTTCTGTCTCCTTTAAGTTTGGATCCTCTGCAGAGAGCAGAATCCTGTCCCTTAAGAGTACCTGCCTCTAAAGTATATCCTGAAACTAAGAAACTGCAGAAGTCAGCCTTGTTTGCCTCTTCTCCAGAGAAAAAGCACCATTTTGTAGACATGTACCAGCAGTTGAACTCTAGGTTTAAACAGCTGGATCTAAATCAGTCTTGACAGTACTTATAACTTGTCTATGCTATCAATTAAAATTTTTATTTTTATGATTGAATGACATGAGTGACTACCCTGCACCACCCTCCACACAAGAGCTCACTTTACAGTAAGCGTTCCATTAGTTGCACAGATAACTGTCATGTTAATTAAGAGCAACTCAGTATATAGAGACAGCTAGAAGAATTGCCCTGGACCACTTCCGCATAGCTAAACTGTCTCTTTCTCTAGAAAGAGATGCAACAACTCACTGAAAGACAATCTGCAATACAGTGCTATGGGTTACTCTGTACAGTTATAGAACAAGTTAAGCTGTACCCTAAGTGACAGGTCCAGATATTTATTTTCATGGCTAATGAAGAACTAGATGAAAATTTAAAAGCAAAAAGCTGACTGAAAGTAGTCCTGAAATAGCAGAGACCAGTATTTTAGCAAAACAAAGCTGAATTACATAAAAGCTTTATAGTTGTTATAGGGGAAGTGGTCACTGCAACAACTTGCCTAGCAAGCCTCTTAAAACTTTTACACAAGAAAAACTTATTATGGTTTATCTGCTAGAACATATAGATGTAACTTGTCCTTATTTCATAGGCAATATATTCCAACTATCTATATTAAATGTCCTTTCTAATTCTAGATTTAGACTTAAGATAGTACAATACACCCATCACAGTAAATACTTTTTATCTCAGTTAACAAGTCATACAGCCTCAAGCAAAACAAATGCAACTACTGCAACACAAACCTGAATCCAAAGCCAAAGATTCACTTATCCACATAATCTAATCTATAAAGAGAATAACAGTATCTTTTCAAATGTTGTAAATACATGTAAGTTACCTGTACAGTTTCAATCAGGCTTGCAGAATAAAAAGGCATTGCTATCACATGTGTTAAACTGTAGAAATTAACAAGATAAGAATTAAGGTCATGACAGTACTATAACTTTAGCCAAATAATGCACCTGAAAGTTGATAGTTATCTACTAAGTCATGCCTGAGAGAAATTTAACAAACCACAACTCAATTATTAAAATGCACATCAACAAGTTCAGATAATCTTCAGTCTGAAGTTCTGTTAAATTCTATTTCCATGTGACCCGACTGATTCAGGTCTCCCAGATACCATAATTTAATTACTAAAAGAATCTAGTCTTTTTAAATTAGTCAGGTTCCATACAGACACAGGGATCTAGTAAGAGAAAATAATCTGTGAAAGTGGTGTATGCAATCAAGATTGTCCAAAAAAAAAAATCAAAATTTGAAAATTACTATTAGCACCCTGTCAAGCAACCATAGCTGCAGATTAAACTAATGTGCATTTAGTAGTTTTACTAATGTTTAGATAATATGACATAAGGTAATAACACATTCTATACTTACCCTTTGAGTAGAAGGTGTCCACCTATCTGCTTGAGGTTCCATTTATGTGAAAGCTCCCTAAAAAGAAAAGTATTTACCTTAATTTGGATATGAACATGTTATTATCAAGCATTTCTTGCATAGGTGTCAACATCCAGTTTTCATATTGGTATTCTACTATCAGTTTACGCTGCAGGATTTCCCATAGTGGAAAGACACATAAGCTACACATTTAATAAATCATGCTTAACTTTTAGAAGTTATTTGGGCCTGTTAGATATTCTATCAAAAAAAGCTTTCAACTATTAATAAGGTGTCTATAGCTCTCACAGGTACTGGCTTTAGTGTTCTGCATTTATTTCGCATCCTTATGTACTAACTCTTAAAGCCATTTTCAGGGAATATTGGATTATTTTAAAATCTCCATAGTTTTCCTTTATTAACATTTTTTGTTATTATGTTTTCGTTTGGTTATGCTTTTTCTGTTCTTTGACGTTATGTTTACCCAGTTGTTGCTTTTTTCCTGAAAACCTAAATCACATTCTGACACAGTCAGACAAGACCAAATCAAGTACAACAGGTCAGACTAGAAGCTGCATAGTAATTCTGTACAGACTTAACTCAAGTCTTTTGGTTTATGACCAGTCTGTAGCATATCCTGATAAAACAAAAGAAAACCGACGCATTTAACACAAACGTGACTTTAAAAAAAATCTCCTTAAAGTAGTATTTTCTAATTACACACTTCAAAATACGAAGAGTAAACGTTAACTACACTCCACTTGACAGAAAACGTAATCCCACCCAGCTCAAGATTAACATTAAAATACCAAATGTATTTACCATACATTTGGTAAATAGCTATGAGGTAAAGATATTTCTGCCTGAAATATTGGACACCCTAGACTATGCATTTTCCGTAATGCTTTCAATAACAACCTATAAAGTATTCAGATTCAATTCTTGTCCAGGAATCACACTCATCCACTGCCTATAGTTACAATGACTCTAATCCAAGAAAGAAAACACTTTACTCTTTCTGAAGAATTGTGTGTTACTAGTAGCTGTCACTTTCCTAAATAGATAGGTCAGTCGTTAAAGATGAAGGGAAGATCATTTACCATTATGTATTTCAGACACTTGGATCACATCCACCGAGCCACAGTACTTAAAAGATGTGGAAAATGAAACCAGTCAGACTTAATGTGTGAAAGCCTAACCTGCCAATCCACTAGGTATAATTATTCCTGCAGTGAAAGAACAATTATGGAATGAGTTTGTCTAGTACAGAACCACATTCAACTTGCCACAAAAATGTTAACACCCATTTCTGGGCCCCTCTCCTAAAACAGGGGGATTCTTTTATGATATTATGATACAGAATTAGAATTGACATATCACTTCCTTGTGTCCTCTGGAGCTTGATAACACAGTTAAATAACGCTTTAAATCAGATTTGCTTGCACTGCTGCTATAAGCAATAACCTTCACCTCCCTCTGACAGCCCAAACATGCACACCACCATTAAAAAGAAAGGGAGAGCATCCAGTAGAAAACTGCATGGGGTGGTGCATGTATAAGACAACCATTTTAGCCAGATCACTTCCCCAATCCGGTTTATTTCATGATTGTTCACACACTGTGTTGCCACAAGGATGGGGGTAGCACCGAGGAAGGAATGAGCAGGCACTAGCAGAAAGGACTGCTTCTCTTGGCAGCAGCACCACCTTACTTTTCAAACTACTGAACAACTACTGGCCCACAAGAAGAAAATCCTTACTCACATTGGACAGAAATCAGAACTATGAAAATATAAACATCACATCTCATGAACTTAAGCATCCCCTACATCAGTGTTTAAAAACAAGAACAACAAGTTACACTCGGAGGGAAGTGTATGCCTGGGAATTTCAGCTACATATGAGACAGACCTGACCATCAAAGCTTAAATACACACACCACACAATTTAAGTATGAGATACTTTTGCTAATGTTTTTGATGAATGACAGAACCTGCAAAGACTAACTTTTATTAGTATGCATGCATGCATCATAACAGTAGTTTGATTCAGCCTGCCTACATTTCTTATCTTTAAAACCAGGTCAGCTTCCACATCCTTTAAGTACTTGATCTCTCTGTCCACACATTAAAAACAGGCACTTGTCTCTTCAGAAAGCTAACATGATTCTCAAGCCCACTGGTCCATTCAAACTTAACCTGCCTTAAATCCAACTACTTGCCTGCCGCCTTAATACATTTTCCAAGACAGGTCTTTATCATTTTACTGGCTTCAATGTGTGCTCCGCAACTGTTATGTATCTTTTCCTAACTTTTGATTATCTCCCAGTCTCCTTGCATTTCACTAGAAGTTTTAGTTACTTTATATAATAAACGCTCTCACACAACCTGCTTACTCTTAAAATACCTGTAACAAAACTGACAAAATGTATTATTACAGTTGTTAACCCTTACTGTTAGCTTTGGACCATTATAAAAAAAACATTGATAAAAAGTCTTCAGACAAAAATGTTTAATCAGACCTGTGTCTCAAAGCAGAAAGACACCACAATGTTTTACCATAATCATGGAGTTATAGCTCAGCATAAAAAGTAGGCAGAGTCACAAATCAAAATAAAAAATTATTACTAAACTACTATAGCCGAAGATGGACACAGTGGAGTAGAACGGTGAATATCTCTTTAAATGAAGTCACTCATTTTTAGTTGTAACCCCTTTGTTATGAGAATACTGAGCAATGTGCAAATAGTTGTTGGTAAAGGAGGACAGAGGACAAAGCTGACAGCCACATAGACTCTTATTTACCATGTCTTCTCATTTATTAATGCAGGCCATTCTGTTCTCTCACCTACCAAAGACAGTGAAAAATATTCAGCAAGATGTCAGTGCTGGCTCATTAGCCATCTAAGTTTTCTGTATAGACTAATGAAACCAGTAGTTTTTACTCTAGACATGGTTATTTGTGAATTCTTTTATTGGCATTATACTGAAGACCAATTTGCTACGTTATTTCTACACTCAGACCAGTAGGCAGACATACCAAACATACAAAGCCCCCAGAAAGACTCTCTCACTATTGATTAATTACAAGGTTGTCTTTGCCAAGACAACCACACTGTACTGAAAACACCTATTTAATGTCTGACTGTTCTAATCAAGTAAAATTTTTCAAACAGCCTTACATTGCTAACACTCTGAATATAAGTCATCAACGGATGATCGATTTGTTAGGTGCAGTAAAAAAAAAACATGCAATACCTTGGCAAAGGTGTAAATTCACTGATGATGCCTTCTGTTCCCAGGGTTATGCCCTGAACAATGAAAGTGCTGCCCATTCCTTTCCAGAGAGCTCTCGGACCCTGTGTATTGAAATATGTAACATATTTTGATTAATGCAACATAAAACTAAAAAATCTTTTCAACTTACTAATTTTTATAAAATTTCAGCAAATTCAGACCGCACAGGGCTACAATTCTACCATTAAACTTCACTATCATCAAATTCAGGAGACAACTGATTTTTAAACTCTGAAGAAACTTTTGTTCTTCAATAATTTCAAACTGTTGTCAACAATTTTGGAAGCATAGCTCTCATTGTTAACACTGCGTACTATAAACTTAACACCATTTTCTATGGACAAAATGAGCTCGAGATGTTAAACCATATCTGTAAGAAGTCCAGAGAGTCTTTTCTTACTGTCTTCAGGATTGTTTCAGGATTGCCATTTCCAAGCAGAACTGGAAATCCATGCAATACTATCTTTGGAAGTGGTCACTTGGATAATCTCTTTATCCACATAAAGATTAATTATTTTTTGGAATCCTAATGAAAAAAAATTAGTTTCAGTGATCTTCTGTTTTCTAAAATCTGCATATCTTCCCCACTAAATACTAAGCTTCTTAAAAAAAATAATTTACAGTGATCTTCTTGAAACATTTCTGCAACCATAAAAAATGGCCATTGTAAGGGTTTGTTATTGTTAACCACCAGTTACATAAAGAGTTAAAGATGTCAACATACATACGAGCTATAGTAACCTTCACTGTTCAGATACAGCCTGACACCAAATACCTACCTGTGTCTTATTGATGCTGTACATAATATTGACAATAGTAAATGGAGTGAGATGATAATTCCGAGCATGATAGTTAACCTGTTAAAAATATAAATAACAGCAGTTTTATAAACACACTTGTAGATGTTACAACTCTAAAGGAAAAAGCACTTCCAAAATAAGGACTTCATCTCTGTAAAGGTCAGCTAAAGTGACCAAAATATGAATAAATTCTCACTGAAATTTAGGGAAACAGGCAGAACTTGTAAGTATTTGTGTGCTGAAAATGTAAAGAATAAAGCATAAACCAGAAAATATTGGAAACAAATTATCCTGCTTGCAAGTAGGGATCTGGAAGTTGCTCTGCAGACTCATACACTTAGTTGCTGTAATTCATTTTCCACTGCCCAAACAAAAATGAATAAGAATGTCCAAGTTAAATATCAGAATGGAAAACATGTATGCTACAAATAAAAACACGTTAATGTAGCAGTGTCTCCCTAAGAGACATTGTAAAGCTTCCTTATACTCTACAGAGTATGAAAACAGAGAAATATCACAGTACACAGGAGCTCTGACTAGAAGAAGTAATATAAAAGACATACCTGACACTGACGACGTAGAACAATGCAAGGATGTGCCAACACGTTTTCTGTAAACAGGCTTTAAAAGAAAAGTGTATTTGAAGCATGGGAAGCCATGGTAAATGTATTAGAAAAGGCTTGTTATCTTTCTCTAACAACATTAGATCAGTATTTGGAAAAACTATACATTATCTACTGAATTACCAATGCATTTTGGATGGCCACGTGATAGCCTGCCAACACTATAAAGGAGCAAGTAGCAAAAAACCTGACACATACATTCACTATGAAAAAGCCTACATATATATACAGTATGTATGTATTTTTATATGCAAAATAACGTACCAAATTCTTAAACTTTCCCTCTGCAAAATATGAGGGAACAAAACAGGCCAGAGCCAGAATTATGGAAGGATTAGTTTCCAGTTTTACATTAATTCTGCCTACCACATTATTAATCAAGACTATCCTTATCAGGGCCAGAGGACTGGTACTAATAGCTGACTTTCTTTTTCATCAGAAAACGCTACTGCCCAAAACCAACTCTCCCTCCATCCCCAGAAATGGTATTTCAATCCGACCTTCACAGGAAAGGTCTCTCAGCTCTAAGGTAGGATTCCTGGTCACAGTCATGCAGCGAAACTTTTCATTTCACCTCAAAGTGCCTGAGCGATCAGAGTACTTCAAACCTGGGATATGGATTGGAAAAGCAAAACCTCCAGGCTTTGTCTAAGCATCCCAAGTACCAGCTCTGACCACCAGTCTACAGGATCATCTGGGGTAGGTCTCTTATGGGGATTTTACTTTGGATAAACAAGTACTAATTGGCACAGAAAAGTACTGAGCCTGCAGTTTCATAACTATTAAGCTAATTAGTATTTTGCTACTACCAAAAGAGGTGAAACTTTACTCATGCTCCAGCTGCTATCCCAGTAGCCAACTCAACTAACCTCACAAAAACTAATCTTTTATTTTGGGTGTTTTCTACCCAAGATTTCTGACTTGAACCATGCGTGTCTGACAGGTGATCTGGCACAAATGCAAAAGCAGAAGCATGGAGAACTGCTTGCAGCAATGATACCATGTTGATCAGCTCTCTTTCCCAAAACCACACGCTCACTTTAGCCCTAGTGGCCATGGTGCTCAGGTATGGAAAACTTTGTCATGCTTGATTAAATCAAAGCATATAGTTCTAAAGGACAACTGAGCCACACTAATATCTCTCTCCTCCTGAAGGAGATCAACACATTCCTGCCCTATGGCTCCACTCCTTTGCTGGTACTCTGCTGAGCTCATTCAGCCTGATAAGGTTAGAAAGAAATCAAACAATTCTTTACACATTTGGGGTGGGGGTGTGTGTGTGTTTGTGTGTGTGTGCAGTTTTTCCCCCTTCCCCTCAGAAACTCTATTTTAACAAACTAAACAAGCTCATCAAGGGGTCTGAATGAGCAAGGTGAGCCACTTCAAGGGAAGCAGTGGAAGAATAGGGCCAAGCAGTTTCATGAGACGGGATGATCTAATTTAAGCAACTCAATACTTCCCAAAAATTGTCATTCCTAGTCCTTCTTTATCCCTTCCCTCTCTGGTCCAGTTAGCTGGTGCCTGCTGGCTTTCACAACTAGTCAGCTCCCAGGTAAATCAACCTAACTGAAACAGCAAAAAACAATCCAGCTCTTTTATTGACTTTGTCTTCTGGTTCAGTGAGTTAAACTGGTTACAAGAGATTCTGATGGGCATCAAGGGTGATAACAATGGGTAAGGAGCAGGACAGGCTGGTGGTCAAGTCAAAGATCCTCCTCTTTAACTAGAAGAACACTAGAAGAACCTCAACTGACACAGCTTCTCATGTTGGTCTAACTGGGTAAGTGACACAAGTACTCTCATGCTCTGAAGAAAGATGTATTTTTCTCTGGGAAGTCTCACATCCAGGTCAACAAGGAGTAAAACTTTTTTTTAGTCCTAATTTTGTCAAGACAAAACCACCCACCTCTCACCCTTTCACAAGTTGCATCAGTACATTGACCAAGAAAAACCTGTTCAGGTGATTGTGATTGAGCAGGCATCCTACAAAAAATCCTAAGCTTATCATGATCCTTACACTTAACAGTTTAAGCTCTGAAAATGTTATTAAACATGTTAAAGTCCACCACTTTCTCGAAAATACTATCAATAATCAGTGTCACCATAATAAAGTGGTTATCGGAACTTTTGGCTAGATCAACATTACTATTCCACATACTTTGATAATATACTTGAAGATATTTTCACCTTATTAGGAAACATTTGCATTACCTAAAAACAGTAACAAATGTGGCAAATGCGAACCGAGTTTTCCAGTGTTATTTTCAGATTGCTCTGACAGGGTATACATATCGTGCATGTACTGTACAAAAAACTGTTTCTTATATTCACTGCTGATGAAGTAATTTTGAGAAACACTTCAGTTAAAGAGAACAGAAACCTACATGGATTTCAGGTAGCAGGTTTCCAAAGGCAATTTAACTGCTTAAGTCTACTGGCATAAAAACACAACAAAAAAGTGTACATAGGGATCGTCTGACAACTACAGCTTTACTACTTCATTATCACTGAAAATTATTACACAAGTCTTACCTTGCAAGGCCAATACCAAAGCCTGCAAATCTGTTCAACTGATCTAAAAAAAAATGAAAAGATTATATAGCAGTGAGAATCACAACATGGGAGAAAATGCCATGTAGACGATCTGAAAAGCTAATTTTATACTGTACTTGCTTCAGAAAATTACAAGCACTAAACCACAACATTTATGTCAACTCGGCAAGAGAGGATAAAAAAATTGTTCCCCTAGGAATATTTGCACTTTGGACTCCATCTGACTTTGTACATACATTTATAAAAAAATTATTGTCTTAAAACAGCTACGCGGCGGGGGGGAGGGGGGGAGAGACAAAGTGAACAGTAAAACACAGAATATTTTAATATCTAAAAAAAAATCTAACTCCATCCACTGAAAAAGTTAGCATGCACAACAGTTTACAATTCTGAAACATATATTTAGATATCTGAGGTGAAACTAATTTTAAAAACAAAAACAGTAAAAAGAGAGAAACTTTGGGAAAAGTAATACAAAATGCCATTGATGATGTAACAAACATCAACATGATGCTAATTTTCAAGTCAGTTGTTTATCTCCACAGTTACTAGAGAATTGTCAAAATTGCAACAAAAGTAATGGGTTGAATTCTCTGTTGTCTGCTACCAGACATTTACACATTGAGAATTATCAGAAGAGATTTTAAGAAGAGTATCAGAACTGTCAACGCAACTGAAAATTAATACTCAGCCCTACAACCTACAGGGTGCAAGCAGGCTGTAAGCATGTGTAATACCAGTAACTTCAGTGGAGCTCCACACAGATGTGGCAGCCCTCCTAAGAGGAATGATAAGACCCTCTCCACTTGCAGAAGCTGGACTCAGTGATACAGCAACTCCTTATCAGTCCTCCAAAATGCAGAATCAACATACCCTCCATGAGTAGACAGGACCAAAAAAAAAAAAAAAAAAAAGGCAGAGTCCAAGTATCTAACAATATTTAAGCAGTGCTTCGAGCAGTGCTTGCATGGATGAAAGTCCAGCTAAGGACTGTACTGACTATAATACCTGAACAAAAACATTGCACCGCAGGTTAAGAAAGACTCACTCATTAATACAACTCAATTTTAAATAAGTCTTTCATAAAACTTTGATACTTAAGTGTTTACAAACTGCTCCAGATCATGCTTTTAATTAAAGGAGACAATGTTCAGTAGCCTAGATTTACCAAGTTTCTCTTAATTCACCTCAATTTCACAAAGACTTGATACTGTCCTTCTGAGTGTTTCTGCTCAGTTTCTCAACAGCTACTGGAAAAGACCTGAACACGGTTGCTTCCTCAAATTCTACCAGTTCCACAGTTCCTTTATTATTATGCATGAAGGGAGGTTTTATTTCAACAGCTCATGCTGTACTCCGTGTACTTTTTCAACATAAAGCAGCCAGAAGACACAAAGTCTTAAACGTCAACACTGACTAAACAACAAAATATAGAGTAAGACCCAAGGGCACTTCCCGCCCTTAGAGAAGACGGAGCATTTCTGCAGGATGTCGTTTACATGGGCAATGGGGAGCTAACCACACGCTGCTTAACTAGAAGCTGCAGGGTGCGTTCTGGCACTCTCAATCGTATTGGCGTGTAACTACGAGCTGCTACACAGCGACGCGGGTGCTGGAGCGGAACAGGCGACGGAGCGGGCTCTCTTTCTTCTAAAGGGCTTTTTTTCCTGCTGCTTCCGCACCGCCAGGCCGCGGCTGCAACGCGTCTCCGGGCCCGACGCGGTCGAGCTCAGCGCCAGCAAACCCGGGCGCCGCTCGAACGGGCGCGGCCAGGCCGCGGCACAGCCCACTGCCGCCGCGCGCTCGCCCCGGCGGGTCACCCGCTAACGGGCGGCGCGGCACCGCCCGGGGAGTGCGGGAGACAAGCGAGGGACAGGCGGAAGGGCGAGAAGCCGGCTACCCCGCCAGGCCGGGCCCTCCCTTACCGGCACCGGGGCCGCCCGCCCCGAGGCTGAGGTCCTCGTTGAGGCCGGCGCCCCCGAGGGGGGTCCCCGCCCCGTACGGCGGCGTCTTCTCCCCCCAGTGGAGGTTGCGGCTGCCGGGGATGTCGGGCGGGCTGGTCACCCAGTGGCCCAGCTCCGAGGCGCTGCCGAAGGGCCTGGGGCCGGGGCCTGGCTCCTCCCGGCCGCCCCCGCGGTAGCCCAGGCCGTCGAAGCCGTCGGGGCGCCGCGGGTACATGGTGGGAGGCGGACGGGGTGGGGGGAAGGAAGGGCGGGGTCCGCGCCCAGGCCGGCACCGGTGGCAGCGCAGCCCGCACTCAGCGGCCCCGATCGCCACTTCCGGCCGCGAGGCGGAAGCGGCGCGCCCTCGTAAAGCCAAGAAGGAGGTCAGGTGACTGGGAAAAAGGCGGGGCCGGCAGCCGGCTGGGCCAATAGTGTCCCTCCTCCTGCCCGGCTCAGGGAGGAGGGAGGCGGGCGGTGGGTTCAGCGGGGAAGGACGCCGCTCTGGGCCGGCGGCGGAGGGCGGGAGACGCCGCCCCCTGGCGTTCCGGAGGGCCGGCCTGTGCGAGCGGGGCCGGTCGGGGAGGGGAGAGGAGAAGGAGGAGGAGCAGCAAGAGAAGGAGCCGCAGCTCTGCGTGGCCCTCGTTCGGGCTTGGCCTTTGTGGACGGGACTAACGAGAGCCGCGGAACCCTGCTGGATGCTGAGATGTCTGCCCGCACAGCTTCCAGCCCTTTTCCCTGGTGCACTCCCACCGCAGCCGAAATCAGTGAGACCCAAGCGCGGGGGCCGCCCAGCTCCCTGCCTGCAACCCGGGTGGCGGCACTGAGAGCCGGGGCTGTTAATTGTGCTAATGAGCAAACCCCACGGAGAGACGGAGCAGGAGGTGTCAGAGAGCAGTGTCTGCCTGGCGTAACCCCATCACTCCTGTCCCTGTGCTTCCCCTCCTCTCTGTCTCCTTCCCCCTAAAATGCCGTTTGCTGCGCAGCCTCCTGGCTGAGGAGAAATGGGCAGGATCACCGGTGGGACTGCGGGTGGTTCCCCTCTGCCAGCCAGAGAGGTTTCTGAGGTGAGGCAATTCGTGTCTGACACTGGCTGAGCACCTACCCTGAGGGCTTGATGCTCTCCCAGCTCCTCCTGCCCTGAAAAACTCATCAAGGTCTCCCACAACTAGCTCTTGGTCTGACCCACAACTTCTCCTCCTTTTATACACAAGGTTAAGCCAGCATTAGTCTGTTCACGTCTAAGTATAGCACAGGCAGCAGAAACCATCCAGCGCTTCACGTGTTCCCACTGTTACAGCGCCATCCGGCTCCTCACAGTCTGCTTGGGGATGGTTTCTTCCTTTTCTTCCATTAAATGCTAGTTTCATTTTACCAGTAGAGCTTCAAGTGTTTTCCAGTGGCCAGGTAAAGAGCTCGCATCTGTGTTTGAGATGGGAAGAGCAGAGCCCCAGACAGCAACAGCACTTTTGTCCCCCAGTAAGACAAAGCCCATATGGAGCCTCCCTCTCTCTGCCACCATATTTATCAGGCCATGACATTTCCCTTGTTAACTGAAAGTCCACTGGCAATATGTTTTAATGTTGTAATCTCAAAAATATGGGCAGAAGAACCAACTGCCTCTGGAAGCAGGGGCCAAACCACTGCAGCTCTTTTTTTTGGGTAAAGATAATTATCCATATTAAAACTGATATCAGATGGTTTAGTAAAAGTAGGCCTCACAGCAGGCCCTAAAAGGCCTACTCTGTGTAACCTTTAGACAGAATCAACTTTCCTTTCAGTAATTTTCCTTTCAGCTAAAATAACTGCACTTTCTGAAACTACCTGCATGTTTTGCAGGGAGTGTCTGCTTCTGGGACTGATAACGCTTAAAGTTATATCTATCACTGACTCTTGCCTGCGCTTATTCTTAGAGAATCCAAGGACTCTCTTAAATTCCTCACTAATTACAAAGAAGGGCCAAAGATAAACAAGACTGTGAACAACATCTTTGTAGTGTCTAAATTAACTTGATTCACAAGCTCTGGTGCCCGAAGAGATAAATCCAGTAAGAACCAGAACAACATCTTCTCCTCGGAGCCACCTGCATGTGTCAACAAAAAGGCCTCAACCACGCTTGCACGGAAGCGGGGTCATACAGCAGACAGCATAACTATGGGGGGATTATGACCCCCAGAGGCCACCGGCGACCCCTTCCCCAATTTAGTATGCATGTGCAAAGACATTACATAATGTATTAGCATATGCATAAGGTTTCTTGGAGTAGGCAGGCTTTTCTCGGAATTATATGAATATTCATTTTTCTATAATGTATATAATGAGTGTGCTTTTGTGCCTTGGTGGACATGTTAGGTGGAGCGATCCCCCATGCCCCTTGGCCGAATAAAGTAATGCCTGCTCGTTAATGCTAAAACCTGGCGTTAAGGAGTTTTATTCCTGATTTCGGTGACAAAACCAACCAGGTTACTTCTGTTTCTAACACAAGTGCAGCCTGGATCAGGACAATAAATATTGGAATATACATGTCTTTAAGGATATGTGGTGATCTGATTATGCAGCCTTACACATGAAGGAGGTGGCTCTAGATGTTACAAGAATAATGGATTTGAGAGAAATTGCTGCCCATTAAAGAGCAGAGCGGTGTGTTATTGGTAACACAGCCTGCAGTAAGAAGGTGACAGCATGAACTATGAAAATGTCTTACACGTGGAAATAAAGGTATAATATAGCTGTACGCTTGTTTGTTACATGCTTTTAGTCCCCTATAAAGCTGTGGAAATCATAGAATCATAGAATGGTTTGGGTTGAAAGGGACCTTTAAAGGTCATCTAGTCCAACCCTCCTGCAATAAGCAGTGACATCTTCAACTAGATCAGGTTGCTCAGAGTCCCATCCAACCCGACCTTGAATGTTCCAGGGATGAGGCACCTACCACCTATCTGTGTACACAAACGCATCGGATTAGATTAGTGTTTCCCCAACCCTCTCTGTTTTGAGTATGATTTTTAAAGGATGAAGCCCGTTTGTAAATCTGACACTATTACGGACTGGTGTTCCAAACGCCTCATTGGTGCTGCCGCGACGGCAGGCGACACAAAAATCCCCACTTTGTATCACTGCGTTTGGTTAAAAACGTCCATGCATTACACGACAGAGGTTATCGTCTTCTCATTTCGAAAAGGTCTACGCTCTATACTTTGTGCTCGGTTGCAACACTGCTGTAGTTTTTGTAAGGAATAAATATTGACTTTCCTGGACATTGCCTCCTGACAGAACAGGACCTTGAGTACATTTGTCTAAGATATTTTTTGAGCCTGGTAATATAATTTTATAGCACAGCTTTCTTTTGGAGCAGTTCAAAAGGTGTGGAAAAACTGGCTTTATAAATGTCACAAATCGCCCATTTTCCTTTTCAGACAGGTGACCATGTTCTAAGGCTGGCTCAACTGTATTTCTCTTCTTATAAGACTACACAAAATGCATTACTTGAATTTAAATTTCCAAGCTACAAATTCACAACATACCACATTTGGAAAGTCAAGACTGGAAAAAGCCACGCAAAAATTAAGATTTAATATTAGTGCAGGCTGTTTTGTCATTTTTTGTTCTAAAGAATAAAGCACATGACAGCCAAGAAAATTACCAACTGAAACGAGACAGCACACACCAAGTCTCAAGAAACCGAGCTCAAAACTCAGCATAGGTAGGAGACGGGTCTGTTCAGCAAATAGCTCACCTCTGTCTCTCAGCAGCTTCTGCACCTCATGGCGAGATGTTCAGGTGCTCTCTCGTTAGTAAAAGTCAGAGACCAGCATTAATTTCACTTATAAAAATACATGGTGGTGACACCACAGGAACCACGGTATGGGTAAAATTCACCTCTCAGGTACAGGCAACACACAGCAGAACAACTCACAGGGCCAGCAACGCTGGTGGGCAAGGTCTGGGTGTGTATTTTAGCTGTAACAGGACACCAGCTATCAGCAGAAGCGGGTAGAAAACCTTATGGATTTCATAAAAAAAAACAACCCCAAACCTCATGTTTCCTGTCAGATGTTTAGCGTCCTAACATGTAACTTGACACATTCAGCTTTACAACATCAATTAAGATATGCAACAACCTTCATGGGATCAACTGACTACATCCAAAATTCAGCTTTACCACAAGCACAGCTACCGAATGAAGAATCAACTACTTGCACGATCCCTCCTGCCTCAAAACAGCACGCAGGGCTGGGGGGCAGGAACACAAAGGAACAAAACACACAGGTGGACAGCTCACATAAAAAATCCCTCGTTGCTTTGGTTATAAATCCACGGTCGGGAAATAAAATCAAATGCATTGCACCGGGAGCTGAAGCAGCAAGGAGAGAAAAGGGGGAAGAGGAGTGGGCAGGTATGGCAGATGGGGTTGGATAAAATAAAGCTGCTCTTACCTGAAGCAGTTTTCCTTTGGCTGGAGTCACCCCAGCGACGTTTGCAAACTCCTCTTCTAGTATGATGGACTCCACTTTCAGGGGGACCACCCTGATGACGGCTTTCTGCGCCACCGCATGCTCTGACTCGCCTGCCGCTGCCAGCGCCAGCCCTGCATGGCTGAGGCCTGCCTGCAGGGTCGCCATGAGCAGCCAAGGCCAGAGGACAGCCAGCACTCATGCTACCAGCTGGAGCAGTGCGCTCCGGCCACACATACTGCTCAGGAACATGTCCTCATCCTGCGGCAGGCTCCGGCCCTCAGCAAAGCTCGTCGGGTTTCCGAGCGTGCGGTCCCAGTGACGGGGAGGCAGGAGAGAGAGGTGAGAGGGGCTCAGTCACCGCCAGCACTGCTCACCAGACAACTTTGCCGCTATCTGGATGAGGGTATCGAGTGCACCCTCAGTAAATTCGTGGATGACACTAAGTTGTGTGGGAGTGTTCATATGCCTGAGGGTAGGAAGGCTCCACAGAGGGATCTGGGCAGGTTAGATAGATGGGCCGAGACCAATGGTATGAAGTTCAACAAGGCCAAGTGCCAGGTCCTACACTTTGGCCACAAGAACCCCATACAGTGCTACAGGCTGGGGGAAAAGTGGCTGGAAAGCTGCCCGGCAGAAAAGGACCTGGGGGTATTGGTGGACAGCCGGCTGAACATGAGCCAGTGGTGTGCCCAGGTGGCCAAGAAGGCAAAGAGCATCCTGGCTTGTATCAGAAATAGTGTGGCCAGCAGGACTAGGGAAGTAATTGTCCCTCTGTACTCAGCACTGGTGAGGCTGCATCTCGAGTACTGTGTCCAGTTCTGGGCCCCTCACTACAAGAAAGACATTGAGGTGCTGGTGCAAGTCCAGAGGAGGGCAACAAAGCTGGTGAAGGGTCTGGAGGGTATGTCCTGTGAGGAGCAGCTGGGAGAACTGGGATTGTTTAGCCTGGAGAAAAGGAGGCTGAGGGGAGACCCTATCGCTCTCTACAACTACCTGAAAGGAGGTTGTAGTGGGGTGTGGGTCGGCCTCTTCTCCCAGGCAACCTGCAATGGGACTAGAGGGCATAGCCTCAAGCTGCACCAGGGGAGGTTCAGGTTAGACATTAGGAAAAATTTCCTCACAGAAAGGGTTATCAGATATTGGAATGACCTACCCAGGGAGGTGGTGGAGTCACCATCCCTGGAGGTGTTTAAGAAAAGACTAGATGTGGCACTTAGTGCCATGGTCTAGTCGATACAGTGGTGTCAGGTCAAAGGTTGGACTCGATCCCAGAGGTCTCTTCCAACCTAGTTGATTCTGTGATTCTCGCCATCACCGTTTCTCTTCCTCCATGCCATGTGCTCAAAGGCCACTGGGAGCTCAAAGGCGTATTTTAAACAAACAAACTGAAAAAAAGATCCTAAATTATGGGTCCCCTCCTCCAGCAGCTAAATCCAGAAAGATCGTCAGAACAGGCTGCAAGCAAGAAATCAATTCAGATACACAGGAATTCCAGGGAGCATTAGGAACTCGTCAGTCCCACGGAAAGGAGGCACGGGGAGATCTCCCCATGGACGTGGTGTCCTCGTGTCCCCTGCCCAAGAGTTAGGAAGATCCACGGGTTCAAAACATTCATCTCAAATCCCCTTGACAGACACCTCACCTTCTTGCCAGTGTTTCCCACAACATAAGCTCAAGCTCTTCACCTTGAACATTACCTGCAATTATTGGTATCCTTCTCAGAAGTCACGCAGGAGGGATTTCTTGAATTTATGGTGACAAGAAAGTTTGCTTCTGCACCTTGCTCTTCCAAATCAAGTCGATCCCTTCCATCCTTCTTGTGCCAGAAGTGCTTCATTCACATTTGGAGATCAACTTTGCTATTCTCCCAGCAATCCACGTTCAGAGTCTGACTCCATGTGCAGTTCTCGAGGATAATTAATAAAGCATGGAACTTCTCTTCATAGTTTCGAGTTTCCAGGAAATAAAAAGTCCCCGAAACACTTTCAAAGTTTAGATACCGAGCCAAACAGGTATCAAGCAAAAGGTTGCAGTGTATCTGCTTTCTCTCACACTATTTCTGTGCGCACCTGAGTTCCGGTATGACCTCTTCCAAGCACACATCCAGAAGATCCCGACTGAAGGCCCCACAAAATAAAATATAAAGTTCCATGATCTGCCCAAAGGTCACACGAAACGTATCGAGGAGTCTTCGTAACTGGGAGAATTCAGACAGAGGGTATTTTCAATTAAAACCAGAGTTACAGTGATCACACAGGTATGAAGAGAAAAAGTGATTTAAAAAAAATAAATAGGAAAGGGAGCTGCAAACTTGTGAGGCAGTGTGCCTGCTGGAGCCTGCAGGGGCTGGGACGGGTGGAAATATCGCTGTAAATCCCAGGCAAAAGTTATTTCCAGCAGCTTAAGAAAACTGCATGGGTCTGATGATGTTTGGTTTTGGTCTTTTAAAAAAAAAATAATTAAAAATTGCTCCTTATAATAAAAAAAAAAGTTCAAAAAAGAGAAAGTACTCTTTCTGGCATACATGCAGCAGGCAGGTTGGTGCGAGTGGAGCTTCACAGCCCGAAAGAGAATCCAGCCAGATCACAGGGAGAAAATTACTGCACACAGAAAGCTCCTGGGGCAGGCACGCCTGCAAGTGAAGTGTCCGCATGTGATCTACAGACCTGAGCAAGGACCCAAAAACACTTCGGAAAACCTCCTTTAAAATCACCAAAGTCTCTCCTCTCGCTACAGCCACCGCAGTTACCGGCTCTAGAGGCAGAAGCACGAAGGAAAATAATCCCGGGACCTTTAGCAGCGCCCCGGCAGCGGAGCCCGGCAGCTGCCTGAGCATCACCAGGGAGGCGATCCCCTCCCGCCGGCGCAGGGGCTGCCGGCCGCCGGACAGCCCCGAGAGCTGCCGCGGAAACGCCCTTGCGCCCGGGAAAAGGGGAAAGAAACCCTAAAGCCTCTCGGTGCAGCCGGAGCCGCGGAGCAGGCAGCTGCGGCGGGCCGTCCCCTCCCCCGGGGCGGCCGGCTCTCTCCTCCCTGCGGCCACACAGTGAGGAGGGAGCGGGCGGAGCCACCGCCCCCCCCCCCCGCCGTGGGGCCGCGACTGCGGGCTGCGCCTCCCGCCCTCCCGCCCCGCCTGCAGCCGCTGCCCGGGCCCGGCCGGGGCGCCGGGGGGGGCAGCGGGGCGGGGCGGGGGGACAGCGGGGCACCGATCGCTGGCGGAGCAGCGGGGCACCGAGGGACACCGAGCACCGCGGGGTACCGATCGCCGTGATGGCAGCGGGGCACCGATCGCCCGGGGGGCAGCGGGGCACTGAGGCACACCGAGCACCGGGGGGCAGCAGCCCGGCAGCCCGCTCCCCGCTGGATGGCAGCCTTGTGCCTGCGGGCGTAGGAAGGGCTGTGGCCGTTCCTTTCTTCGTCCCTGGCTCATTTAGATTCGGTATTTCTCTAACACCGCAAATACAGAGGCTACCCCCTTTATCCTTCAAACAATACTTTAATAGAAATACAAATACATAGCTATTAAAATCTTAGGATCTACTATCAATATGAACTTGTCACCCTCTTCTCTCTTCTTTCTTCCTCTGCAAAGCACCCCTGCTTGCAGGGTATCTCTACCTGGATATGGAGATCTAAGAAGAAAAGGGAATACTGAGTAAATATCAGTCTTTTGTGTGTGCTTCACTTGGCAGCATAAACAGCAATTGTACTTCTATCTGGTACTATAAAATACAGCCTGAAAGGCAGACTATAACTTGAGAATTCAGGGCCTGCTGTTTAAAGAATAAGAATTATTCTAATTTTGCAAAACTTTAAATATAAACCAACAACAAAACCAATTATAAGTGCTCCCATTCTTCAAGATATATTATTTATACGTGCACTTCCTACCACGGCTACCAACAGCCAAACGTTCATTACCATCAAACCCTGGCAGGCTTTACAGAAATGCCCATCCTGCTTGTGACAGACACCTTCCTTTAACTGAAGGCACAATGAAGTACTTTCACTGCAGACAGTAACTAAACTATTCTGATCTCCCCTTTCTGTAACAGTTTCAGAGTAGCTGTCTCAGTAATCTCTAAAAAAATGTAGAATCTCTTCTTCCCAGGGGACTCACCGTTGTCTGAACTGCGTTTTCTTTTCCGGCACTGAGGTTTTACAGATGAATCTGTCGCTTCTACAGATTCCTTCAGAGGCTCCGTTGCTGAAGGGAATTCTCTCTCTCCTGCCTGTAACGTGGTGGATTCATATAGAGCACTAGTAATCTCCTTAAAAACAAACAATCAAAAAAAGAAATAAAACTGAATATCACTCGACATTTTCTTGTAATCACTTTAGGAACAAAATAACAACTATTCTTCTCCACTCCAAAAGGGCATCTAACAAGTGGTGAACACTGCCTAGACAGTTTACATAACAAGTGTTTTTACCTCAGAATTAAGGTTGCCAAATTGAAACCCACACTCTTACAAAATGTCCTATTAAGCAAAACATGAAATCCGAAAACTAGAATAGACAAAGTTAGGGTACATGTCTTCACAGTCTGAGCTTTGCCCTCAGTTATCAAACTAGCCAGAAGAACTAAGCTACAAGAAATCCAGGTGCAGTCAGTGTTACCAACACGTGTATTAGTAAGGACAGACCTAGCTCAAACAACTTGACGGAGCTGTGTGATGCAAAACCACACCTGCGAGCCGCATGTTTCTTCTTGGACATCTCACCCCACCCAATTGTTAAGACATTAAATTATAATGTGTTGCTTGCCTTTTGGAGCCCTCTGCTGCTGCTCCATATGTATCTTGCAGGCAACCATTGACTGAACTGGGATATTTCCATGGTCATGTGGCAAAAATCTGTAGGTTAAAAAAAAAAAAGCCAGCCAAGTTGTGTTTCTACTCCACTGCAGAAGTAAAGGCCCAAAGTTATGCACTTGGAGTTTACCTTTGGACAGAAAGATGTTCTATCACCTGTTCTAGAATATTCATCTCTTCTGCAAATATCACAGAATCACAGAATCACAGAATGGTTAAGGGTTGGAAGGGACCTCTGGAGATCATCTAAGTCCAACCCCCTGCCAAAGCAGGTTCACCTAGAGCATGTTCCACAGGGTCGCGTCCAGGCGGGTTTTGAATATCGCCAGAGGAGAGACTCCACAACCTCCCTGGACAGCCTGTTCCAGTGCTCTGTCACCCTCAAGGTAAAGAAGTTCCTCCTCATATTCAGATGGAACTTCCCATGTTTCAGCTTGTGCCCTTGTATCCTAGCAATCAATACCCTAAAGATGAATGATTGTCCAGAGACTGCAACGTTTCCTTCTATTAAGGAAAAAACAGCTTTTGAAAACTGGTATGTGTGAGTTTACGGAAGACAAAAGGACATCATGCTTGGTAATAAGATATTAGTAAATCAAAAAATCACACTCTCCACCTTTAGTCTGTTGTTAGTCAATGTTAATTATATAAAAGGCAATGTGTATGCATATTAACAGAAATACATATACATTATTTGACAAAGTTATCTAATAATATTCAAAAAGGCCTGTGCGAATACAGTAACTGAATACTCCAGGGAGAGCTAGTTCCCTCCAACACGCCTCCTGCACTTGCTAGACGCCCACTTTACTGTAGTAGTTGTTCTTTCAAGTGTGTTGTCTGTCTGTATTGCATTAGTACTATCAACAAGGCGATGTGAAACCCTTTTGGCTAGCAATGCCTTTTGTCTAACACCTGAACCAAACCCCTTCCTCAGCATAACAAAGAGAAGGAAGGAGGGCTGTAGTTCACTACTTTCACCAGCTAGCATCCAAATTTCATGCATGATGATCTAAACCTCCCCGTTCCTGGTATTATTTACATAATAATAATCTCTAGAAAAATGAGTAAGCAGCCTTAACCAACTAGTGAGAGAAGGGAAGATTTTTCAAGTAAGCATCCTAATATGGATACTCCAAAGGACAATTGTTCTTGGAACAATTCCACACTATTACCCACTGCTGCTGTTTCATGTGGGTACCAGTGATACAGCTAAGAGCAGCCCGAGATGTATCAAGGAGGACTACAGAACCCTGGGAGCAGTGGTAAAGGACTCTGGGGCCCAGGTAGTTTTCTCATCGATCCTTCCAGTCAAAGGGAAGGGGACTAAAAGGGACAGTCATATTAGGCAAATCAACGCATGGCTACAGGACTGGTGCCACAGCCAGGGGTTTGGCTACTTAGACCAGGGGACTTGTTTTGAGAAACCCAGTCTGGCAGCCGACGGGGTCCATCTATCAGAGAAGGGGAAGACCATCTTGGGTCATAGGCTAGCCAAGCTGGTAAAGAGGACTTTAAACTAGATTTGCTGGGGGAGGGGAACCTCAGTACATCCCAATTCAGCCAGTCTGATGCCAGGGCCAGCAATAGGTGCCCAGAGACTGGAGAAGAATGGCAGGTGAGCAGGAGAGAGCCGGAAGAGCCATAGATAGGAATTTCAGGCAGCAAGGCAGCTTTGTGGGGGGCCCAACTGAAATGCCTCTATGCAAACGCATGGAGCATGGGGAACAAACAAGAGGAGCTAGAGATGTGCGTATACCTGCAGGGCTATGACCTTATTGGCATCACGGAGACGTGGTGGGATGACTCTGATGACTGGAGTGTTGGAATGGAGGGATACAGGCTTTTTAGGAAGGACAGGCAGGGGAGACGAGGAGGGGGTGTTGCACTCTATGTCAATGATCAGTTTGAGTTCATGGAGCTGTGTCTGGGGATGGAGGAGGAGCTGACGGAAAGGTTATGGGTCAGGATTAAAGGGCAGGCAGGGACAGGAGACATTATAGTGGGTTTCTGCTACAGGCCACCTGACCAGGAAGACCAAGCAGATGAGGCCCTCTACAGACAGATAGATGTAGCCTCACGTTCACAGGCTCTGGTCCTCATTGGGGACTTCAACCACCCTGACATCTGTTGGAAGGACAACACAGCTGGGCACAAGCAATCCAAGAGGTTCCTGGAGGGCATGGATGACAACTTTCTTCTCCAAGTGATAGAGGAGCCGACAAGGAGAGGTGCCATGCTGGACCTTGTTCTCACCAACAAGGAGGGGCTGGTGGGGGACATGAAGCTCAAGGGCAGCCTTGGCTGCAGCGACCATGAAATGGTGGAGTTCAAGATCCATAGGGCAGCAAGGAGGGCGTGCAGCCAGTTCACCACCCTGGCTTTCAGGAGAGCAGACTTTGGCCTCTTCAGGGACCTGATTGGTAGAGTCCCTTGGGATAAAGCCCTGGAGGGAAGAGGGG
The DNA here is from genome assembly GCF_013368605.1 of Nyctibius grandis. Lineage (NCBI taxonomy): Eukaryota > Metazoa > Chordata > Aves > Nyctibiiformes > Nyctibiidae > Nyctibius > Nyctibius grandis. The sequence goes on along the minus strand of NC_090695.1, from coordinate 69,500,150 downwards.
CCCAAGAAAGCTGGTTAGTATTCAAGGACCACCTCCTCCAGGCTCAGGAGCAATGCATCCTGACAAAGAAGAAGGCAGGCAAAAACGCCAGGAGGCCTGCATGGATGAACAAGGAGGTTCTGGATAAACTCAGGCACAAGAAGGAAGCCTACAGAGGGTGGAAGCAAGGGCAGGTAGCCTGGGAGGAATACAGGGAAATTGTCCGTGTAGCCAGGGACAAAGTTAGGAAAGCCAAAGCCCTGATAGAATTAAATCTGGCCAGGGATGTCAAGGACGACAAGAAATGGTTCTATAGGTATGTCAGTTATAAAAGGAAGATCAGGGAAAATGTGGGCCCTCTCCAGAATGAAACGTGAGACCTGGTTACTCGGGATATGGAGAAGGCTGAGGTACTCAACGACTTTTTTGCCTCAGTCTTCACTGACAAGTGCTCTAGACTCACCACCCAAGTTGCAGAAGGCAGAGGCAGACTCTGGAAGGATGAAGAACCGCCCACTGTAGGTGAAGATCAGGTTCAAGACCATCTAAGGAACCTGAAGGTGCACAAGTCCATGGGACCTGATGAGGTGCGTCTACGGGTCCTGAGGGAACTGGCGGACAAAGTTGCTAAGCCACTGTCCATAATTTTTGAGAAGTCGTGGCAGTCTGGTGAAGTTCCCACTGACTGGAAAAGGGGAAACATAGCCCCCCTTTTCAAGAAGGGGAAAAAGGAAGACCGGGGGAACTACAGGCCAGTCAGTCTCACCTCTGTGCCTGGCAAGATCATGGAGCAGATCCTCTTGAAAACTATACTGAGGCACACGGAAATCAAGGAGGTGATTGGTGACAGCCAACATGGCTTCACCAAGGGCAAATCATGCCTGACAAATTTGGTGGCCTTCTACGACAGGGTTACAGCACTGGTGGATAGGGGAAGAACAACTGATGTTATCTACCTGGACTTGTGCAAAGCATTTGACACTGTCCCGCTCAGCATCCTTGTCTCTAAATTGGAGAGACATGGACTTGACAGATGGGCCACTCGGTGGATAAAGAATTGGCTGGATGGTCGCACTTAAAGAGTTACGGTCAACGGCTCGATGTCCAAGTGGACACCAGTGATGAGTGGCGTTCCTCAGGGGTTGGTATTGGGACCGGTCCTGTTTAATATCTTTGTTGGTGACATGGACAGTGGGATTGAGTGCGCCCTCAGCAAGTTTGCTGATGACACCAAGCTGTGTGGTACGGTCGACATGCTGGAGGGAAGGGATGCCATCCAGAGGGACCTTGACAGGCTTGAGAGCTGGGCCTGTGCAAACTGCATAAAGTTCAACAAGGCCAAGTGCAAGGTCCTGCATGTGGGTCGGGGCAATCCCAAGCACAGATACAGGCTGGGTGGAGAATGGATTGAGAGCAGCCCTGAGGAGAAGGACTTGGGGGTGATGGTTGACGAGAAGCTCCACACGAGCCCGACAGTGCGTGCTTGCAGCCCAGAAGGCCAACCGTACCGTGGGCTGCATCAAAAGAAGCATGACCAGCAGGTTGAGGGAGGTGATTCTGCCCCTTTACTCTGCTCTCGTGAGACCCCACCTGGAATACTACGTTCAGCTCTGGGGCCTCCAACATAAGAAGGACATGGAGCTGTTAGAGCGAGTCCAGAGAAGGGCCATGAAGATGATCAGAGGGCTGGAGCACCTCTCCTATGAAGACAGGCTGAGAGAGTTGGGGCTCTTCAGCCTGGAGAAGAGAAGGCTCTGGGGAGACCTCATAGCAGCCTTCCAGTACCTGAAGGGTCCTACAGGAAAGCAGGAGAGGGACTTTTTACAAGGGCATGTAGTGACAGGACGGGGGGGGAACGGTTTTAAACTGAGAGAGGGTAGATTTAGATTAGATATTAGGAAGAAATTCTTTACTGTGAGGGTGGTGAGACAGGTTAACAGGTTGCCCAGAGGCTGCCCCCTCCCTGGCAATGTTTAAGGCCAGGCTGGATGAGGCTTTGAGCAACCTGGTCTAGAGGAAAGGTGTCCCTGCCCATGGCAGGGGGGTTGGAACTAGATGATCTTTAAGGTCCCTTCCAACCCAAACCGTTCTACGATTCTATGATTTCATTCTTTAAAAAAAATAAAAGAGAAAAATGGATACACTATGAACTGAAGAGCAGTGTCAGACAGGGGATGCAGAAATCAAACTGCATTGTTTGATAAACAAAAAACAAACACATATTAGGATAACCATTATTAAGAAATTATTACTAGCCTACATGCTGAAAGAAGTCTAGAAACTCTGACTAGCAGTTCTTCTAGAAAGGACCTGGGCATGCTGCAGTGCCCAGTAAGGCTAGTGACACCTTGGGCTGCACAGGGACCTGCATGGCCAGCAAACTGAGGGAATTTCATTTCCCCCTCACTGGGGAGCCTGTACTTGCAATGCTGTGTTCAATTTTAAGCCTTACAGTTGTGTGTGTGGAAACTGAAGAGCGACAATACTGGATGGGACCGCTTTCAGATTCCTTTTTATCACTGTGTTTATAGGATCTTACACACCAACTCTTTAGTAATCTAATATAAAAAATGCAATAATAAGATTTTCATCCCAATAGCATCAGGCTAGCCCCCACAAATCTGGTTCCCAAGTTATCTCTTTCTTTTAATTGTTTTCTTAAGTGAACATGCTTCTGACCATGGATTTATCACATATGTGGACACACTCTGCACTCAGGCCTAGTACTCCTGCCAGTTCAGAGTCCCAAACGTTGTTTGGTGGAGAATCAACCAAAGCTACCAAAGCTGAGGGATGTGAAAGTTTTGCCTTTTCACTTGAGTTATTGAAAAATGCCAAATCTTCTCTATCTCACTGGTTACATGACTTACAGGACAGCAACTGGACTATACCTATATCCATCTGGAATCGTAATGAGAAGATAAGGTACTAAAATTAACAGCTCACAGGAATGGGGTTTGCTGGATTAACCTTTGCCAAAGAAAGCAAGAGTTTCAACCTTCACATCAGTATACTGCCAAGGAGACTGAACAAAATAGGAGGCAAATTCCTCTTGATCAAGCATGACAGAAATGTTGTATTTCCACTTCAAGAAGAAAAGAAAATACTTCTTAGGAGTAGGAGTGGAATAAAATACGCCCATTAAAGGCCAAAACCTGTAAAAGTCTACAACAGGAATTCACTGAAGGTAAGAGGACAATGCTGGATCTGAACTATTGAATGTACTAACTCTTTTCATGTAAAGAATTGCTCTTTACTTTGCTATCTTTTAGGAAATCAGGAAAGCAGAATAAAGCAGAATAAAGCTAGAACCTAAACCATCTTCCACTTCATCACCATGAATACATCAGCACTATATATTTTTCCCATGCAAATGAGCACCCTAACTTGGCCAATGCAGGCTAACGCATCTCATGCTCATTAACGTGGGATACTTTTTCATTCACTCTTCTTTTTTAAATCTTGCTTTATCAAGCAAACTCTTCGCTGTCCATTAAAAGCTTAATTAAAGCAGCCTTTAGTTCTTAAGCAGGCAAGAATATTAAAAAGCTATCACTCCAGACCCTAGCATTACTATCCAATACAGTTATCTCAAAAGAGATGATGTTTTCTCTCCCTTTACCCCTTACCTGGCTCTCCACAGGTTCCACTTTCACTGCTTCAGATTTGGGTGGTGGATTCATCTCATCAGTGAGCTGAAATACAGCTTCAAGATTTACTTGGGTGTTGTTGTCTCGATCAGATGTATTACACAGCTAGTTGGAGGGCAGAAATTCATCTGGGTAAGGTGACTGCACGTGAAGACTCAGGGGGAAACAAAATACAGTAAACTTTTATATCAAAAAATTACAGTGACAGGATGTGTATTGGTTCTGTAAGGCATCAACTGAAGTGTTTGTTCATCCAAAAGCCTGAAAGATTGTTACTTTCAGTCAAAACAGCAGGTTTAATTAAAAAAAAAAAAGGCTACTACTACTTTGTCTTGTTTTTCATTAACCACCTTACTCTTGGCACACTTGCTTTCTTCTGTCCACTGGTTATCCTGGAGAGAAAGGAAGGTTACTTATCAGTAGCTGTGTACTCCCTAAGATGCATTGGCTGCATAGCCTTTGCATTGCAGGTAGAAGTACACCCAAGCATTCAAACCAGAGACTTCTAGCCTTAGAAGGACCTGTGGCGGTACATTAGAGCCACCCCCTTCACATGCCACATATGTGATAGAAAATGATAGAGCAAATCTACCTGCCTTCCGTTCTTCTAAAACTCAAGCATTCCTGTTGTGTATAAAACCAACACAAACTGCAAGATTTTTAAGCAAGAGAAAAAGGTACATACGCTGTGAATGTGCATATGGACAACACAATTTGAGGAACTCAGTTACTTACCAGTAACATCTTTTTCCTCTTCAAGTAATTGTCCCTGTACACATCCACACAATGGGTGATTCCTAGGGATGCTCCAGTGCCAAAATGAACAGGAGTTCAGACACCTATGAAAACAAATACTGTACAACTGCCCTGTCTGCCACAGCCTCACATCTAGACGCTCCTGTCACAACAGTGTCCCAGAAATGCACGACTCAAAGTCTACAGAAATCTGTCTAAAAGCCCTCTAGATCTTCAGGTCAGAAACACTTATTGAAGAATCTCTAGAGGCTGCCTTTGCCATCATCCAAAGCAGGTCTGAACGCTACTGAAATATTTCTTTGTAATGACATCACAAGATGACAAGATACAGTCAGCAATCCAACGATAATGTTTTCAGTAGAATTCATCTAAATCAAAGAACGTTTAAAGCAGAAAGAAGACAATGCAGAGTTTTTCAAAAGCAGCAAGTCCTACCCAAGGGAAATGATAAATCCCATTTTAACAGTCGGTGTCTGTATGGCTATTTCTTCTGGAGATGAGTCAGAGTTAAAGGATACAGAAGGGTAATTTCTTCTGACAAATCCAAGCCATATAATGAAGTTGAACAGAAAGTCACATATATTTAAAATACAATCTTCTTTTGGAAGAGATCTGGTATGAAGGTTTAGTCCTTAGCACGTGAATATCCTCAGACCTTCTAGCTGAGGTAATGCGTAACAAAAGGCTACTTCCACAGATGAATAAATTAGAGAACAGGAAGCCACAGGATCACCTACTAGGAAAGCCATATCAGTTCAAATGCCAGGGAAGGACTTGGTCACTCAGCAGCATGAGCATCAGAAGGGCCTGAAAAGAGATGAGATCTCTTCCTCTGGGTGTATGAAGTCAAGTCCTCTTGCAGATTCATGTAGATGTGCCAGTCTGCAGATAGTCATAAACTGTGGAGGGTGGTGGGGAAGAGAAAACCTGGCATTTCAGAAATGTAGGTTAAGCCAAGTCTTTTCATTAAAGGCAAGCCACCTTTATTTTTTTATGATATAGGTTTAAAAATAGTTCCTTGCATTTAATATTTTTTTCGGTTGTATTTTTTAAAATATTAACAAGGTGTTTCACTTTTGTTGCATTGCCTGTTTGTCGTCTTGTCACCAAAATCGGGAATAAAACTTCTTAACACCAATGTAGCATTAAGAAGCAGGCATACCTTTATTGCAGTGCTGGGCGGCACGGGGGTAACCCTCCAAAATCGTGCGCGCCCCCCTTGATAATTCATCTTGAATTTATGTAGTAAAATGTTACATATTCATCATGATTTCAAGAATGTCTATACATATTCATAATTTTTCCCCGAAAAGGCGGTCTTTATTATAATGAGTTCCGAGAAATCATTTCCATAGCCTCCGCCTTTAACTCCTCCTGGTTGCGCACGCGCAGTTTCTTCTGGTCGTCGTGGGCCGGGGTCTCAGGGATGAAGGCTGTATGTCTTCCTCGCTGTGCACTTTTCACCTCTCCTCCTTGGCAGGTGTACTAGTCCCTTGGCTCTTGGTCAAACCTCCGTACCAGTTCTCGCTGGGTTTTGCACAACCGTAATGTTCTGTACTATTCTAAGGATATGCTTAGGTAGTTAATGTAGCTTTAGGTTGATAAGATAAAGAATTTAAAGAATTTCTCAATCCCCACGGCAGTTTACAGGCAAATCAAATAGCAAGTAAAAGAGAAGAAAAAAAATAGAATACAGCATCCCTTCCCCATTATACCTAACCTACTAAACCTATCATTTTGTGATTAAACTGAATTCCATTTAATTTCAAATATTTGTAACAGTCTCAAGTAGCCAGGATTTTAAGTCAGATCTGGGTTACCAAGTCAACTGTCCAGGGAAGAAATGATCCCCATCAAAAACAGCAAACAAAAAACCCACACTGCAACTTCTTCTGCCTCTTCTTAGGGGATCTCAGCTTGAAGCTGTTGTAACACGTATCATCTTCTTGGACGCACTATAGATTCTCGTACGCATTTCCAATACGAGAAAGTGCCCACACAAAGATGCAATTTAAATCCTTTTAGTTTATCTAGAGAAGATAGGACAGACAAGGATGGGAAGCGGGCAGCAATGAAACAATAAGAAGTGATGAAAGATGGAGAAGTCAGGACTCAAAAGACTAATAGGTTGCTGTTCATTTGAGCTCAAGAGGAAAAATGGTCTAATTTAGCAAAAGTGGTGAAAAGGAAGATGAGCACTGCACTTACAAGATTAGCACAGCATATACAGGTAGTAAAGCACAACCACAACTTTTCAGGGGCTGCTAGGACCAAACCAGTCTGGCTTGAGTGCTTGGGCAATCATTCAGAAGTCGTTCAGATTCTATTTCATTCTGAACTAATATGGCTGATTATCAGTCTTATTACAAATAAAAGCAAACCACTTAGAAGTGCTTTTAAAGTCAGGAAAGTTTCTCTTCTCCTTTCTTCTCCCACATTTATTTCTTCCATTTCCAGTTACCTCTTGCTTCAGTTCCACAAGGAAATACTGACAGCCTAATAACAATGCTAATAGCAACAATCAAATAGCAGGGCTGCTAGTTTAAAAAAAAAAAAAAAGAAAAAAAAAAAGAAAAAAAAAAATCACTAAAATCTAACATGTAGCCTTGGTTCACACCTGTGACAAAGCAGCAGGGAAACGCTGCAGTAATGGTTGTGAGTTGCCAGAACTGCTGTTGCAGAAGATAGCAGGAGTTTTCTCTCACAAGACTCATTCCTATCCAAGGATACTGGTTCATCACACTGATCCACATCCCACTTCCAGAGAACCCAAATGAAAAAGAGCAGGAAGCTGTACCTGAGATCCCAGTTCTGTAACCAGCTGCGATGAGAGTGTAATGCAAATCTCTGAAACCTTGACTTCAGAAGCTCTGACAAGAGATATACCCTAATCAGCCACTATGGCTGGGTATAACCATGTACATCCCTGTGCCGTTCCATGCGGTAATTCTCTGAGGCTTCTCCTGGAGAGCAAACCGCAGGCAGACACACATTTACTTACCCGCCTTGTCTGCCCATGTTCCAGTCAGGGTCACCTAAGTCCTTGAGCAGGTCAGGTGTGTACTGTACAAGCCCACCAGGACACTGTACTTGGTTTAATCTCTCCTAAACTTCAAGTGACGCTCTCTGCAAGACTCAGTAAGGACTAGCATGAGGTTTTGGCTTTCTTCTCCAACAGTGCCTGTTTTTCCTTCCGAGACCACAAAGCACTGTCTGGATCCAACGGAAACAGGGCTGATTGATAATCAGCTTGCTGATACCCAGTGTGCTGATATGACTTGCTGTCTTTTCGACTGGTCCAGTCACTTGCTATCCAGCACCAGCATTTTCATATAGACTTTGCCAGCAGTATCTAGTAGGCCACAGCATGATCAAACAGCCTAAAACGCACTGCAAACCACCCTTCAGCAGCATTGCATTGAACTCCTGCCATTGGTGGAAGATACTGAGTGGACAATACCAGGCAAAAGTCCTAATCTTTTGTGAAGAACGATAAAAATGCTTAGTCAGCCAGGGCTGACTAATTTCACTGCATTTGAGGATTTGTGCAAGTGGTTACTGATGATCAACACAGAGGCAGGACAGGATGATCAATGCTGTGGCTGGCTGCATCCCTCAGAAGAAGTCTGGGGAAGTATCCACTTACTACAGGTAAACATTATTCTCCACAGCTCAGCGAGAACCACACAGGAAAACCGTTGTCTTCTGTACCGTCTGCACAGTCCTTTTGCATTACAAGTTATGCATTACACTGTAGCAGAAAAGGAAGTCCTTGCATTTTTACTTCAGATCTTTCGACGTTTGATAATCCAGGCCCTTCAAATGAGGTGCAGTTTCCACCGGAATTATATAAAGCATTTACAGTAAGTACTGTAGTTATCTTTACTAAGACACCTCTGAGATGGGGCCAATTCCAAAAGTCAATTTAGTTTTTCTCATTCACCAAATGAAACTCAGGACTGCAGAAAGCTGTCTGGCACAACACAGTGGAGCTGTTTCCCAGTACTTTCAGAATATTAAAGAATCTCTTTTTGTCCAGGCAAGGACAGTCTTCAAAGATAAATGCAGACTCGTTAAATAAAATGAATTCTCGTGAAGTCAAGCAAAAAACCTATACAGAAAAAAACACTCCATGGAGGAGGACAGCCACTATGCTGCTATCCTGAAACCTAACTTGAATTACAAAAGCACCCGATTAATGTTCAGTACTTCTTTGAAATAGATATTTGTAAACCACATTACTTTCACTTTCTCAAGCAGATCACTTTTCAAATTTATATCCTTCACTCCAGAAGTCCATAAACCTACAGTTCATTCATAGAGTCTCCTCTGCTTTCACCTCATTTCAGTAGGCTACTCTCACCTGGAAAAAGCTGCAGTGGGTGTATGTCAAAGTTGTAGGACCAGCACAGCCATCTGGAAGATCTGTGTGAGCAGCTGGTGAATCCTGCAGTGCAGCTGCAAGAATTCAAACAGAGTGATCAGACTTCCAGAAGCTGTGTTTGGTATGCAGAGTTCTATCGCTTACTTTGATTAAACATTTCAATAATCACACAGTAAACTCAATTCCAGAAATGTATTATTACCTCCCAAGTGATTTTAAGACTGAGTTCTTCATCTTAAAAAATATTTATTCTATTCTATATGTACATATGTTAAAAATATATATTGTAAAATTGATATACACACACATAGAAACTTCATGAGCAGAGTCTTTTGTGTCTTAAAACACCTTTTTCATTTGTCTGCTTGACTTTCTCATCCCAACATACCACAGAAAGTGGATTCACACAGGGAGAGCCTAGATGTTCATACACACACTGAAATTAAATAGTGATTTTATTCTAAAAAGCAACTTTGTAGATGAGGCAGTATTCTGCAAGTATTATTTTTTTGGAGACACGCAGAGATAATTTAAAAGTAAAGGCACTATTTGCAGGACAGATAATCTTTAAAATCTGCAATAATTCCGAGAGACAGAGAAATCCTTGATGAAATCAAATTTAGTCCAGTGTTCCTAGTAAGTAAATGTAATAAGTATAATTTAAGATGGCAAATAGATCAGACCAATTTGTTTGCAATGCTTGATACTTACATGAGACAGTTGCTACACTAACCAATATGGTTTTTTAATCTTTATACCTATTGCCCTTTTTAATATGATGTTGCTGAATTTTTGTGCAGTTTGGAGCAACAAACACGGGAGCTAAACAACACAGAAAGAGCTAGTGCACACTCCGCTAAAGAAGCCTGAGTTATGTGTATGACTCATGTTACTTCAAAAGCTAATTCTGAGCAAATTTCTGATGAAATCTGGACATCTTTCAGAAGAACATTCTATGACCTGTGAACACGTTACAACTCTGGATATTGCCAGAAACCTAAACGATATCTGGGTTTCACTCACTGGAAACTCCAAAGTATGTTTACAAACCCAAGAAAATGACCAAAGGAAACTTTCGAAGGGCTATTGTAAAAACAATGCAAGAGAGCAAGGACAATGGAGAAATTTCTTGTAACCTGCTAGAGTGATTCTAAGGAAAAACAAACACATATTACACAAAGAACATATTTTCTAAGAAAAGGAAAGGAAGGACCTGAAGGGAAAAAGTGCTTGTGAAATAGTAGGTAAGTGTAAAACACGAAGTCCAGATCAGATGTTACAAAAAGCTACAAGTAAAATATAAATGACAATATTCTTACAGTTAGTTCAGCTTATAGCAAAAGCAACTCATCAAGCAAACAAATTGTTATGCTTGTAAATCAAAATGAGGAGAATCTACATATTCATGTCTAAATCTATGCTAGTCTCCCTCAGCTCCTATATGGTCAGTACTGCAAAATAGGCACTTCCAGGACATGAGCAATCTCACCCCAAGCCAAGCTCTAAACCAAGTGGTATGACTCGCACCCTAGAGGTGCCCATTTCCTTCCCTTGACTATAGAAGAGGTCTGGGGGACTAGCTGAGATCCAGATGTCTAGAATTCAATATGATGAATTGCAGCCTATACTCTGTAACTGACAGAAACATGAAGTGGGGACCATCTCCCACCTTAAGCAGGTATTCTGTATGGGGCTTTGAGCAACCTGATCTAGTGGAAGGTGTCCCTGCCCATGCCAGGGGGTTGGGACTAGATGATCTTTAAGGTCCCTGCCAACCCAAACCACTCTATGATTCTGTGATTCTCAGGTCACCGTGCTCCTGGGAGGAGACTTGATAGTTTGCAGCTGGTAATGCAGGCTCTAGCCACCCCAGTAATCTTTGTCAGTAGGTAATCCTTGTAAGCAGCACAAGGCAAGCAGCATATGGCAAAACGTGCCTGTCTCTTAAATGCTTAACAGTGTCCACAGGAAATGCCGAGCTCCTCAGAATCCTTCCTTGACAAAAATGATGTTATGGAAACTAGTGATGATTGTCTGAAACCTTCTCAGTAGAGGTCTCAGAAGACACTCACAGAAGACATGAAAGTTTCACTGGGTACTCAGAGAAAGACAGCAGCCACCAGGTATAGAATTTCTGAACAGAGATATCTCTCTTAGTGAAGGTGCAGCTGCCACGGGAGGAACAGGCAGAAGGAAAGAATAATAACTGAGCTTTAGTTTGTTCAAGGAAAGAGTCACTATGTTCTGAGTTTCAGAAGTTTTAGGAAAATTTAAAAAAAAACCCAAACACACCATCACCCCCCAAAAATATCCTATCACGTGATTTTTCCAGTTGAAGGTGAGGGCAAGGAAAAGAACAATAATTTACTTCAACTTCTCTTCTGAAGAATAAAAACATTTCAGTGACACTGAAAATTTTAGCAGAAACATTTTAGCCAAAAGAAAGGAGTCAAGACTTTTGTACTTTCTCATCTTCAGTACATAAAAACCCCACAACATAAAGAAGCTATGCAAGAAAAAAATTAAGATATGAAAATAGCATGAGCAGAATGAAATATTCTACACAATACTTTTGACTGATCTTTGACTTTAAAAACTTAACCTGGGAAAACATGAGACGAAGGACTAGTGTATTACTTTTCAACAAGTTCTCAGTGCTTTGGTATCATCGTCCTAGTTGTGCTTAATTAAAAAAAATATGAAAGTTACACTGACTAGTTGCGTACAAATGTTCTCCTCACACTTTAACCTCAACAGAGAGGCCGTCTGGAAAATCACCAAAGATGCTCAACATCTGGAGGAAGGACAGTGATACCAAGTAGAAAATCTTTTTGCTTTAAAGGTCTCTCTTCCTTTTAGACTTTGCACCTTCTAGCTCATTCTCACTTGAGGTATACACGTGACAGAGCATTGTAGAAAAATATTGCAAAGTATCACTTTTAAATATCTTTTTGAAAAGCAAGTGGAGAAATTTTTTTCATACGTGTTGGATAGTAGCCTTGCAAATACTGCACTGAAGATGAGTAGCTGATGTAATTTGGAGGGGAAGCGGCAATGGTTTGAGACCCTTGCTGACTCAGCAGAAGACGGGCAACAGGCTGGAGTGTGTACGTGACCTCTGTTGGAAACAGGGAAAATCATAAAGCAAGACTTTACCAAACTGCCAGGCTGACAGCTCATAGCCAGCTAAGGGAAGGGCAATGTCAAAATCCTCCAAGGGGCTTTGAAAGTTCTTTATGATGTCGTTCCATTTGTCAAGAAAAAAAAATGTAAAAGCCAACTTTTTTCCAGACAGCTCAACTAGTTCTGTTTAGACTAAAACATCCTAAACTTTGCCATTTTGTTATTTCCTAGATATTCCTTTTCTTCTTCTCTCAGTTTCCTCTCTCAGTCAGTTATTATTTTGTGAAATGGTATTTGCTTTTATACCGTGACAGCTCAATTTCTATTAGAGCCTGTGGTGACTTTGGTGAAACACTGACAGTAACATTGAGAACACCTACGCCCATGGAATTCCCAAAAGAACTACCGCATTTGTAACTTTTCCACAGTGTTGTATATAGCCATGCTAATTTTAAGTGTCAAGAGAGTTTACATCAATAGAGTTTATCTACAAGCCAGGCTTTCTCAGACCTGTAGTTTCCAATTCTCACTTTAAAGGACTTTTTGAAAAAAATAGCCTCACATTTACCTCTTTCATTCCTCTGATGGGAACTAATTCAAGAAATGGGTAACATGCAGTCATTATTCTGAAAGTTCATATTAAATCAGTAAGAATCACTAAAGAAATATCACCTGGCCCTGAAAATTTACTAAGAGTTAATGTATAGGACTGTTTATTTCCTGTTCAGACTTTTAACCATGTATAAACAAAGAACGAACAGAGGTATGAAAATTCCTTTGTTTATATTCTACCTTTGGATAGGGAAATTAAGATTCTCTAGTTTTAACACATCAACAGGACACCACAGGATGCCAAGTTACCAACAACCCATTGCTTTACAGGAATTGTTCCTGGATGTTTAACACAGAGTTACCTGTTGCGAGACATGTGTAACAGACTGATGCTTTGCAAATAAAAATAGCTTTTATCTATCGAATTACCTCCCGTTTACAGCAAAGACATGCCCCTACATACTCAGTACAGAGTGCACAGTAAGCTGCCAGCCTCTCAGAACTCGACTGCATGTAAAACCTGATGTTTTCCTTGGTCTTTCTCTCCTTCTAGAAACTGAGACTCCTAGAGCAAAGGCTGTCTAAAACTGCACCCATAAGAAAAGAGGCCAAAAAATTAAAAGCTTGTATCTTTCTTAGTATTTACTCTACCAATGGCCTGCATTAAATCAGTCACACCAGATTTCACTGAAGAAGTCTGTAACGACTCATCTTAGTCTTAACAATGTTGACACTTGTCCTGGTTTGGCCTAAACCAGGCCAATTTACAGAAATGTAAATGTCCTGGTTTGGCCTAAACCAGGCCAATTTACTGCAATCTACAACTACCTGAAGGGAGGTTGTAGTGAAGTGGGAGTTGGCCTCTTCTCCCGGGCAACTAGCGATAGGACAAGAGGGACACAGGCCTCAAGCTTCGCCAGGGGAGGTTCAGGTTGGACATCAGGAAGAATTTCTTTTCAGAAAGGGTTATTAGCCATTGGAATGGGCTGCCCAGGGAGGTGGTGGAGTCACCATCTCTGGGTGTGTTTAAGAAAAGACTGGACATGGCACTTAGTGCCATGGTCTAGATGACAGGGTGGTGTCAGGGCAACGGTTGGACTCGGTGATCCCAGAGGTCTCTTCCAACCTGATTGATTCTGTGATTCTGTGATTCTGTGAATTTTCCTTTCAGTGATTTTTACTTTCAGCTAAGTCTCCTCTAAGTAACTGCACTTTCTGAAACTAACTGCATGTTGGCAGACAGTGTCTGCTTCCAGGACTGATAACGCTCGAAGTTTGTAGTTATCACTGAGGCACCGGTAGGGATGTTATGCAGAAAGGCTCTTGCTGTACTTAGTCTTAGAGGAACCAAGGTCACTGCTGAGTTCCTCACTGCTTACGAGTGAAGAGCCGAAGGGGGGTTGCACCTGCAGGGAGAAGCGGACAGGGCAGGTGACCCAAAATTGACCAACGAGGTATTTCATCCCACACACGTCATTCTTGGTAGAAAGTGGGGGGATCACGAGGGTCTCGCTCTCTTTCTGCTATGGCCGGTGTCCGAAGAGGACTCTGTCTGTTTTCCTGCTGCCCCTGATCCAGATCCGTGCATCCCTGAATCCAGTTCCCGTCTGTCGCTGGGCCCAGCCTGGGCCTTCCCGGAGCCTGCCCTGCAGTGCCGGTGGGGACGTGGCTGACTTCAGGGGAGCTCAATCTTGGTTTTGTATATATATTTGTATATACTTGTATATATTTGATTATTTCTATTATTATTATTATTATACTCTTTTCCATTATTATAGTTTATTAAAACTGTTTTAGCTTTCCAACCCGGAAGTCTCTCTCCCTTTTCCCTTTCCCTTTCCCTTTGGCGGGGGGGGGGAGGGTTAACAGAGAGCATCAGCCACAGGTTTAATAGCCGGCCCAGTTTTAAACTGTGACAACACTAAATCTTTCAATTAAACACTTCCTAGCCTCGGGATTGAAATAAGTTCCTTCCCTTCTCAAATGCTTCATTTTGTTTTCTTGGCATTACAGGTGTAGTTCCACACACATCACAGAAAACACCACCTGAATTACGTGACAATTCCTCCTCGGAAACAGTAACCAAGAAGAAGCATCATGATACCCTACTCTGTTCTAAATGGGGGCTGCTGCTGCAGGAAGCAGCACCACCAACCCCTTCTCCCCTTCTCCTGGTTGCACAGTCCTGCCACTTCCCCCACACTGAGTCTTAGAGCTCTCCACCCACGTGGTGCACCACCCTGCTCCGAGAGCCAGCTGCAAAAAGGCTGCTCAAGTCTTCTCCTTGGGTCCTTGTGCTGAACCAACACAGCTGCTGTATCAGCTGCAAGGAAGATGATCGTTAACACGTGACCAAGGGCATGTGAAGCAGGATTGCTCTTCTGGTAGCAGCCCACAGTTTGATCACACTAAGAGCACTGCAACACAAGATATTCACATCTTCCTTACACAGCATCAACTGCAATGTTCTCAAGCATTGTGGAATTTGTGGAGTAATCCTCTGAGCCCAGACTTGTCTTGGAAAGCTCCAGTCCTCTCAAGGAGGGTTAGAAAGAAAGAAAACAAACATGTTCTGGGCTTTTCAACAATAGCATTTTCTATTTAGCTCTCACCTACTCATTCAATCCTCCTTAAAAACTATCTATCTAACTTGTAATTCTTTGTAAGGAGACAACCTGACAAAAGTCTTACCACCAGGTCTTTTCTCCTTTGCACAAAGCTGACATGGTGCTCTAGTTGTTACTTCACAAAACCCATCGTTTCACACAGATTTAAGGAGAGCTTATTAAGCATCCCTACTGATGGGCACGGAGGAGTAACGTTCATCTGTAGAGCTGTGGCAGCTCCACAGAGATTGGGAGAGGGTGTTCTTAGTGCAGTACACAGCGGGGACTGTATTGTAGACTACAGGCAGACTGAAATGGAGGTGAACCATGTTACCCGTGCTTACTGGCAGCAGATCTACCTGCATGAACCACCGTTTTTCTACACTGGGTGAACTGAGCAGCCACCAGCAAGGACAGGTAACCCTCCTCCCTCAGGGGAGTGCTGATTTTCAAACCCCATGCCACCCCTTCTCAAACCCACCGCAGCCCCACCTTGCCCACTCCCTCTCACCGGGGTTATTGGCCTCGCCGAACACTGAGGGTGGCAGCAGCAGGTTCCCGGGCAGCGATGTGCTGAGAAGCCGCTGGAAGCGGTTGGGTGGGCGGCTGGTCACCTCCAGGCCGGCTGCCAACTTCGCCTTGTTGGCACTTGTCAGGCGCTTCAGGTGGATGAGGTGGTCGGGGCGGTCATGGCAAAAGTGGGGGCTGAGGAAGTGGTAGAGGGGCCTGGCGGAGCTGCCGCCATCGCCATCATCGCCCCCTCCTGGTGGCCCTGTAGGGCCAGGCCCCACCACGCTGCCCACTGGCTCCAGCAGCACCTTGCGGAAGCCGTAGAGGTTGAGATGGTGGATTAAGCTGCTGAAGTTCTTGGTTTTGAACAGGTCTGTAGCTCCCACAGCCGCCCCTTCACCAGGTCCCGTCGCCCCTTCGCCGTCCGGCCCCGTGGTGCGGCCCAGCCCCGCGCCCAGCAGCTCGCACTCCAAGAGCGGCTGGTCGACGTACAACCCCTCGCCGTGGCTGTCCCAGTGCACGGAGCAGACGCTCGGGCTGTTCACCAGCTGCACATCTTGGCGGGGAAGGCGTTGGGGTTGATGCGGCAGAGGCAGCCGCAGCTCCCCATGGCACCAGGGGACACGGACAAGGTGCGGACACGGTGGAACCTTCACGCTCCCAACGGCCGCCGCACGAGGGCCGTTCCCCGGCCCCCGGCCCGGCCCACGCGCCGCCCGGCACGTGCCGCCTCACGATGCGCTGCTGCAGCCCCGCTGGGCCCTGCTGCACCGGTGCCAGCCCTGCATCCCTGCATCCCCTCAGCGCTGGTAGCACCGCCATCCCCGCCATCCCCCTCTGCTCCCACAGTCCCCCTGCTGCTGCAGCCCCACTGGGCCCCGTTGCGCTGGTGCCGGCCCTGCATCCCCTCAGAGCTGGTGGCACCGCCAGCCCTGCCATCCCCCTCTGCTCCCCCAGTCCCCCTCAGCTCCCCCAGCCACGCCATCCTCCTCTGCTACTCCAGTCCCCTCCGCCCAGCCGCCCCTCCAGCAGCTCCCCGGTCCCTTGGGACCTGCCGCCCCCCTCAGCCCTGGCAGCTCATCTCAGCCCCGTGATGAAGTGGGTAGCTGAGACCCGGTGCTCAGAGCAGCCCCGCCACCAGCCCAGAGGCATCCCTGGTGGAGGCTGGGGGTCCCCGGACCAAAGAGGGCGCGGATGCGCTGCCGCCAGCCCGGACTCGCAGTTACAAACACGGCAGAGCGGGGAAAGCGCATCCTGCTGGGGAGCCCGGCCTCACACACTGGGATGGAGGTGGCTGGGCTAGAGGGGGCTGCGTCCGGGACGGTCCCTGTGGTGGGAAACGAAGAGCGGGGCTGAAGGGCCGGGTTTCACAAAGGGAATTCAATTAAATCCCATAGAGTAATAACCTTGAGAAGGGGTTGGTGAACGAGGTAACGATTTCTGCTCATCATCCTCACCTCTTCGGGACAGCAGCACCGTGAAGGGTTGCAGATCTGCCTCCTGGTACTGACTGGGGAAAACATTGGGGAAATGCAGTGCTGATAAACATGATACACAGCCGTAACTTCATGTGCACTGTGATGATCTTTGAACTGATCATTACCACTCAGGAAAGAAATGACAAAGTTAGAGCAGATGTTCAAAAGTGTCAGCTTAAAGTTCACTGACAGTTCACGAAAGGGGAAAGAAAACGAGTTTAGAAGGGATTGGAAGGGGAATACAGAACAAATCAGGACTTGTGTGTGTCACATTTGCCCTAAAAAAAACCCGAAACGTGTGCAGTTCTGATCTCCGCCACTCCAGAATAGATTGGTTAGAGTTAAAATGGGATAAAGAGAATCAGCACCAAGGATATGAACTAGCTTCAACAGAAGGAAATAGCAAAAAGGAAATCTTCAGAGGTGTTTTTTTTATATCAAAAGGTAGGCAGTAAAATTGTAGGCAGCATAAAGGAGGTGAGCATGACTAACGGAGGACATCAAATAGAAAAAATCAAATCAGGTACAAATCAGGTGTTGGAATGACTGCAAGCAATGAGGGAGCCAGAAACTACATAATCCTGGCCCTTCCCTTCAGGCCATTAGTCCAAACTGCTTTTAGCTCTTGTGAGTTTCAGCGTCACAATGTGCTGGCCAAAACCTCTAAAATCAGTTGGATAGCATTGTGACAAACAAACTGTGCTGTACAGCTCAATACAGGTGAAATAAAATCTCTGTATTAGTGCTGCTGTGTTTGGAGCCGTTCTTAAGTTTGTGCTGAATTCTTTTTGCACAGTGTTTCCCAGGCTGCTGTTACTTGCTACCTTGTCCCTTGATTTAAGGTGTGTTAGGAGTTTAATATCCCCTCTCACAAATAAGAATCAAAGATAGGACATAAAGCTGTGTCTATGCTGTCGTCTCCTACTCTGAGGCCCTCTGCTCTTTCTGAAAAAAAACCAGCAGCTGCCCAGGACGTCAGCCCCTTTCAGCCTCTTCCCGTAACGACTCGGTAAAGAGTTTCTTTTCCAAGGAAGAGCTGTGAGGCAGCATTCACGAGCTCTTCACCAGCAGGTTTTTACCACTTTTTGCCTGGTAGGTGTATGGATGTGTTCCTCTATGCAGGGTGACGGGTGGGGACTGTTGTGCTCGTTCAGGCCAATGATGTGACAAGGGTGAGGCAGGTAAGCGACAGTTTGTGGTGGAGCTGGAGAGAATCTTTCAGAAAGCCTCTCCTGAGTTTAAAGCATCCAGGGATCTTAAAATTGAGCATATCCCTGGTAAACTACTCCCATCGTTCAGTGTTCACGTGAGACAGGTAGTACCTAAACAGGTATTTAAGCGTTTAGTTGTACCGCAGCAAAGAGACCACTGCCTTGTAAGATAAGCTCTGACACAACATATATTTTAACTAGCAGAGAAAAATGTTTGTGGTAGTTTTGAAACAACTGGAGCAAAGCTTTGAATAGTATCTTAGGACAAGTAAACGTAGTAGTTTTTGTGGGTTGTTTTTAAAGCAGAAAACGGGAATCATTCTGACAGACACTTTAGATGATGTGCCAGAAGCACATAGTAATGATTATATAGATTGCAAGGTTAAAAAAATTTCTAAATTCAAGCACACTATCCAGTATTCTCTTTTCAAAAATTCCTCTCAGATCCTAGTCTTCCGGATTAAAGTTGATATCATCCAATCAGTATAAAAAGAATTCAGAAGAAAACCTTAAAGGTAGACATTGTTGCTGCTGTAGTCATTATTGTCATTATTATCCTAAATAATAAAGCATTTCTTACAACCACAGACCATAAGGAGGGATGAGGCATTGTGTTGCTGGATCAGCTTAATAAGAACCTCAATGTTTCCCTTTGCTCTAAAGACAAAATATCAAAAAGATAAAACCAGACTCCTGAAAACAAACATATGGAAATTCACTGCACAGGGATGGATGGATAGACTACACGGCTGGGCTCTGCTTCCACAGCATTGTTTACATGAGGAAAGCACTAGCCAACTTACCAAAGTACCATAAATACCAAAGTAGCATAAGTCATCATGTACCATAAGTCATCACGTGAAACAGGGTTGTGTTTTGCGGGTGTTTATTCATTTTAACTGTACACAGACAGCAGCCTTTCTCAGCAGAAATAATGCCCTGATCTCAGCAGAAATCTCACCTTTCCCTTCTGCTTGTCTTTTTGGAGCCTCTTAAACAAGGAATTAGTTTTGACACCCCTCTGTCTTACTGTGAGTGCCACAAATTTTAGTCTGTTTGCTTTAATGCATCAGGTCTTGTGTTTATGGGATTACACTAGAAATCTCAGCTTTTATTTTAATTAAAATATCTTTAAAACACTCACGAAAACACAGTCTAGGGAAGTTCAAAAGTAGAAGATAGTTACAGATAAGTATTTTTATACTGAATTTTTCCTCCTGAGAACTACTCACAATCTTTGAACATCTGGGCTTGAGTCGTGTGTCAAATAGAAGAACTGCATTGCCCATGGAAGCTTATAAGCAGTGTCTTTAACATGAAGGCAAACACAAGGTGTGTCATCATGGTGGGCATACTGGCCATCATCACAGATGGCAGGGACAGCAGGAAACGTGTCTGCAAGGAAGCTGGCAAAAGCCCTGTCTGTTCACACAGCTTTTCCTGAAACGAGAGCTAAGTTTGGCTCTCCTGGTATCTCCCTGCTTCTCATGTGCTCTCAGAGCTTGGGCAGGTGCTCAGATTTTGATGCAGTGATTTAAAATATTACCATCATTATGCATTCATCTTCTTTTCTACAAGGCTTAGCAAAAACTGTGTATGTCCTGGTCCCAGCACATTCGAGTTTAAGACTAGTGAAGATGAATTGTTCATACAGGTGTCTGTGAAATTCCTCCCTTGTGCAGCATCTTAACAATATAACATGGTTGTCCAAAGGCTAGTCAAGTATTTTACAATAATCAAAGTCTGATGTGACAGAAAACTACTCCACACTCTGTGGATCAGTGTTATTCATAGTTTGCTTTAAATTAAGAAGTTTGCTGTTAAGAGCAGTGCTGAAAGAGCAGCTTATTACTGCCGAGTTCACAAGAAATTTTCTTTGGTCCTATAAAAAGTAACAGTATCACGTTATCAGAAGTGCTGTTGACTATAACTGTAATAACCTGTCTTCTATATGTAGACATTTCTCATTTTTAGGACAGTCTTACAACACACAACCAGTTAAAAAATAATTTGCTTTCTACTTATTGTATCGTTCAAAGTCTTCTCTGAAAAACACAGGGACATTTGCTTGCCAGAAGTGTGTCTTTCATTAACTGTGTGTCTCTGAGCTGTACCTGCAACACCAAGCTATGAATTACAACCTGAATAGAAGTGGCTTCTAAACTGAACAAAAATGTTAAGAAAAATGCCTGCAGGGATGTAGCAACTGCTGAGGAAAAGATTTAGCTATTGCTGTTCACGGTATTCTGCTGCATTGTAACCCAACTTCAAAACAGAGCAAATGAACAGAATTAAACAAGAGGGAGCAATAGGTCACATTAAAACACCATATTAAGACAGTTACAGTGGGGGAATTACAGAAACTAACAATGCGCTAGTCACCCGTAGGCATTTGCAGCAGAAAAATTGAGTTGCCATGGAAGATACTGATGGGGTTTAAAAACTGATTAAGTGAGAGTCTGACAGTGTTGGGGTATCTATGTTAGAGATATTGGTGGTCAAATGACACACCAGGGCTGAGGCAGGCCTGATCTAGCACCTCTTTGAATTACAAACCATCCTTTTGCTATCAGTGCTAATGAGGCCTGTATGACAGAACACATTTCTTGGACAGATGATGTTAAAGAATTCAGATTTACAGAGCTGAAAAATTATCAGGAGAAAAGTTACACTGTTAGGAGAAGAAAAACTCAAAAGACTTCTCTATACTGATGCTTGTATTTCAAGGCTGCATCAGTGGTGCTAACCATTAACAAACCAATGCAAAGGAAAGGGATTTGCAGGAAGTCTCTTTTCCGTATCTCTGGGTTTTTTTCCACTATTTTTCCACTCAGTAGGATGCTTTTGACTCATTCCCCTGAGTAGGACTAATCATCAAGCTGATTAAAGCATAAGACTTCTTCCCAAAAAATGACACTGCACAGCTTTTGTTCCTTTAGGTCTGAGATTCCAACATACCAGGTTTGCTCATCTAAAAATCAGGAGTGTTTCTTGTTTCGTCTTTTTACCACAGACACACACACTTGTGTTTTCAGTGGGAACACAAGCCATTTTGATTTATAAGCCCCTGCCAAAAGTAATTGGACCCCTTTCTCTAAGGGTCAGCCATACGGAGCTAGCGCCCGTGGGATACTGCCAAAGGTGCTCATCTTCGGATGCCCCACAAAGTTTAACTGAAAAAAATCAAGTTTCTTGGCAAAGAGAACTGCCATTACTAGTAGTTCTCCTCAAACACATGCAATACCATTCCCCAGGTGCCCCCCGGCACAACAGAAAAACAGAGCAGCTGGCTGAGGTGTAGCAAAGCAGGAGAGCTGCTCTGGGGAGGTGAGGGGAGAGATGCTGGGAATGGCTAGCAAACACCATTGCAGATCAAGAAGCCATTTCAGTACCACAAGGACACGTTAATTCCTGGACTCTATGATGCTCAAAATTACAGATGGATGTTCCTCCTTGCTACTTTAGCTATCCTGACAGCACTACGATGTTTTGTCCAACATGAAGCTAAAAGTCACCTTTGAAGCTGAGAGTAAGTTCACAGGTAGTGCAGCCAGAGGCTAGTTCAGAAGTTTTTTTTCTGCCACAAAGATTTATGTCATTGAATCATAGAATTATTTAGATTGGAAAAGACCTTTAAGATCATTGAGTCCAACCATAAACCTAACACTGCCAAGTCCACCACTAAACCCTGTCCCTAAGTGCCATGTCTACACGGCTTTTAAATATCACTCAACCTCTTCCCGGGGCAGCCTGTTGCAATGCTTGATAACCCCTTTCATGAAGAAATTTTTCCTAATATCCCAATCTAACCTCCCCTGGCACAACTTGAGGCCATTTCCCCTCGTCCTATCGCTTGTTACTTGGGGAAAGAGACCAACACCAATCTCGCTACAACCTTTCAGGTAGTTGTAGAGAGCGATAAGGTCTCCCCTGAGCCTCCCCTTTCTTCAGACTAAACACCCCCAGTTCCCTCAGCCGCTCTTCATAAGACTTGTGCTCTAGACCCTTCACCAGCTTCATTGCCCTTCTTTGGACTTGCTCCAGCATCTCAGTGTATTTCTTGTAGTGAGGGGCCCAAAACTGGACACAGTATTCAAGGTGCAGCCTCACCAGTATATGTCAGTATATGTCAGTATGTGTTCCTTACCATCATATGCAAGCACTTTCAGAAAGACAAATGAAAGCAATACTGTTAGTTCTCATAAAAATGTGGATCAACGAGACAGCATCCACCTCATTTTCTGGATTCAAATTGGTATATTTTCTTGCAGCCTCTGTTAGTCTTTCAAGGAAAGAAGAGGGATCCTCATTCTTTCCTTGAATGACCTGATATAATTTAGACCAATTCTTTGACTTTGGAATAGCATTGTAGACACCATGCAAAACCAATCGCTGGTATTTGGTTAATAATAATCTTTGATCAGGGACATTGGCGTCCCAATTAGTGCTATTGGGAGGAAAATGTTCATCTATCTGTCCTGCTTATGCAGCTTGAACATCTACTTGTTCCACCTCCTCTCTAGCCTTGGCCAAAATAAGTCATCTTTCCTCGTAAAACACTAAGTTATTTAAGATAATTTGCAGATCTTTTCAATCTGGATCATGATTTTCAACTATAGTTTCCATAACCTTTGCTACCAGTTCAGGGTCCTCCCTACATACCTCTACCATCTCCTTTCAGGACTTTAAAACTGATACCGAAAACAGCACCTTTACCCAAACTGGTCCCTCCGGTCCTACTTCTTGCCTGAGAGGGGCTTGTATATTTTGAGCATTTCTCTGCCTAGTCCTACCTGCTACTGGACTGAAACCTTCCTCGTTGAAACTATCTGAATCACTATTCCTTTGTTCTCTCTGCCCTTTGTTCACCCCCCTTTTGCCCTGCGCTGCCTTTTCTTGTTCACTTCTCCTTGCCCTATTGCCCCTTCTCGGTCCGACATGCATCTGATACTTCTTGCATCACCTGCCGATGCTGCATGCTGAACACCACCACTTAGGCACTTTCTTATTCCCTTCTTCTAAGGCTAATATATCACTTTCACTTGCCATCAAACCACATTCCTTATGTACGTCATAATCATCCTATAATGCAAAGAACAAATTCACATACGGCATCTCATCCCACTTTCTCCCTTGTCTACAGAACAACATTAATTGCAATATACTCCCATTCTTTGGACATTTCTCCTTATCATCTAGTATATACAAAGGCCACCATTGATTACAATATTCTACAAGCTGCCTCTGGGTGAGAGAGTCTCTTCCCGCACACCTTTGTCCAGTGTTCCAATATACATCCTAGAGGAGATTTTTCAGAATCCCCCTTCCACTGAGGGTTTATTACCCATTGCAAAATAATATCAGAACAGAAAAGCAGTGTTAAAGCACACAATGACACAAAAGCAATGACTTAACACAGACAGAAACCCAATGACTTAACTCAAGTAACAAGATGCTGGGGACTCGAACCCTGTATACCATTTTCAGTGGGAGTCTAACACACCCCTTCAGTTTCCCATTTTACAAAGTTTCAAAATTAACACGAATACCCAAACAAAGTTTCACAGTTATCACAACTACAAATAAATCTGTCACGGTTCAGAGCCAGACTGGCTATTAAACCGGTGGCAGACGGCAAACGGCAAACGCCGTTCGCCTCCCCACTGCCTTCCACCCTTCCCCCCTCTAAGAGGAAGGAACAGAGAAAAGGGAGAGAGACTCACAAGCTGGAAAGTTAAAACAGTTTCACTAAGCAACAATGAATATATGAACAAATACATACAAACCCAATATCCAACCAAAATCCGGACTCCGCGCACCCCCATAGTAGCATATGGATTACCATAATTGTGCACACAAAGTTCTGATACCAATAGCTTAACAACAAACTTAATTCAGATACGACTTATTTGTAAGCAATCAATATTTACGACCAAGTTCAAATACCGGTACCCTTACTTAGAACCGATGTTGTTAATCTCCCAGATAGCTGTGACGGAAACTCACCCAACCAGGGAATCAGAGGGCCTTCCTGAAAATACTCTGGTGCATGCTGGAGTCCTCATGATTCCTCTGGTCCGCTGAGACTCCAGAGAGATTGTCCCATCTGGGTCACCAAATTCTGTTACCGGAAAATAGTAACCAAGAAAACTCTCTAAACCAAAAGATAGTTTAGAAACCCGACACTGGTTTATTGCAGTGCTGGGTGCATGGGGGATCTCTCCTCCTAGCATGCACACCCAGGGACAAAAGCACACTCATTATATACATTATAGAAAAATGAATATTCATACAATTCCAAGTAAAGCCCACTTATTCCAAGAAAACTTATGCGTATGCTAATATATTTTGTAATTGTCTTTGCACATGCTTAGTAAATTGGGGAAGGGGTCTCGGGTGGTCTCTGGTGGTCTCTAGTGGTGGTAATCCCCCCATAGTTATGCTATCTGCTGTATGACCCCGCTTCTGCGCAAGCGTGGTCAAGGCCTTTCTGTTGACAAATGCAGGTGGCTCCGAGGAGAAGATACTCTTCTGATTCTTGCAGGATTTATCTCTACTCCTGGCACCAGAGCTATGAATCAAGTCATTTAAGACACTACAAAGATGTTGTTCACAGTCTTGCTTATCTCTGGCCCTTCTTTGTAACTAGTGAGGAATTTAAGAGAGTCCTTGGATTCTCTAAGACTAAGCACAAGCAAGAATCAGTGATGACTATAACTCTAAGTGTTATAGGTCCCAGAAGCAGACCCTGTCTTCAAAACATGCAGTTATCTTCAGAATGTACTGTTATTATAGCTGAAAGGAAAATTGCTGAAAGTTGATTTTGTCTAAAGGTTACACAGAGTAGGCCTTTTAGGGCCTACTTTGAGGCTTACTTTTACTAAACCGTCTGGTATCATCTTGAACACTAACATCCTGTTTCAAGTATTTGATGGGCATTTTTCATCATAACTTATTTGCTTAGTTTCTCCACGATGTTTAAGAATTTGAGTTTCCTGCTATGTGTTTTGGAAAAAAAATCTGACTCTTTTATTAGTTTTTCCTTATGACTCTCCATATGACTTAACCCAAAGTACCACTCTCCTTCATCAGGCACAACTTCAAGGGGTCCATAAACCTCCAAAGACCAAGAAAGTTCAAGAGAAAAGGCCAAATGAATTTTAAGGGCCAGCTTGCAGCTAGGGAAATGCCCTTGCAGAAGCTGTAACTTCAAAGCATAATAACGACTTCCCTTGCTTATTTATACTCTGGTATCCACACCAACATCATCGTCCCAACCCTCCATATTTCATTGGGTTCAGAATGAATGAAAAAAGGATGACAGCAACAACAGAACAATGTCATGAAACAAATATCACTAGCCTTTTCAGCTGTGGACAAGGCAAAAGAAGACAATTTGGTTTCTACAGAGCCATTCCTAAAGGGTCTTTATGTGTGAATTTGTTTTCCTTTGGGAAGAAGAGGTGTTGAGTCTAGATCCATGACATATCTACCTCCTGGTGGTGGTTGGATAAGTAAACTTCAGGTAAGTGAGATGATGATCAAAATTGTAAAGTGTATCTGAATGTTTTCAATTTTACTGTGAAAGTACTGGGCTTCTGTCTGCTCCTGGTGTCAACTAGTAGTGGAGGTGGAGTCTGGGCTTTCAGGTTGCCTATGATTTTTAGCTCCGTTAACCAAGAGATCACCCACCGACCACAGCCCATGCGTGTCTTAGAAAGACCCAGAACTGATGTCAATGAAGAGGTTCTCCTCAAGAGATTTCAGATCTGACATGAGACAGTATCAAACTTCACTGAAACGAGAGGAAACTCGATCTCTAAGCTGAAGTGTTTGATGAAGTTTGTTCAGAAATCTTCTACAAGAAGCAAGGGTTTGGTGACTTTTCCTTCCTCATGTGAGAATTCAGAGCCAAAAAAATTTTTTTCCTATTTTTCATTATCAAGTAAAAAATATGTTGACTAGTGAGCTAAAAACATCTTTAATATATGTTTTTTAATCACTTATTAGGACTACAGCTTCCAGTGGGAAATTAAAGTATGTTAGCTTTTTTCTGTAATCAAACGAGCCCATGTTATTGCTCGCAGTTATAAAGTTCTTAGTAGACATTGTATTTTAGAATGCTAGTAATTCTTCTCCAAGCAACCCTAAAGGAGTTTTCGTGGATCAATTAATTTACTATCTTATGGTTATGTAAATGTGTAGTTAGCTGCTGTATGTTTTACTGGGGACATTCAACGTCCTTAAACAATAATGATATTCAACTAGATCCAATTATATTGCTCTGACATTAAGATGTAACTTTAATACCAGACTCTTTTGAGATAAAGTGAATGTTTTGCAGCTGTTACAGCTTGAAAAGCTGAGCTGAGGTGCTGTGAACATGCACTGTGCTCATTGCAATGTCATCTGAGATGGCTTTAAACTCACTTCTCATTGCCTGAACAGCTAGATTTATACCAGTAACAACCTACATCATTTAGCCAGTGTCTTCATTTAAACACATAGTAGTATTTGTTTTGTATTAATCTCTAAAGGACAGGTCTAATTGAAATGCCTATATATGGTAGTGTGACATGGCCAGAGTTCTACACATTCATTGAACAAAGTTAGCAGTGGGGATAGCTGCGGCCGCGGCTGAGGAGAGCGGGGCTGGGCCTGGCCCCGCGGTGGCCAAGCCACCCTTGCCCCGCTGAAAGAAGCCGCTAACAAAGAAGTGTTTAGGTGCTTCTCTCCAAGTGTGCTCTGGAATTGTCCTGACATGATATTATCATGCTGACAGCAGTGTGTGTTGCTTTCCTGCTGACAGAAAAGAAAAATAAATCATTGGGAAAATTCCAGGCTTGTTCCGTGTTTGGTTTTGAATTTACAGTTTACAACAGCACACACTCACGTGCTCTCCCTCCCAGCTGTAAAGAACAAGCTTTCCCTGAGGGATGAGCTAACCCCATGACACCTGTAATGGTAGGCCCTGCCTATCGATCACAAATGAGCCCTCAGAGTTTGAAATTTAAACCTACACTTTTACTCTCACTTTTCCCTGCTACCCATTGCAGAATGGGCTTTTCTTGACCTGAGCATTAAGGATAGGACCACTCATTTAAAGTCAGACCATGAGGTCTGAGTTAATGGATTTATGGCTGCAGACAAATAACTCGGTTGCAGACGGGTCCATTGCTGAACACCAGAAATCGCTGCACATGGTGGTGCAAGCAGCCAGTAAAAGTTTCAGACAGCGCTGTGAGGAATGGCTGGATTTCACACTTGGTGAAGGGGAGTTGCGCGAGAGATGGCCAGAACGCACAGATAAACTGGAGGGCAGCACTCGAGGCATTGCGAAGGGGAGTCTTGCCAGGAGAAGAGCACCAGCGTAACAACACCTGTAACATCATTTAGGTTTGAAATTGCCTAAATGATGCTGTCCAAAAGAGCCGAAGTGGGACCAGATGTATCCAAGCTGGGACCAACAGGCAAAAAGTAATTGAGGCTGAGTTGTTTATTTTGGTAGGAGGCTGCACTGGAGAATGTGAAGTCCAAGGGAATGTGAGGGGGCTGAAGAGAAGACACAGCCAAGGCCTTGCTGACTGGCATGAAACACCGATGGTGAGCAGAAGACACGGGTGAGGAGAGGGAGTGGAAAGTGGTGCTGCAGTAGCCCCAGATGTGTCTGTGGAGGCAGGAGTGCCGCGGGGGGCAGATGTCCCATTGTGACATCACCTGACAGTGGATGGTGATGTCAGCGAGCGATGGACTGTGACCTCACATCCCTTGCTGCTCATATTCGGATGCCAGCAGAGCATGGGCCAGTCTGGCTCGTGCCTGGACTCGTGCTGAGCGTGCCTGTGAGGTGTGGAGGGTCGAGCCAGGCTGCTCCTGGTGCTGGGTGGTGCTTTGGGGGCTGCCATTGGCAGCTCTTGGTGCCCGTCCCGGAGCCGTCGCCTGTGTTTCCCCGGCCCTGCCTGCTTCAGGCAGCTGGGCACCACAGGGCATCTTGCAGCAGCAGAGGTGAGCTGTGCGGGGAAATGTCCCCCCGGGGCAGGCATGGGGCGGGTGATGGGGCTCAGGGAGCTGGGATGGTGTCCTTCTTGGGGGGCCTGGGCATTTCTTCCTCCCCAGGACAGTGAATGACCATGGTGCCTCTCCATTTTGCAGTGTCAGTGCCAGTGAGGGGGAACAGCTCCTTGTCCTCAGCTCTCCCCAGCCTGCTGCAAGAAGCAAACATGGCTGCAGAGACAGAGTGGAACTGCCCCATCTGCTGCGACGCTCAACGTGACATCGCTTATGCAATGCCCTGTGTCCACCAGTTCTGCCTGGGCTGCATCCTGCGTTGGGTACAGATGAAAGTAGACTGCCCCCTCTGCAGAAGACCGATAGAGATGGTCAAGTTTTCTGACCAGGGAGAAGATGACTGTCTACAATTGGTCGTCATAAGCCTCACAGAGTTGACAGATGCCAGCACCCAGGCAGGCACAGCTCCTGGCCACCTGGCCGACAACAGCCCCCATGGCTCCGTGGTGTCCCCTCTGTCCTCTCAGCAGAGGATGCCATCCCCAGCTGAGCAGGGGGCTGTGGGGACTGATGCCAGGGCTACTGTGGGTGGCCTCCTGCCCGAGGTCTGGGCAGAACTTTTCCAAGCACAGAAGCATCTCCTCGACCCTGTGCTGCCCTGGCTGCGCGGGGAGCTGGAGGCAATATATGGGGCTCAGTGGTGGCTGGCAAAGAGTGCAGAGATCATGATCCTGCACACCCTGTGCATCTGTGGTCCGGACACGGGGGCCATGGTCCAGTTGCTGCAGGACCACCTCAAGGAATATACAGCAGCGCTGGTCCATGGTGTCATCAATATTATTGTGTGCCAGTGCAGCCAGGAGGCTCAGAGGCTGCTGAGCTCCCGCGTTGCCGGCGAGGAGGACGACAGCCCTGCGGCCAGCTCCAGCCCCACCAGCTCCCAGGCAGCCACTTCCGACTCCAGCCTGGCCCCCTCCAGCAGCCCTGCAGGATCCAACGTGGAGGAGGAAGCCAGCACGTCAGAGGCCACCCTGCACGGAAGTCCCGGCCGCCCCCATCTCCGCTGGCAGAGCCCTCTGACGCGGGCTGCAGCTGCAGTCCCTCGGCTCCCGGCCGGGGCAGGCACCGCTCGCGCAGGGGGCCCCGGCGCCTCACAAAGCGGAGGACAAGCAGACGCCAGGACTCTCCCCAGCCCCGCAAGAGGTCACGCCGCTGGCAGTGCTAGCAGGGCTCCATCAACTTTTTATTGAAGAAAAATGAAATAAATTCCTGTTTGCATGACACAGTCTCCAGGTGCTGCTTTCTCCCGCTTCTCCTGGTGCCCTTCCCTGCCCCCCGTGCCCCACTGTTGTCCAAGGACCCCACAGCCCCAGGGCCATGTTGGCAGTGCCCCCTCCCGCAGGAAATCCTGCTGCAGCCACAGCAATGGAAGAGGTTCTGAAAAAGCCCCAGGGTGGTGCTTGTAGAGGAGTGATGAGTGAAAGGTTGAGCAAGGGTTCCTCAAGCAAGTGCCTAACACCATTTTGCATAACGCATTAGTGAACGATGTACGCTTTGCTGATGTAGAACCAGAGGAGACATACAACCTGAAGACCAAATAGAGTTCATTTAATCGGGGTGGGGGGGGATATAAAATAGACCTATGCATTAATGTAAAAAAGAGTATTGTAAAAGGAGGGCAGGAAGAAAGGGAAAGGTACAGAAAATTAGGGATAGGGAAAGAAGGGAATACCAGAAGCACCCTTCATACAAACACTAATAATACACATGGATCTTGCAGGTGTGTTTCAAATGAATGAACAAAACACAAAACCAAACCAACCAACTAACAAAACAAACAAACCAAACCCCCAACCCCAGAAAAAAATATATATGTGGTGTTCTTTACAAGTCTGGAAACTGTTTTCAGGCACATTCATTTTGTATTTTGGGTGATGCTTTTGTTGGAGAGCGGGAAGAAAATACTAAAGGCAGTCGAAGAAGGAAGGAACAAGTAATAACATGTAGCGCAGCATCTTTTTGTTTCTGATGTTTCTCCAAAACCCCTATCTAACAGGTACCCCTAACAGGTAACTCTGAACACAGAGATGGTTAGTGTAGGGGACGCACTGGAACACTCGGAGCCTTGAGACCTGTCTGTAGCAATCCGCAAGCACCGTAACTGAACAGGTAGCTAGTGTCCTGCCACGTGCTCCTGCAGCTGACCCTGTGTTGGCTTCGCTGCTGACGTGGGGTGCTGTGAGCCCCCGTGGTCACCCTGTCAGACGTGTCTGAGCCGTCTGCAGGCACGATTCAGCCCACAAGAGCCTGGATGGCAAGAAAGTGTTCCCAGGGGTATGGAGGGGAGCTCAGCTGGCGAACAGCCTCACACAGGCGAGATGTGGAACTGGAGTGAGGGACAGCTCAGGAGGTACCCCTAGCTGTCCGTCCAGAAAAAAGCAAAGGGCAGGAAAAGAGGTGAAAGAGTAACACACTCCAGAGCCAAGCTCTGCAGTGGCACTGGCTTGCCTTGTTCTCTCTGCCGGCCCTCACCTTGTTCTCTCTGCCAGCCCCCAACCGTGTATTTGAGGGCTTTTGTGCTTAGCCCAACCTCCAGTGCCAATATTCCCCTTGGGAAGCTCAAAGTCATGCTGGATCAGACCGAGTATTTTTCACCAGTGACCTTTCCGATAGAAAATGTAGTTTTCTCAGAAATACGCTTTATCTGGAGGAAAAAGGGATTTTGTTGCAACATGAAAATATTCAGGAAAATCCAAATAAATGTTTCATTTTGGGTGGAAAAAACTTGTCTGGGTCTTCCAGTGCTGCTGTAGTGTGATGCAGTGTGGGACGTTGGTGAGGGAGAACCACCGCTTCCGCAAGGCCCTGTGATGTGTCCGACAGATGTGGTCACTCATGTCACCCCAAAGTTAAGAATTTCGGTAGTTTTCAAAGAAATTCAATGAGACAATTTCATTTTGAGATGGAGTTCTGAGTGCTGATTACTCCCCTATATTTCATGATACTCTGGAATCTTGGAGAGTTTCACTTCAAACTATTATTTTGGGACCATTTAATTTTTTTCTTTCCTGAAAGAATGTCTTGTGTGGACATCCTTGGAACTGGCTTGAGACTCTCTCGTGCTTTCAGGGTATCAGATGGGCAGCTGTGATTCAGCATCTCCTTGAACTGCGACTTGTTTCTGAACACGGTAGGAGTGGTCGCCTTTCCAAGAATGATGACCCAAGATTTTTAGGTACCATTTCGGTGTTTATTGGACACCTTATTTATTTTCCTTGTTCTCATCTTGTTGCTAATTTCTAAAGAAACTTTCACTTCCCTGACAAAAAGCATGCAAATTTTAAGACAGAGGGGAAATCACCTGGAGTTTAGTGCAGATAACGTGACACTTTTTTTTTGTTGTGCTGATCCTATTTTCCTTTGTTTCTCCCTGATCTTCCACAAACACTTCAAGAGGAGTGTGTTAGCACCGTGTTGAGCAGAGACCTCTTTGGCTTCATTTACTGGCTGGAAGAATCATGTGAGCATTCCTGGAAGTCAGGAAGATACGGGTCTTTTTCTACGTAATTTGGGTTACTTAGCACTTCTTAATATGATCATCTTCCAAATTCCAAAACATTCTCAGTCTTTCCACTGTCCTGGGAAGAAAGTGTGTGGTGAGGTAGGCTAGCCCCACATAGCGTATCCTTGCTGGTGAACCATTCCTCCTAGCCATCGTGGCTCTAGAATGGCTTGTGAGAGTACGCTGGGAGGGTAGTTTTGATGGCACAAAGTCAAACCTCCCATTTTCCATCCCTGCCATCAAGTAATGTCTGGGATTTTTAAGATTTCCTGCCTTGGAGGGAAGTGATTTCTCTCTAAGTCTGTGTAGAGTAACTGTCTGGCTTTGCTTCTGAAAGAGCAAGGAATATTCTGGAGAATGTGAACATACGACAAATGTTTGAATGTGGTGCATTTTTTTGAGGAGAGTTAATGTCCTGCAGGACTCACTGATTTATTTGAGTTACTCTGCTTGTAGGACATCTGCCTCCCATCCTTTACTTTGTCAGTCTGTAAAATGGCAAATTGTCTTTGGGTGCTCACACTCCTTTTTAAAGCCAGGAGGTCCTGAGAAATTAACTCTGCACCACGGTTTGTTGTGCTGTTCCCAAATCCTCCATAACCCACATGCTGCAGCACAGTTCCTGCTGCAGAAAGAATGCTTGTGGAGCAGCTTTGCTTTTGAAAACCTCCTGCCTAAATCCGTCATAATATTATCACCCACAATGGAATTAACAAGAAAGAGTCACGTCTTCAAGGCTCTTTGGAGGTGAAATATTTGTTGTATGTATTAACTACTGTCACATTAGAAGAACATTAGAAGCTTTGTTGATGATAAATTGAGAGTAGAGTGGCAGGAGTACAGGTGGCAAGCAAGAGACGTTTGGTTTGGTGGGTAAGGCCGTATGCGTTGTTCCAAGAGAAGCAGCAACTTCTTCAGCCACAGATCAGTTAAACGAAAGAGCCACTGAGACAATATCTCAGCATGGCTTAATGAGAAACCCTTCTGAGCGTGAACAACCTCATAACTCATCGTATGCCAGAAGTTTTCACTATTGAAATAACAGACTGAAATCACATAGAAAGTCAGAAGAATGACACAGAAGAAAACTAAATCCCCCAACAGCAGCCGTTTTCCTCAGTCTCCATGGTCTCTACTTACGTACTAGCTCCATTCTTGCAGAATCTTAATTGCACTGCCTTGTTGGAGACTGACCACAGGCTCTCATCTCTGAGCTGAGCGTTCGCTAAAATCAGCTTCACAGAAACATCCTCAGCTGCACAAGTGCAGCAGAAATACATATTCCCTGCTCTGTGGCTGCCTGGCATCCGTTGCTGCTAGAGATTTGCAAGCATTGCTTCATGTATTACTCCTGGGAAAGAACTGTGTGCGACGGGCACCGTATGATTGCTTCCAGCTCCTGTAATTACTCTAACCAGAGGATGGTCAGAGCTTTTAGGCAAAAAGCACGGTGACAGAATTGTTGATAGTATTTCCCAAACAACCCCCATGGTTTTGATTTTCCAACTGATTAGGTTCAGTGCCTGGCTTCAAAAATAGTCTAAAAAACTTGGCAAGTCTCAGCGTGAGTGCCTGATCTCTCTGCTGCCTTTGATACAGTATGTGCAAAGAATTTTCCAACTGATCAGCAAAAAACATCTATTTCTTTTTTCTATATCTGCCCCAAACCTGACTCTCCCCTCCCTTTATTTTGATTTGAGATCAAAATACCTATATTTTGTAGACAAGCAAGAACCAGCTGCAATCATGGGCTATAGGTGTGAGCAATTCTTCCCTTTTCTGCAGGCACTGAGCTGTAGTTAGGAATTAACGGCTGGGGAGCTCTGCCTTGGGAAATGTGAATGTTTTGTGATGACCCAGGAGTCTTCCACAATGCCCTACCAGCCTGTGGTCCACGTTGCCATAAACTCTGTATCTGATGTTACTGAGAGAAGAGTATAAACGAGGTGACTATAAGAAAAAAGAAATAGCCAAAAGGTTCATTTTGTTAATATGGTGAACAATGAATCTCTAATATTATTGACCTCATACAAGTGAGTATTCCCGTTTCCAGTTAACATGAGTTAAATTTTTTTCTTCATAACAATTAAAAAAGGCTAACTAGTGCAAACTATGGCACCTACAAGGCCTCAGCAGAAAGCTACAATCTCCAAGGCAACTGTTTGCTTCTAATTACATTTTGATGCCTCTCTTTTAGCCACTATTGTAAAGTCCAGTTTGAACGGTGCCTGAACATATATTGTAGAGGTTTGGTTAAGTGAGAAGGGGCACGATCTTGTGCCACTGAGCAGTCTGAGCAACCCAGGCTTTGAGCAAGGGTTAATCCCAGAGCTAGCGACCTTGGACTCCCCTTGCACGGTGCAAAACAAAGAACCCCGTGGTGCCTGCTTCGGAGGGAAGCAAAACTACATCTGGGGGTGGGGGCGGTCACGGCTCTGAATATGTAAACCTATGGACCAATCACAAGTGCGATCGGGGCACGTGATTAACAT
Source organism: Nyctibius grandis (assembly GCF_013368605.1). NCBI lineage: Eukaryota > Metazoa > Chordata > Aves > Nyctibiiformes > Nyctibiidae > Nyctibius > Nyctibius grandis. The sequence goes on along the minus strand of NC_090695.1, from coordinate 69,465,839 downwards.
ATGCATAGTCTATATAACCACTGCTTTCTTTGTTAATAAACGAGAAGCTTCCATACTCACACTGAGATTGTATAGCTTACTCCGGACCGTTCCCCAGCACCCGCGAGCGCGCCTCCCCCGGTTTTCCCCTTACTACAATATATGATGGTTTTCTGGATTGTGGCATTTTGTCATGGGTTTTGCTGTTATTTCCTAACCAAACTAGGAAAAAATATCCTGTCAGCATATTCTGCTGTTATTTTCCCTCTGTAGGGCAACTTGCAGTCTTTACAGTGAATAGTATTCTCTTCTTTTATTCTCATGGAGAGATTTGTTTGTTCATGCCCTTTCCTCAGTCTGAGCTCATGTTGTCACTATAACCTTGGAGTTATGGTGAGAAACATGCACTCAGCATTATTATTTGTGTTTTGCCAGATACCTGATTATCTGGCAATATCCTTAGATGCCTGTTATTAGGAGTAAATGTATCTGAATCACAGCCCATTCTTGTGACAGAGACATGAATATTGCACAAAAGCCTCACATTCTTCTTACTGCTTTTTCCTGGCAGTCATACGGAAGATTTTTAGCTCAGTCTTCTCAAGTCCATTTCTAATGTATGCCGACTTTGTATCCACTGGCATCTCTCTGCCATTTGAGAAGTACTCAGGCAAACATATTTTTCCTAGGAAAAGGTAATATGGAGTGACCAGTTTCAGGGGTTTGATCAATATTAGTCAGTTCTGAAATATCCATGGAAGGCACAAGTTATTTTCTCGTATCTTCCTTTGCCTTTGCTTCTGTAGAAATCCATGTGATTATTTTTATATGAAACTTCTGTTTCTTGTTTTAAGCGGGATCTTTGCTTACGGATCTGCTGATCCAAACTCAGTTTTATTTCTGCTTTGTCCTACAAAGCATATCTGAGCAGTTCATCTCTCTTACGTGGCCACAGTTATTTCTGGTATAGAAGTTGTGGAGGAAGCACGCTTGTGGGAAAGATTTATGTGAGGAGGTAAAGTAAGTATGAGATTGTCCCTCACTGCCAAGAGGCTTGAAAAAAAAACATTGAAAGAGGTCCACCTCAACCTGTTAATTTTTCATTATTTTGATTGTGTAGTTGTCGTTGAATTGTCTTTTTTTTTTTCCTTTTCAGTACTCAACAGACTCCTCTTACTTGAACAAGATTTTTATATCGCCCACGAAGGTATGTGAGTCTAGCCATAGATATCAATATTTTCCTTTTCTTCGGCTTATTACAAGCATGAGGAGTCACTGCTGCGTTAACAAAACGTCAGATGAGAGGTGGAACGAGTAATGGGTGAATGAGCGAAAGCTATATAAACTGGCGTTTCTGTATCTGCCTGACAGAGAGGTTCTTAGTGTTAATGTGTGAGTTTGTTTTCCTTTGGGAAGAAGAGGTGTTGAGTCTAGATCTACCTCCTGGTGGTGGTTGGATAAGTAAACTTCAGGAAAGTGAGATGATGATCAAATTGTAAAGTGTATTTGAATGTTTTCAGTTTTTACTGGGAAAGTACTGGGCTTCTGTCTGCTCCTTTTCATCAACTAGCAGTGGAGGTGGAGTCTGGGCTTTCAGGTTGCCTATGATTTTTAGCTCCGTTACCCGAGAGATCGCCCACTGACCACAGCCCATGTGTGTCTTAGAAAAGACCTAGAACTGATGTCAACAAAGAGGTTCTCCTTAAGAGATTTCAGATCTGACATGAGACAGTATCAAACTTCACTGAAACGAGAGGAAAGTTGATCTCTAAGCTGAAGTATTTGATGTTGTTTGTTTAGAAATCTTCTATGGGAAGCAAGGGTTTGATGTCTTTTCCTTCCTCATGTGAGAATTCAGAGCCAAAAATATTTGTTTTATGTTATTTATGGGTTACAGCCTACTGATGAGAAGGAGAAGCAGCGGTCAGGCTTTGCAGTGCACCCATCTAAACAAGGCTTCAGATCACCTCACTGTTTGGTGTAATTGCTGTTCCAAAGAGAGAGAGTCATCTTGTAATAACAAATAAGCATTTATAGCAGCCCAGACAGCCTCAGCTGTCCTGAGTGGGCCTTGGCCTTGCAAAACCTTTGCGTAATCACAGGGTATAATTTAGAATAAACTAATAGAAATATGCTGATAGGGACAAACAATCATCTGTGCCTCTTCAGCTGTTTCCAGTGGCTCCTGTGTGCCCAGGAGAAGAACAGACAAGAGCTGAGGACACCTCAGCTTTCAAAACCTGACAAGATAGCCTTCTTAATGACTATGCGTAATGACTAAAAACTATGCTTGTGGATTTTGTGATCTCAATGAGTAGCTGCAAAACTGAGGCCTTATGTGACGTGGGGCTGCCAGGCTCGAGTGCTCTGCACTTTAAACTGCAGCCTTTTTGCACGAGATTACGCAAAGAGAATATTTGTGTTCTCCTTTGATGCACAGTTATGTTGTAGTGTCTCCCCAGTGCAATCCCCAAATCCTTATTTTTTCCCTTTGTAAACTGAAAATAGTTAGTGCTGCATGCTCCTCAAATGCTCTCTGGTTTAAAACTTTAGTCTAATTGTTTGGTTCCAAGTTTCACTTGGGCTGCCTTGCGCTTGAAGTGGGCTGTTGCTGCTGGGGGCTTTTGTAGAGCTTGTTATTTCTTTGCCAAGGGAAACCTGTCGAGGGAGAAAAGCAGTAGAGGAGAGAGGAAGCAGCGTAGCTTGGTGTCAGTGGGGCCCAACTGGAGGACTGCACTTTGGTTTGTGCCCATGGCCTCTTGTCCTTTCGCTGGGCACCACTGAGAAGAGTCTGGCCCTGTCATCGTTCCTGTCCCCATCAGGTACTTATGGGTAAGATCGCCGGAGCTCTCCTTTCTCCAGGCTGAAGGGGCCTGGCTCTCCCAGTTTGTCCTCATACAGCAGGTGCTCCCATCCCTTAGTCATCTTCCTTGCGCTTGGCTCAGCTCACTCCACCGCGTCCCAAAGCTCTCTAAGCGCAAAAGCCCAGGCGCTTTGTTACTGGCTGTGACAGAGAGCAGGTTTCAATGTTAATAACCCCAAGGCCTGTAGTGGGGCAGTGACTCCACAGCCAGGCCTGCTCCAGAGCTGCACCTCCACTTGCTGAACCTCTGCTTCAGGGGTGCGGCCCACCACGGCCGTGCTCCAGCTGATCCCAGCAGCAGGAGGTATCTGCTGCGGCCGTGGGGAGCCTGCGCCGGGGCAGGGGAAAGTGTGAGAGGGATGGGGCGGCCGAGAGAAACTGGTAAGTGCTGCCCGAGCCCCGTCCCCCTGCGGTGCTGGGCAGGGCTGGGGGGTCTGGGGGAAGGGGAGTGCTGGGCCTGGCGGGGCGGGGAGGAGAGGTGCTGCTCTACTGTCCGCCGTGGCTTCTCACCACCCAAGTCTACTTTATCTGGCAGTAAATAAGATCAGTTTCTCCCACGTGGAGTCTGTCTTGCCCACAAGAGTAGCTGGTTAGCAACCTCCCTGCCGTTATCTCGGCCCACGAGTTTCTCCTCCTGTTTCCTCCCCATGTCCTGCGGAGGAGGGCCTGGGTGTGAGTTTGGCCCTTCAATGTGATTAACCCTCCACAGCCTTAACCTTGCTGCCAGCCATCGATAGAGCGTACTTTGTGATGTTCCGTGAGACCTTCTGTACCACTACTGATTTAGAAGAGGTGAAATTGGTGGCCCAGATGCGTCCCCTTCGTTCCTGTCTTCCCTGTGGCTTGGGACGGGACGATGTCTGAACAGCTTGCAGCAGGAGGCAGTCCCTTTTTGGCATATTACATCGGGACTAGCTGTTCCCCTAGTTAACCTCGGCACCGTAGTGACATGGCTCAGATGCAGGAGAGGGTGTATGAAACTAGAGACAGAATTTAGCCCTAACTTCCCATCAGGAGAAGAGATGAACTCACAGACTGAAAACCCTAGAGCTGAGTTCTGCAGAGAGGGACCGACAGCAACAGTATCTGTGGCAGAAGAGTTGTCATTGCAAACTCATTAGGCAGCTGGATTTTCTATCAACCTATAAACAAAAGCATTTCCAGTAAGGGATGGTAGACACCTCATGAATATTTCACCAGTTGAGGGCACTTTTCATGACACTGAGCCCAAATATTATACTTCACAGCACTACAATCCCCATTTATCACCTTGGCAAAAGATAAATGAAATTCTCCTGATTCAGTTGATTAATTTAATCATTACATGTAAATGGGAAGCATCTTTGGGAAGATGCTTGCTCTGACTCCTTCAAAGATGTGCACAGTTACAAGACTAGGAGCTTCCAAGAGATTGGATGAGAAGCAACACGTGTGTTTCCTCTCATTCACAGGCAGTGTGCACAGGACAGGATTGTATGTGCAGAGCTGTGACACAGCCCAAAGCAAGGAGTAATTAAAACACGTTTTAATATTGCATGTGTTTGTGTCAGAGGGCTTACAAAGAACAGGTCTGGTTCACGTGAGCTGCCCCGAATGAAGAAGCCTTTTCCTGCTAGGAGCAACGGAGACATGGGGTAGTTTTGAGAACATCAGGTGTTGCAGTGAGTTTAAGCAAAACCAGGCTCTAGCAGAATTACTTTGTGCCATCCAGAGGCTTGCAGTTTTTACTTTACATCTTGAGAATACTTGTTACGAGAGTTATTTGCATTTAAGTAGACTCCAGTTTGTCACTCAAACTAGTTGGAGTCAGGCAACTGTAAATCTCCTTTACAGCACGTTCCTTTTGTGTGCACTGCCTGGACCTGAGCAATGTTAAAGACACGTCACAAAACCCAAGTGCCCTCTGTAGCAATACATCTCTGAATGCTATTTCTGTTTGTAGTGCTTTGTATTCAGCAAACACAGGTGAAAAACTGCACTGCAGTTGCATGGTCTTTTATTGCAGGGGCTCCTGACTTTGTGTTACATGATCATACTGCAGAATGTGGACAAAAGAAGGTTTATTCAAATACCACACTTGTGCACTGAACTTTGTTCGGAACAGCAGCCTGCGGTTTAGGGAACTTCATTGTCAAAGAGAATAGGGGGTCTTCCTTGCCATGCTAAATGTGTCAAATAGGGGGTCTTCCTTGCTGTGCTAAATTTGTCGTCATGTGTAGCTCCAACTGAGCGCAGGAATTGTGCCTGCATGTGGGAACTCTTGCCAAACGCAGAGAAATGTATTACACTGCTGCAGAGGAGAAGGCATTGATCTCTGTTAATACGTAGTCCCGAGGTTTGCCACAACTGACAAACATCTTGCTATTTATAATCAAAGCTCACACTACTTTTGTTTCCCCCACACCCCCAAAATAAATCCACAGGGTTAGAACACACTGGACATAGGCCCACAGTTGTTACTCGGGCAGAATGCCTGTTGAAATCAACCAACTCTTTACGTATGTGAAAACTGGTAACTTCGTCCCAGTGCTTGCAGATGATGTTCCTTCAGCCTCTTCCCTTCTTTATTCTCCTGGGTGGTACTTTATTCCTTTATTAGTCCTGGCTCATAATGGAGCTCTTGAGTTTAAAAGAAAAGTGTGAACACGTGGCAAGTCTGGCCTTGGAGCCTGTAGTAACCTTTCAGAAATGCCAGTGACGCCTGTTGCAAAGCTGTGGTGCGTTCTTTTGATGCTTGTCTGCTGCAGCTGGCAAGAAAGCAGAGGGCTGACCTCAGTTCTTAGTTTTGTTGTGTGACCAGACTAAAGCAAGTTAGATGGTGTGCTCACACCTGGTCTGGAGTGAATTTGTTTTGCTGTGTAATGTGACAGCACGCGGGTGCAGTACTTGTGAAAACAGGTGATGTGAAGCTGTAACCAGGGTGAAGGTATTGGAGGGGGTAATGTGTAAGGACAGAGAATTATGGAGTGCTTTGCTCTGTAAACTAGTCGCTCTCATGCTTTTCCTTCCACTGCTGTGTGTTTGAATTGCATCCTTCAACTTTGTCGTTCTAACTGCTCTTTGATACCTGTCGTCTGCAGGTCTTGATCTGCACATGGCCAAGGACTGGAACATTGCGATAATTGGGGAAAACAAAGCACCTGTCGAACTCAGCCCTGTGGTAAGCAGAGGTCTGCTGCAAGGACATCAGCTTACAGTAATACTACATGATAATGCAAAAGAAAAAATGCTCTGCGAATCAGGACTTAGCCTCTCTTTGGAAAAATTTCCTTTCATTAAAGTATTTGGCCCACAATTCTTTAAAATCCCCTCCCTTAAAAGGAGAAAAGAATCGTGTGAAACTTCACTCCTCTTCAGGACTGAGATGTTCTTGGTCTGTTAATGCTCAGGTGTAGGCCTGTTCATAATGCAGCGAAGGAGAAATCACCCTGAAGTGCGGTGCCCCGCCTCCTCCACACACCTTGCTGGGATGTGCTGGAGGACCTTCGCAAGGAGTTTGCCCCATCTTCACGTCGTGTGCTCTTCTGACACTTCTGACACCAAACTGGAGGAGAACGATAACATCGTGTTTTCTTTCCCAAGTGCGTCTTCTGCTTAAACAATTCTTGCCCCTTCTCTCGGGTTCCATCGTCTTTCTAATGTTTTCACTTCTGCACTTTAGAATAGCTCATACTATTTTCTGAGCCAGCCCTTTCCAAAAGAATTATTTGACTAACCTCCTCGTGCAGTGACCTGAGCAGCTGAGGTTGTGTTTGCTACCTACTGTACAGTGAATATGCTACAATGATTGTTGTGGCTAATGAGGAGCAGCAGCACTCGAGGATTGCCTCCTTCAAATTCACAACGGGAGCTGGACATGAACTGGTGTTGTTCCACGGACTTAGTAGATTCACAGGTTTTAGGGCCAGAAGGAGACATTATGCTCAGCGTGTCTGGCTTCCTGTCTTAATGAGGAAAATTCACCAAGTGACTGCTGTGTCAAGTCCAATAACACACACTGGGACTGGAGCGTATCTTATCAAAAAAAAAAAGGAATCTGCTCTTGTTTTATAAAGTATTGGGGGATCAAATATTCTCCATGCTCATTCCACCTAGGTAGTTCTTCTAGTGCTTAATGTACTTCTCTGTACTTCTCTGACAATTCCTCAATAGCTGGTATTCAAACATGTGAAGCTCCAGTTAGTTTAATTCCAAACCATCTTAATTCTGAAAGGACAATACTACAAAAATGGCTGTTGAATTCCATGGTTTCTATGTCTGTCTTGTAGGTATCTATAAAAAAACCGTACTGAAAATCTGTGGGTTCAGAACTGGAGCCTGGAGCCTGCCATTAGAAGACAGACAGTGCCAAAGGGGCCAGGCTTGTGGCAGAAGGGAGTTTTGTTCCCTGTGCCGCTTCGGAAGGGACAGAGGTACTTGCTGGAGGAATAGGGAGCCTTGGGGCTTGGATTGCTTGGTAAAAGCTGGAGGAGAGCAACACTGGGGAGAAAAATAATGTTTCCTCAGGCAGCTGGCTGGTGGAAGAAGCTTCCCAAGGCAAAAGTAGCTTTTTGTGTCGGATGCTAGAGGGTATCAAACGCCAGAAAGCAACAGAATGGAGGATGGGAGGCGTAAAGAGTAGCATGAAGATGGAGGAGTACAGACAATGCGGCTGGAGTTATGTTAGTTTTTAGTTTAAACACACTTTAAAATAGATCTTGTTTCCAGCCACAGGCAGGGATGCTGCAGTTGCATTACCACAGGCTGACTTTAGCTGCAGCCCAAATATTTCAGTTAAATCAGCTGCGTCCTCTTGGTTTCTGCCTGCTGCTTAAACTTGCATTATCATGGGCAATTTTTGCTTGCTTTGTTTGAAATCTGCGGGAAGTCTAAGGCACCCATGGAGAAATTCTACTTCAGTTACACCTTGGTAAATCAGGAGTAAAGTTGATGATTCAAAGTGAGCTTGTGAGGACTTAGCAAACAAAACTGAAGCCCTAATCAGCTGTTTTCAAGAACACAAACTGTAGAAACAGTGCGGAAACTGTGTTGGACTATGGGCTCGCAGGAGACTTTCAATGTCTTAGGGCTTATGCCACAGCTTCACCTTTTTTCTTGCATATATTCTGGATACATTTCCAGACCATTCCCCTGTGCTTACACTTGGCGCGGAGGGGTTTGCCATGCTGCTGGGCCTTCTGGCCACAGAGGGAACTGCTGTCCTTGGAGGGCAAGTGTCCTTTTTGGCTATGGCCATGGGGGAGGTTTGCTACTCCCCTTTGTCAGCTGTGCATTTCCTATATAACGTTTCTTTAAACACCTCAGCTCAGAGCACTGCCACAAACTCTGCTTCATATTCCACTTGTCATTTTCCCCATTTCCCAGCCTTTTCAGAAACTCTCTCCCCATTTTTGCATTTCTCTTGTCTTTAGACCTTGGTAATCCTCTCCTTTTCATACACTTCTTTGTGCTTTGATTTTGTGGCACACAGAGTGTGTCTCAAGTCAGTAATCAGCAACATACAACTTGTGAACAGAATTCTGCATGTCTATCAGAAAGCTTAAAACATTTTCCTTTTTGTTCAGGTTGACTCAAATGTTGATTTTGCCTGCAAAATGAATAACAATATCATTGATCTCTGTCATGTTGGACATGACTACACTGAAAAATGTCATTAAAGTCTGCTTTCATGTGATTCCCCTGCTTGTACACGTTTAGCTTTACTTAGAGCTGCTACAACTGGTTTGGTTCCCTTAAAGATTTCAACCCAAACAGTTTTCAGCTCTCATATTATTGGTATGTATTTGGAGCCCCCTCTTCTACCTAAACCACAGAGCATGGCTCCTCAAGTAAAAAGGAAGGCATAGAGCCACTCTCTTAGTCACCCAGCTTTTCCCCTCCTTTATTTCGATCTCAAAAGGTTCTTACTGTCTCACGGAGTTTTTGAAGTGACACACGTTTCAAACACAGGTATAAATGCAAGCCATTGTAGATTAACACAACAGAACAAAACTGTACTCTAATCAATATAATCTCTTTAAATCACCATTTGTGGTCACATTTTCAGTCAGTGTGAAGAAGTCAGCAAAGTGGTACCACGTAGCGATACTTGAAGAGAGAATACTTCAAATCAGTCTTCGGAGCACTAACAATATTTCAGGTGTAGTATGCATGGGGAATAAAAGAAACATTATACTCATTTTTTTGGCAGCATTTTTCCCTCCTGCTACCTTTATAGTGACTATCAGGAGGGTAAAGAGACGTAAACTTTTGGGAGAGAGGGGAAATATTTTGTGCTCGGTTATGATCATTGCTTCTCCTAGATCTGTTTTATTTGACCATAGAGGTCTAATGTTTTAAATTCAAATGGCTGCAATTCATTATTTTTGAAGTATATTTCTGGTTTCCAGCCTTTTGTGTGCAAATCTGAGAAATGCGACTTCGTATTACTTCAACACTATTGAAACCGAGGACTTTGATTTAAAGGAAGGGCTTGGACATTTTGAACCCATTCTAACGCTACGCCTTGGGCTTGTAGCGCTGTTAAATAATCCCCTTAATACCACACAAAAGTGACACTGAGCCTCACTCGTGTCCTAATGGCCAAATAGAGCAATGATGGTTTTGAAGTGTATGGTCCGCAGCCTCAGTGCAGCGACTCTTTTTTTGTCTGATGGAAGAGAATGACCAAATCCCTCAGTCCACTTCAGCAGTGGCAAAGGCAGATAAGTGACATCCTTAAGTGGTTTAATCATGTGGCTGCATCTCTTGGTTCAGCAGCAAACAAGTGCTCAGGGTAAGACCATCAGGCAAAGAGGCAGGCTCTTGTATGAAGCACTTCAAGGTCAAATGCCCTTTGACTTCTGTGGTCTGTCATCAGGCCTATAGGAACAAGGTCCTAACTAAGATTGTTCCTGATCTACTGGTATTTTCATTAGGAAAGGAAAGCTGTTGTAAATGGACTATTGAAATGGACAGTTTTATTTTCTAAGATGTTTGTGTAGCCTTCTCAGAAACTGTGTGATAGTCAGTAAATGTATGCTCTTTCTGCACTACTTTCTCATGTGCTTGGTAAGATATGTACCACAGCCTTGGTTTGCCCAGCAGACTGTTTAATCAGCACTGCTGTTAACTGAATAAACTGCTGCTGAAAAGGGTTGACATATCTGTCTCCTTCCTTCTCTCTTCCCTGCACCACCATTTACACAGCTGATCCGGCTGATCTGCAAGGACCACATTACTAGTGTCATTTTTAGCTTTCTAATTTTTGTCTTTTTGAACATGAGGTTAATTTTCTGCCTGATTATTTATCTGATCTAGCTCAGCACATGCTATCATGAACATCTAATGGGAGGAAAACGGAAGCAGCAGAAAGGAGCCCCCAGGTCAAAGAGGAAACAGGACTCCTATGTGCCTTTGGAGTCACAGAATCACAGCATCACAGAATCAATCAGGTTGGAAGAGACCTCTGGGATCATCGAGTCCAACCATTGCCCTGACACCACCATGTCAACTAGACCATGGCACTAAATGCCATGTCCAGTCTTTTCTTAAACACATCCGGAGATGGTGACTCCACCACCTCCCTGGGCAGCCCATTCCAATGGCTAATAACCCTTTCTGAAAAGAAATTCTTCCTAACATCCAACCTGAACCTCCCCTGGTGAAGCTTGAGGCTATGTCCTCTTGTCCTGTCACTAGTTGCCCAGGAGAAGAGGCCAACTCCCACTTCACTATGACATCCCTTCAGGTAGTTGTAGATGGCAATAAGGTCACCTCTGAGCCTCCTCTTCTCCAGGCTAAACAACCCCAGCTCCCTCAGCCGTTTCTCGTAGGTCAGACCCTCCAGACCCTTCACCGGCTTCATCGCCCTCCTCTGGACTCGCTCCAACACCTCAACATCTTTCTTGAAGTGTGGGGCCCAGAACTGGACACAGTATTCAAGGTGCGGCCTCACCAGTGCCGAGTAGAGAGGGACGATCACTTCCCTAGACCGGCTGGCTACTCTATTCCTAATAGAGGCCAGGATGTCATTGGCCTTCCTGGCCACCTGGGCACACTGCTGGCTCATGTTTAGCTGGCTGTCGATCAGTACCCCCAAATCTCTTTCTGCCAGGCCGCTTTCTAACCACTCTCCTCCCAGCCTGTAGCGCCTCACAGCCTGTAGCGCCTCACAGCATGAACAAAAGTAGTAAAAGATCATGATTCCTGCTATTTTTGCCAGGACAGTCATGGAAAGGAGGCATGGTTTATGGGCGTAAACCTAGTGGCTTAGATTTTGCTTAATGCAGAGTATTCCTGCAAGAAAGCTCACTTTTGTGCTCTGCTTCTTAAAAACTGAAAAATGAGCTTGTTCACATTTCCTGAACTAGCTGCTGGGACTCGTCTTATCCTTATTCATTAAAGGAAGCCACTTGACTGGAACCTGCTTTGAATTCTCCACCTGTCTGTAATCAGTGTAAAAAAATATTTTGGATGGTCTTGGTCATCATGGTGAGAAAGTCTGGTATTCCAGCAGTGCATACCTCCAGGAGGGGCCTGAAGGCATAAGAACAAGCAGAAATGAAAGCGTCTTTGCTTTTACACAAATTTCATCCTGTCTCCTAAAAAGCATTGGCAAACAACTTATTCTGAAGTTTTGTCCCTTTTAGAACTTTAACTGCATTGGTGTGTATAACTTGAATGTGTTTGCTGATTGAAATGCACACCAAACTTTTAAAAGTTTACATTTAGTCATCTAAAAAATGTCATGTGCCAATAAGCTTCACTATTTGACTGTGAACAAAGGAGAATATTTATTTTCTACCACAAATTTAAATTCTTTTACCTGCAAAGATTCATTCATTTTTCCTCTGTTTTATCCAAGAAACCATACACACATGTGATGACATCAATACACAGACATTGGGATTTACCCCACCCCACCCCAAATGCTGGAAGAAGTGTCACGGAGGTGTAGAGTATCCATCCTTGGAGACATTCAAGGCTCACCTGGACAGCAATCCGAGCAACTTTTTCTAAGTTGGTCCAGATTGCTGTAAGCAATTGGACCTCCAAATGCCCCTTCTCATCTATATTACTGTACAGTTCTCTGAATTAACCTAAAAAAAAGAAAAAGAGAGAGAGAGAAAACCCAAACAGGTGCATGCGTGGGAAATAGTAATAACAACTTGACTGTCCCACGAGAGGCTTGACTGGGGATGGTGGACCTAGGCACATACTCCTCATGCACTGCAGCTCATTCTTGAGGCAGGCACGTGTTAGCAGGTACTGTCCTGAACCCAGAGTGAGGTGCAAGATGCGCTGCAAAAATGATGCTTTCGCAGATGGTTCTCTCGTGTTTGGAGAAAGTGTCTTCAGCAGTGCTCTACTGAGTCAAGACTAGTTTTAGGTATGCCACAATGGCTCAGGCTTCTTTACAAAAGGTACCAGTCAAAAATAAAGTAGGCCATATGCTGAAAGCACAGGAATCTGCTTTCCTGTGATTGTGTCCCTGGACCTGGTGCTGATCTTCCACATTAACTCCATCCCTCCCACATTTACCTGACATTAGTCTCTACTTTGTTCCCCCACTGTTGCACTAGACATGCGGTGGTGGGGCAGAGTCAACTGTGCGCCAATTAACTAGTCAGCAGGTAGAATGCCACGGCATTCTCCTCCTTAGGGGAAGCCACTGATTTTCTTTGGACCTCTCCCCTGCTTTCCAGTTTGATGGAAATTGGTCCAGAGTTTCAATAGCCTAATAGCCAAATAGTGCCAAGTGTGAGGTTGTGCCCTACTTACAAGAGCAGACCGGGATCTTTTGAGCAACACATGTTTTGCTAAGAAAGGCCAACTCATTGTAGTTCCTGCTTTTCAGGACAGTGCCCCACCTGGGAAAAAAGCTGTACCGGGAGAAGGCTTGCAGCTCCAAAGGCAGCATGGACCCTAGGTGAGCAGGCATTCGGTGCCATTCATGCATTTGTTTAAATCTCAGTGTTCATGGGCTGTAGCACTGGTTTTATTCCAGCACTAGCCACAGAATTTGTCAGACTCTTGAATCCTAATTTTTAACAGGTTCCTATCTTGGGGACTGAGCTGAGGCTCTCTTCCAGAACATGTCGCTTAATTTGGGAATGTCCATCAGTGCTGGTACTCAGCAGTATTAATGATTCAATAAATAGAGTTTCAGGAAAATCAGAAACAGCATTTTTGGTAGCCTTTGGGCGAAAGTCCCACCTGGCTACGAATTCAGTTTCACGCCTGGTGTTTCAGTGCGTCGTGACTTTTGCAGAAGCTGTTCATGCTGCCTGCAGTCACCCAGGCAGTGATCACTTTGTCACTGCCAGAGTTAAACTGGCAGCTCGAAGAAGGATTTTGAAATACTATCAGGGAGACCCTGAGAAATAGGTTAGCTGTTTGTACCTGCCCTTCCCACTCCCAGATACGACAGCAGTCAAAAAATCATGTTTGGCTTACAAGGCAAAACACCAGGACTAGCAAAATACACATGTTTTTGTCACTTTATTTTTATTCAGAAGTTGTGTTTTTGCAAGGAAAGGAGGAGGCCAACACCGCTTCTTGGGGAAAATGAACACAGTGAGATTCCAGAGCTACTCGGGTGGAATTTATGCATTTCTTCTTTTTTCTTCACCAGGCTGAAGAGTTCCAGCTCCCTCAGAAAGGAGAGATGCTCCAGTGCCTTAATCACTTTCATGGCCCTTTGGTGGACTCTCTCAAGTATGTGCATCTCTCTCTTGTACTGGGGAGCCCAGAACTGGACGCAGTGCTGCAGGTGGGGTATCACCAGTGCCAGGTAGAGCGGAAGGATCATCTTCCTCGACCAGCTGGCAGAACTCCTCCTAATGCAGCCCAGGAAACCATTAGTCTTCCCTGTGGCGAGGGCACATCGTTGCTCATGATCAGCTTGGTGCCCAGCAGGACCTCCAGGGCTCTTTCTGCAAAGGTGCTTTCCAGCTGGGCAGCCCGCCGCAGGTGCTGGTGCGTGGGGTTGTCCCTCCCCAGGTGCAGGGACTTTGCGCTGCCCCTTGCTGAACTTCTTGGGGCTCCTGCCTTGGCATGGTGCGACCCCAGGGTGATGCAGAGAGCAGCACCAAGTCGCGACTCCAAGCAGGAGGAGGGATTTGGGTGCTGCCGTAGCAAGGCTGCAGCCAGCAGTGCAGGCCGGTAGGAGAGCAGAGCCCCGGGACGTGGGGGCAGAGGGTGCGGTGAGGAGGAGGCCAGGCCTGTGGTGATGAGCGGTGGGGCACGGGCTGGCCCTGGAGACCCCCTGGGTGGAAGCATCCGTCCTGAGACCCGCTGCAGAGATGGAGGCGTGGAGCTGGGCGGCGCTTCTCTTCGGGCTTCGAGAGTCTTGTGATGGACTTGCGGGCCGGCACGTGCCCCAGCCTCCGGCCCAGCCCTGGTGTTGGCAGCTCCTTGGGCCTGGGTCTAGTGTTGCCTGTAGGGTGGCTTCTTGAGGGGCTGGGAAGACTCCTGGGAGCTGCCAGCCCTCCTCTTCGTGGCTCGTCGCTGTCTGCCACGGGACTGGTCCCTGCTCTGGCTGGCAGTGGTTGGACCTGCCAGAGCCTCCCGCACATCCTCTTGCAGCTCTTCCTGCTCCCCATAGTTGGGAACAGGGGCACTGGAAGGGCTGCTGGGACCCCCATGAAGAGCTGAGGTGCTGGAGCGCTGCTCTTCATGAGCTGCAGCACGGCTGCTGGAGGTGGCTGGGCCAGGCGCAGGAGACCCTCTGTGAGAGGCAGCAAGAGGGGGTGCTGCCGCAGAGCTGCCCTCCTGCTCCTCAGCAGCACGCCCGTCCTCGAGGCCCAGAAGGTGGTAGGCCTCCCCGCTGCAGCGTTGCACGGCGACATTGATGAGCTGCTGCACAAACGTCGCCGCGTGATCCTGGAGGCTTGTCTGCAGCAGCCGCACCAGGGCCTCTTCGTGCAGCCCTAAGAGGCCCAGGATGGCGAGAATGAGGCCCTCCAACACGCCTGCCATCGAAGGCTCCTCCTCAAAGAGCAGCCCCAGCTGCTCTTGGACCCAGGGGAGAAAGCGGTGGAGGAGAGCTGGGTGCTCATCAAAAAGGGTGGCCCAGGTGTCAGGCTGGAGGCCACCCAGGGGAGCCCTGAGCATCGAGCTCACCGGCAGCGGCTGGGGTGTTGCAGGGCGAGGGGGGCTGTGGGCGGCTGGGTGCCTGGCCGCTCGTCCCGCCTGTCGGGTGCCCGCCGAAGCTGCTGCCAGCCCAGATGTTGTGATGACGACCTCTTCGAAGTCGTCATCTGCCCGCACGGAGTGCAGGATGGATTGTACTCTCCTCTTGCAGAGGGGGCACTTGGGCTTGCTCTGAGCCCACCGCAGGATGCACCCATAACAGAATCCGTGGAGGCATGGCATGACATAGGCAGCGTTGTCCCAGCTGTCCAGGCAGATGGGACAGTGGCTGCCTGGTTCCACGGCCATGCTCTCCAGTGTCTGTGGTGGGCTGAGGGCAGCTGGGTTTGACGAGCCGCTCTCTGTCTTTGGCTCTGCAGCAGCGGGTGTCACTCTAGAAAAGGAAGAGAGGGCACGGTCATGGGCCGTCCTGGGGAAAGGTGGAGGAAATGCCCAGGTCCCTCAAGAAGGAAGCCCTCCCAGTTCCCCGGGGTGAGGTATCCCCTCCCAGCTCACCTGTGCTGCTGCTAGCGCACCTCCTGCGTGCCCTGGCTGCCTGAACCTGGCAGGGCCGGGGATAAACCTTTAACAGCTCTGGGCTCTAGCAAGGAGCGCTGCAAGCAGCAACTCCCCACTCAAGGCACCAGCACCAACCCTCACTCAACACTCCAGACTCGCCAACCGCTCAGCCGGAGTGTGGGCACGAGCCAGCTGGGTGGGACTCAGCACCCGGAACAGAAGCAGCGAGGGGCACCTGGTCACAATCCGTCCCTAGGTGACGTGACTAGGTGACGTGGCAGCCCGTCCCTTGGTGACAACAGAACCCATCACTCAGGGACATCATGACGGGCCACTCGCCCACGGTGCTCACCCGAGCAGTGCTGTGGCCCCAGCATGGCGCAGAGAAGGTGTCGGGCACCTCACAGCACACCCCGGTGCCTATGGGGAAGGCATCAAGGGGCTGGGGACAGGCTCTTGCCAGCACTGCCTCGTGGGAGGGTGAGAGACGCTGGCACCTCCTGAAACGCAAGAGGTTCAGCCTGGAGATAAAGAATCAAAACCAAAATCCTTGTGAGGATCATGAAGCACTGGGGCTGTATGCCCAGAGAGGCTGTGGGATCCCTGAGCTTGGAGGTCAACCTCCAAGGCCAGAGTGGCCATAACCCAGAGCATCCAGGTCTATATTCATTGTTGACCCTGCCCTGAGCCAGTGGTTGGACAAGAGACCTGCTCAGTCCCCTTCTTGTAGGAGCAGTTCAGTGCTTTGTTTATTGCTATGGCCCAGCACGAAGGGGAACATCTGAGCGTGGAAGCCTCAGGACTGGCAGAAAAAGGGCCGTGAGAATGGCAGGTGTTGATGGCCCTCACACGAGCACTTCATCAGGATCACACCCATGTGCAGCTTCTCGGGACACCCAGGCAGGGACAACCCAGGAGACATGAGGAGGCCTCTAAAGGTTGTGTCTCGTGTCCTCTGTCTCAGTTCAGGTCATTCTGTCCAGACTAAGCAGAAAACCACATTTAGCTGCTTGCAAATAGGTGGGTACGACAGCATGCATGGGGACGGTGAAATCACTTTCGCATTGCAATAAAAATCTCCCTCCCCTCCTTGCTTTGAACTTTGCAACGTTCCTGAGATTTGTTGACACAGTTTGCAACAGAGGCTTTGGGCTGCAAGGCCCAGAATGCCTCGGGAGACATTCACAAACTCTGCCTGCCGACCAATGGTGCAACATGATCTAACCAGCTGCAGGGGAAGATTACTTATCATATTGCATGGCCCTTCTCCTTGCTCACGCAGGATTTGGGAGTGGGGGGCACATTACTATTCAGGGGTTAAAGCCGTTCCACTTATAAACGAGTACAGTGTGCTACAGGGAGTGTGAAAGAGTAGCCTGGCCTCTAATTATTTCTGTGTCCCCAGGTTTGTTATTTTCATCAGACATTTCAATATAAGTTGCCTCATGTCATCAACAAGCATACAGAAAAAAGGCTCTTGAATGCATTACATTATCAAAAGCCAGCCTCTAATTTGATCATAGATTTAAAACTTGTTGTGCAACATGGCCACAAAGCAACCAAAGAGGAGAGGCCAAAGTAGTACCACATCATTTCAACGACAGCTCTTTTTTAACCCCCTGGTACCCACTGATCTAAGCAACAAATCCCCAGCAAGGAATGCATTCTTGCCAGAATCAAAGGAATGCCTCAGGCTGCATGAAAGAAGAGCAGCTCAGAAAAAGTGATGCACAGAAGGGAAGATGTGAGGTCACGGTGGCTTTGGTGGCCCTGTGAGCTGAGAGGAAAAGGTACACAAGCCTCCCCTTTTTTTTTTCTCCTTAACTCACCAAAACTTCCCTGAAGCAGTGTGGCTGTTGGAACTGGGCTTACGATTTGTTCCCAGAGGAGTCAGGAACTCCTCTCCCATTCCTTCTTTCAGTTCCTTGGAAGCACACGTTTCTCTGCAAGGTGTGGGCTTCCATGTGAAATGATGTCTGCTCGGGTGTGCCTTGTGGCAGCTCCCCTGAAATCAGAGAGAACAGTATTCATAATCAATACTTGATCTCTTGGCATTTCATCTGATGCCATGTTGAGAACAGAGTTGCGTTCTGGTTTTGCCCTTTTCCTTCCCCGGGGACAGATGGCTTTTCATGGCACAGCACAAACATACAAAAGAAATCACATCAGAAATGTAAAAGGCAAATTTATTCTTGATCTTGGTACTTCTGAGTACATGTATTGAACGGATAGGCAAGCCAAGACAAGCAGCATTTTCTCATACAACCAAGGAGAAGATGTTGAGGACTTCCACTTGAAGTCAGCTGCTCTCGTTCCATTCAGAGTCCATTCAGACTCAAGTCAGTGCAGACAGAGCTAGAAAATGTATTTCCCCCAGAATGTGTTCTACCATTAGTAGTAAGCTGTCTAATGACACCTTTTAGCTCTACTTTTCTGTTGGGCCACTTGGTGGCATTGGTTCTCTTCTTTACCAAAAGTGCCTCTGAATAATTATAGTGCCAAATGCATTCCTACATGCCTAGACTGTTCATGAGAAGAGATTTCTCTCCGCAATATGTGTGCCTGAATTATCTGTAAAATAAGCCTTCAGAGAAGCTTCAAAAAGGAAGAAAAAGAAACTGAATACAAACTGGAAAGGAGAACATAAAAAGGTGAAAATAAAAGTAAATGTTGATTCAAATATAAAAGGGAAACTGTTAGCCCTATCCACAGTCAGCTGGTAGGTCTCGTGGACCCCAGATTTCACTGCAGCAAAGACTTCAATATAGGGTGAGAGAATGTTATGAGGAACATAAAATGAGCAGAGGTTTGGGAAAAACCCTACCCACCCCCACCCAAGTGCCTTTCGGTAGGCTAATATATCCTCTTGCTGTACAGTCCATGCCACCTTCCACCATGGGCGAGGAAGAGACTTTTCTTTCAGAAGGACTGTGAACCCACCAGCTACGAAGGCATCCTGCTTATGACAAAAAGGTCAAAACTTTTCCTTTATGAAGCATCGTGTAGGAAGCTGCTTAGGTGTGCATGCTGAAGGCACACAGGAGGTGAATATCTCCCTAGGCTTTCCGTCCCTGACTTTGTAAAGCTTCCGTGGCATCTCCGTGGACTCGGAAGAAAAACCTGAAATCTCATACTTGGTGTACTTGTTCCTGTGGGAAAAGAGAAGTAAAATGTCCATTGCTTTTCTGGAAACTTGGATTAAAAGCTCCCCCTGACAATCACCTGCATTACCAAATTAAATAGCTTTTTTTAGTTTTCAAAAAAGAACATGACAAGAATATTATTTTCCATGTTTTGTGTCAGGTTGTTAGTTATTCAGAAAAAAGAAGCCAAAAGACGCCATGTCCCTAGCCAGCTGTTCACTTGGGTATCCTGTATCTTAAAGCAGCCCCATACCAATCTGTAACAGTCAAACATGAAAATACGGTTTTGCCAGTTTATTCCTTGAGATTTGGTTTTGAAGTGGAAACACAGAGAGGCCAAGACTGTAGTCACAAAGAGGGGAGGTCAGGGGAAAAGACCTTCCGGTTCCTCTCTTCTCTACCAGGAAGGGCGCAGAGCCATGGAGAAGTCCCTGCAACCCACATGCACCTGGCCCAGCACAGGGCACACTCTTTAGGTGGAGGTGCCTCCAAAATGCAGTGGGACTAAGAGTTATCCCAGGCCCATCTCTCACTGAAGTGACGCCTGGCTCCCGAGCTGCAGCCTTTCTGGAGCCAGGGGGACTGAGAAGGAAAGACCATAGAACCGGAGATGTCATTTTCTAACTTTGAAGAAGGATGTTTGGAGAAACAGGAGAGCCTAGAGGAGGGCACCGTAGCATTTGTTGTTGGACGTTTGCAGGTGAAGATCCTTTAATGGGGTTCCTCATTTCTGCCACTTCCACGGAGCGGCAAGAATCTGGAGAACCAGAAAGATGAAACGTGTCTAATTCAACCCTTTGGGATGCCAGGTGGCACTCCTGTTGGCAGCCATGTCGCCCGCCAGGTGCCAGAGGCCAGAGGGCAATGTGCTGTGCCCTGTGGGGAAGCAGGGGTGAGCCAAGAGAGCCACAACCACAAAGAGAAGAAAAACTCCAAATAAATGCTGTAATCAGGCAGGATATGCTCTCGACCTGACTCAAGGTGCCCGTCAAATCCTCCTAGAAAACATAGTGCACTGTTGGTAACACACCTGTCACCATTAGACGTTGTGAACTAGCACATATGAGGCAAGACATGGCTAAATGTTGCCACTTGTAGTGTGAATACAAATATGCATACATGCATGTACACCTATAGATATACGTCCTACTTTCAGCCAGGTGTCCATCGGGCCCTCTTAAAAGTTGTTAGTTCTGTTAGAGGAATTTTTTGCATGGGCCATTTTCATTGCACTAAAAAGCACAGGTTACTGCCTGCGTTCCCTGGCACAGCGGTCAGAGGAGGGTGATCAAGCTCAGCAAGTGTTTAGTGAGTTCACAAGCAACCACTACCAGCTGTGGAAACGGCATGCAAAAAGCTGCCAATGCCAGGACAGGGGATTGGGCCAAGGCAAACAGAGAAAGAGGAGAAGGATGGATGTCCTCCATCCCTGCTGTGCAGAACAAACATCATTGCAGAGACTCTCACAGACACCTTTCCTGAAACATACCTGTGTGCACGGAAGCTCAGATAATACTCTTCTTTTTCCAAGCATTTTTTCATTTAGCATCCTGCCAAATACATCCATTGCAACAAAGACATTTGAGTTTGTCATCCATCACCAATTTTGTTTTTAGGAAAAACCTTTCGTTGTTTTACCTGTCTGTAGGTAAAAATCTTTTTGTACCTAAGCACAAATCAATATCTCCATAAAGAAGGAAACAGAAAGAGAGAACGAAAATAATCTGAGGAATCAGAACTTAATGTCAAAACACCTAGAAACCGACAAAAACTAGGGAGGAAAGCAGCTTCACATACCCTTCTTTTCCTCACAAATTCACCTTTACTAGAAGGTTAGCTGTGCTCTGTATTTAGTAATCTCAAGCCGAAGTATTCAAAAATCGTGATTCTAAGCTCCCGTTGCGTGCAAAAGACACCATATGGTGTATCCATTTTCTAAACATCTTACGGTCATTTTCAAGCTTATTTCCATAATGGTGTGTTGGGGGCTGGCGGGGGAAACCCAAACCCAAAGTCGTTAGTTTCGGCGAAAGCTGATCGGCACCTGTACTGACCACAGCCTCCTGGGCTGGAGCTTTCAGAAGGACATTGAATTTTATGAGAGCTGTGATAAAAAAGTTGAGACTTTTCAAAACCATCATCATTTTTGCGTGCTTGTTCATGGTGGACACAATCTCACATAACATGAATGACTGAGACTTGCTGTCTCCTAATGACCTAAGCTCTCTTTCAGTGGAAGGAAATGCGGGTATCTGTGCATCAAGTCACAATACATTGAAACAGATATCTGAAGTCACTGTAATTGTATCAAAGAAATCCTGTTTCTGCCTACTGATAAGAAGGGGAAGCAGCGGTCGGGCTTTGCAGTGCACCCATCTAAACAAGGCTTCAGATCACCTCACTGTTTGGTGTAATTGCTGTTCCAAAGAGAGAGAGTCATCTTGTAATAACAAATAAGCATTTATAGCAGCCCAGACAGCCTCAGCTGTCCTGAGTGGGCCTTGGCCTTGCAAAACCTTTGCGTAATCACAGGGTATAATTTAGAATAAACTAATAGAAATATGCTGATAGGGACAAACAATCATCTGTGCCTCTTCAGCTGTTTCCAGTGGCTCCTGTGTGCCCAGGAGAAGAACAGACAAGAGCTGAGGACACCTCAGCTTTCAAAACCTGACAAGATAGCCTTCTTAATGACTATGCGTAATGACTAAAAACTATGCTTGTGGATTTTGTGATCTCAATGAGTAGCTGCAAAACTGAGGCCTTATGTGATGTGGGGCTGCCAGGCTCGAGTGCTCTGCACTTTAAACTGCAGCCTTTTTGCACGAGATTACGCAAAGAGAATATTTGTGTTCTCCTTTGATGCACAGTTATGTTGTAGTGTCTCCCCAGTGCAATCCCCAAATCCTTATTTTTTCCCTTTGTAAACTGAAAATAGTTAGTGCTGCATGCTCCTCAAATGCTCTCTGGTTTAAAACTTTAGTCTAATTGTTTGGTTCCAAGTTTCACTTGGGCTGCCTTGCGCTTGAAGTGGGCTGTTGCTGCTGGGGGCTTTTGTAGAGCTTGTTATTTCTTTGCCAAGGGAAACCTGTCGAGGGAGAAAAGCAGTAGAGGAGAGAGGAAGCAGCGTAGCTTGGTGTCAGTGGGGCCCAACTGGAGGACTGCACTTTGGTTTGTGCCCATGGCCTCTTGTCCTTTCGCTGGGCACCACTGAGAAGAGTCTGGCCCTGTCATCGTTCCTGTCCCCATCAGGTACTTATGGGTAAGATCGCCGGAGCTCTCCTTTCTCCAGGCTGAAGGGGCCTGGCTCTCCCAGTTTGTCCTCATACAGCAGGTGCTCCCATCCCTTAGTCATCTTCCTTGCGCTTGGCTCAGCTCACTCCACCGCGTCCCAAAGCTCTCTAAGCGCAAAAGCCCAGGCGCTTTGTTACTGGCTGTGACAGAGAGCAGGTTTCAATGTTAATAACCCCAAGGCCTGTAGTGGGGCAGTGACTCCACAGCCAGGCCTGCTCCAGAGCTGCACCTCCACTTGCTGAACCTCTGCTTCAGGGGTGCGGCCCACCACGGCCGTGCTCCAGCTGATCCCAGCAGCAGGAGGTATCTGCTGCGGCCGTGGGGAGCCTGCGCCGGGGCAGGGGAAAGTGTGAGAGGGATGGGGCGGCCGAGAGAAACTGGTAAGTGCTGCCCGAGCCCCGTCCCCCTGCGGTGCTGGGCAGGGCTGGGGGGTCTGGGGGAAGGGGAGTGCTGGGCCTGGCGGGGCGGGGAGGAGAGGTGCTGCTCTACTGTCCGCCGTGGCTTCTCACCACCCAAGTCTACTTTATCTGGCAGTAAATAAGATCAGTTTCTCCCACGTGGAGTCTGTCTTGCCCACAAGAGTAGCTGGTTAGCAACCTCCCTGCCGTTATCTCGGCCCACGAGTTTCTCCTCCTGTTTCCTCCCCATGTCCTGCGGAGGAGGGCCTGGGTGTGAGTTTGGCCCTTCAATGTGATTAACCCTCCACAGCCTTAACCTTGCTGCCAGCCATCGATAGAGCGTACTTTGTGATGTTCCGTGAGACCTTCTGTACCACTACTGATTTAGAAGAGGTGAAATTGGTGGCCCAGATGCGTCCCCTTCGTTCCTGTCTTCCCTGTGGCTTGGGACGGGACGATGTCTGAACAGCTTGCAGCAGGAGGCAGTCCCTTTTTGGCATATTACATCGGGACTAGCTGTTCCCCTAGTTAACCTCGGCACCGTAGTGACATGGCTCAGATGCAGGAGAGGGTGTATGAAACTAGAGACAGAATTTAGCCCTAACTTCCCATCAGGAGAAGAGATGAACTCACAGACTGAAAACCCTAGAGCTGAGTTCTGCAGAGAGGGACCGACAGCAACAGTATCTGTGGCAGAAGAGTTGTCATTGCAAACTCATTAGGCAGCTGGATTTTCTATCAACCTATAAACAAAAGCATTTCCAGTAAGGGATGGTAGACACCTCATGAATATTTCACCAGTTGAGGGCACTTTTCATGACACTGAGCCCAAATATTATACTTCACAGCACTACAATCCCCATTTATCACCTTGGCAAAAGATAAATGAAATTCTCCTGATTCAGTTGATTAATTTAATCATTACATGTAAATGGGAAGCATCTTTGGGAAGATGCTTGCTCTGACTCCTTCAAAGATGTGCACAGTTACAAGACTAGGAGCTTCCAAGAGATTGGATGAGAAGCAACACGTGTGTTTCCTCTCATTCACAGGCAGTGTGCACAGGACAGGATTGTATGTGCAGAGCTGTGACACAGCCCAAAGCAAGGAGTAATTAAAACACGTTTTAATATTGCATGTGTTTGTGTCAGAGGGCTTACAAAGAACAGGTCTGGTTCACGTGAGCTGCCCCGAATGAAGAAGCCTTTTCCTGCTAGGAGCAACGGAGACATGGGGTAGTTTTGAGAACATCAGGTGTTGCAGTGAGTTTAAGCAAAACCAGGCTCTAGCAGAATTACTTTGTGCCATCCAGAGGCTTGCAGTTTTTACTTTACATCTTGAGAATACTTGTTACGAGAGTTATTTGCATTTAAGTAGACTCCAGTTTGTCACTCAAACTAGTTGGAGTCAGGCAACTGTAAATCTCCTTTACAGCACGTTCCTTTTGTGTGCACTGCCTGGACCTGAGCAATGTTAAAGACACGTCACAAAACCCAAGTGCCCTCTGTAGCAATACATCTCTGAATGCTATTTCTGTTTGTAGTGCTTTGTATTCAGCAAACACAGGTGAAAAACTGCACTGCAGTTGCATGGTCTTTTATTGCAGGGGCTCCTGACTTTGTGTTACATGATCATACTGCAGAATGTGGACAAAAGAAGGTTTATTCAAATACCACACTTGTGCACTGAACTTTGTTCGGAACAGCAGCCTGCGGTTTAGGGAACTTCATTGTCAAAGAGAATAGGGGGTCTTCCTTGCCATGCTAAATGTGTCAAATAGGGGGTCTTCCTTGCTGTGCTAAATTTGTCGTCATGTGTAGCTCCAACTGAGCGCAGGAATTGTGCCTGCATGTGGGAACTCTTGCCAAACGCAGAGAAATGTATTACACTGCTGCAGAGGAGAAGGCATTGATCTCTGTTAATACGTAGTCCCGAGGTTTGCCACAACTGACAAACATCTTGCTATTTATAATCAAAGCTCACACTACTTTTGTTTCCCCCACACCCCCAAAATAAATCCACAGGGTTAGAACACACTGGACATAGGCCCACAGTTGTTACTCGGGCAGAATGCCTGTTGAAATCAACCAACTCTTTACGTATGTGAAAACTGGTAACTTCGTCCCAGTGCTTGCAGATGATGTTCCTTCAGCCTCTTCCCTTCTTTATTCTCCTGGGTGGTACTTTATTCCTTTATTAGTCCTGGCTCATAATGGAGCTCTTGAGTTTAAAAGAAAAGTGTGAACACGTGGCAAGTCTGGCCTTGGAGCCTGTAGTAACCTTTCAGAAATGCCAGTGACGCCTGTTGCAAAGCTGTGGTGCGTTCTTTTGATGCTTGTCTGCTGCAGCTGGCAAGAAAGCAGAGGGCTGACCTCAGTTCTTAGTTTTGTTGTGTGACCAGACTAAAGCAAGTTAGATGGTGTGCTCACACCTGGAGCTCTGGAACACCTGCAGTACATTGATGACATCATTGTATGGGGTAATACAGCAGGAGAAGTTTTTGACAAAGGGGAAAAAGTAATTCAAATCCTTCTAGAAGCTTGTTTTGCCATCAAACGCACTAAGGTCAAGGGACCTGCAAAAGAGATCCAGTTTTTAGGGATCAAGTGGCAAGATGGCTGCCGACAGATCCCAATGCATGTGATTAACAAAATAACAGCCATGTCTCCGCCAACTAACAAAAAGGAGACACAAGCTTTCTTAGGCATAGTAGGCTTTTGGAGGATGCACATTCCCCATTACCGTCAGGTTGTGAGCCCTCTCTACAAAGTAACTCAGAGGAAGAATGACTTTAAATGGGGCCCTGAGCAACAACAGGCTTTAGAGCAAGTTAAACAAGAGATAGTCCATGCAGTGGCACTTCAACCAGTCCGGATGGGATCAGATGTAAAGAATGTCCTCTGTCCACAGCCGGGGAGAACGGTCCTACTTGGAGCCTCTGGCAAAAGGCACCGGGGGAGACTCAGGGTCAGCCCCTGGGGTTTTGGAGCTGGGGATACAGAGGATCAGAGGACTGTTATACTCCAACAGAAGAAGAGATACTGGCAGCCTATGAAGAAGTTCAAGCTGCCTCAGAAGTAATGGGCACTGAGGCACAACTCCTCCTGGTGCCCCAATTGCCAGTGTTGGACTGGGTGTTTAAAGGACAGACCCCCCTCTACACATCATGTAACTGTTGCTATGTGGAGTAAGCGGGTTGCATTGATTACCCAGCGGGCCCGAATAGGGAGCCTCAATCACCCAGGAATTCTGGAAGTAATCATGGACTGGCCAGAAAGCAAAGAGTTTGGAATGTCGCCAGAGGAGGAGGTCATGCGTGCTGAAGAGGCCCCACCATGCAATAAACTATCAGAGACCGAGAAGCATCATGCCTTGTTCACCGATGGATCTTGTCGTATTGTAGGCAAAGAGCGAAGGTGGAAAGCTGCTGTGTGGAGTCCTACGCGATGAGTGGCAGAAACGGCTGAAGAAGATGGCGAGTCGAGTCAGTATGCAGAAGTAAAAGCCATCCAGCTGTCTCTAGACATTGCTGAGCAAGAAAAATGGCCAGTACTCTACCTGTATACTGACTCATGGATGGTAGCAAATGCCTTGTGGGGATGGCTGAAGCACTGGAAAAAAAACAACTGGCAGTGCAGAGGCAAACTCCTTTGGGCAGGCAAATTGTGGCAGGATATTGCTACCCGATTAGAGAAGCTGGTTGTGAAGGTACATCATGTAGATGCTCACGTACCCAAGAGCTGAGCCACTGAGAAACAGCAACAACTAGCAGGTGGATCAAGCTGCTAAGACTAAAGTGGCTCAAGTAGACCTGGACTGGCAGCATAAAGCTGAATTATTTTTAGCTCAGTGGGCCCATAATACATCGGGCCATCAAGGAGAGATGCCACATACAGATGGGCCAGTGACCAAGGGGTGGATTTGACCATGCAGACTATCGCACAGGTCATCCACGAATGTGAAACTTGTGCCGCAATTAAACCAGCCAAACGACTAAAAACACTGTGGTATGGAGGACAATGGCTAAAATATAAGTATGGAGAGGCCTGGCAGATTGATTACACCTTGCTTCCATGAACTGGCCAAGTCAAGAGCTATGTGTTCACGATGGTGGAAGCAAGTACCAGCTGGCTGGAAACATACCCCGTGCCTCATGCCACCCCCCGTAACACTATTGTGGGCCTTGAAAACCAAATTTTGTGGCGACATGGCACTTCGGAAAGAATAGAGTCAGACAATGGGACTCATTTCCGAAC
Source organism: Nyctibius grandis (assembly GCF_013368605.1). Classification (NCBI taxonomy): domain Eukaryota; kingdom Metazoa; phylum Chordata; class Aves; order Nyctibiiformes; family Nyctibiidae; genus Nyctibius; species Nyctibius grandis. Next base: position 69,439,273 of record NC_090695.1, on the reverse strand, counting down.
TAGCTTCATAGACACCTGGGCTAAAATGGTATTGAATAGTTATATCACAACCCCTACCATGCACCAGCTGCTGGGAAAGTTGAACAATGTAATGAACTGTTGAAGACTGCACTGAAAGCGATGGGTGATGGGACTTTCAAAAATTGGGATGAGCACTTAGCAAAGGCCACCTGGTTAGTAAATACCAGGGGATCTACCAACCGGGCAGGTCCTGCTCAATCCGAGCTGTTGTGCACTGTAGAGGGGGATAAAGTCCCCGTAGTTCATGTGAGAAATATGTTGGGGAAAACAGTCTGGATTATTCCTGCCTTGAGCAAAGGCAAACCCATGCGTGGAATTGCTTTTGCTCAAGGAGCTGAGTGCTTGTAGTGGATGATGCAGGAGGATGGGGAATTCAAATATATACCCCAAGGAGATTTGATTCTGGGTGAGAATAGCCAATAACTTGAACTGCATGATGCTAAGTGTAATTTGTTACAGTAAGAATCACCCCAGACCCTGAACATGGGCTGCAGCAGATAGATGCACTGCAAGATCAAGATGCAATACACCATCCTGCTGTGCCCAACTTCAATGGTCCATGACACTGCATTGAGGCCTGGGACCGATTTGCCGGCTGAGTTAAACCCACACCAATGTTTTTCCTGCCCTAAGAGACTATGATGAGAAATGGAACCCACAGATTTGGACTGAATTGATTCAATGGACTTCTTGGAGTGATGGCCCATGGACTGGAGAGAATATCTGTGTATATGTGGATGTGTATGTGTATTGAGGGATGGGGAAAATAGTAGTGACTTGATGTAAATGATATAGAACACGGGGTGGAATACTGTCCTGGTTTCATTGGGATTTTGTTTCAGTTACGGCCAGCCATGGTGATCAAGGCCCTCAGCAGTTAAATCCAGGGCAGCTGACCCTGGCTGGCCCACAGGTGTATTCTATACCATTAACATCAAGTCTCACTATAAAAGGGAGGGCTTGGTAGGGAGAGGTGGGGTTCTTTTTGCTATTCTCTCTTCTGGCATCCTTCTTTCTCTTTCCCAATGATTACTATTCTTGGAGCAATGTGCTGTAACTTTGTAGCTAAGTATAATTTTGTGTGTTTTGTATTATCATTTATATTGGTTTCTTTATTTTATTAAATCTATTTCATTTTAACCCATGAATCTCCCTCTTTTTCCCAATTTCCTTCCTCAGTTGGGGAAGGGACATTGGGTGAGAGAAAAACTGTTATTGTTTAGCCCTGGGTATGGGCTAAACATAGACAAGTTGCTAATGGGAAATGGGAGTGCTTATATAGGAATTAGTATTAGGTAGTATTTTCTACTTCCATTTTAAAAGAAATCCTTCTGAGAGCTTCATCTGGATTCCAACTTGTCTGTGAGTTTGCAGAGATAGAAACCTTCTATTTAAGTAATCACTTTGTTGTGTTAAGTCAAAACAAGGCATTCACAAACCAAAGAAGCAATGATAGGAAGCAAGGAATGGTTCCTTTTCCTCTATAACGATTCTCAGAAGAACTGTCAGCTGAAATCTGACTTCAGTCTTGCATTACCAAAGCACAGACATGTTATCATAGATTAATGATAAGGGGTTTTCTTTGCCTTTCTAAGGTTTTATATGCTCTGAGTAACCCTGGATGCTGGCCCTGGGCATAGCTTCTGTAAATGGCAGCATCATTCTGGCTTCTTCAGCTCTGCTGAGTTTGCCTCAAAGTATCAGCTCTCTTGCTTAATTGTGCAGCCTCCTTTTGAGAAAATGCCCAGTATCGTCTGATATGAGAACATACAGCCTCATGGGAAATCCAGACTAACTGTAAGAATTACAGTTAGGCAGGCTGGTCTTGCTAGAACAAAATCAACATCTACTTATCTGAAAAGGCAGTAAAATGCCACCTTAGCAAATAATATGTTGGCTTGGAGACCTGGATATATCTCTGTCCAGGATTTTTACCATATTATCTGTCAACTTCACTGCATGACTTCTTTCTGTTCACCTTACACTTCTGTGTCTTTGGTATGTTGACAGCTCCCTTGTCCTGCTCTGGGAAACAGATTCTTTGTTCATAGAATACCTCTGAAAATTGCTTCAGAAGGTTTACTGATCACTGTTACTCTTCAGTATTGGTTGCTGCCATTTTCTTGGGAAAAGTGCTACCTGCAGGCAATAGCTATATTTACTCTTGATTGTTCACCTTGGGTACCTATGTAGCCAGAACTAAGTCATTCTTTTCTCATCCAAAACAATATATAAAAGACCGAGTCCCTTACTTTCAACCTTTTGAGCTTCCATATTTGTAAGCTTGTAAGAGGAATGTAACGTATTCTTTTCTATGGATGTTACACTGATGGACAGATTTCTGTGATACCAACAGCATATGTAATAAAGGATGTCAGATTTGCAAGCATTTGTTGCAACCTTGTGCATATGTATACAGTCACATGCGCAGGTCACAGGCTGAACCTGTTTTTCCTAGAACATGGGCTGCCATTTGCAAAACAGGCCTATTTAACTGAAATTCAGAAAGTGCAGGTTCTGGCCTGACCTCTGCTGTGCACATTTGAAGTACAAGTCAATCATCTTCTCTATAAGTCAGAACAATAATGCTTTTTCTGCCTAATGAGGACACTGAGAGGCTTAATTTATTAGGGTCAGCACATGGCTAGTTCAATATAAATACATAAAACAGGGTAAAGGTTACAAAAGTTCTCTCCAGGTCTTGAATGTCCACCCAGGAAACAACGGTCTCAGTCCATATTTTCTAGAAAAACTGTCAGTGACACAAAGCTGCAATTCTGCAGGGAAGGGCAGTGGTAACCAACATGGTAACTCGGTACAGTGTTGGCTAACTTGCCTCACTTCAGCTTATAGGAAGCTAGAACATATAAGGATCATTTTATCACTTCTTTGTGCCAGGGTTCACGCTAGGTAGAGGGGTATGGTAATGTATGATAGACTGTGTAATTACCTGTCAGCTGCAGTATGAAGCTCTGATGGTGCATCTTGGTACAGAGGTCTGGTCTCTATAAAGCACAGGGTGATTTACACCCCTTTACATGAATTCTGCACTACCTTGTACACAACATATGTACTGCATATGCAGGTATAGGGCAAAAAGGGAAACAATGATAGAGGTCACATAGGAACTGCTAGAGGTACTTTGGAAATGCAGGTGGGAAACTGAGGAATATCCATCAAGGCAGTCTATCTACAAATGCAGAATTAGTAGCAAGATAAAAGAAAAAGTATTTTCTGTTGAATTTACAGACGTGCAAAGCACGTTTCATACAGTGTTTTTTGTTTATCTGAAGGCAATAATGTGTTTTCTGGGACTGGTGCCTGTGAGGCACAAGTGCCTGTTTGTGAACCTGGTTTGCCATCTCATGGGTCACAACAGGGAGCTAATAGGTAATGACAGCCTTACCAGTGATGTAGCACCAAGACAAAGCAAAGCATTTCCACTAGGGCTGCTAGCTAGTTGTCCACACTTGGGCTGAGACTGCTGCCAACATTAACTCACTGGCTACATGAGTCAAATCTCGTTTTGGCATCAGCAGTTCAAAGATGGTATATACAGGATGTCACTGAAATTGAGCAAATGGTGTTTCTACATTCCCAATGTAGCAGCAGGAATAAGAATGCATCACCTTTGGAATGTGTCAGTCAACAGCTTTTCCAGGTTTTGCACTGTAAAAATATGAGTACCACAGCAAAGTCTGAAGGTTCAGATTAGACACAGCCTCTATGACAGTCTGTTGCTTCTGCAAACCTGCAAGAATTGATACTGCACAAGAGGCACATTTTAAAAAAATCCATTAATTTTGAATCACTGTTATTTGAAGGGACAGGAATAATTAGCAAATAAGAATGCAGTGTATGGAGGTAGCCACCAGATGGCAGCAACCACATAGTATGGAAATCTGTTGAATTTTCTCAATTATACTGGATTTCTTGAAACCATGAACACTCCTGTGTCGTTATATTTGTCACGGCAGTCAAATAAAGACAGGAGACGGAAGGATAGTTCCAAGCAGACAGCAAAGCAAAAGCAAAAAGCAAAAGCAAAAGAGCGCCTGCGTTTATTTTACTCTATTTTTTTTATATCTTCCCCCTCTAGCTGGCTAGCTTTATGATTGGTTTCACTCGCTGTTCATGCGCCCGACCACAACCGCTGATTGGCCGTCACGTGCCGGCCACGAGTCCATGGTTGGCAGCTGGAATGTCACTCCATATCTTGTTTTTCTCACATCCTGTTTTCTTGCTAAATTCCTCTTCACTCTCAGGTTTAACCGTTTCAAGGACATAGCTCCATTCCTTCAAGGTCAGTGCCGTCAGCAGCCCAGTCCAATCCCTCAATTCCCTCTTTTTGTTTTTCAAACAAAAAGGCCGTGTTTATCATCCGTTGCAGGGCCCTTTGCAGACAAGAAAACAAACACGGTAACACAAGCATGATTATACAAACTACAAACAATCCCATAAGTCCTATCTTTATCAATCCTGTCAGCCATCACCTGAGTCCTAGGTGACCCAGCCAGTCATCTAAGAACCCATGACCCTCTTGTATTTTCTGCGTTGTGTCCATTAGTTCTTTGATTTGCTTATGAATTGATTTGGAGTGATCGTTCAGATCCATACAAAACGTTCCATCAAAATCCTGACACCCATGACCATGCGCTAACAATAAAAAGTCTATAGCAGCTCTATTTTGCAAGGTAGCATGTCGAATACTACCTACATCATTGGCTAATGCTTCTAAAACTCTAGAAGTCTGGTTAGCTCTTTTTGCAACCCAGCAAGCTAAATTTCACAGTTGCGTCAACCCTTGGGCAGCATCGTTACATTCTATCCCTATTGTAGTGACACTTCTTTTTTGCCCAGCCTTATGTAGGTTAGTATGGTTAGTATGACTTTTTGCGTAGGCATTAGTAGACTTAATTTCCCTATGGTACACGGACCTCCCACCTTCTTACTGGGCAGCCCTGGCCAAGCCTTATCCTCACAAATAAGGAATAAACCCTTTGGTAATTTTTGCTTTCAGTTCCGTTTAAGGGGACCCCCACTACACATGTATGAAAGGGTTGCTCAGGCTGAGCTAAGGAGGCACAAAACTGTGTCTGGTTCAGGCTCCGCATCAGAGTCACCCAAATGTTGTGACTCCCCTCCCAAGGTGTCGGCGGAAGGACTATCGGCTGGTGTCCTCTTGTCAGCTCCAGGATCCAAAGCAGGCTTAACACACCTGGTGGGAAACCACCGTGGCCCTGCATCTGTGGAGAAACAAGCATACCCACGTCCCCAGGTAATTAAATCCCACGGGCCTGGCCACTTTCCCATTTGCAGGTCTCGTGCTAAAACCTTTGCCCTGACAAGAGGATCGCCTCCCTGCAAAGACAAAAAATGAGAGATAATTACAGGACACTCTTTCCCGGCTGGCACAGTTAAATGATTCAATGTGTGCACAGCCTTCCATAGGCGAGCATGCGGGGTCTCAGAGCTCATTCCTCCTTTTTATTTTTCAAGAAGTTGCTTCAGAGTGTGGTGGACTCATTCCACAATGGCCTGGCTGGTCAGAGAATGAGGAATGCCAATAACATGTTCCACCCCTCAGGAGGCGAGAAATCGGGCCATGCATGCAGATACATACACCGGCCTGTTGTCCGTCTTAATACGTTTCGGAATCCCAAGGGCAGCCCAGGCTTGTCGAAGATGTGAGATGGCGTCGATTGCTTTCTCGCTGGCATGGGCTGATGCCCACATGACCTTAGAAAAAGTAAAAAGTATCCACAGAGATGTGAACATATTGTAGGCGACCAAAAGAGGGAATCTGTGTTACGTCCATTTGCCGCAGGTCCAAGGCTTGGCAGCCGCACGGGTTAACTCCATGTGGAAACACCAGTCCGGGTCTGGTTAGGTGAGTGGGCTGATTAACTGAGAACATACCTACTCTCAGGATCACATCTGACCCAGGGATATGTCAGACAGCAGTTAACTGAGCCAAGCTTCCTAGACTGGGAGTTACACTGAACAAAAAAAGACATACTACTTGTTATATAAACAGCAACTTACTATGTTCCTGCAGAGACAAAGAAATACAGGTACTTTGTTTGTCTGAAGGCTTATGTTTCCCTCCAGCTGCTCCACATCTGAGGAACAGTAATACATTCGGAAGAAAGAGTCATTTTGTCCTGCTGTGTTTGTACAGCATGAGGAGGTCATACTCCAGGCTCAATTTCAAGCTACTACTACAGTCTGAGGAATAATTAAAAATAATGATAACTTCTTAATTGCTTACAGCACTACAGTTTTATTTGCTTTCTCTGTAGAACTGCAGTCATTCCCATTTAAATTCATGATGCAGAACAGGATATGCAGGATAAACAGAGAAAATTATTGAATCCTTAAAAATCAAAGGGAGGACACAGTGTGCCTTCCGAGTTATTCCCTCTAGTTTCGTGTAAGGTCTGTAATTTGCTTAAAAACATTTTGAAATGGCTCTTTCCTCTTCACAGTGCCTTTATACAACTTCCATTGCAGTCCCCTCAGATTGTGGAAGATCACATGTGGTAATTCTGATACTGCCGAAGAAGTATGTATTATGTTAACGCATATGTAATACAACTTTTTCTCTAAAATAAGTAGGAGTACACTGTAACAAGGCAGAACACTGACCTCTGCATGCTATAATTTAAACTGATGCTCAGGACTCAACTCTTGCCATGAGGTATCCACACTGATTAATGCCTATATTGTTCGTTGTTTTTTTTAGAAAAAAAAAAAACATAGGCCTAGTCCCACTTTCACTGAGATGAGTAGAGAGAATTTTACTGATTTAAAGTCAAGAGGAAAAATAATTCACATATCATCACTGTTTGGCACTCAGATTGACAGTCTGTCACTACACCAAAAAAATTACTAGACATGAATACTTAAACAACTGCACGCTCTCACAGTTGTGGGTTGCTGGCAGACCAGAGAATGCCTATGTTGCATCTGCTATTTGAAGTAAAAAACAGATCTTACTTCAGCCTGTTTCATTCTGTCCCCATGTTAAAGCCTCCTTGGTCATCTAGGCACGGATTTTGTCACTGTTGGCCTCTGAGGAACATCTTGGCAGAGACAGTATGAGAGCCAATTGAAACTAGCCGCCTGAACAGCTGTCAGCTTCTTGAGGGCTGTAAGGAAGTGGATGCTATGGCAGTCTTCAGGTGCAGACTCTCCAAACCAAAAGTATTGTAACAGTGGAAAACATACAGTCTCCACCTCAAATCTTCTTCGGAGATTTGAGGTTATACCTGAGAATCCAGAAGCTGTAAAAATTGGTTTAATTTTTCCCCCAGCTATTCAGGAAGGCCACTCAGAGACATTAATTGGTGTTTTTCTTAGATGTGTGCACACATACACACACACACACACAGAGTAATGTATGAAAAATTGATACAAAGACCTAAAGTACTTGGAGGTCATGAAGATGGGGAGGAGGGGAGAAATACGGAAAGTGTTGTTTTGGCACAGATTCTCCCCTTTGTTGTTCCCTTGTTCGCCACTGTCGAGTGAGCTAGCCATGGTGCTTCTGCATTATGCATCACAGTACTTTGCCCACCAGAGCTTAAAACCTTCTCAAAGATGGCAGGGTTTCTCACTTTCTTTGTGAGATGATTCCCAGGCCAGGAGATTTCAGCAGCAAGCTCATCCTAAAATACTAGATTTCTCCTACTTAGCGTCATTCTTTTTTTCCCCTGGTTTCCCTTTTCCTGCTATAGACAAATCCCCTGCTTTCTTGTTACCTACGCATCTGGGTAGACCAGCATTTTTCTCTCCTTTGCTTACGTTTTGCCAAGGCACACCAGTGCCTTCTGTTCACTTTTTGGGTTTGCCTAGTGGCCTTCCCCCTGTTGCTATGCTCATCTTCCACACCCCAGGAAGGCAGAGGGGTTCCTGTTCAGGGGGATGCCCAAGGGTTGTTGACAACCTGGGCCCACCCCGCTTGCCATGGGCCCTGCCCCTGGTCAGCCTCACCACACACTGCACACAAACCACCACGTTCCCACTGAAGTGAAGTTTGCTAGGGAGGGAGGAAAATGAGGGCTGGATGAAACACCTGCATGGCCACTGGCAGGGCCTCGGCTGCCCCATGCCGCCTTTTCTCTGTTTGGCTGCCCAGCAGGAGGGAAGGGAGAAGATTTGGTCCTTCCCTCTCACCCAAAAGGGAAGGGAAACCCCACATTGTGGGACTGCATCCCCTAGCTGTGTTTCAGTGGGTGTAGCTGGAGTGGACGGCTGCTGTCATGGGGTAACTCTTGGGGCCTCTGGGCCACAAAAATGAGTCTCAGTAAGTGGTAGCTCAGGTTGGCACAAGGACAGATATAATACTTCATGATTTCAACAGAAATTTTATATTTATTTGGCTAAATATTTCACTAAATATTTCACCTCAGGTGAAAAACTCCTGTTTTTCTGCCTATTTTCACTCTCCTCACCTGCCCGAAAGGCCACTTTCTTGAATTAAAAGTGCCATGGTCTGTGGCAGACTTGCTTTAAACAGCAGGTGACTATGAGGGAAGATGCTCGAGCTGGCAGGGACAGAGATATCAAGCAGAGCAGACACAAAGCCACAGACTTTGCAGGGCACCAAAGTGTCCCCCATGCAAAACTCAGTGCTGCCAGGTTCCCACCAGAGTGCTATTTTCCAGGAAATATTTTTCCAATTCATAATAAACAAAGGCTTCCATTTTTAGAACTGTGTGCATGCAAAAGCCTCTTTATTGCCACATATGGGCCTAATTATAACACAGGGCTAGTTTAACCAGTTTAAGTACAGCCCTGGCAGGACAAATTTCAGTAAGATGCAGGATGGCAAATGCGTAGATCTAACATGAATAGTTTTCTACAAAAGCATCCAGACCTGGAATTCAAAACCATTTTTCTGAGTCTTTTTATACTGCTTCACAGTTCTGCAGTGGGCCGTGTCCATCTAACAGGAATGGCAAAGATCCTTGTTACATGTTTAACAAGCTTTAAGTTTAAGGGTTGCAAGAGCATTTTAATATTCTAAATTATTTGTAGAAACCAGAGGTTCTTCATGAAAAGAATATTGTGGGAAGCAACTTACAATATCCTTGCAGCAAGTATTTCAGGCTCCCTGAGACATGGGCAGAGGATCTCTAGTTCTTCTTGATAGGTTAGTTTAAGTAAACTACACTCACTACATAAATATTTATCACTTTGCTGGGTTTTTTCCACATTTCAGCAAGAGTAAACAGGTTCCTTTCTTGGAGCAACTAAGTGCACAGTGCAACACATCAACGTAAACTCACCCTCAACAGCTGAGGCTCAGGCACTTGTTTCACAAATCTGCCATAGAGTGGCAGCCTCAAACAGAGGGGACAAGTACACAGCAACTTCCTAAAACTGCTTCAGCAAGATTTGCCAGTGTTTGTTTGGTTGAATCTCAGTTCATAGTTCAAATAGTAAAGGCAGAAATTCAGAGGATGTATCTCAACAAGAAGCAATATGATTTATCTTCTCAACAAAGTTTCCAGACAGCAGTTTTACATTACCACTTTTTATACCCAAGTATTGTATTTTCTATTTATTTATTTTGAGAGAGTATTAATTAGATATCCACTAGAAATAAACATTGACTATACACTTCAGCTAGCCCTCATTTGCAAATGGGAGGAATGCACTCTGCAAATCTTTTGTGAAAATCAAGGTTGACAGGAAGGACTGGTTCCCGTTCCCTACCACCTAAGTGCTTCATAAGGTCCCACAACGTTCCATTCATTAACACCTTGCCTTTTCTCCTTATTTGAACACTTGCTTGCATTTAAGCTTCTCATGTGAAAAAAGCACACGGAAGAAAATAATATCATTAAGAGCAAAGCAATCTAATTTAAACACAGTTTTGCCACACTCCGTACAACTATTTAGTATTTAATCAGAAGGACTACTGTGATTAGGCATGAAAGTTCTACGTGAATGACTCACTGTGAACAAATTAAAGATTAAAACATGTAGTTGAAAAAGGAAGAGGTTGTCTGCAAATCCTCAGTATGAACTGGATTCTGCTACTCAGGTTATTTCAGATTTTTGGAGGCTGTCTCGTTCCATTAGCTAGTAAGGGGAATTTATTCCTGCTGTTTGGATTTGGCTTCAGTAAGCTGCTGAAGGTATTATTCATTAAAATCATATGCAGTAAAATCATTATGTGTTGAGTAAAAAAACCCAGGTAAGTAAGGTATAGGAGATGAGAGTATTTCTGTTGTGAATGGGGACTATAGTATTTCATGAGATTCTTTGGGACTGCACCATCCCAGCAAGGAACTTCTCTTACCCCAGCTGTTACAGCTAACAGTCAGAAACAGATCTGCAATAATTTGGAGCTGGACACATTAATGAGGTACACTAGCACACTACGAGCAAAGGGAGGAATGGTGAAAAAAGCAATACTTCAATAGCCACAGCTGGTCAAAAAAGCTACGCTCTGCTCCTCTGCTGCTCCGAAGTGATCTGGCATTTTGCATTTCTGTAGTCATCTGCCACCCTTCAGGAACAGGTAAAAAGCTCAGAATACAAGAAGGACAAAGAGCAGAGCTGAACAAGAGTTTTCATCAGCATAAGCAAAAGTACTGCCGTGCTCAGGCAGTGGCCTGAGAAACCCAGAACACGGGTACTGGGGAGGGGGCGAGTGGCCTTTGGAAAGGCGTGGCTGGAAGGTTGCTGCCACCCGGTGGTAGCAGGTACCTGCTCCCAGGAACCGGCATTTCCAGCCGAGCCCGTGAAGAGAAGTGGGGTTAGGACCCTGACCCCGGACAGGCGTGCTCTGGGACCCCCGGCTTGCACCGTGCGAGGGGCTCGGGGAGCACTGCGGCCGGCTAAGGCAGGAAAGGAATCCTAAAACACGGGGGTGAAGACCTTGATTGAATTCGGAGGTTAATCTTCCCTTGCAATATCTCTCTTTAAGAAAAATGCCAGATATTGCATACAAAAATTGCTATTCAAATGCTGCTCAAACCCAAATGCATGTGGAATTGTGTGAAGTACTTGCATTTTTGCTCACCATGTTGAAGCAGCATATCTCATCTGTGTTAAAAGTGGCAGCAAAGAACAAAGCAGGCCAAACTCCAACCTGTCTTGCAGACCACTTCACAGACAAAAAGCTGTACTGGTCATGACAAAAAATGATACTTCAAGTAGTCTTTTGAGGGTTCTTTTGGGACGAACACAGAAATGCACACTCTGCCACATCAGACAACTATGGAATTCTTCTGTCAGTAGAGACTGCAAAATTCTAGCGTCATAAAAAAATTATATAATAAACAGCCAGGCAGCCAGTGAAAGCACAATAGCGGTGTAGCTGGAGACTTTTTCCACTAGTGAAGGTGCTGATTTAAATAAACGGGGAGAATAATAATCACAATTAAAAACCCCTCACAATAGAGGCAACCTACAGCACATGGGATTTAACTCCAAAAAAAAAAAAAAAGTGTGTTTCCTTGACATTAAATTTTACTGTCCCATTACCTGCATCTTTTTTTTTTTATTTTTGAGTTCAAACTCATTTTGTCCCATCATCCATTGTCAGGATGACTTGCATATTGAACTGTTCAATGTTTTCCTAAAGAAGTTGTTTTTCCTGAGCCATTCAAAGTGAGCTATAGAAAGCGGTGGTGGATCAGGAATACCGACTTGCTGGTGCAAGCGGTTTTTCACAAGTTCTGCACGAACTCCAACAGAAAGGTAACTGTTGCGTTTCCAGGCTCCTGGCTGTATTGGTTCTCTTCAGCATCATGAATATGCAACTGTATCAACAATCTCTAGCATTTTTCCAGAATTTATTACTTCAACTCCACCATTCAGAACCTTCACGTAACAGGAAAAGGAAACTTAGCCTTAGAGATGGAAAGACTGTATCTAACAGAAAACCTAAAACGTGTCATAAACATAGTACACACTATGGCATATGAGTGCCATTACACAGCACTAAAGTGGGATGGCCAGGAGCACCCATTGACTCTCACCCTCAAATTGCCTAGCCAATTAAAAACCTTCTATGTCAACAGTGACTTTGACTAAAATCATGATCCTGCATTAACGCATACCACCATGGCTTTTTGGCACGCAGAAACCTTCAAAATAAGAATCTTGCCTGTTAGAATTTTTAGCTTGAGAACGGTATGTCGCAAAGTTTAATAGAAGTCTATGCCTTAACAGGTCACCCTTTCAGTATGCATAAATACCTTTCCATACATAGTTAATTCATTTTTTTGCCATATGCTTCTATGCTATTCCAATGCTGTTAGTACTTGGAAATGTTTAATATTTCTGAGAAATAGTAACTTGAGTAACTAATATTGTGTCTACTTTGTAATCCAAGCAGACAAACCTATTCTCCCCCCCCAGTGCTTATTACTGTAAACAATAATTCAAGATAGTGTATTTCATGTTTACCAACAGGCAGTATTTATTATTATAACTCAGAACTCTACATACAGTATTTCACAAAATTATAATGGACCAATCAACAAAACCATATTCTATGCAACTGTAAATAACACTTTAACAGATGTTTAACACATTGTGCGTTATGTGTCTTAGTAAAGTGACAATCTAGAGGATTATTTCACAGGAGTACGAAAGTGCAAACTTTCATTCAAGGCATATACACAAAACCATGAAAAGGATTGCTATACATGCCACAGGGCTAAAAAAAAAAACCCAAACCAATCCCCCTCCACCCCAAAACACATCAAAATCAGTTAAATGAATAAATACTAGCATTCTTAGCAACCACCAGTGCTACCACATTTGAAGTCTTATCCCCTAGCAAGAAGCAGAGAAATGCAGTCTGAAGAAATGCCCTTAGCTTGGAGTTTTAGGCATATTAATGCAGCTATATCACATTAACTGCATTTTTTTTTGTTTGGCAAGACTGAAACAGTCACATCACTATAAATGCACCTGGTCAGTGTATTACTAGCAATTCCTGAACTACTATATGAAGTAACTGTGTACAACAGTTGACTGTTGAAGGAAATAGTGTTTTTAGATCAAAAGGTGATGTAGTATACAACCAAAATTCAAGTATTTAACATCACACTATAGATGTGGAAATTCTGACCTTCTCTTTCTGTGCACTACATAAAATAATTCTTGGTCTGTTTTATTTTTTCATTTTTATTCTTCCCTCTACATCTTTTGCCAAATGACTTGGGAAAAGGTGTAGAGGGAAGAATAAAAATGCAGCTGCAATCCTAAGTCTTCAGCCCATCACTATTCTAAAGTTGCTCACAGACATGTGAGTACAACTGTCCAGATCGTGACATCTGGATTTTCAACATGCAGTGTTAATGCTCTCAGTTCACTCCCACCTCAACACCTTCTCGCCCTTGACTGCAAGATCCCAGTCCCTCTTGTCCCCTAGTTTTCATTTGCACCCTTTTCACCAGCTGTTCCAATCAGCTGCCCAAACAGACACATTATCTTCTCTTCTGCACAAGTGAGCAGCTTCGCTGCACAGTGTCATCTTTGGACAATCAGGGTAACATGAAGATAAAAGGATGGAACAGTACTTCTCTCATACCAGCTTTTGGGAAGGCCTGGAGACACATCTACACTTCTGCCTGAGCACCAGCTGAAGAAATGCTGAAGATTTTATAAGCTTGAAAAACACTGGTTTACAAAAACAAAATTCTGATCGGGAAAAAGTTTAAACTCCAAAGAAAAAACGGCCTCCTATAAACATAATATTTTAATTACCATCTAGAGTAATTTAAAACAATTATGAAATACTAGGGTTTTTTAAATTATAAATGCTTTTCCTCCTATTACCAAGTTAACCTCAAGAGAGGAGTTAAATAGAAATTACCATAAGCTTTGGTGAAAAACCCTAGTATCTACAGAGCTACAAAACAGTTCAAGCTGTAACAAAATCAGTAGCAGACATGACTACAAAAAAAAAAGCGATGAAAAATGTAATATTTCTCTCCCCAAAAGAAAGTGTTCACAGCTTTTGATGCACAGATGGCACATTCTGTGAACAGGGGGAATCAGAATCTAGAGGCAGTTATACCAACTTTGCAATTTAAGTCAAGAAAGATGAATGACAGAAATGTGAGAAACAAGGCCTGTTAGTACTCCAGTGCCTGGATATATTTCATGTTCTTGAAAATGACTAAGTACAGCCGAGACTGTGCCTTCAACAAGGAAATGAACAGAATTAGAATTGGGTTAGCCCATTTTGAAGTATCACCACAAGCAGTGCTATGGTAGCCTACCACTATATTAGTACATGAACTTTTTTTTGGACTGTCATGGATTTATGGGAAAATAAACCACCAGAAAACCCACACGTAAAAGATACAATCACCAGAAAACTACAAAAACAAAGCAAGCATCTACATAATCATAGTGAACTCTGAAGCCAAGGACTGTGTGACTGTGCATATAATCTTTATAAGCAAACACATATAAATGTTGGTTTTGTTGGGTTTTTGTTCCCCCAAATCAAAGCAGAACACATGGGCAATATATTCTTTCAAATGGGTTTTGGATGGGAAAGTGTGAGTAGAGTGGACAAAGAAAATGACAAAGGAAAAGAACAGTGAGATTTTATTTCCTTGGCATGTGAAAGTACAGAGATGTTACTACAGCATTTACTGTTCTTACCTTTTGGATTCCAACTCATCACAAATTACAACATAACTACATCAGTGGTAGAATTTATCACAATTTACATTATCAAAATGAATTAACTTTATTTTTCTTAATGGTATCCACGCTTTACACAGCCTACGAACCTGAAGAAAATGCACTCGCTTCCAAAAGCCATAACAGTAAGTCTTTTGGGGTGTTCAAAGTCAAAGAAGTACTCCTGAGATTTCAGATGTTAAAGCTTTCTCCACAGCCACATGTTCCTTTGATATTTGGATTATTGAAGACAAATTCACTGGACAGTTTGTCTTCTATGTAGTCCATTTCAGTTCCTAGAAGCGTCAGCTGTGCCTTCTTCTCAATAAACACTCTAACCCCTTGAAGACCACAAAGAAAAAGAATAATTACATACAGCAAAATCATCATTCACTTTGAAATTTTCTTTCAACCAGTGATAAAAAAATTGAAGCTAAATATGAAGACTATCAGTATAACTTGGCTTCCCTGGCCTAACATGGGGCACTTACATTGTTGTTTTTACTCTATCTATAGAACTCGCTATAGCAACAGTCTAGCACTGTTACTTGTGTGTGCACATAAATGTATGTATTTGAGGGGGGGGATTTAAAGACATGATACCCAGGGAAATAAGCTGTAGAACTTGGGAAATAATCTCAGCTTCAATACTTAATTCCCATGCATTACAGTCACTAACCCATTTCCTACCATTCTTAAAGTCTGTGCATCCAACAAGATGCCCAAAAACTTTGAAAAACCAAACGTTCCTCTCTCAAAAATGATTATTTTTTGCTCTGCTAAAACTATTAGGTCTACATTAACTATTAGCAATACTGAATCCTATAATAAGACAAACTTTCAAAAATATCCCAACTTTTTAAGAATTCAGAACTAGTAGTTCATCTTAGGAACTATAAAGAGCTCCCTTTTCTAAAGTATACAAAGTATCTACCTCTCTGGAAAGTTACTGAACTTTAAAACTGCAAATCTGACATAAAGGTGTGAGTGAAGTGCATCAGCTGTCCACAGACTAGGAAATAATAAAAATGTAAAACTGTATCAGTAAACAGAAACAAGAACTCATTAACATATACGAGATTGCTGGGAAGCTTTTTCATCATAGTAGACATTGAGATAAAACTTACTACTAACACAACTCAAGTCTGTGGGCAACTGAGTTGAATATACACATTTTTGGGGTCAGTTTGGACAGTAACTGACAGTGACACCTAAACCTAATGAAAGAGTTTATTGACCTGATGTCTGCAGCAGTCACTTACTACCTAAAAGCCAGAAAATTTGTGCTGGGATCCAAAGCCAACAGCTCACTGAGCACAGAGCTATACAGAAGTCAGAGCCTTCACTGGAAGTCTGTCTAGAAGCAACCAAAACAAAACAGAAAGCACACATGCACACCTGAAACGCTGACTGGCTTTGGAACTTAAGGTCTCTGACCTGACTGAGGGAAACTGCTTTTATCTTCCTTAAGATCCAGAACAGGGAATGCCTTCTGAAAAGTGTGGTTTCAGCCCTGTAAAGCTAGAGCAGCTCTGAGTCAAGCAGAAGAGGTAACTCCAGAAGCCAGCTGATTTTGAAATCAAGAGGCACCTGCAGAATTAGGTGGTAGTCCCTATCTCACATACTCTGGTTCAATTTAATCATTTGCTGAAGCTCCAACTAATTCTCCGTTTAAGAGAATAAAATTCACAAGTTGGTCACAGGTATTTTGAAGACAGCTGGAAGATGGGCTCTGCGTGGCAGCATAGCTTTTGTTAAGAAAATAACCGTGATATCCCACTTATATTCAAATGTCTTGCTTTGCCACCAAATTAAAAGTAATATTGCTGAACATAATATAACTGAGTTCAGTAATGCCTAAAAAAAAACTCAAAACCACCTCCACAAAAGGAATTTTAGGAACTTTCAGAAGAACAGAAACCAAAACAAACACTATTACGCTTCTGTAAAAATCTGTGTTTGACAAAAAAGACCACTGATAGAAATTTTTATAAAAATTGGAAAAATGTACAGAACTGTGCTGGTTTTGGCTGGGATAGAGTCAATATTCTTCACAGTAGCTGGTATGGGGCTGTGTTTTCGATTTGTGCTGGAAACAGTGTTGATAACACAGGGATGTTTTCATTACTGCTGAGCAGTGCTTACAGAGAGTCAAGGCCTGTTCTGCTCCTCAGACCATCCCACCAGTGAGGAAACCGGGGGTGCACAAGAAGTTGGGAGGGGACAGAGCTGGGACAGCTGAGCCCCAACTGACCAAAAGGATATCCCACACTGTATAACATAAAGCTCAGCATATAAAGCTGGGGGAAGAAGAAGGAAGAGGGGGACGTTCGGAGTGATGGTGTTTGTCTCCCCAAGTCACCGTTACACGTGACGGAGCCCTGCTTTCCTGGAGATGGCTGAACACCTGCCTGCCAATGGGAAGTGGTGAATGAATTCCTTGTTTTGCTTTGCTTGTATGCACAGCTTTTGCTTTACCTCTTAAACTGTTTTTATCTCAGCCCATGAGTTTTCCCACTTTTACTTTTTTGATTCTCCTACCACATCCCACAGTGGGAGAGTGAGTGAATGCCTCTGTGGGGCTTAGTTGCCAGCTGGGGTTAGACTGCAACAGCAGCTGTAGCAACAGACCTATCACGGGATGCTTGATGAAGTTATCAGGCAAAAAGCTTAAATACCAGCATATGAAAACAATTTTTTAAATACACTTAAATCACACAACGTGCTGTTACAAACCAATGTAAAGGTTGAAAGCATAAAGAGGTTAGAAACAAATAAATCAATGAAGAATAAGACTAGTTAGAGAAGATAATGGGGAAAATCCCTTGCAAATAAAATCTTTACTTTGCCAAGCCTTGGTTTAGGTATGCTGACAAAGTATTCCTTTATATATGCACTGTTCTGCATTATTCTCTAAATATCTGCTATTAGCCACCTCCGAAGACATGAATGATGGACTAGACTATTCCGGCAGAGTAGTCTCTGATGCAGAGACTGCAAAGCTGCAGATTTTAACTGATTACTTCAAAACAGAAACTAAGGTGACAACTATTCCCATAACAGAAAAGCAGGACCTCTTGCTATAACTCGTTACTTCAAGTAAGTTCTGAGCTGTACCTTAGCAAACCTGTAATAGGTTATTCTTCCCCACCACCACAGAAGTTTGCTCTGCTGCATCAGAAACTCACCATCTTGAACTACTTCTTCATCCGAGTCTCCTTTTGATTTCGTATATTCTAATGTGTAAGAAAGTCCATTGCATCCTCTTGTACGAACACCTACTTTCACGCCTACCTAAAAAGTGGAAAAAACCCCAAAACAAAACAAAAAACAACATCACATTTGTGACTTTTTTAAAAGCTATTCTGGAACACCAAGATAAAAAGTATGCAGAACAACAAAATGCTGACACTTATTATTCTCCACTGCCTCAAAGCAGAAGTGAATTAGATTAATGGATTAAGAGGTAACCTTTTCTTTCCATTTACAAAACTGACTGTCAGGGTAAAAGCAAACAACAGATGTTTCCTGCTGTGGATGAAGCCCTGAAGTATGTTACAGTTTTGAAGTATTAAACTGTTGGCACTCCTCTAGGTGCCTGGTCTCATAACGATAGTTGAATTTCAAAGATGGATATTTTCGTGACTTCTAATTAAAGTTTACTCAGATGCTAATTCAGGTGCTATGTTAAGATTATTGGCAGTAACGTAATTACAAAGCTGTGAGGGAAAGACAAGGGCAGTTACTAGATTTTCACAGAACTCTTGTAATGACGCAATCAGAAAACTTACTTCAAACCAAAGTTTTGAAAAACATACTTTGATTTCATTACCTCTATTGCCAGTCATTTAAAAAGCAATCCCCTTCTTAAATCAAGTATGTTTATTTGCTTACTGTTTTAATTGACCTTAAAGCCAACCTAGTCAATATGTTTGTAACACTCACAGTATCCAGAAGTCTGACAAAAAGAGCATCTGTGTAAGTAAAGACCTGAGAAAATGTTTTAAAGAAACAGAAAACTATCTGTGCACAACAATCTTTCAAAAGTATCTGTACCACTTTCCACACACCAATGCTCCATAATTGAAGAGGAAAATTATATTGTCTATCTCCATAATCAATGTTACGATAAAAACGTATCACAACGTATCACTGGTCACTATGTGGGATCTCAGACAAACAGCATTTGATCTTTTCAGACTAAATACCTTTCTCTACAGGAACTGCTACAAATAATGGGCTGGAAAATGCAAACACCATTTATAGCAAGGGGATGACTGACCAGCTAAGCTCTAGGCTTTGGGCTTCCTTAGGATGGTTTAAAACATTAGAACAAAGAGTTGAGTTAGTTGCGGATGTGCAGGAAGCAAAAGAAACAACAGGCCTTGTATGAAAGTTAAAAGAGAAATATTATTCTGGAGATAATACTTACTGTGAAGAACAAAATCTAATGCTTGTTTTTATAATGGTTAGAAAGCAAGACTGTGTGTTTTTCCCCACGAAGAAAAGATGACAAGCTCAATCAGTTATTTGGAAATGCTGATTACTTAAAAAAATACATTATCTGGCAAGTTTCCTAAGAATTAGATATTTTCCAACAGGTATGAATCCAACCTCATTATTATATACTTCACAATGATAATTCTTTCAAGAACTTAATTAATAACATGTTAATATCAACAGTAGATCTCTTTCCCTACCAGAACTCACCACTATGCCATACTAAAAGGCTTCATTACAATATAGCTCAAAAATATTTTGAAGCCTATTTTTTTTCAGCTTGATCCATCTCAAAAGTAATTGTGTAGTGAAATGTCGTTACAGTCAGGTATCTCCCGCATTTCACTTTATAAAGAAACGAAGCTTGATATATAAACAAGTGTACACATTGCCCTTAAAAAAAATACCTATATCTCCAATAAACACCACAGTGTTTACTTCAGACTTCCACATTAACCTGAAATGCTTTGTGACCATGAGCTGTTCTAATACCTTAGCACAATCTACAGGTTGGCCCTGTTTATACTTACATGCTCAGGTTTATCTTTAAGAAGTTGTTTTATTTTCTGAACAGCTGACGGGGTCTGAAAAACAAAAACATATACATCAATTTGAAAAGGGTTTTTTTGGTTTGTTTGCAGTGAGTGTTTGCACCTATTAAAGTGTGCAATGTACTTTGCTGTACTATAAAGAATTTCTATTGCAACTCTGGGCATTCAAGTTTTCATGGTTTACGTGTCTCCTATCTGTGAAGTCCACCTTCAGCACCAGCCACCTGTCAGTACTGACTAGCCTGTGTTTACTTGAAACTGATGTCTGATTTGCAGATACGAACTCTGCTGTAAGTAAAGTGACTGCTGAATCTAATCCATGCAGAACACAATACGTCTTTGCTCACCTCCTGACCCACACTGCCAGCAAACAGCTCAAGAACCACAGTCCTTAATATTACCCACCCCCTCGCAAAAGCACTACTACAATTCAAATAAGTAGTTCTGCTCTTGTGAAACTTTTGTCACATACACATTACAGACAAAAATCAATTAGGCACAAAAGTGCTTATGGCCTACTTCTCTCTTCGCAATAATCTAGAGGGGAACTGTGACTTTACAGCAGATAAATTCACTGTTCATGCAGATCTAGTTGCTGCAGAAATGCAAGAACACAATACAAACATAAACATTTCCATTACATGCTTACAAGTTTCTAAGACACTGAGAAAGGAAAAGCATCAGCAACACGAAGTTCTTACCATGAGCAGACTTAAACACACAAACTACAAGTACACTTACAGTAGAAAACCTTTTCTAATTACCGCTATTAATCTTCATTTGTTACAGAATCACTACTGAACAGGAATTACGTGCTCTGACAAGTGACTGAACTATATGCACTTCATCTGCCCCTGTTCCTGCAGGGAACTGACTGTACTTTCCTCTGCAGTAATCCCCAATACTACCACTAGTAGCACACGTACGTCCTCAATTAACAAAAAGAAACAAAGCCTCACTAGAAACAACCTATCCATCAGCTTCTATCGATAATGCATTTCCTGGGTTTTTTTTTGTTTTGTTTTTTTGTTTGTTTGTTTTTTTTTTTAATGAATACATTTCTTCAAGTGACTGTGCAAAAAAGCCCCCCCGCATGAAGGGACCGCGCTGACGTTCCCCCTTCTCCCGCTGCCTGCCCTCCGCGGTCCGGCTTTCTGCCAAGGCAGAGGTGCGCGGGGCCTTCCCCCCTGCGGGATTACCGAGGAGCGGCACCTCCCCTCCCGCAAACGGGAGGAGGAACAGGCCCCTGCAGCCATCCCGGAGCCCCTTCCCACCCAGCAAAGCCCAGCCGCAGAGCACAGCTGGCAACCTCCAAGGGTTAACAGCGCCAGCGCTCGGCCGCGGCACTGCCCCGGAAGAGTCCCACCCCCGCCGCCGCCGGACGCGGCAGCGCCTCGCCCGCTGCCAGGTCGGGCGGCCAGCGCCGCCGAGCGCCGCAGGCAGGCTGGGCGGCCCGCCCGCGTCCCGCCCGCTGTCACCGGCGGCCCAGGGGCGGCTGCGCACCACCTGCCGCGGGCCGGGACAGGCCCGGCAGCCCGGGCCGGCCCGTGGCGCAGCTCTCGCACCGGGAGGAGGCGCGGGCCGCAGGGGCCGAGCGCTCCCCGCCCGCGGCGCCGCGGCACTGACCAGGGTGAGGGCGGCGCGCGTGGCCTGGATCTTGCGCTTGCTGACGGCGCGCACTGTGGCCCTCACCACCGACGAGGCCATCGCCCCCCTCCGCCCCGTCCTCTGCCCTCTGCCATGGGCACCGACAACGTCACGCCGTGACGCCACGGCGCATGGCGCGCTTCCGGCGCCCGTCCCTATTGGGCAGCTGCCTGTGATCGGCAGGCGACAGCGGCTCCGCCCCCTTCCCGCGCCCTGAGGGGCCGGCGCTGCCGGGCGGCGGCGAGGGGAGCGGGGTCTGTCCCGGGCCCGGCCCCGGCGCCTGGCAGGCTGGATGCTGCACGCAGCAGGGCTGTTCGCAGAGATAAGCGGCAGAGCTGGCTGGGGCAGCCGCAGCAGGAGGCACTTCCCTTCAGGCCCCGCCGGCTGCCCGGGGAGGCGGCAGTGGGACCGCCGTCTGTGGGAACACGGAGGCCCCCGAGTGCCTGGCCCCCATCTACGAGAAATGCAGGCAAAGAACGCGAGCGTCTATTGCTGCCCACACAGACACGCACTTTAAAACAGCTCCGCATAAGGCTGTTCAATAGGAAGCGTTGGCACCGCAGGCAAAACCCGTGTGCGGGGTGATCCAGTTCGGACAAACCCCTCAGCGAAGCACGCAGAGCCCGGAGGCGGTGACCGGCACGGTCTGTCCCGGGGAACGCGCTGTGTGTGCCCTCTTACCGCTAGCCTCCTGCCCTCCCCTCCGCGTTCCTGCCCCGAAGGGCCGGGTGAGGGCTGCGCGGCGGCGGGAGCGCGGCTGCTCCCCCCGAGGCCCGCCTGCTGCATAGCCGTCCCGGGACAGCGGCTCGGAAGCTGCTGGGAGAACCGCGCTGCCGCTCGCCCACCGCTGCGGGCGGCGCGGGGAGGTACTAGGGGCGGCTGCTGGGTACTTGTGAGAAACCGCGACAGCCTTGGCACGGAAGGCTAATCCCATCGCTTTAAACTGAATGATGGCTATGCCAGAAGGAAAACAAATACCGTTTTCTCATTTCCTCTGACAATATCCTTAAATATGCTAGATAATACTTTAAACCTGTATTTATCTGTACTTACAAAGCCCAAGCACAAGCAAGGTGTCCCCATCTCATCACTACATCTACTTTGGGTACCTCATTCTGGGTTTAGCCATTTTGAAGAGCTTGATAGCAAATGTGCAGATGTCTTTCTTTTTTACATACATAATTATGCCACTACTCTTTAATGAGGCACAGTACTTCTACGTCAAATACAAAGATAGCAAGTGTATAAAAAAAAGTTGTATTTTCTTTAGCTACACAAAACGCATCTTTCACACACCATTCGTGCAACTTGGGCACACATCCTCAACTAACACACACCCACTTAGGGGCGGGGAGGCTTAAATACACTATATTAAAGTCAGTAATATGTGTGCTTGGAGGGGGGAAGCTTGTGTATGAATGCAACAAATACCATTGTTCAGGCATGAAGAGCTTTACCTTCTCGTACCTCATTAGGATGCTTCCAGTCATCACTCTCTAGGCGCCTGTCTGCTGAATCAAACTGAGCATGAAAGACTGAGCATGGGGCTCAGCATGGGCTAGAAAACCAGCCTTTTTCTAAGGTGCTTTTCACTTTCAGTTCATTACCAAATCCAGATAAAAGCAAAAGTCAGTATTAAAGTTCAAGTGAATAACAAAAAATATTATTGATAACTTTATTAGTATAGGAAAAAAATATTTTCGTTGCCAGCAAGCTCCCCTTCTAAGTAGCTTTTTCAGGACCCAAAAAGTTATTAGCAAAGATAATTTTTGATGCGGCTTCTGCAGTTCTCATAAAGATGTGATGAGGTTTATAAAAGAAATCATTGTGTATTAAATATATTTAAATAAAATTAATAATGTATGAGAAACCAGTTTTAAATATAGCTATGAAACAAATCTCACCAGAACAATTAAATTAGGGGAGATGGATGCGTGTTAATCCAGTAGTTATATAGCTAACTGAGAACTGAGATAACAGACAATTAACTGTGCTGCATACCTGAAACAGATTTTTGTTCTCCTTTTTTCCAGCACTGGTATCTAACTACTCATAGCACAAGACATTTCCAACTTTGGAAACAGGGACATCAAAAGCATGAGAAATTCCTATGAAATATGACAATAACACTTTTTTAACTAAAAAAGCAGCGCAAACAAACAATGCTACCAACTCCGTGTCCCATCCGATTATTAGAGGGACTGAATATACAGGTGGTTCAGAAGAGGTCTTTTAAACTATTGGTCTGTCAGTATGTACTATTACACTTTATTAGTATGAATTTAGTCATAAACTATTATTTTACTTTATTAATATTAGTTTTGATCCCGTTCTTTTTCTAGAAACTCTTCATTAATGCAGTGTGTCCCTTCAGAGTTTTTCTTTGTATGCGGAAAGTTGCTTCCCTTGAGGATATACTCCCATAAGGCACACAGGATCTTGGGTATCAAGAATTGTTATGAAGAACTTACAGTTCTTCAATTTAAATTTCAATCCATTTACTAAATTTTACAACAAATTAATCCAGCAGGTATGTATGCCTCCTCAACTGTGTTTATTCTGTGTCACATAACGTTCTGTAAGTTATGACTGTGCTCTTTAACTACTCTAAGCAAACAAAGTATTTATTAGTTACTGGATTAATGCTTGTAATATATAACCCAAGTTTTGGGGTTTTATTTTAGGGCTGTAAGATTACCAACTATATAGAATTTGTGGTTGCATAAGGAAGCAGCAGCTTCAAAGTGAGAAGACTGGTGCATCTGCAGAATGAGTTTTCATTCAGACGCGAATTAAAAAATTTCACAGTTGAAAACTTCACCACTAAAGTGCAAAGTATCACAAACAGAAGAGGGCAAGTATGCATAAAGCTGATTTTTTTTTTTAAAATAACTTCTATCTTTGAGATTATGCCATAGTCCCTTAGAGGCTTACACATTTCATTTCCATCAGCAAAACTGAAATTAACTCTGAATAGAGGGCTAAATAAGACATAGAGAAGGCATGTCAGCCTTTCTTTTTTGGGGGGATATGAACAAAAACCTGCAAGAATGAACTTATTTTTGAGGGAAAAAGTGACTTAATTTCATATGATGAAATATGCTATAGAAGACAAACTTGGAATTATTTTCTGTTTGTTGCTGGCTAATACTTTGCTTGAAAATATGTTTTGGAAAGAATACAAAAGAAATTTTTTGTGAAAGTTGCACATCTAGAAGTTTACAGATAGCTGGCTACAGATGGATGAAAGCCAAAACAGGAGTTAGGATCCCAGTTCCCTAAGACCACTTCAGCAATTCTAGCTTTTGATTTTAATAAAAATAGATGGGTAAGGAAAAAAATTAAACATGACATTCCTAAATCCAAGTAATTCTAACAAGTTATCATTAATTCTACATTTAAGACAGGAACACTGAAAACTACAACCTAAGAAGAAACAGAGAAACTTAAGTCTGATTTTTTAATGTTTTTTTTTTAAATTTATTTCAAAGTCATAAATAACAGTGGTTTCCATTTTACCATGTAACTAATTCTTTCCTGAACAAGATAAGACGGTACATTACCAGCTCTGGAAGGACTTCAAGTAAAGCTCAAGTTCATACTACTAATTAAACTCTTGGCTGGTACAAGGATCCTCTTCACATTTTATGAAAATGGACATGTGTTTTCCCCAGTTGCCAAATATAATACCTCTATTCTTAAAGCATTTCTGTCTGTATCCCCAAGGCCTTGAAAAAGATTCTTAGCAGCATCAAACAGGACTGACCTGTTTCTTAGTCTTTCTTTCCTCTTGTACACAAGCACAGCAGCAAATGAACTCCCATAAAATCACAGAACAGAAAAAAACCCAAGATATCTCAATGGCACTGCTTGTCCAGAGATTGTTTTATGTATGTTTACTAGTGTCTACGTTTTCAGTTCTCTACATGAAAAAAAAAAAATAAATGTAGCAGTCTACAAACATTTCAAACACTTTTACACAAGGATTCAGTAAACAATCAACATTAATAAATATTATTTGCTCCTTCAAAAAAATCTATTTTTGAAGAAAATATAATGTATTTGGCTTGCACGCAATTTTAGTGCATTTTAAAATGGTCAGGTGAAACGACAAAACCTTGAAAACGGTCCGTTTTTAGTACCTGCCCTTTTCTATGATTTACCTAGTAAACAAATACAAAACATCATGGCTTTCTATTAAAATGCTCAAACAATCTATTTAAAAGCAGGGGTCTGTATTAAAATCCACAGTTGCTTGTACTAGCAATCTAAAATAAAACACCCATATTTCATTAAACTTGAAGGTTGTCTGTGCTGCTGTCCTGTGAATCCAGATGCTTCAGCAAAAGAAAATTTTTTAAATGAATGAAGGGCCTGTATTGCAATTTAACAGTGCTTAATATTCCTTATGATTCTTGTTGGGCCCTCTTCTGTGAGGCTTTTCCCTGAGTCATGTATTTATTGGAAAGGCTGCCTAAGATTGGGAGGAAGAAAACATCACACTTTAAAGGTTTTGGAAAAAAAAAAAGATAAAAAAAGACAAGACATAAAACAACTGAAACAATCAGACAGGAGAAAATTACTGTTAAGTCAAACTATAATGAAAGCACACACAGATCAACTTTAGATCATTACCAGGTCAGTAGGAGATATTAAAACACAAAATTGAAAACTAGCATTTTTTTCAACTAAACACCTAATGACAAATCACTTTGTGTTTAAATTCCCCAAACTTAGATTTGAAGAAGTCTTGCAGGGAAAACAGAAAATACTAAGAATTTAATTTAAGATACTTAATTGCAGTTTAATTTTCCAAAGTTTGTAAAGACTACTTAGGTGCCCCAGAAGAGATTTATATATTTTATTGAAAAAAACGAAGCTGCTAAAAGGTTTGCAGAGTTGCCCTGGAAACTAAAAGTAATTAATAAAAGGAGTTGCTTTTAAAATCTTCATTGTACCTGTTAACAAGTGTGTGAAATTACTGTAAGGAAGCTGCATTTGTAACCATGCATCTAACACAAAACATCTCTGATCCAGAGAGAGTACATAAAGGCCTTCATATTATCATCTGACTGCTACCTGTAATTTTAACTTCCTTGCATTTTGGCAGCTCAGACCAAGGACGTGCTTTGATAGTCTCTCCTAAGTTAGCTGATCATGTGGAATTCTAGACAATTACTCTGAGGAAGCCTCACAAGAAAGCGCTCCACACGTCGTCCCTGGAGAAACACAGAACCCCATGTATGCCCAAACAAGAGAGAGGAGAGAGTGATAAAAACCCACCATGCCCTCTGCAAAATAAATCTACCAGAGTTAAAGAAAAAACGCACAGAACTGGCATGCCTATGTTTTGCTTCCAAAACAAAACTGAAAAAAAGGCACACTTTTCCAATAAAAAAAATGTGGCTTCACTTCAGAATTATCTAGCAACCTGTTCAGACTGCTGCTGTGTTCCGCAAATTAGGCAGCCTTCCCATAAGGACTGATGGGGAAAGCAAGTTAAAAATACATGCTTTTGTGCAGAATTTCTAAATTGAAATAAAGATATACAAACCTGACTGGGGACTCAAAAATAGTTTTCCTTTTTGTTTCTTTTTTTCTTCATGTATAAGCACTCCCTATAAACAACATATACACATTGATGAACCAATACAATTGAATTATGGCATTCCACAAGAAAAAAATAAAAGGTTCTCCTTGAAAGCTTAAGTAAAGCTATTTTTAGTTACTTTACATGGACTTTAGAGCATGTAAAAAGAAGATCTAAGAAAAGGGACACTTGGTGTTTACCTGATTTAATCTACCAGCATGTTTGGCAGTGCTGGGTGAAGAAGGAGATCCACAGAACACTTCTGGTTTTGGACCACCTGAAAAGATAATAACAAAGATTTTTTAAATTTGAAACTAGTTTCCATTTCAGGTATCATAAGATACCAAATATACCAACATATTTGCAATTACCTTCATAGTATGTAGAAGGTAGGACATCATTATTTTCCTCAGTTTTATAACAAGGAAAACTGGCACAATGATGTGAGATGAATCTATAGTTAAGCATCTAAGTTAGGAACCTACAATAAATTAAGCTCCGTATCCTCCCCCAGAATCAGAGGGAGATGGGGAACTTCAGAGAACAAATGAAGATACCGGGATAAGTGAATTATCCATACTCCTACAAAATGTTGGTAGCACAGCAAAGAATGAAGTCTGATCTCTTAGGTTCAGT
This sequence comes from Nyctibius grandis, assembly GCF_013368605.1. Lineage (NCBI taxonomy): Eukaryota > Metazoa > Chordata > Aves > Nyctibiiformes > Nyctibiidae > Nyctibius > Nyctibius grandis. The sequence continues at coordinate 69,411,661 of NC_090695.1, read as the reverse complement.
TGTTCATAGTCCTCTATTCAACTAGAGAGAACACTTCAGGCACTAAGCAAGCAAAAAAAGACAAAGCCCAACCTACAGCAATTCTCTTCAAATTCTAATGTAAGAACTCCCAAAATACAGATAATAGACAAAAACGCCTGCTCCAGAATTGTTTTAGATATATGTACTGTACAGCCTCAGCATAGTTCTCATATGATGAATGTTATAAAACACACCAATGGCACTGACTACAAAACAGTCAGGCGTACTCCCCTTCACCTTGGCAAACTCAGTATCGTGGCAAATGGAATGGTAAAAAGAAATCCTCAATGAAACAACATCAAAGATAAAGAAACTCAAAAGTCATATTTAGACTTGACATACACCTTCAAAAGATCAGAAGCCAAAGAAAACATGGCTTCCATTTTTAAACATCTTTTGTGTCCACCCAACACTTCTAGTGGTGTACCGAACTAAGAACACATCTAAATACCTTGAAAGTTCTGAACGTATTTGCACCATTTTCCTCCCGCTTCCAGTACTTTGTTAGCACAGTCTTATGCCCTCTTCCACCAATTATATCTGATTAAGAAAAGTCTCCTGATCTAAGCCAGAACTTTTTTGCTAGGAGAGGAAAACTGGTTTGAAGTTATGTTTATACAAAGGATTCCTATTTGTTACTTTAAGAGGTCAAGTCATGGATAATCTGCAGAGCAAATTTTTCCAGCATGAATTTAAAATGCTCCAAGGTTTACCTACAGGGAAACAATAATACTGTGTTCCTTTGGAAGCTAACTAAAAGTACCATTCACTGTCTTAAGGAGCCTCAGTTTCAGAATGATTTTCCTTTACAACACAGATAAGAGATCTGTCGTATCTGAAGGATGACTTAGATACTGCTAAGCAAGTATTTCATTATTTCGTTCAGGTCTGTCAGTCACGATCTGGATTTGGGGGCATTTATATAGGTGCCTGCTTTTGAAGCCAAAGTTGCAAACTGACTCTATGAAAAATAAGAAAGATTGCTGTATCCCTCTGACTGCTGAGTTGGCAGGAACATTCTTTATTTTATTTCATTCACAATATTCTATTTGACCAATTTGTACACTTCCATAGTGACTTTAAGGTCTTTATGGAATAACTCTGGTTTAGGTGACACGAAGAGCTATAAGAATAGCTTTTGTTGCAATTATGATGCACTGAAAGAGAAGCTGTAATTTGAAACGTTAGCAAACTCTTCTATAGTGAGGACAATGGAACCAATTTCAACGTATTAGATGCTCATACGCTTTCCTATTACAAGTATCTTACCTGCTAAGAGAAACCATGTGAAATCTTTCAGCAAAGTTCTGAAAGGTAGGTGAGGATGAAGGGAAAACTGACTAAATGTGACTACATTAAAAAAAAAAAAACCCAGAGCATTTATGTGATGCCATTCAAAGCAAAAACCTTACCCATTAGTCAACCCTTTAAAAATACAAAAAAACCATAAACTCTGTTTAAATTAGCTTGATCAGTTTCATACCTGCAGGTCCTTTATACTGTGGGCATTCCTTTTTAATGTGACCTTCTCTTCCACAGACAAAACAACGTTTTTCTCTTAACTCTCTGTCTTCCAGGCGCTTCCACTTCTCTGCTGATTGCCTGGGAGTCTTTTCTCTTCCTATTTCCACTATTGTCCTTGCTAGTGTTCTCTTCTGAGGTGTACAAAGATGCAACTTTCCCTCCTTGATTGGGCTCTCCTTTTCTGCTGTTTTATTCTGAGTTTCTTTGCCCTCTCTGCTTCTTTTCTCCTTGCTTTCTGTGTATCTCTGGTTTTTCATATCTTCATAATCATGCCGCCGTCTTAGTCTGCAGGAGCAGAAAAATGCTGCAGAGTTCATAGGCCTTACATACGTACACAGAGTTAAAAAATAAACACAAAACCAAGGGCTGCCTACAGACAATAGATTTATTTCATTTATTTTTTCAGTGTGTTAAAGGGAATTAATGTACCTGTCCCTTTGACTCTCCTACCAAACAGTGCTACACTGCTGTAACATATATTTAATAATTTAACTTTACAATTAGATTACAATACAGACCTAAATTCTAATAATTATATCTCAAAAAATATAAACACAACAGAAAATCTGGGTGCTGGAGTTGCAAAGACAGTGGAAGAAAAGAATCACTGAGCAAAATGCTAACAAAAGTACAAAAAATAGGGCTATAGTTCTATTTTTTTTTTTCTTCTTGTAGAATTCAATCAGAAATCTCCCTTCCTTCTGAAACTGTGTATAATCACAGTATCTCTAAAAGTCTCTTCTCCTAGGAGAAGCTTCTAACACGCTAGATCTTAAAGATCTAGCAGTGGGGAAACAGCTACCACTGCCGGACTAGTTTTATCTAACTTCTTTATACATGACCTAGAGAAGGACACATCAGTAAAACCTCCAGGTCTGAAGATGATACTAGGCTCCTTTGGTCAGTCAGATGCAGTGCTAATGGTAAGCACTTAAATACCTCACAAAACTGAATAAATGGACAAAAGAATGGCACATGAGCTTCAAGGTGAGCTTCCCTTTTTTTTAAAAAAAAAGGGAAAAAGGAAGACCTGGGGAACTACAGGCCAGTCTCACTTCTGCCTGGCCAGATCATGGAGTAGATCCTCCTGGAAACTAATATAAGGCACATGGAAAACAGTGAGGTGATTGGTGACAGCCAACATGGCTTCACTAAGGGCAAATCGTGCCTGACAAATTTGGTGGCCTCTACGACAGCGTTACAGCATTGGTGGATAAGGGAAGAGTGACTGACGTCATCTACCTGGACTTGTGCGAAGCATTTGATACTGTCCCACACAACATCCTCGTCTCTAAAATGGAGACTTATGGATTCGATGGGTGGACCACTTCAGTGGATAAGGAATGGCCTGGATGGTCACACTCAAGCAGTCAACAGCTCAATGTCCAAGTGGAGACCAGTGACAAGTGGAGTGCCTCAGAGGTCTGTACTGGGACCAGTATTATTTAACATCTTTGCTGGGGACATGGACAGTGGGATTGAGTGCACTTTCAGCAAGTTTGCAGGTGACACCAAGCTGAGAGGTGCAGTTGATACTGTAGAGGGAAGGGATGCCATCCAGATGCACCTTGACAGGCTGAAGAGGTGGGCATGTGTGAACCTCATGAACCTCTTGAAGTTCAACAAGGCCAAAGGCAAGGTCCTGCAACTGTGTCAGGGCAATCTCAAACATGGATACAGGCTAGGTGATGAATGGATTGAGAGCAGCCCTGCGGAGAAGGACTTGGGGGTATTGGTGGATGAAAAACGGAATGTGAGTTGGCAATGTGCGCTCACAGCCCAGAAAGCCAACCATATCCTGGTCTGCACCAAAAGAAGCATGGCCAGCAGGTCGAGGGAGGTGATTCTCCCCCTCTACTCTGCTCTCGTGAGATCCTGGAGTACTGCATCCAGCTCCAGGGTCCTCAGTACAGGAAAGACATGGACGTGTTGGAGCGGGAGGGCTGGAGCACCTCCCCTATGAGGACAGGCTGAGAGAGTTGGGGTTGTTCAGCCTGGAGAAGAGAAGGCTCCAGGCAGACTTTATAGCGGCCTTCCAGTACTTAAAGGGGACTACAGGAAAGATAGGGAGAGACTCTTTATCAGGGACTGTAGTGATAGGATGGATAAAACACTAAGAAAGGACAGAAGACATCATTTTGTTGCAACATAAAACCATTGTGTGCCTACATCTGAGCACTGCATGTTGGTCTGGTCTCAATATTTTAAGAAGGAAGTAGTAGAGGTAGAGAAGGTACAGAGAAAGGCAGCTAAAATGATGAAGAGAGCAAGCGTTTAAGGAAGAGATACTAAAAAGGCCAAGACTCTCCAACCTGGAGAGAAGGTAGAGGGTGAACACAATCATGGCTTACAAAATCATCAAGGCAGTATCGTTACTAACTAAATCCCACAAGGCTACACCTATGGAATGCTTATGGAACTAAAATGAGATTGGCCTTAAACAGATGAAAGAAAGTACTACTTTACACATCAGTTAGCATACTTATGGAACTGGTTGCCATAGAAGATCGTTAAGGAAAACAGGAGAATCAGGTTCAGAAAAAAACAACCAAACAAAAAAAGGACAAAATCATAAACAACTCCAGTCCACAAATGAGTACTACCAGACCAGGGCAGGTATGTGCTCTAACATCTCTTACACAGCAACTGCAGATTCTCGGGGAATGCATGAGAAGAGATTACAGAAAACAGCCAACTAGTGTGCCCTCTATAGACAGCATCTCCTACTGCAGTGGCTGGACAGAGGACTCAGATGTATAAGTTGTCTCACCCCATATGGCATTTATATTCTTAGATGCAAAATCCCATTGACTTTTGCTTTAATGTATATAGAACATAGCTGTGTATGTGCAATGAACTGGGGTTCCACTCCAGAATGCAAGATTAAAAATCCATTGCATCTGAGACAGCAGGTAGACATTGAGCAGATTTTCACACCACCTTCAGCTTTCTTTATTTTCAAACTGTCATCAGCTACTTTATGTGCCTTTGCTGAAGTTGAATAAATGGCAAAATTAACAGTCTCAACAATGTAATTTCACAATTCTCTATTGTGTAGCAGAAAGGCTACTTCATCTGACCCAATGTAAGCAGCTTTTTAGCTACTTACATAAAAGTGCAGGTGATTTTTAATTACAGTTTTTAACACAGACTCTACACAAAGGTTAGATTTTTCCATTCAGCTTACACGTGAGCACAAAGGCTTTCAAGATTTCATCCTCTTGAAATTTTATTCGCCAATTTTCACTATTTTATAGACATGAAATCTTTAAAGAGCTTTGTCTTAACTGGGAAAAAAATCCAATGGATCAGTTTTAAGTTTAGACAGTGCATCATATGAACAGCAGAAAGATCAGATCAGCATTCATTTGTTACAAGAAGATAGTTGCTGAATTTTGGACATCTGGTTACTGAGGATTAGGAAACCTCTTGGATGTAAAATAGGACATTGTTCTCATATGTGTGTGCTTAAGAAAAATAACGCTGTGACATTCTTGTCCTTTTTGACACAAATTGCACGATGCTGTGAACATGACAAAAATGCATCTTGCTGGGAGCAGCAGGATTCTAGAAGCTATCAAATTAAAATATATAAAATGCTTTTGTGAGTGCTTTTCACAGCACACAGCCATTCAGCTCTGCATTTAGATTCTCTTTGACTACTGCTTTCCTATATAATGAAGTACAGAGTCAGTATTACTACCTTAAGCTAAGCAGTTTTGTAGCCTTTTATGAAAAGATTCTGTTAAAAAACACTACAGATGATGCTGGCAAAAGTTAAGCAGTGACTCAACACAGACCAAAAATTTAAAACACCAACACCATCCACCACTGCCAAAACTGATACTGATAAATTTTCATTTCAACAATAAAGGAAATAATCTGCAGCATGTACAAGTTTTGCTTTAGCATTACTATCCTAATCTTTCTTCTAAACAAACCTAAGGAAATGTTCCACACAGATGCCAAAACTATACTCACTTTCTTCTCATAGGACAATCTTTCATGAAATGGCCAATTTTACCACAGATTCTGCAGCATCTATCATTTGGTGCCAATTCTCCTCCCGTTAGTACCTCTGGATCAAAAAAGTACTCCTGAAGAAGAAATCATGCATTTAAAAGGAAAATCCATACACTTGGGAATCAAGACAGATAAGTGTTAAACAACAGTTAAGAGTCACAGAGAAGAATAAACCTGGTGTGTGTATATGTTGCAAATTAAGTGTAGTTAATTGAATTCTTTTAACTGTACTCTCGTCTGAGCAGTATTACGTAGCATTAGTAGTTAAAGTTGCTGAAGCCCTGGGTAGCAACTTTTGTGAACTTTTGAACTTATCTTGGACTGTTGCTTAGTTACGTGAAGGGAGGCCCTGAGACCAGTGCAAACTAGGAGATAAGGAGGTTACAGCTGTCAGCAGAAGTTGTAACTCGTCCAGATAAGAACAGCTAACAGCCTGCCTGAAGACAGAGGAAAGAATCCAATAAGGAACAACACCCTAGACCAGAAAATTATCACAGGACCAAGAGGCATGCGCAGGGTGCATGAACAGCACATGAAGAACGGATGCATAGACTGTAAGGGTATAAGTGCCCAGGGGTTTCTTTCTTCTGGGTCCCTCACCAGAGGCACTCAGCTCAAGCTGCTCCTACAGCTGCACTATTCAATTAAATTATTTATTTTTCTTGGACCTGACGTCTGATACTCTGCTTTGGGAAACCTAGTGTGAAGAAACTTGGAGCTGAACTCCTGAAAGGCCTGATAAGATTAAGTGGCCACCGGTCTCTTCTTTACAGGCAGCCTGCTGACCACCAGGCCTGCAAGCTCTTTTTTAAAACTGCAGTTTTAAGAAACGGTAAGCTGGTTTTGATAGGGACTAAAATATGTAAGTCTGTGCAATGAAGCTCTGACATGATCAGTATTCTGCATGCCAACACATTTTACATGCAAACAACATGAAAATCATACTCAGTAATAATTCCCACAAAGTTTTTTAGAGTACTGTTGAAATTTAAGAGAGAAGAGCTTAAAGAGAATTTAACCATACGCCTGCAAGTGGTAAGTTACACACCCAAGAGCATGCACATACTGCTCTTAGAAGCAACTTACCATTTTTGATGAATATTCTTTAGGAAATATTTTTATAGGGGTACCAAATACTCTTCTGCCATTGATAAAAGCCTTCATTATAAAATTTGTCACTGGGGAAGACAAAAAAAAAAAAAAAAAAAAGGAAAACATCATCCAAACATCAAACAAGCCAGTAAAGTAAGATCCAAGACAAGATCTTCATTTTGTATTCAGATTTGTTAACAAAGGAGACTTACTTTTTCTCGACAATCCAGCTCCAAGATTGTGGTTCAAATCAAAGGGGTCTGTACAAAAAGCATTACAGGCATTACTCAAGTCCAGGGTAAGATCAGCACTGTATATATACACATGAACACCCCGAGGCAGCTATTCCCAATGCAGAATTAATATACTGAAATTGAACTGTGCAAACTTATTGAAAAGAAATTAACTCCATAGGCAAAGGATCACGGCCATCCAGCTCTGAACTGACTGAAACTTCTTGTAAAAGAATGTGTTGGATGTGCAGGTGATACAGTAGAAATTCTTTCCATGAAAGTCATATGGGCCAGCAAGTGGTTTAGGGATCGTTCCTAAAACATGTTACTGCATTTTCTTGATACAGACCATGGTATTACTTAACAGTGTAATCACACACAGGGTTAAACTGGTCATGTAAATATGGACTCAGCTAAACTTTGTATTTGTGAGAAAACCTCAACTGCATTACAGCTAATTTCTTTTCCAAAAGGATTTGGTTAAATCTATTTTTCTGTCAGTTACTGTCATCATGAAAAGTATGAAGTCTGCTCTGCAGCTTCTTTTCAGTAGAGGGGAAAAAAAAAAAACCTAGAATAATTTTTAGCACTACTGAAACTCAATGGGAATTCACAATGATTTCAAAACATGAGGAAATAACAACTTATAATATAGTAATAGAAAAATAAGCAAGCCTTGTGGAAAGACCAAATGTTTCATGTGGGCATTAAAGAAATTCCACATATTTGTGTACTTCATGTGCTTTTACCTTCAATTACAATGTATTTGGACGTCCACTGCTTCTTGAAAGTTGTAAGCAGATTTTTTCTCCTAATGCAGATGACATGCTCTTTAAAATCAAATTCTTCTGTGTAGAAACGGAGAAGTCCCAGCCACAGTTCACCAACAGATTCAGTGTTTTTGCCACAGTCTGGCCAAACAACCGACTGAAAATAACAAATACTTTTACTTCTATTACTTCCATTAAGCAGAATAATTTTCATAACTTGGAAAATCAAACAATGTAAATCTTATTTTATAAAGAAACACAATTGAGTTACACCGGAATACTTTCCTTCCTTTCATAATTGGTATTAATAATCTAATGTTGATTTTAAAATATTTTTTAAAATATTAAGAACAAAAGTGGTGAAATAAGAAAACTTCTAACGTTAGGTTTTGCCTGTTTTAGAAAAGAATTTATTAATTCACTTTATAAGCCTACTGAAAACAAAATTGTTCAACAGGATTAACCAGCTATGACTAGATATGCAGCTGGTATTTGTAGGAGTCATCTCTACCCGGTAATGTGACACACAGCAATTGATCATCATTAACACCTTAAAATAAATTTTTTAATCTATTTTTTCAGATTTTGCAGATTTTTTTATTTCACAGATGAATTACAACCAACAATAGTCTTAAAGTTTTACAGCATGGGATTGGGATTTTCAAAGCAATAGCTACTCCACTTCCATTTCTACACTCAACCACCATATTTGACAATAATGTTTCTTACAAGGAATTCTTTTTCATTTGCAAAGCTACAGGTAACACCATTTCAAATTAACTTTTCTGATTTACTCACCAACTCCTCTATATTATCAAAGAAATAAACGTTCCAGCCATCAACTAAAATTTCAGGCTTTTTCGGTTCTTTGTAGATCTGAAAGCATAATATTAAACCCATTAGAAGAGCCCTTCAGATTCAGCACTGACATTCTTCTGGTCAATACTGTGTACAGATACTCGTTTCTTTCTTCATATACTGTACCTCTTGAAGAACAGGGATGACAGGTGGATTTCTCTGTTGAAGAAAATAAAGCACCATAAGAGTATATGCGTAAGAAGAAAGGCTACCTCGAGATGCATCTCCAATGTCACATATCTAGAAAAAGAAACACAATTTGTATCTTTTATGATTCTCATCTCTTGCTGCAGGCACTACTGCTTCTAGAATGCCTGAAATATACTTACCTTCGTAAAGACTTTCATTGTGTAACACAGATATTTTACTCTGGGATCAATGGCTGCATATGATGACAGGAGTCTTGTGTTATGCAAGGCCTATAAAAATAAGAAAGTAATATAGAAAATACAGGAGGTCTGAAGAAATGAAGGAATAAGCTGAAAACACCAAAACCAAAACCTCTAAGCTGTGTGCTCAAGACATGCAGATGTGAAGCCCTGTGTAGTAGAATGTATATTGAGAAAGGAAGCATTTAACAATGAGATTATTACCTGCTCTGTTAAAAAGCTGATCAACATCCTTGATCTGCACAGAAGTGGTATAAAGCAGCATTCTCAGAACAGTACTTCGGAAAAGGAAGCATTAATCTGCTACTGCATTTTCAAAGTATTTGGTAGAAGGTAAGTTCTCGAACTGAGAGATTTGAGCCCAGAAACATGGGAAGCTGTCAACTGACCCATATGGATGCATAACTTCAAGAAGAAAACTTTCAGACTTACTTAGTGCTTGAGGTATCTTCCTCAAGACTCTCCTTGAGCTCATACAAAAACTTCAGAAAGTTTAATACTTGGCTCTAAAAGTTACTTTCTTTTGTTGTTTCAAGGAACTGGCTTTTGAAGTTCAGAAATATTAAAAAAAAAAACAAAACTTGCTTTCAAAAATATTTGGCCAAGAACTTGTAGTTTTTTTGTAAATTCTAACATGTTCCAATTCAGGCAAGCTGGGTTCAACATCACTGTTCCAGGTCTCAAGGCTAAGCAAGAGCCATTATAGGAAGTGGGCTACAGGAAAGCTGAAATTATATTATTTTGTCTTTCTCATTTACAGGAAGACCTAAACACCTAAACCACTATTTCCTAGTATTACTGAAGAACTAATATATTTTCTCAAGAGAACTGACAACCCTAAATTCTCAATTGTGCAACTGACTTCACTCATAATCAAATAAAAAAAAAGGTTGTTCAGAAATCTAAAACTGCAATAGGTAATTGGAAACAGCTGATTATTGAACACCAACAAAACAATCACTTCAATCTCAAGAAGCAGATCCACATTTTTCTGTTAAAAAAAGTAACATAAAAAAGGAGATAACCTTACCAGGGTATTATATAAACTGATGTCTACTTCAAGACCACTTCTGACATGGAAGAATTTGACAATTGGAACTTTAGCAGTTGTTATAGGCAAGACATTTCTTAAACCTAGGATGAAATATGTTTAATTGCTGAATGGCTGCAATACAGTTGTAACAGTATCAAACACTGTACAAATAACTCTAAACTGTAGTAAAAAGGCTACAAAATAAAATCTTAGTTGATACCAAAATTGTGTTTCAGTTATATTTTAATATTGGTTTTAGGCATTTGTCAAACATGATGAATCTGCTAAATATCATATATACAAATATATGTTGAGCCCCCCAATAAAACAAAGATCAGAATTTACAGAAAAATAAGCTTAAGAGATCACTGGTAGTTCACTCCAATTATATTAAATTCATGTGAGACACACCAAACAAGCACTACAAAATGATAATTTCTTGTAGAAAAAACAGAATTTCCATTGCAAACTTGTATCGGCCTACCTTCTACTATTAACTTATTCGCCACTGAACATACAAATACAACATGATTAGTAACTTGAAGCCTCAAGCTTTAACTTATGGTTTGGTCTTACGCGTGTGGGTTATAAATATACTATCTGTCCAATTCAGATGTGATCCTATAACATTATAACCTATAGACTGACATATGCAAACAAAATTAAATCCAAATGTTCACAACATATAACCTCACTCTTACTAACATTAAGCTCTTCAATATAGTTTCATCTTAATGATTTTAATCTACAGTGCTCCAGAATGTTCTTACTACAGAAGCTGAAGTCTCATAAACAGAACCACTTATTTTAATTTTCAAGAAAGTTACCTGACTGTTTCTTGAGAACTTTTGCTAAATCTTCAATGATTCTGATGCAATCAAGTCCCTAAGACATTAAGAAAAAAAGTTGAAAGTTGTATCTGCTACAAGTATTTTAGGCAAGCCTTTTATTACTTGCTGTTAAGCTTAAAGCTGTAAATTGAGAATTTCATATCATACAGAATTATGTGAATACCAGAAATTGTTTCAAAATAGCACTTGTAAAATCAACACTAGATAGTATCTTAACATAGGCTTATGAAAAGTTTTTATCAGGCATGAAAGGAGACTGATGTCCTTTTCCACTGCCTCCCATTCTAGTTGTTTATGCTACAAAGCACATTATTTATCTGCACAGCTAATGCTAGAAGTAATGGTAGTGCAGAATTCAGAAGATGACTCACTACTGAGAGTCATTCTTAAACTCATGCCTAGACCAACAGCAAAACCCCCTAAAATAATCTGCCTTTGTGGAACCTCTTTGTGTGTTTTTCTAACCTGAAAAGCTTTTATAAAGTAATAAATTTGTTACACTATATACACAATATAACCATAAAATTTTGCATTTATTAAAAAAACAATCTTTTCAAACTACCTCAGCAGTTTCCATCCCATCCATTGTCATACAGATATCAAGGTCACTTTGCTTGAAGCCAAAGCCATTTTTTGAGGAGCCAAACAAATTCAGCTTGGTTCCTGTAAGAGATGTGATGGGTTATAACCGCATATTGACACAGAATCTCAAATTGTATATAGCTTCAAACCACTGCATGTCTTTTAATGCAGGCATGAAAACATTACTATCTTTGTATGGTAATCAAAACTTATTTTCTTATCAACTTTGCTGATGAGGAAAGAATCTCTAGTTTCATTGGTTCAAATGAGCAGCCTGACAGACCAGAAACAAGTTAGGTTATCCAATAATTAAATCCTCAGCATGCAGGACTGAGCTGAAATCTGATAGAATATGTAAGACTCTCTCTACAGAGATTTTCAGGATAAGACACTTATCTGTCCACATACCAGGCTCCACCCAAAAATATGAGGAAAAACTTCTTTCCAGTGAGGGTAACTGAACACTGGAACAGGCTGCCCAGAGAGGTTGTGGAGTCTCCTTCTCTGGAGACTTTCAAAACCCGCCTGGACGCGTTCCTGTGTGACACGATCTAGGTAATCCTGCTCCGGCAGGGGGATTGGACTAGATGATCTTTCGAGGTCCCTTCCAATCCCTAACATTCTGTGATTCTGTGAAGTCCGGGTGTTACAGGTAAAAGCTCCAGAAACAAACAAAAAAATAAATTCAAATACCTAAGTTCTGGAGATAGGTCAGATGTTGTGCCTGTATTTTAAAATATTCCAAAACCAGTAAGTGTCAGTAGGAAGGACTGCAAAAAAGCTCGTTGTTTGTAAGAGCAGATACAACAACAAGAAGTCTGGCTAATGAGTAAGGCTAAAATAACAATTATAAAACTGTTCCATTACTGCTTTGATTGTCTTTTCTTTAACTTGCCATTGTTCCTTCCTACTAATGTGTTTTATATATGACTAAGTCAAAAAAGACTTAAAGCCTTAAAAGACTTGAAACAGAAATTCATGAAATGAAGTATAGCAATGCTGAACAACAATACAGGTTAAATGTTCAAAGCAAAAGTGTTCATTATGCTGATACAGTATGTTTTCTTGCAAAACACTGAAATATGAACACACCAAAGTATAAATGTAAAGACAGAGCTGCCTAATTACCTGGGAAATCCTGTCTAATGAAGTTTTCCAAGTTTTGTCTTATATGTTCCCGAGCCTGATCCTCTACAGTGTTTGGAGCAAAATCATCTTTAAAAACAAAACCAAAAAAACCCAAAAAACAACAATTCAGTTAAACTGATCTGTAGAAAGAGTCAACAGCAAAGATTCAAATGAGAAAAGTGAGGGGTTTACAGCAGGGCAGGGGGAGAGAAAAAGCAAGAGAAGATTCACATGTGAAGGAAAGAAAGCAAGGATGAAGTAGAAGAGAAATACCTGTTCAAAGAAAAACATTAATTAGACAAATAATGCATTTTGTCTGGTCAGAAATGGCGAGAGAGAAAGGAGGAAAGTTGGCTCACTCTGAAAAGAACAAAAGTGGAGAAGTGTTACAAAACAGTATTTTGATTCCATTTTTCTAGAACACTTAAGTGTTTGTTTATGAAAAACCACAAGTTAAGGAACAGTAATGAAATTCAAAGTAGACAGAAATGTCATCAGTCAAAAAACCCACCCAAAATTAAACTGTTATAAATTATATTAAAATGCCTAAATGAGTACTCAGACAGCTAGGGTGTGGAAGAGAAACCTAAACATTTCGTATTTTTCTAGATACAAAGTACTCAGCAGTCCTGTTAAAGCCCTTACAAATCTTAGAATCGTACCTAAGAGAGTTGGATGCAGTGTGGCAAATAAACCCGCCCCCTTTATAACACCATTAGGCTGTGGTTATTTCACTATTTTTTGCAATCCTTTTTCTACTGCACAACGATATTCAAAGGAAAAAACTTACAGTAACATTGGATGCAAACTTGATCTAGAATAACTGAGAATTTGGGTGTCAGCGCTGGCAGTGGGTCAAGCTCAATTTTCTTGAAGTCTTCTGGACAATCCCTCTTTAAATGACCTTCCCGTTTGCACAAGCTACATACTACTGTAGGAGACTGCATGAACAGAAGGTAAGATTGGTTTTAAAAACTACAATGTTTTAATGAATTTGAGCAACATTTTCATATAACTGATAATAGAACATAAGCAATATGTTCATGTTCTGATACAGCTTGCTTACCTTGCCCTTTGTAAAAGCTGGTTTACTGAATTCATAAAAGAGTTCAGATTCTAAACACTCTTCTATTCCTGTGTTCTCTTCAAAAAGGCTTCCCTTCTCAGTAAGATCCTCTTGACTCAAACTGATCCTCAGAGGTCCATCCATATTTTCTTTGAAACGTCTGTCCTCATATTTATTGGGTATGGAAAAATCTTCTTCCTCTGACAGTGCATCATCGTCTCCAGATCCAGTGTACGTGTTATCTAGTTCACCTCCAGCTCTTATGATAACACTACACTGTCTCTGGTTTAGAAGACTTGGTTCTTCCTCCTCTTCCTCCTCATCATCCGAGTTGATAATTTGGGATATTTGACTCTGTGCTGAACATGAGAATTTCTTGGGGGATTCATCCAGTTCATCAGTACCTTCAGTGCTCTCCTCAATGTCAATCTTCTCATCCATTACACCACTGCACTCTAAGCCAAACTCATCACTCTCTGTAAGTGCAGCGTTTTGAAAACCTTCTAAGTCTGAAGTACTACATGTCTCTATATCATGCTCATTTACTGTAACAGGGAGATCTCCACTATCACTGTCTTCATCTAGTCTCTGCTCAGAAGTCAAGATATTATTCCATCTTCTATTTTGTTGCTCATATTCTTCCTCCTCCTCCTCTTCTTCATTTCCACTCTCTGTCTCTTCACAGCTTGGTTTAAAATCCTCATCTCCAGAAATAACTTCCTCAATTATACAATCTGAATCTTCATGGGCAATCCCCAAATGACTTATATCATCAGCCAGCTCTTCCTCTGTAAAGCTTTCTGAGCCATCACACAGTTTTGAATGATCAATAATATGTGCCTGGGGTGCACCTGTAGCCTCTGTTATGCAATCTTTCACTATGGCTGTTCCACCATCCAAGTTTTGCAACTCAAATTTTTCATGCTTTATAGCATCTTTTCCATGGTCCAGCGTTTGGGATTTCTCCTCATTGGCATTTGGAGAGGATTTTTTGCTCAATTTTGCACTTTTTTTGTGAGGCAAGGCAAAATACTTGTAAGTTGCTCTCAGGCAGTGAAGAATATACTCATACACTAGCTGGCTGTTCAGAGTTCTTGCCACATTCCTTTTGACTGAATATGGGTCTAGTAGAAAGAAGAAGTGAGACAGCAGTATAGCAGTTAAGTTTTTTTAAAAAAGAATACACTTAACACCCTTACAAAATTTGACTCTGCTACTGTTAGTTACTCTAAAACATTGTGTAGGGAGATAAGATCTCTGAATTGTGCTGAAGATAATTTAAGTTCACTTAATTAATTTTGATAATGTTGAAAAAAATACTCAAGAGATGTCACTTAAATTGATTTTTTTTCCAAACATATTCTACTATATTATTGGGAATCACAGTCCAATATTGAAAAATTCTAAATTATTACACACAATGTCAATAGCCAAGACAGTACCCTAGAAAATTAAAGTAACAGTTCTTTGAAGTTTCTTGATATATATACCTTCCACAGCAATGCGCTTTTTAGGCCAGTCCTTTGATTCACGAGACATTGTTTCTTTGAGTCGTATGCTAATAACCAAATCAGCCATGTTGAACTCCAAGGCATAGAAACGAAGCAGTTCTACCCAGAGCTGACCAGCAGGTGCTGAACACTGCTGTCCTGAACCAAATACTAAGGGAACCTGTCAATTAGAGAAAAAAAGTTTAAATAATTTTTAATGCACAGGTGTTTAGCTCTTACACTTCCTTTTACTTCATCTGTAATGTAATATGACAAAATGTATAATTGCTTCTATATCCCTGCAATTGCAATAAAAACTGCAATTAAAAAATTGGAAGAGATAGTATAAACTCAGATTATAAAACTTCAAAGTGAAAGACTGCAGCGATGGTAAAGAATAGCATCAATGCTTAATAACAATTGCTTATTTAAGTGTTTATGCCATAATTTATAAATTTCCAAGAAAATATCACATCTAATCTAATTGGACAGAATGGATTATATAGCCTATTTTTTAGCAAATCCTAAGTTATATTGTTAACTGTCATAATGTGCAATCATATACGGCTATTGTTTCTTGCAAAGTTTTTATAAAATAAATAATTTGTAAGAATAGTTCAAAGCTAAGAGGAAACATTTTTCATATGCTTAATCTAATTCTGAGAGAAAATTGCTTCAACTCCATAAACTATATTCTCCCCTGACAGATTATAACCCAGGGTCTTATCAAAGAGTTTGAAATAACACTTAGTTTCCTGCTAGCTTCTTATCACCAAGAGGTAAGCATAGTAAGCATGGTATCAAGCAGTCATACAATCTCTTAGTTCAGCTCATGGTTTTGCAATATAAATATAACACAAAAATAGAAGATGGTTCTGTTTTCGACAACAGCAATGACTGCTAGACTACTACAGAATTAAATTAAATGGTTCAGACCTTGCCCCTTCTAAGGGAACTTTCTTGTGGCAAATCAGACTCATCAACGGGGTTATGCTCCCAAACCACAGCATTGTTCTCCACTTCTTTCAGATGAAAATTAGTTAATTTCTTTAATGAGAATCCTCCAATCTAAAGGAAACAGAAAAAGAAACATACACCTACACATCATGTGAACTTTAAATCTTTCCCCTCCATGGTAGTAAGCCAAATTAAAACACAATAAGGTTTAAAAATAGGTGTTCCAGGCTTAGAATATGCCCCAATCTGCTTCTATCTTCTCCCTATACTTTTCTCCAAAAAGCTCTCAAGAGCTCAGTGCTTTTGGAAGGGTATCCTTATGTCATAGAACCTTGTCTTTGCACACTACACAAGCATAAATATGTATTTTTTTAATTATATGGTCATATAGAATCACAGAATGTTAGGGATTGGAAGTGACCTCGAAAGATCATCTAGTCCGATCTCCCCGCCAGAGCAGGATTACCTAGATCATGTCACACAGGAACGCGTCCAGGCGGGTTTTGAATGTCTCCAGAGAAGGAGACTCCACAACCTCTCTGGGCAGCCTGTTCCAGTGTTCAGTTACCCTCACTGTAAAGAAGTTTTTCCTCATATTTATGTGGAACCTCCTGTGTTCCACCTTGCACCCATTGCCCCTTGTCCTGTCAAGGGATGTCACTGAGAAGAGCCTGGCTCCATCCTCATGACACTTGCCCTTTACATATTTATAAACATTAATGAGGTCACCCCTCAGTCTCCTCTTCTCTAAGCTAAAGAGACCCAGCTCCCTCAGCCTCTCCTCATAAGGGAGATGTTCCACCCCCTTAATCATCTTCGTGGCTCTGCGCTGGACTCTCTCTAGCAGTTCCCTGTCCTTCTTGAACTGAGGGGCCCAGAACTGGACACAATATTCCAGATGCGGCCTCACCAGGGCAGAGTAGAGGGGGAGGAGAACCTCTCTCAACCTGCTAACCACACCCCTTCTAATACACCCCAGGATACCATTGGCCTTCTTGGCCACAAGAAGCTGGCTCATGGTCATCCTGTTGTCCACTAGGACCCCCAGGTCCCTTTCCCCTACGCTGGTCTCCAACAGGTCTGTCCCCAACTTGTACTCATACATGGGGTTGTTCTTGCCCAGATGCAGGACTCTACACTTGCCCTTGTTATATTTCATTAAATTTCTCCCCGCCCAACTCTCCAGCCTGTCTAGGTCTCTCTGAATGGCTGCGCAGCCTTCTGGTGTGTCAGCCACTCCTCCCAGTTTTGTGTCATCAGCGAACTTGCTGACAGTGCACTCTATTCCCTCATCCAAGTCATTAATGAATATATTGAATAGTACTGGTCCCAGTACCGACCCTTGAGGGACTCCACTAGATACAGGCCTCCAACTGGACTCTGTCCCATTGACCACCACTCTCTGGCTTCTTTCCTTCAGCCAGTTCACAATCCACCTCACTAGCCGATCATCCAGGCCACACTTCCTCAGTTTAGCTGCGAGGATGCTGTGGGAGACCGTGTCAAACGCTTTACTGAAATCGAGATAGACCACATCCACAGCTTTACCATCGTCTATCCACCGGGTTATGTCCTCATAAAAGGCTATCAAGTTGGTTAAGCATGACTTCCCCCTGGTGAAGCCATGTTGAGTGCCCCTAATGATCCCCCTATCCTTGATGTGCCTAGAGACAGCACCAAGGGCAAGTTGTTCCATTACCTTTCCAGGGATGGAGGTGAGGCTGACCGGTCTATAGTTACCCGGGTCCTCCTTCTTGCCCTTTTTGAAGACTGGAGTGACATTTGCTTTCCTCCAGTCCTCAGGCACCTCTCCCATTCCCCACGACTTAGCAAAGACTTATACTATAGAACTTTTCTCTCATTCAGTGCAGAGGCTTTGGGAATGAGTCAGTCATGTACCAAAGGAAACTGTTAACTGCAAGGCTGTGTGGCAGCCAAGCACCACACAGCCGCTCACTCATCCACCCCCACCCTGGGGATGTGGGGAGGGAACTGGAGCGGTAAAGGTCAGAAGACTCGTAGGTTGAGATAAAAACAATTTAATAATTGAAATAAAATAAAATGAAAATAATAATAATAATAATAATAGGAATAACAGAATATAAACAAGTGATGCACAATGTGATTGCTCACCACTTGATGACCAATGCCCAGCCCACTCCCAGCTATTGATTCCAAAAGGAGAGAAAATCCCAACACCGCAATCCTGTAAGAGAACTCCCCGGCCAACCCTCATCTATATACTGAGCATCACGTTGCATGATATGGAATATCCCACCAGACAATTTGGACCTGTTGCTCTGGCTATGCTCCCTCCCAGCTTCTTGTGCACCTGTATGCTAGTAAAGCATGGGAAGTTGAAACGTCCTTGGTTTCTTAGCAACAACTAAAACCGTCGGTGTATTATCAACATTCTTACACCAAATCCCATACTAAATCCAAAACACAACTAGCTGCTAAGAAGAAAATTAGCTTTATCACAGCCCAAACCAGGACAAAGGCCCATGTAATTGGTTACGGGAACTGGAACATGCACACTAAAAATAACAGGTGATTATAAGAACAAAAAATGGTGCCATGAATGTAACACCTGAATGGTGTCCTGGAGAACTGGATTCTGGATTTGTGTGCATAATAAAAGTCCTGATACTAAGATGCATTTCAGCTTCTAAACCCAAGAAATACATTCTCTAAACTACCAGTCTGATCCCTCGGGCAGGTATCACACCAGTGTGCTCCCCAACTGTGGTCTACATTTTGAAGAATTAGATATCAAAATCCAAGACATTGTTTTGGGATGTAACTATGTGAAACCAGAGTTCTCAAAAGTCTGGAAGAAAGACTGAAGAAATTAGGAATTAGGCTGTTATGAAGTGCATTATTCAATGCCCATCTCTCGTTACTCACAAAAGGGGTAACAAAGCACTTAATTCAATGACTAGGATTGTGAATTGCATCCTTAGAGACAAGCATACAAAGGTTAGGTGTAGTCTGGCTGAATTCACATCCTTTCTGAATTCCTGCAGAAATGGCTGGCTTATGGCTTGCTCAGAATAGCACGAAGCTGACAGGTTACACACCACCACAACTGCTCATTCAAACTATTCAGTGTATTAATACACATACCCATGATCCCAAATAGACAGGTAGAAAAGGCTCTTTCCTCTGTTGCAGAAAGAAAATAACCATTAAAGCAAACACATAAGGTGACAAGCCTCCCTCTTCAGGATGATCAACACAGCACAACTGTAAAAATAAATTGTGCAGTCATTAAGGTTTGAAGTGATACCATGAAAAATATTCTTTTAATTACTGTTCAGAAATCTGTCACATTAAATACTGACAGAAACTCAGACAGACATCTTTGACCTCTTGTGAGATGGACTTTGTTCTCAAGGCCTGCGTATTTACTTAAGTCACGTTATAACCACAATATTTTTAGTGTAAGAGCCATAGGATGCAGACTGGCAAAACAGACAGTATACAGCACCTTTGCAAAAATTATGACTCATTTTATGTAGCTATAGTACAAGTAAAAAGTTTTTCAATGTGTTTCTTAAATCATATTTTAATTGCAGGCACACAAAGTTTTGGAACAAGTTATTTTAATTCACAAGAAAGTTTACATCTACATATGGAAACAGGCAGCTTTTTCTTTCAATTTTTTCATGATGGATTAAGTTTATGGGAAATTGGTAATTCCATTTCATATACATTACTCTGAATTGTTTGGTAACAGACCAGGATACTTATAGTCTGCATGCCACTGGCTGAAGCTTAAAGTTCCACTTTTGAAATTTAGTGGAACATTATAAAACACAAATGATAGTTATATCATTTATAAAATTTACAATTTATAAAAAAATTAAATATCCTTTTTCTAACTCTTTCCTAAAGACAATTTCAAAAACTGTTTTCTAACCCATACCTACGGTCTTACCAGCATAATATCATCAATGTTCATTCAATATTTATTCACAGATGGGGGAATACAAATGACTCTTACCTTTGCCCAGTATCTGAAGGCAATCACTAAAGGTACTACTATAGGTTCCAGTCTCCCAAGCATAGCCAAATGGTTTGTTGTTAGACAAGCATTCTCATTCCCTGCACTCACTTTACAAATAAGGCCACTAAAACCCAAAAAGAAACAAAGTAAAAGATCTTGGAGGTTTCCTAAGAACAGCCGAAGGTCAGATGACATCTCACAAAACAGTGTAGCAGAAAGCTGTAAGGAAAGACTCAACAACCTCTCAAAGACACCTATCTACATTAAAAGCAGAATTAAAAACCAATTTGCTTTATGGTTAGGTTGAAAATATATGCATTATAATTTTCTGTAAAAGTGTTTTCAAATACAACTAAAATTTAAGTATTTGTTTCTAATGATATTAATTAACTGAACTAAAAAAAAAAGATTACAGTATTAATTTCCTTCATGAATCAAAAACACCTTCCCATACCACACCCAGCAGAAAACAGTTTCTGTGCTGTTTCCACAGCACAAGAAACATTTTCAAACAGTGAAAGATCAAGATAGCAGCAAATAACTGGTAATATTTCTGTATCAGTAGCTGTTTATAGAATGTTTCATGAATCTTAAGTAGATATTCATTAAACGGGCAAAACAAAATGTCTTTCATTTGTTTTCAAAATACTAGTGAAGCTAAGCAAGCTGATCTTGCTCTTACAGAAATCCATAATTTAACATGGTATGTGCACTACCTATAACGAAGGAAAGTTTCTGCCTAAGCAGTTACCCCAAATGGAAGGGTAAGGGTACATGCTGGAAGCCATACGGTTGAAGGGATTGGGAAATACACAGCTGAGGACAGAACAACCCTTACCCTCTTATTCTAGGCTAGGAATGACTTGCCCATGAGTGTTAGTTAGTGTTTCAAGATCCATGGAACTGTAATAATTTAGTACAGAAATGTCATTTTTCAGATGTTGGTACACATAATTTACATTACTATATACTATTAGAACACACAAAGTGACAACCGAGACCTTTGCTTTTCTCTGCACACCACCACTGGTATTCTAGCATGGAAATCTGCATCAACTTCTGTAAAAGATTCTACTGGGGAGAAAGAAAAACAAGAAGTCACGTTAAGCATGGTGTCAACAAAAAATATGTTGAACTGGATTCAACTAGGAGTACAGCTAGAACCTCAATAAAATGACAAATTTTGAGACAAATAACTCAGTACATCTGATAGATTAATCCTGTCATTCTTTTAAAGCAAGTTTTTCATATGTGATGGGAAGAGTATGGTCTATACTTTATGATAAGCACTGTTAAGAAAATACTCAAGAAAAAAGGAACTTTTCAAAATTCATATACACAGTAGGTATAATTAAGCAGGATATTTTGGTTAAGTGCTGGCTTCAGTAATCCAGGCATACTGACAGATCAATGACACCTGTAAAACAATGTTAGTGTGAAAGATGAAAAAAACAGAGCACTATGTCAGTACTAGACAGAAAGAAGATATCCAAGTTTATTTTCCCTGGTAATCTAGAGATGCTCTATGTAAGTATAGAACTGGCTGTCTCCATTTAGCCCATGTCCAGGGACCAAACTATAGCCAGCTGTTCTATCACCCAATGACCCCTTCCCAGCCGAGAAGGGGAATCAGGAAAAGGAAAGGAGACCCATGGGTTGAATTGGAAACAGATTCAATAGAATAACAAAATTAATATTAATACTAATGCTAATAATAAGTACACAGTGTTATTCTCAGCCTAACAAATGCTGGATGTCAAACACTGTCACAACAAACAGGAGAGCAGGCCTTCGGAGCAGAATGATGGGCTTGACCCTCCAGGGATTGCGACCACTGGGGAGGAGGCCCATCCTCAGCAAACTTCCCAACTATAGTCAGTGTGAATACACCTCTGGGCCAGCCTGGGTCAGCTACCTTTTGCTCCTCTTAGCTTAAGCACCTGCCTAACTCGAAACTGCTAACAGCCTTGATCACCATGGAAACCCACATACCATGGCTGGCCACCAACTAAAACAAAGTGTCATATCACCTTTGTTTCTGCCATGTTGGGTGCTGCAGTCCTCTCAAAAATGCAGCTTTTCTGAACAGAAAATCGAATCTACGATTCTACCCCAGTGAAAACAGGACACAGGCTCACTGACATGATGTAATGTCTTCTTGCTATGCTGAATTTTTTATTTTTCCTCTTATTCTTTATACAGGTTTCAAAATAAAATTTGACTACATTTTTATCTTAACACTAAAAAAGTACAGATGTCACTGCAGTCCTTTCTCCAAGTGGAGTTTATTGATCCAAACTCCGCTTATTTTTTGATGCCTCACAAGAGGAAACTCTGAAACAATTTTAGATACCCAATTCAAAAATTCGACTAGGTTTTCTTGATGTTACCTAGCCATTTGGACACCTGACTTCTTTGAAAAACACCTTGCTTTTGCCACTAGGGTACCTCAAATGGCTAATGCTCTGTCCCTGTATCTTCTGACTCACAGAAAAGGGCTTTGCACAAGATGTAATCCAAATATTGCTTGCTTTCAAAACACATTAGAGATCCTAATTTCTTATGGGATCTGGGTATTCATTCCTCCAGTCTGGTTGAACAATAACTTCATTCTCAAAGACTATAATGGTCATTTGATCAGATAAGAAGATGCACATATAATGAGGGGTGGGGGTGGCAATGAGAAAAATCTAGGTCAGTAAATATATGCATGTTTAATATACATGTTTGGAACCATACAGTCTGATTTCCCAACTGTGGTCATAAAGCAAGGCAAGAAAGTAGTAAAGCTACTTTCTGCAATCTGCATTTAAGAGGACAGAGTTTCTTTCCCATATTTTCATTTTTTTGCCTGCATATGCTTGAATTGGTTTGAGCAAGAGCATTTTTTTTTAAGATCTTAAACTTTACTTGCCTGTATTAGTGCACAGAGTTGTATTCATTACCTGAAAAAAAAAATGTGTCTGCATACAGTCATCTGTACGTGGCCTCAGTGCACTAACAGGCATGTGCACATAATTACGGGAAAAGAGACCATAATCTGAAAGCACGTTACCAAGTTTCTGACCACATGTTAGAAGAGCTTAGGCTACTTTCTGTACTGTACAATCAGGGGAAAGAAAGCCAGCACAGTCTACCTTAAGTTTAGTGACATCTTCACTTATAAGGCGGAAGAAAATCCCACTAGGAATTTCTCATATCACCACAAATAATGAGACTTCAATAGTCATAAAACTGAATACCAAACCAAAGTTAATTCTGCCAAGGTATTATTTCCTGCAGTATTTTTCAGTCTCCAATCTTTCTTAAAAAAGAATAGTATGTAGTTTACCTGTTCAATAGAGATGAAATTCAACAATATTAAGCAGTAATAGTTTAATGAAATTGAGAGGGCAGCAATTTTTTCTTACCACTGTTCTGGAGACCTTCTTGCACAAGTAAGAGAACATCTGGTTGAGTCATCTGTCAATAAAAGTAATAAAGGTGTTTTCATAGCTATCAAAAGGGTGATTTCCCACAACTTAAAAAAATTTTAAAACATCACCCCTGGGCCACATCTGTTTTCTTCCAGAGAGGGTAGCAAGAAGGAAACAAAGTAACAGAAACTGAGAAAAAACATGCTCTTAGTCCTTGGTTGTCACTAAATTGAATCGAAAGGAACACTAACTCTGCTTATTTTGAAGAAAAAAAAAATCCTGGAGTAATTGTAAATAAAGCTGTTTTACCTCTGTCAAAGACTTCATTGTGGGGAAAAAAACACCAACAGAAATACTATTTCAGTGTGCTTAAATATGATTGCCTTCTGACATAGCAGATCTACTTCACATCAAAGATTGGAATCATAGGTTTTTTAAATCATATGCACTTTATGAACTTGGATCATTCTTTTTCCCTACATTTCCATCTTTGTTTCCTAGAGGAAATACTAAATTTTAACTATGAAATTGCCAAATCAACGACATCAGGAATAAGTATGGAATCAAAAGCTTTTCACAGTGCTTAATTTCTTTTCAATGTTCAAGCACAAAGATGTATAGAAACAACTAGTATGACAAATCAAGACTTTAAATTACTTCACATACAAATGACGCAAGATGGTTTCATGGCTCCAAAATAACCTAGCAATCAAAAGCTCTGATGTACATATATCAGTACAGAAACAAGATCATGGAAGTGTTATTTAATCCAGCTATAAGAGAAGATAAATAATGATCTGTCTTACAGGACTGCTAAAAGTACAGATTTTTTAACTATCTTCAGTTTTTCAGAAGGAAGATTTGATAAAACACAAAGCTCTATAATACTGCCTGACTGTTACTGGTGTATGAAGCAAGGAATGGTATTTTAAGACCATTTTAATGTGGTAGCTCTGTTTCACCCAATGCATTTTCATGAGAAGTACTACTACCACACTGTAAGTTCTATTTAAACTATAACCTACATAAAGTTGCTAACATTCAAAACCACTTAGGCATACTTAATAAAATGATCTTACTTACATTGGCAGGAAACTGGATATCTATGTTTATATCTGAAGTTTTGAAACCAAATCTGCTATAGGAGGAGCCATACAATCTTAATGAGCACTCTGAAACAAAAAGAATCATACTGCATTTACTCTATGCCTAATTCTAAGTCTGTAGCTACTTTACCGCATTATCAGTAGATCTTAAATCTACATCTAGTTTTGATAACCACAGGAAATGAAGAAGGGTCTTCCAACAGCACAGAACTGTGTTAACAAATCCTGCCTTCCATGCTGTTGCTAGTAAAGGCTTATCATGAAGGTCAAATGCCCTGCCATGTCCTGTTCATCTTCACTTTTTACCACAGGTCTGTTTGGGTCACGAGCACCATTGTAATTTAATTCTGATACAGGGCTGTATTGCCACATCATGTTGTTCAACTGACTAGTAACTAAACATACTGGTTTAGAATTTAGCTAGCCAAGGTTTTTTAATTAATTTTTCACTTTATGGGCTGTTTGGTTTTTTGTTTTTTGTTTTTTTTTTTTTTTTTAAGTTGGCACCTCTAGAATTTGAAACAAATTGCAAATAATACCTGGCAATTTTTGACGCAGTAAGTTTTCCATCACAGTTTTAATGTTGAGCCTTTCTTCTAGATCTTCATCACTTATGCCAAACTCCTGCACTACATTTTCAATAGCAACACCAATAGCTTGTATCTGGGAAGGTGTTGGAGGAGGCAGAGCAGTCAGCAGCTGTTCTTCTTGCTTTTCCTTCAAAGATAATAAGACTGACATTTTAATGATTTTCTTGAGTTGCTTAATGTGATAGAATGAATGCCTGCAACTCATCCCAAGTAACACCATCACAGGTTTTCCAGGTAATGGAGGTAATTGGAAGCAAGAACATCAACACAGAAACCATGACAGGTATAAAGAATTATATATTCCAGGAAGCTTCAGTGATGTGCAGTGGTATATATACACGTATTTGGAACATAAAAAAAAAAGCTGCCAATTCTTTCATCACCTATGGAGCACGAAAGAGTAGGAGTTCAGAGGAAGAAATAGAAAACCTGCAGAAGACAAATATTTTTGTCTACTTCAAGCTGAGATAGTAGAAGGAACAGAAGACATTTAATTTAAAAAATAGAAAGTAAAATTGAGGTTATGCTGGAAGTTATTTTGATGTTTATATTCAAAACAAACCTATTTCCTTTACATATAAACAAGTCTGTAAGACTCCACAAGTTCTTAATTTAATTTACAGTATTTCTGAATTGAAATCTTCACCCTGATACATGGTTTATAATTTCCATTTCTGCCATAGCAACTATATTTGCTCATTGCTACTCCTCATTGCTCTGGACTCGATCAAAACTCTTCACTGCTGAAATATGCCAATGAAATATTCACTAAGAAGCATACACATAACTAGTCTACAAGAAGAATTACAGAATAGTAAAAAAAGAAGAGTCAGTTGGTACAGCTTTTTTTTAATACTTCAGTCACCAGTAACAAAATATTACTGAGTTATACTTCAAATGAGGACTAATTTTAATAATAATAAGCATAAAAAAAGGTAGAAATTAAACTCCAAAGCTGAGTGCAGAAGCAGAGTAGAGGTCCCAAGTTTACTCTTTTTACCAGTATCACTAAGGAATAGTTTTTAAGATTCAAATACAGTAAAAACTAAATGCAGAATAATTTTAGAAGCAGTGTAGTTTCATTGTCATTAGTAAGGTGAGGACAGTTTCATAAATTTGCATTTTATACTTTTTCTTGTCCTTAACTCACCTTTAGGCTTTTCTTGTGTCTTTTCTCTTTAATATGCTTATGAGCAAAAGCCACCGACTCAATCAAAACATCACACAATTTGCAGGTATATTTTGCTGATGGGTAGCTTCGAGGTTGCTAAAATAAAAATAGTAAAAAATCCTAAAATATAGAAACATATTACCTTCATTTCATCCAATATCCTTGCTAATTTGAATGACTGTAACTCTGAAGTCCAGAAATACTCACTTTAGCCTTCCTAACTCCATCTTTACAGTCAAAAAGTTTGTATATCAAATATAACGCCAGAAAAATGGTGGTATTGAGTCAACTCAAGACCAACACCTTGTCTATTACAGTGGAAAACAGCCAGTGCCCATGGAAGAATATATTAACTGAACTAGCATACAATAAAACTTTTCTGGTCCACTGCCCCAGCATCTAGTGTCCTGATGTTAATTCATGAACTAAAGGAGCAGACCTATTTTGTGCTTAAATCGCTCACAAACCAAGATTTATGATAGTAAGAAAACAAAAGGATAACCTGCCTTCTCTTGACAATTCATTAACAGCACCCATTTTGTAAGTTACAGCAATTCTATAACTAGACTTTCTAGCTAAAGTCAGAGAAATTGCTCAAAGCATACCCTCTATATTGTATTTACAGACAAAAAAAATAGGAGAGGATTATACAAGTAAAGACAGTGGCACCTTCTTCAGTCTATAAATGCAGTCCCGCTTCAATCGTTCTTCAGCTTGCTGCAACCCTAGAAGTTCTTTTGCTGACAGCACAGATTCGTCTATGACTGGACCATCCACTTCATCTTGATCACACTCATCTTTTCTAGTTCTTCTTGATCTTCTGGTTTTCCTAAGCTTCTTCGTTTCTTATAGAGAGTTATGAGAGCAAATATGTCAAATAACTTCAGAGTACCACACAGCATTTTCTTTGTTTTTTTCTTTAATTACCATTCTACTTAAGTGCGAGACAAAAAAGATACAAATCATCTACCCTGCATGGTTTCATAATCTGTTCTGTGCAAGTCTGAAAATAGCAAAAGTGTATATTTATGTCAACCTACAGTACCTTTTTCACAAACTACTAAAACCCAATAATTTGTCCCATTGAAGTCACTGACCTTATTTAGATAGCTTTGTTAAAACTCACAAAAAAACACCCTAAATGCAATAGGTTTCACTGCCTAGTTGAGACATACTTGTATGTCATTATAATGAAAAGGTAGAATATATTCAAAGATTTCAGGATGCCTGGTCAGACTTAGGTAGACAAACAAGCTAGAAAGCGAACTGACCCATTGACAAATATCACAGAATTAGTGAGTGTAGTCCAATCTGAATGATTTGTAAGAGCTGACAGTACTATGATATAAGCACTGCCATGGCTTAGCTGACATACAACAATTTACTATCACCAGTAATAATGCCTGTTAATACCACTTGCCTTTTAATTAAACCAGCATATGGATCAGGAAGTATTGCCTTCACATTATTAAATAGGCATTTGGGAAAAAAAAAATAACTCCTATTGGCTATGTAAGTCAAGAAATAATAAACTTGCTACGTATTCTCACACATTACTTAATAAAGGTACACAAGCGGTAGAATAAACATGCTTAGAAAGTTTGTTACGTTTACACCAAAAGTTCTGGCACAAATTAATGTAAATAGCCCTTCTGCTTCAAGCAAACTTTATTACCATTTTGAAGCAGGAATTGCTATTGGGCCAAAGAATACCTGTAAAAATGATCTCAGGAATGAATATACACAGGCTAGATTTTCATAGAATCATAGAATGGTTTGGGTTGGAAGGGACCTTAAAGATCATCTAGTTCCAACCCCACTGCCATGGGCAGGGACACCCTTTCCACTAAACCAGGTTGCTCAAAGCCTCATCCAACCTGGCCTTGAACACTTTCAGGGAGGGGGCATCCACAATTTCTCTGGGCAACCTGTGCCAGTGTCTCACCACCCTCACAGTAAAGAATTTCTTCCTAATATCCAATCTAAATCTACCCTCTTTCAGTTTAAAACCATTACCCCTTGTCCTGTCACTACATGCCCTTGTAAAAAGTCCCTCTCCAGCTTTCCTGTAGGCCCTCTGATGTGAAAATGTGATTTTCACACATGACTTTAGTTCACATCCTACCTTCCACTTGAACAGCTATACAGGATGTCCCAATGCACGGAATTTCTAAAGTTCCTTGCTTTTGAGAAAGTCTATGCAACTTCCTTAGAAGTCTTCTCTCAAAAAAATACTATTTATAATAACTTTTCCTCCTTTATTTGTACAGTTGTCATTCCTACTTAAACAATGGCATTTGCACATATTTGTTCTGTATTTCATCCTATATGTAGGTCATTTCTTCAATTGTGCAAAGTTATTTTAATTGATCTTCCTGCTTTTCGGCATTCAGTTCCTACCAGCTCCACAGCACATTCAAATTTAAAAGCACACAACTAATAAGCATGCTGCCTTCATTCATCATCAGAATAGTGTAATAAATATTGAACAGAACAGAATCCTCACAGATCCTTGCTCAATGCTTCCTATCATTTTGACAAAATCTTTGGTAAGTATTTTTTGAGTATAGTTACCTAATTAGCTCTACAACTCTCTTGTATTAATTTCTTCTAGAGAATCTGCCTCTAGGTTTACTTACAGGACTGTCACATAAGAGTGTCTAAAGTACTAGTACTAGCATTATCTACCAACTGCTTCTCCCACGTCCACAAGGGACTGATCATCATTTCAAAGAAATAAATTAGAAGGATTTGGCATTCTTTTTTCTTGACAAATCCATGGTTACCGCTACTCATCTCTTTGTTACCTTTCAAATACTTACAGTAGGTTACATTATTTGTTCCAGAACAGACTGCCAAGACTAAAGTTGCGTACCATTTTTTTTAATTTCACTTTTAAGAGATGCTTGCCCTTTCCTATATGCCAGTAGCTCACTTTTGGATAAGTTCTCAGGTGTGATTGCTGGTGGTTGCAAAAATCTACCTCTGAGTTCCTTAAGTTTCACAGAACAAAGTTCATTAGACTCAGTAAACTCAAGAACAAACTTGCAAAAGCATTCTACTCTGCTCTCTCCTCATCTGAGGTCGAGTTAAATGTGCAACTTACTTGTAACAATGATAGACACTGGGCACCTGCTCACAGTTTATCTTATTAGTGACAGCTCATATCACAGAAAAGGACATTTAATTCCTGCACTTCCTGGTATCAACCAGCAATAGCTTTCCTTCTCAGCAGGGGGGGCAGATCAATACTGTCTTTGGCCCCCGGTCTTAACCAGAACAAGACAGATTTCTTGCTAACAGGCAGTTGTTCCGTGTTAGCAGCACCTCATCTGTCCCTTAGTCTTCTTATTTTATCTGATAGTATTATTTTTAAAGCTTCCTCGTTCTGCTTTGATCTACTTACACTTCCTTCTCGTACTCACATTCAATGAAGATCTTAAGATATTGATCAATTTATCCTCCCTTAGCCTGTTCTTTCTTGCATTTCAATACTTAGGGCTTATACTCTCAGTATTAGTACCAACAGACAAGTTCAATATACATGGAGAACTAGTTTTGTGTTATTGCTGTATTACTGTTGCTAGTATTAAGTTCTCACAATACCTGCGACGCACTGTTTTCAGTCTTCATTAAGATACGTTGTTACAGACCTCATTGGTAGCTCCAAAATCTTACCCTGTATCAACTTAGCTGAAACATCCCTTATCACCCTTGACAGATTCAATTAAATTGTACCTGGAAAACTGTGAACAGGAACACTACACAGATGTTGCAATCTACTTACTCCTACCACTTATAAACTAAGTTACAAAGACACGACTTATAAACTAAGTTACAAAGACAACACAATTCATAAACCAAGTTTTGTATCATTCTCTAACAATTTGTTTAAAGTGCTGCAGTATAGTACAGTCATAGTTTGCAATATATGACAGAACAAAAATGATTTTTTGCTTTAACACTGAATCTTGAAATTTTACTTTTCAGTAACACACACAGAAAGCTACTTTACTGGATAGCTATGTAAAAATGAACAACCATGTTGATTACCAGAGCTTCCTTTCTGCATGTCTGGCACATCTTCACTCATTAAGTCTTCCTGAAGTTGTCGTCTTACATTTCTGTTTCCAGCACCTTCAACCTCATGAAAAGAGTCCTTTCTTGTCCTACTATGCACAGGAACCCAGGCAACAGATCTGTGCTCTCTCCAGCTGTCAGAAGTACCACGGTGGTCATCAGATACCCACTTCTTCATTTGGTCTCTATGGGTATCATTTAACTTTGACCTTGGACTGTAAGTTGCATTTTTAAGTGAATTTGGGCTACTCAAAACGCTACGTGGTCCTCGCCTGGGACTGCTTCCACAATGACCTGGTGTCCCATTTTTCTTTTGCAGGCTGGTATCTATTTTATTGCTATGGCCATTTCCATATTCATCCATGACTTGGTAGTCTTTCTGCAAGGGACTTCCTTTTAGTTCTTCTTGATGTAAAGTTTCCTGTTCCTTATTTTGTTTGGCAAAGCAAGGTTTTGCAGCATCTCCCATGGTTATTGCTGTTCAATTTAGTGATTCCCACCTAGAAATTTAAAAGTTAAAAGTTGTATTTTAAAATTAATCAAGCGATAAACACTGGTTATTATTTGTTATGGAAATCTCAACAATTAAAGCCCTGGCTCTGTAATACCATCAAGGCAAGCAAGTCTTGGTGGAAAGAAAAATTTGCTCTAACCAAAGCCAGTTCAAAACTCAGCTAGGTTTCTCCTCTTAAAATACCTAACATCTATGGGTGGTTCATAAAATGCAGAGACAGCCTATGGCTTTTTTGGACATTAACACCTAGATGCCTCTAGGACAGATAACTACTTTTAAAAGAAGCCCACATCAGAGTCTCAGCTCAACACAGGAAAGCTTTGAAAAGATTACTGAAGGAACTTTGTAGCATGTAGAATATGTAGGAGGCAATAACAAGGATGGCCCCAAAGCCATTCTACATCATCTGAGTATTCCCCTTTCCCAACAGTAGACACTGTTCATCTTGTTAAGAATGATCAGAAAAGACAAGAGATGTAGAAGTTGAGTAGCAATCCATCTGTCAGGCAAATCTTATACAACGATTAAGAAACAATGCTTCACTGCCCAGTGCATATTTTACCTAGACCAGCATTCTGAGTTCTCACATTACTGGGTATCAAGCCCTCATATTTCATATTGTTTTAGTATTCTTTAAAACATCTGGGCTACTGATTTCCTCTCCCCGCTGGTCACATCCATGTTCTTATTGCAAAACATTTCCAGGGAGCTATAGCTCCAATGTTAGCACAAACCCATGTCAATTGTGAAAGGGAGTTACCTGGAAAAGACTGGCTAATCACACGTAAGCAGAAGTGGTCACATCAACACTGAATATTGAATTATTTAAATATAGCCACACACAACCAAACAAAAAAGGTTTTATCTTTCAAAAGGCATGTATGTGCTTAAGGATGCAGAGAAGGCTGTAGGGCATTTACAAGAAGCACCTAAACAGCAGAAAATGTCCTTCTGTTGCCTTTAATATGGGAGTAGGGTTTAAATTTTTTTTTTAAGTTCTGCAGGCCCCAAAGGCACCCTTAAGCACCTCAGTGTCTGCTTTCTGTAGGCTTGAGGCTTTTAGTGTTTAGCCTCCTCTTAAGCAGAAGAGGTTCTTTGCTCCTACGTGAGTGACAAACAAACAGGACTCCTGTCCTAAAGACCTGAATTCATAGCCAGTTATGTATGACCGTGGAGATGCAGCTATTCCACCTAAGCGCCGAAAGAAAAGTTTGAAACGCACAAAGTGGACTTGCTTCCTATTTTAGGAAAGAAACTGCTGTCAAATCTGAATTTCAAAGTGACCTAAAACCAGCTTGGTTTAGAGTCACCCCCAGAAGCAAGGCCCACACCCAGCTGCCAGGCTGGATGATGACACACTCCCTGCACTGGGAGGGAGCATGGAGTCAAAGTTTACACTCGCCTCTGGCTCCCAACCACGACGCGAGGTGCTGGCCAGGCGTGGGGGAGGTGGGCTGCCCCGGAGGGCCAGCAGCAACGCAGCTGGGGGACGACATGGGTCCCTGCGGGGCCAGAAGCAGCGGGCGGCTCCAGCCAAGTCGCCAAGGGGACCCAGACGGCGGTATTACGATACTGGCCTCCACCACCACCACGCAGGAAACATGCTACGTGGGCCGGGGCTCCCTTGCTCACACGCGGCAGCCCCTGGCCCCCTCCTTCCAGTCCTCCCACCGGCTGACGAAGGCCCCCAGCCCGCTCCTCCCCCCGAAGGCCCGAGGAACGGCCTGGCGAAGCGGGGCAGCCAGGCGGACAGTGCAGGCCAGCGGCGGGGACTGTGGCGCACCAGCTCCCCGCGCCCCGCTCGGCCCTGCCCCGCCGCCTCAGCCGGACGGCCCGCGGGCGGAGGGGCCGGCGAGCGGGCGGGCCGCGGGCCCAGGCCCGGGAGGGGGTAGGAAGGGAGGCGCAGGGGCGGGCAAGGGGGAGAGGACGCCGGGAGACACCGCCCGCTGCTGGGGAAGAACTTGCCCGGCCACCAGCCGCCACCCGCCGAGAGAAGGGCACTCACCGGCCGCTGGCGGCCCGCCTCCTACCGCCTCCCCGCCATTGTGCCGCGGCGGAAACAGCACCAGTCCCCCCGCGCGGCCGATCCGCCCTGCTCTTCCGGCAGCCCGGCCCCGCCCCTCACCGCGGCGGGGGCGTGGCCGGCGGGGCGGGGCGGGGGCGTTCACGCGAGGCGCGAGAGCGCGGTCGGTCGGTGACTTTCGGCGCCGGGCGGGAGAGCGCCCCCGAGCGGTTGCCTGCGCCGCTGCCCGCGAGCGTCCCTTCGCCCCCGGCGCCCCACCCGCGGCGGAGCGGGGGCCGCAGCAGCCGTGCCCAGCGCGGGTTGCCGGACAGGCCGCTGGTGGCGAAGACGTCACGCCACGGCTAGCCCTGCCAACGCAGGGCCCGCCAGTGGGCGCGGAAAGCTCTTCCCCGCCGCTGGAAGAGCGCGGCAATTGGTATTCTGTGGAACCCGGCTAAATCAATGAGGTGTGCGTTGTGCACGGCCGTCATCGCCCTGGACATGCAGTGATACGTAAATGGGTTGGCGTGAGCGATCACAGGAGCAGTACAGTATAAGCAACTGTGGCGGAATAGTCCCTGTACGCCATGTCACTGCTCGTCCGTATGTCCACTGAAGGCATTGCTGTGCCGCTGGGTACCAAACCCAACCCCGCGTAGTCTGCGTGTCTTATCAAACTAACCACCCCAGTCGAAGTCGCCAATGTTCAGAGCAAACTACTCACAAGAAACAGAAATACAAATTACAGGCAGTGGGAAAACCCGAGGCAGGTGAGGAAGTGGAGACACACATGGTGCCCTGTAGAAGAAAAACATCTACTTCCCTTATCACTAGATCACCCTTCTCTCTGAATTAAGTGACCGTATTTTGTGAATATTGCTTGCACTTCCTCAGCCTCTCCTTCTTACAGCTTCCTCCTGTTTCTGCCTGCCCTCTTCATTACCTAATTACTGCCTAGTTTAGGAGGATCTCTTCCTACTGCTCTTTTGCATCCATATTTATGGAAAAGAGGTGCTCTTAACCCACCTCATGAGATGGTCCTCATGAGAATTCACCTTCCCATTTTAATACAGACTTCTTTAGCAAAATCTGTACAAGTATACAGATTTTTGAGGGAGGTAAATAGTAGAGACTTCCCAAAATTACTTATGATACCTTTCAAAGACAGGGCATTATAGCTTTGTAGCCTACTGCTTTGCATGAACACTTGGAAGTTATTTTCACCTTCCCTTATATGACCTCTTTAAAATAAGAAGTGTCCTGGCAAGACAATCTCTGGAGAGGGCCTGGCATGGAAGAATAGCTTAACTTACCAAAACCATCGCTGTGAGAAGACGTGGCTGGGCGCCACAGAAACGTTTCTGAGCCCTGTTTTGCCTCCTTCTTCCATAAACTTTTTTGAGTGGCTGCAGGCTCAGCACGTTTCATGTCGTACTGACTGCGGTGGGTCAAACAATGCTTCGTCTTATGGAAGCTCCTTACCAGTGCACATATGCAATACTGTCTCAAGTTCCTGGCATTTTTATGAAACTAAAATTCCTGTTGTTCTTATGAAACTCACAGATTCTGTTTTAGATTTCAATTATATGGATAATTTTATACTCAAATACTAGCATTTTCTA
The DNA here is from genome assembly GCF_013368605.1 of Nyctibius grandis. Classification (NCBI taxonomy): domain Eukaryota; kingdom Metazoa; phylum Chordata; class Aves; order Nyctibiiformes; family Nyctibiidae; genus Nyctibius; species Nyctibius grandis. The sequence goes on along the minus strand of NC_090695.1, from coordinate 69,377,134 downwards.
TGATCAGATAAATACAAGAGGAAGTGAGCTAAAAGGGTGTTAAAGAAAATTGGCAGAGTCTGGGTCTCTAGGTTTGCTGATTCTTTATTGAAGCAACTCAGAGTTGGACCACCACCGCAGTGAATGGTACCTGACTCAAATTCACTATCAGTTTATATAGAAACTTATAAGTAGTTACATCACAAACTTCTCATGAGCTTCTGTTAAAAATCCATTAACTATTTCAATTCCTCTTTCTTCCTTCGTCAAGAGTCCACAAAAGTCCATTGTCAGGAGTCCACAAAAGTCCATTCTTTTCCATTGGTTAGCTGATCTTTATGTTCTGGTTCCACTCCGGCTCCGGTTGACACCCATCCTTAATGTTCTTGCTGTAATCAGTGTCCCGTCTTGATCCGGGTTGACCAGAGTCTGGTGTCCACTGCCAGCATCTCCTAAGTATTAACCTAAAATAGCTAAAGTCTGTTTAGAACTTTATTTCTATTAATGTTTATTTCTAAGTATCCTATATTTCTTTTAAAGTAAAGAAAAGGTTAACCATACATCCCTTTTATTAAAATCATCAGAAGGTAATACTTCTAGGCCTACTCCTGCTTAGCTACTCATTAAGCTTTGATTGATGATTTGTTCAGTCATAGGTCAGGATTATACAAGGAGCTTTAAGAACAATATTCATGGATTGTGAAAGCCCACCTGTGTTTATCAGATTGACTTATATTTATTATTCTATTCTTAATTCTTGAGAACTTCTATAACAATTTATGTGAAAATTTCTACAACAAAGGGTCATATGTCCTAAATATATTTGATACTTGGAAGACCCAAACTTTGATTAGCTGAGATTTTTTTCTAAATAGGTAGCACGAAGAGACAATTAGTCAGCTTTTGTGTGAGCTTAGTGTACTGAATGCAAATACACTGAAACGGGAAAGAGAATTAGCAGGTCTTGCTAAATTTACCTGAGATAAAAGAAAATAAGAGAAAGAAATGAAAAATATTAAGAGTACAACTCACTAAATCAAGTAAGATGAGCCAGATACATATAAACGATAAGACTGAGCTTAAAGAACAAATCACAATATTGGGCATCACAGAATCATATTTTATTTTTAAAGAGATGTATTCTCTGAAATTTCTTGAGCACTAATCTTGAATCTGCCACAGACTTTTTACTCCAGCTTAAGCAAGTCGTTACATTTCCAGTGTCTCTGTAACTACATTTACTTAGCTCAAACAAGTATTTGGTATATTTTTTAAATAGCTTTTTTTGTGTGTGGTGCAACAGATAATATTTTCCTTCAGGAAAGCTTGCCTACCAAGAAAAAAAATTGAGGTTTTCTGTGGTTTTGTGCAATGAACTGGTCCAATTAGGGATCAGAAACCTGCCATACTGGTGGTGATGGGGATGGAATGGTCCAGGCATAGGAGTGGTAGGAAGCAGCAGTGGAGTGCCTGCTCTGACTGTGACTCAGCCATCTCTTGGAGCCTCCCCGCGTATCTGCTGTCTTGGTCACCTCAGCATTTCACTGTTGCAACATTCCCCAGCTTGAAAAGCTGCTAAGAAGTATTGAAAATGTTGCTGCTTGTCTGCGTCAGTGGAAGACTGCAGCACTTGCAGGTAAGTCAGAAAACCTGTCTGCCAGATATTTTATGGTGAGATTTTCCTGAAGACAGTGGAGCTGACCCATTTACACCTGAAAAAAACTTGGCCCAGTGTTGTGTCCCCTCCCTGCTTCTTGTGCACTTCCAGCCTACTCACTGGTAGGGTGGTGTGAGAAGCAGAAAAGGCCTTGACACTAAAACATCCCTGTGTTATCAACACTGTTTCCAGCACAAATCCAAAATTGAGTTCATTTGGTCTATGACTTTAGGCTTCAGCGGTTATGTTATTCACTCAGGATGGGAGAGGTGGAGTGTTGCGTGGAGTTACTGAGCACCAAACCCAGCTCGAGTTGGGTCACTGCTGCATTTGCACTGCTTCTTGTGACGTTCGTTCTTCATTAGTGTAGCTGGTCAGTCGCCGCGGGGAGCTGCTCCGGAGCAGCGGACCGGAGTGGCAGATCTCGGCGCACAGCGGCTTTTCCTGAGGTGAGGAAACGCCGGGGCAGCGGCGGGAGGCGCCCGCAGCCGGCAGCTCTTGTGGGAGACGCCGGGAGGCGCGGGCGCTGCCAGAGCAACCGCGGCCCCTCTGGGAAGGGCGGCCCCTCCTGGGAAGGGCGGCCCCGGAGCCGGCCCGGCCGGAGAGGGCGAACAGAGAGTGGCGCAGCAGCCAGAGCGTGACTATAGAGCGCTACTAATATAGTTACAAATACAAGCTTCATTTCTAAGCTTCCTGGGGAAGCACCTGGTATAATCAAGTGTGCAAGTCTCCCCCAAAGGCGTCCCTGTGGGTGGGGGAGAGAGGGTCAGCCCGTCGACTGATCCCAGAGGTCCGCAGTGATGTCTCCCTGACTTCTTAGCAATGGTATCTTCCCCACCTTGCCTCTTTCTTGAAGGCATTTTATACTATTTTCCTACGTTTAGGTGGAGCTTGAGTGGCTCTAGTCATACATACGTTTATTATTGATTGGTGTAAAATTCTCTCGCTTCTATTTTAAAGGTACAGAAAAATTCAGAGAGCATGCACGGGGCAGAGGGAGGCAGGTAATGGGATGGAGGTGTGTTTTGGTATTGTGTTTGGTATTATAATAAGGTTATAATGAGCGAAGTCCATCCATGGGACATGATTTTGCCACAATTGCTAGCTCAGCGACCAGTGTTCTGGGTGGAACGGTATATTATCTCTTATTTGACAGTAGCGATGTGATTTGTCAGCTATGAGGTACCATCTAGTTCTGGTACCTGCCTCATGTACACAGAGCCTGGCCACGGTTATTTCCACACTGTTCCACCCTCTGTTCTCTTAGAGTTAGCACACCAAGCTCCCTTGGTGCACGAACATTTAAGAACGCAGGCCAGGTTGTGTGGGGAACCATTACAGAGCAGATTCCTTACATGCCCACCGCATCCCACCCTATGCTTTCTTAGTTCTGTAGAATGTGGATATAACTTTACTCTCAATAAGTGTGCATCCAAGAATTAGTTTCAGTAAGTTGTCCCCGGTAGTTACTCCACACAGGGCATATTGCTTTTCATTTTCTGGTAATTTATTATGCAGTAGAGTCTCTTCAGCACAAGTTAATTCCTCTGGTGACACCCCAAAGTTTCATCCCTCTGCCCAGTCCACAATCACTTCCAGGATTCCCGGGTGGTTGAGGTTTCCCATTCAAGCCTGTTGCATTATCAGTGAGACCCACTTACTCCATGTGGCATCAGTTGCATTATGTGTAGAAGGGACCCTCCCTTTGAACATCCATCCGAGCACAGGCAATCGAAGTGCCAAAAGGAGCTGTGCTTCAGTACCAACTACTTCTGAAGTGGCTTGAATTCCTTCATATGCTGCTTATTTTTCTTTTTCAGCTGGAGTGTAACAGTCTTCAGATCCCCTATATCCCCAGCTCCAAAACCCTAGAGGTCAACCTTGAGTCTCTCTAGGCACTTTCTGCCCAAGGCTGCAGGTGGGGCCGTTGTCCCTGGCTGAGGTGTAAATCGTGTTTTTCACATCTTGTCCTGTCTGGACTGGCCCAAGTGCTATGGCATGAACTATCTCCTGTTTAATTTGTTCAAAGGCTTGCTGCTGCTCAGGGCCCCCTATATGCCTGGGAATATACATTCTCCAAAAACCCATGACACTTAAGAAAGCTTGTGTTTCATTTTTGTTAGTTGGTGGAGGCGTAGCTGTTATTTTATTGATCACATCCATTGGGATATGATGACGCTCATCCTGCCATTTTATTCCTATAAACTGGATCTCTTGTTGTCATGGTTTTAACCTGACAGGCTGCTAAATACCACACAGCTGCTCGCTCACTCTCCCCCGCCTCCCCAGGGAGTGGGGAAGAGAATCGGAAAGGTACTCATGGGTTGAGATAAAAACAATTTAATTAATAAAATAAAATAAAATAGAATAAAATAAACCTAAAACTAATAATAATAGAATATACAAACAAGTGATGTACATTGCAACTGCTCCCCACCCGCTGACCAATGCTCAGCCCGTCCCTGGCTAGCGATTCCAGAGGACAGAAAACCCCAAAAGTGCAATCCCAAAAGAGAGAGAGAAAATCCTGGCCAACCCTCATCTATATACTGAGCATGACGTTGCGTGATGTGGAATATCCCATTGGCCACTTCGGACCCGTTGCTCTGGCTATGCTCCCTCCCAGCTTCTTGTGTACCCGCTCACTAGCAAAGCATGCGAAGTGGAAAAGTCCTTGATTTCTTAGCAGCAACTAAAAACATAAGTACATTATCAACATTCTTCTCATAGTAAATCCTATACTAAATCCAAAACATAGTGCTATTCTAGCTACTATGAAGAAAATTAGCTCTATCCCAGCCAAAACCAGGACACTGGTGCAGGTCCTTTGACCTTACTTTGCTTTATAGCAAAACCAGCTTTCAAAAGAATCTGGATTATTCTTCTCACCTTCTCAAACATTTCCTCCGCTGTGTTGCCCCATGCAATGGTGCCATCAATATAGTGCAGGAGTTCGGGAGCTTCACCTTGTTCCAGTGCAGTCTGTATCAATCCATGGCAAATGATAGGATTGTGTTTCCACCTCTGGGGCAGTCGATTCCAGGTGTACTGGATACCCCTCCATGTGAAAGCAAACTGTGGCCTGCACTCTGCTATCAGAGGGATTGAGAAAAGCACGTTGGCGGTGTCAATTGTTGCGTACCATTTGGTGGCCTTCAACTCCAGTTCATATTGGAGTTCCAGCATGTCTGGTACGGCAGCACTCAGTGGCAATATGGCTTCGCTCAGGCCATGGTAGTCCACTGCTAGCCTCCACTCCCCGTTAGATTTTTGCACTGGCCATGTGGGACTGTTAAAGTGTGAATGAGTCTTACTGATTGCTCCTTGACTCTCCAGTTGCCAGATCAGCTTATGGGTAGGAACCAGCGAGTCTCAATTGATGCAATATTGTCACTGATGCACAGTCATGGTAACAATTGGCACCTGCTGTTCTTTAAACTGCAGCAACTCCACAAGAGATAAATCCTCTGAGAGACCAGGAAAGCTAGACAGCTGTTTTATCTTCTCTGTACTCAAGGCAGCTATACCAAAATCTCATTGGTACCCTTTCGGGTCCTTGAAGTACTCTCTCCTGAGCCACTCTATGCCAAGGATACATGAAGCCTCCGGACCAGTCACAATAGGATGCTTTTGCCACTCATTCCCAGTTAGGTGTACCTCAGCCTCCGACACAGATGGTTCTTGGGATCCTCCCATCACTCTAGAAATCCAGACAGGTTCTGCCTCTTTATAATCTGATGGTATTAGAGTAGACTGTGCACCGGTGTCCACTAGAGCTTTATATTCCCATGGGGGTGATGTGCCAGGCCATCAAACCCACAAAGTCCAGTAAATCTGGATGTCCCTTTCCTCCTCCTGGCCGAAGTCAGGGCCCCTCTATTCCTGGTTGAAGTCTTCATTACTTGATTTTTGTAACTGCAGAACAGAAGCCCCTTCATCAGGGTCAAAAGTGTGATCAGCACTTCTACTTTGCCCAACAGACACTGGAGCAGTAATTTTCCTGGATGGATGCCTTTTGGCTGTTGTTTTTCCTTGCAGTTCCTGTACCCAAGCTTCTAGTCTCCAGGTAGGTTCACCATCCCACTTCCTCATGTCCTCCCCCTGGTCACGCAGGAAGACCCACAGGTCTGCACGTGGTGTGCACCACCAGTACCGTCTCCCTTGAACAGAGAAAGGTTGACTCTTAATATCTGAGGCAATAGTTGGTGTGGGTGAGGAAGACCCATCCTTCTCAGATTGCTCGGACAATATTTAGGTCAGTTCCTTCACAGCTGAGACACAGACCTGTAGGGAGGAAGCAAGATTATCTTTGTATTCTTGGAGTTGTCTGGCCAATCCATCCATAGTTGGTCCCTCCATGACTGTCCAGCTCATTATCGCCAGGGTGTCAACGTATGACATCAGCGTACTTGGTATAAACTTTCGCCACATGGACCACATGCACTGGATTTCATCTGGGTCTTTGGACACCTGGTCGTTATCCAGGTCATTATAGATCACTAATTATAGAGGCGAATTCCCTCAGATACTGGATACCTCCCTCAATGGTTGTCCATTTGCTTTGGGAATTTGCAAGTTCTTCCTTGAACGGATACCCGTCCTTCACACTTGACAGAAGTCACTGCCAAAGACTGAGGACTGCTGCCCTTTTTCCAATCCCGACGTCAATGGCCTTATCCTTAGCAAGGGATCCCAGCTGCTGAGCTTCCTTACCCTCTAATTCCTGACTAGTGGCCCCAATATCCCAGCACTGGAGTGATCAGCTGAGAATTTGCTCGTCTTGTTGACGGCTAAAATCTTTTTGCGTATTTTGCCGCTCAATTAGGGATAGGAATCAGGTGGTTTCTGTCTCATTTATGATCTCAGTCTCTTCCTCCTCCTGTTTCTGTGGCTGCTCTACTGCAGAACAGGCTGCCTCTTCTGACTCTTTCTCCTGCTCCCTCTTAGGAGAAGCTTCTTCATCCCTTACTAAATGACTTGACTTCCCCTTCCATTGTTTCTTTTTAATTATAGGGGCGACTGATAAAGTTTCTGGTTTAGCCATAGTGTCTGTTGGTATGTTTTCAGATCCAGAGACCCTCTCTTCTCCTTGAGGGTGCTGTATAATATCAAGCAGTGTTTGGTAGGTGCTGGCCAGGGCCCAGCACAGTGCAATAAGTTGTACCTCTTCGGAATAGCCAGGGCATTTTTTTTTTTCAAACATTCTACCACTTCATCAGGATCCTGCACTTGTTCGGGAGTGAAGTTCCAGACCACTGGAGGTGAGAAGTTTTCTAGATACCTCTCCATACTCTCTCACATGTTGTGCCCCCCATGACCACACTGCCACAGGGCCTGGGTCATATTCCTACATAGCTTGTTAACTATAGAAACAAGATTCCTAAGAAATACCAATAGAAGTATTTTAACTACCCAAGTATGTTCAAGATACTGAAAAGTTATTGTAACGAGGGAGACAACATCAGACAAGAAGATGGTGAAGGTTCCATTCTGTATTTCCTCCACAAAAAACTTCTCAGAGGAGGAAGTATAATTGTTAATTGTCTCAATGAGATGGTACCTGAAGTACAGTAATGGCTTCAGTACAGAGCCCAAATACCAGATTAAGCTCAAGGCCAATGTTTTAATAATAAATCTCCCAGGCAAAATGTCAGTAAGCACTACAGAGTACAGCAAACTGCAAAAGCCATCATCAATCTCCAGGTGTTAAAAATTGAGTGATATAGAATTATCCAGAGAGGTTGTAAGGTATAAGGCAGAGGAGGCCTTATACCAATTATATCTTTACATCTGGGGGCGTACTGGGGAAAAGCATGCAAACGCTACCATAAGCTGCACCTGGACACGGAGGGAGAACAGAACAAAATCCTGCATGTCTTAGAAACTAAAAAAACTGCTGGCCGCGAAAAACCACACATTGATTTCTGCTCACTAGGTGGCAGCAGATTCAAAAGAATTGCTGAAAAACTGTAGCTCAAGCTGCCCATGAAAACCGGGTTTAAAGACGTACTTAACGCACTGAAATAAAGCTGCGATAATAAAATGCGGTTAAAAATTTTGCTAGTCTGGGTAAGGACAACGCAGGGTTGGGGGGGGTGAGGGGGTGGGGCAAATGGCAGCACAGGCTTCGGCCTGGTCCGGCAAGTAGAGTCTTCTGCCACAGTTTCCATACAATTTGTGCTCTGCCTGCCCTCCCAAGCTGGGATTTCTGCCGTTCCTCAGGCTCACTAGATTAAAGATAGTGTGCCTATGCCTCACTGTGCCACATCCAATTGCTCTTTCTCTGTGTCAGTAGCATCTAAGAGAATATTTTAGAATAGGTTCCCACTCTGTGAAATACTTTCTTATTCTAACGTAATTTCACCTGAATACTTTCTTTGCCCTGAAGAACAGAGGCTGTAGAAGAGAGGCAACTGAAATATATTTAGTCAACTATCATCATTATCTTAAAAAGCTCTAGACGACGACCATATCTGATCTTTTCTTGAGAATGGATTCAGTTGCCTCAGACATATAACATGCCTATACCTGTTATAAAATTGTAACTTGAGAAATAAAGGGCCTGAGGAAAAATTTCATAAATGGAAAGGGGCACAGATGGAGTTAGAAGAGATATCTGTCCAGGGATGTGGATCTGTAAACTTCATTCCAGTTCCCAAACGTTTGTCAATACCATTGTCACAGAGTCACAGAATGGCTGAGGTTGGAAGAGACCTCTTGAGATCATCTAGTCTGCCCATCTCTCGCAATCAGGGTCACTTGGAGCAAGTTACCTAGGACCATATCCAATTGGGTTTTGAGTATCTTGAAGGATGGAGATGCAGGTACTCGTGCCTGGGGTTGTTCTTCCCCAGTGGCAGGACTTTGCACTTCCATTTTTTGAACTTCCTGAGATTCCTCTGGGCCAATTTCTCCAGCCTGTCCAGGAGCCTCTGGTGTATCATCAGCCACTCCTCACAGTTTTGTACTGTCTGCAGACTTGGTGAGGGTGCACTCAGTACCAACGTCCATGTCACTCATGACAATGTTGAACAGTAGTGGCCCCAGTATCAGCCCTTGGGGCACACCACTAGGAACTGGCCTCCAGCTGGACTTCGTGCCACTGATCACAACCCAAAAGCTAGAAAGTGAGAGAGAGCTACGCAGACAAACCCACCTAGCAGAAGCTTACATGGTAAACCTGTGGTGCAATGTAAATGGCAAAATGGTTCACGTGCTGGTACAGCCTGCAGTCATTCCCCACATGAACTAAATGATACTGGCAAGAGGACTTTCTGATCCATAGGACTGTGTCTACAACAAGGCTTTTGCTGGCATAAGCAGAAGGTGTGATTTTTCCATGGCACTGTGAAGTGTAAACCAGGCTTAAGGTGTGAAGGGGTAATGAAGCCTGGTTGTGACGCTGTCTCATGGCAGACATTCCAGGATATGTGCTCACCCCATAAAACAAATGTCTCGTACTCTCAGAGCAACCAGGGGATTTTGACAAGATTGCTGATGTTACAGAATATATTAAGCAATAATCCCTTCCATCAACCTAATTCTCAGTTTCTCAGCTAGCTAAAAATGTTCTAAGTCTTTTATTATAGTTAATAGTTTTAAAACCCCCACATGTTTTTTAGTTCCCAGGTTAACGGATTTTTTTAACATTATAATAAATTAGAGGTACACAAGTTGCTCATTGTGAGAATTTGTTGTTGTGAAAAGTATATAAAAAGATAGTATTGACTTCCCTAATTTACTGTTTCTAAGAAGTGTTACTATGTAAAAAATAATTAAATTAAATACTTTCATTAAATACAGCCTATGTACACGCAAGTAGACGTACATATATGTGTGCATATGTGAATATGTAAATATGAGGGGTCAGATACTCAGTTCATTCGAACTTATGTATTTCTGTTGACTTCAAAAATAGAAAATAACCACAATTCAGGAAACAGTATTGATCAAAGATGCCCTTACACCAATATTTTCTCCAGATGATTGCCTATAACAACTAGGCTGTAAAATTCAAAGTCATGCACTGCGCGTAGTCAGAAGTATTCATCTTCCTCAGATTCAGTTCCTCCTGCATTCAGTGTTGGTGCTTAGTATCTCTAAAAATCAGGCTGCCTATGTAAGACCCACATGTTATCTTTAGGTGTTTAAATTGAACATATTTTCTTATGTTTTAAAGTAAACTCTTGTCATAGCTGTGCTGTTGTACTATGGGTTATTATAAGTAAGAAGCTACAGGCAGATGAAGAGGAATAGGGCTTTGTAATATTGTTTATTTTGGGGGGAGTTTCCCATGTTTTTTCTCCAAAAAACACTTTTGGAGCACTAACAATCTACAGTTACACAGCAGGACAAGACCCAGAAAGTTATTCAGCTCTGATCAATGCCTTGTGTGTCATGTAGCCTCACAGCACAGGTGTAGGTGAACAGAGCTGTGTTGGAAGTGGTCCCCACAGGCTCACGGGAGGACCTGCTCTTCATCCTGCATGTCGTCCTGTGGCACCAGCCCCTGCGGTGGGACAGCACGTCCTCTGTGCCCCTGCAGCTGCAGCTCCTGTCTCTGGCCACTGTAGATAAACAGGGAAGGATGGGCTTTTCACTGCAAGTCTGTGGGAACCCAGATGCCAGGTGCCCTGTTTGTGCCTGAGAGGCATGCAGAGGATTTTCAGGTGCCAAGCACTGCCTCTCTGCTGAGGCTGTCGGATACCTGAAAATCTAATGTAAAAATCTGAAGTCGCCAAAATCTCCCTAGAAAAGATTTCAGGCTGGAAAAAGACGACATAGCTGAGAAAATCAAAGAAGAGCTTTGTTTGGAAGTAACAAAAAGGAATAAAGAGAACTACTGAGCAAGGTCACTTTTCTGGACTAGTTTTCCCATGCAAGTCTATGTATTCTTAAGAAGGCAGCTGACATGAGGAAATGTGCATTTAGCTCCAGTCAGCTTTAACTACACAGTGCTGGCATTTATGGAATTGTTAGCATCGTTACGGGGTGATTTTCCAAGCGTGGAGACACATTCTCTCTATGTGGAAATGGTATGCCTTCCTCCTAAAGGAAGCAGGACAACAATTATGCATAAAAGCCAAAAAAAATTCTACTGTGTTTTTTGCATTCCTATCAAAATACCTCACAGAATGTCCAGTGTTAGAAATATGCTCTATTATCTTTTCACATGCATCAAGTTATTTGTATTTAGGCAACTTTAAAAAAACCCCTTGAGTATATGAGGAATGTGAGGACACGTAAATATTCCTGAAATGGGGAAACTAGGAAAGTGGACAGTCTTAAGCCAAAAGTTTTAAGATTGCCTTTCTGATGTTGGGTCATTAGATATGTGGATTAGAGGATTATTTGGAAAAAAAAAATGAGGTTTTGCCTGGACATATTGATATACATTGTTATTTATAGTGTCCAAGAAAGTGTGTAGGCAGTTTGGTTACCAAAATTGGAGATGCAAGTTGTTACACACAACACTGCGAGTTTGTTTGATATATGTACTAGCATGTACTAGCCAGCCAGTCTAGGGAAGTGATCGTCCCTCTCTGCTCGGCACTGGTGAGGCTGCACCTTGAATACTGTGTCCAGTTCTGGGCGCCGCACTTCAAGAAAGGTGTTGAAGTGTTGGAGTGAGTCCAGAGGAGGGCGACCAAGCTGGTGAAGGGTCTGGAGGGTCTGACCTACGAGGAACGGCTGAGGGAGCTGGGGTTGTTTAGCCTGGAGAAGAGGAGGCTCAGAGGTGACCTTATTGCAGTCTACAACTACCTGAAGGGAGGTTGTAGTGAAGTGGGAGTTGGCCTCTTCTCCCAGGCAACTAACGATAGGACAAGAGGACACAGCCTCAAGCTTCGCCAGGGAAGGTTCAGGTTGGACATTAGGAAGAATTTCTTTTTTAGAAAGGGTCATTAGCCATTGGAACGGGCTGCCCAGGGAGGTGATGGAGTCACCATCTCTGGATGTGTTTAAGAAAAGACTGGACATGGCACTTAGTGCCATGATCTAGTTGCCATGGTGGTGTCAGGGCAATGGTTGGACTCGATGATCCCAGAGGTCTCTTCCAACCTGATTGATTCTGTGATTCTGTGATTCTATGTTTGTCCTTAGCAAATCAGTTCTGCCTCTAACAGTTGCTTTGTGACAAGTAACAGTGAGCCAACATTATAAATAAACCCAGAGTGGTTTAAGGCTTCTCTGTAGCATAGGCAAAATTGAATTTTACTTCCCTAAGACTGAGAGTAAGATAGTTCTTTGGGGGCAGAAAAGTGTGGTTTTGTGCTAGTGGTAGAGCTGGTGCTGGTGAGGAGGATACAGGTAGGGGAAGAAAGTTGGGAGGGATTAGTTGGAGGTAGGAGAAAGGGGCTTAGAGGAGTCCCTGGCAGTTTCAGGGAGCCGTTGAAGGGGGAAGAACAGATGAGTGGCATTTCAGGAAAATTTTTTGAGGAACATGGCCAAAGCTGCACAGAGTTATGTCTGGGAGAGGTAAGAGATTTCTGAGATACTGCGATGACAGGCACTCAGTCAGTAGGAAGGATGTGAAGTTGTCACACTCCCCTTTAGTTAGCAAAGGTGAACGTGGTCACAGCTAGTGCAGGCAACTGGGTGATGGTGAAGGGAGGGCTGCAACAAGCAGCATTTTGCCTGGGGTGAGCCTCCCTGGTTAGCACATACTCCTCCAAACCCACATGTTGCTGTTCTTTATGGCTTCAGATGTTGCACTGGTCTCTTTGCCCAGCTATTCCTTCATATCTCTGTGTCCCTTTCATGCCTGCTGAGGATCTGCAGTAGTAGTGGGAGCAGCTGGAGTGAGGACACAACACTGCTTAGGGTATTCTGAAATGCCCTGCCCACAGGACCTGATGGCACATGATTTTCTTGTGTCATCTCCTGGTGCTTGGATGGAGACAGGTACCAAAAAGAGCTTGTTGCTTTGGCCGGGGCCACCTATTTTTAAGGATATTTTCTCACTCTTTCATCTTCCTCTTGTCTTCTCCAAATTTGCAATGTCAAGCTATTGCCTACTTGTCTGAAGTTGTTCGTAAGATTGTTACCTTGTAAACAAGCTGGAGCTCAGAGAGAGTGGATAAGGCTATTTATCATATTTCAATCATTAACAAGACTTTCCCCAAAAAACAAATTTATATTGCCCCAAACAAACTTTGATTTGTAGTAATCTCAAAGGCTGTGCTTAAGAAGAAGAGTGCCTTCAAAATCTTGAATATACAAATAAACAATATACAAATTTTGAACATATGAAATCTTGAGTACATATCTATTCAAAATCTTGAATATACAATCTTGGATGCATATCTGGAAGTTATGTGAAACATAGTCATGTCCGGATACCCTTTATGCATGTTAGATTTTAATCTGCAGTAGTTTCATTATGTTTACGTGATACGGTGGAATAAAGTAGGTTTCGACACAAAAATGGAGTAGCGCTATTTAGCTCTACATACTATTTTCCTGGAATTTGAGTAGTTGTACTAATAATGAGAAATTGGCTTGGACCAGCTCTCACGCAGATTACCAGGAACTTTGTCCTTCCTTTGTCTGTGCTGGATCTGGCTGTGTTCCTGGGAACATGCATGTCTACCCGTGTGTTGATGTGTCTGGGATCATGCATGGGTATGTGGATGATGGCAGCTTGTTGCTGCCAGACCACAAGAGGGACCCAAAGACATGCATTGCTTTCTAGTAGCCCCTGTGAACCCGAAGGATCATTAGTTTCCAGCTTGGGTTTTCAGAAAGTATCTCATTTTCTTTCAGTTTTAGTTTACGGGAATTTTACTACGACTCACCTATAAGCTTTCTGAGGGGAAGTCTGAGAAAGGCTCTTACAATAAAGACTGCTTTAGATAACAGATGATTTTAAATAACTTTGTCATGGCTGCCTAATGCACTGAGAAAGGCTGTGTGGCACCTAGACTGATAGTCATAAATGATATGAAGACATTAGGAGGAAGGCATCTGCACTCGTGTGTTGTACTGTGGGTGCATATAAGAAAAATACTAAAGAAAATTTGCATCTGGAATTTTTTTTTTGAACATTTAGCCAAGCAAACAACTGCTGATGTGATGAGACAGTTCCGTAAATTAGATGAAAACCTTCTTAAAAGTAAAGTTGCTTCATAAAAATAATAGATTGGAGAAACTCTGTGTTATGCAGCTTTGCTGCTGAAGTAACTCACTGTTCCTCCAACAGCTATGCTGTTTCTACAGTGCACACTGCGTGTGCTACCAGGGCATCTTTTTTGTGGCAGTGAAAAACATCTTTGATATGGGCTGGTCTGGTCTGGAAAGAGCAGCACTATCTGGATTTAGGCTGCCTCGGTGGCCTCATTAAGTAGTCCTGATAAAGTTCTTCCTCAGCGAAGAGAGCTCAAATGCCTTCTTGTTTGGGACTGCTACGCTTCTACCTTACACTGTGGTCAGGAGACATGAGGCAGGATTATGTCCATAGGCCTGACTCCTGGTGCCCATATAAACTATTTTAGTCAGTGTAAATAATAGCTATGTTTTTCTGTTTACAAGAGCAATTTCCACCATGGCAGGGCGGGGCGGGGGGGACAGCCAGGGATTATTTTACTGCAGTGACAGCTCCTTGTTCTTCAACAGAACATCTAATGCTAGTGAGTGGTGACATTGTAATTTGGCATCATTGCCAATGACAGAATACTGCCATGCCATGCTGGATCTGGGTAGCAGCCTCAGCTGGAGATCAAGTTGAATTTACTATTGTTAGCAAACCTACCTGATGTGTTCTTGGAGGAGGTAACACAGTGTTCTCCATGATTTACTGATAGGGCAGGTGGGCCGAGCAAGTGATTTCCTTGGGGTCAGGGAGTGAATCCAGAGCAGGACCGAGAGCAGTCCTCTTCTTGGTCAGGGAGGAGAGGAGGTGGTATTCTCCATAGCCTCGCTCTTCTCCTTCTGCTGTCACCCTCCACGTCCCCTCCCCAGGCTGAGAGGCGCTACAAAGCCACATACATGCTTCAGATACAAATCCACTGCAGAGGTCCTGCAGGGACTTTTCTCTGTCCTGTAGTCAGGGTAGGCTGTGCTGAATTCTGCCCAAAACAAGAAGGCTGCAAGAAGTCAATTCGTGTTTTCACTTCTGTGCTGTACACAGGGAATATACAGTATAAAGTGCAACGATAGACTTGACATTAAAGACGATTCCCTTCCCTCTCTGCTTTTTCTGGCAGCAGCTGAACATGCACCGACAACACACCTTCCATTACTAATATTTTGAAACCTAGAGGAGAGTACCTCAAACCGCAGCTTTATAACGTAATGAAGAATACACACAGCTGCAGTAACAACCACATAATTATTTAATTAGTTTTTGACAGCTTCAAATTGCACAGGCGAAGGAATGCATGAACCACACATGGAAACCTGCCAGCAAAGGTTTTACACGTACGCAGATGGTTTTAGCTATTGTAAGCGCAAAGCCAGGTTGCTATACTTTTACTGCAAAACCTAATAGCACATCATGCACAGCAGAAGTTATATCAGGGGAATAAGAATGACATATGTAATTATTTCTTCCCCTTTATGTCATAGTGTTGCTTTCATTGTATTTAACTTCCCATAGCTGAGCCTCGTGAGACCAAAGATGGTAATATTTTAGGACTAATTTAAGTAATCTGTAAAGTAACAGCTTCTTTGGGCTTTTGGAATAAGCAATTATAATACTACTAATTAACATTATATATAATTTTCTATTTTAAAGTCCTCTTATGGATATGAATTAATTAACACCTCTGTTGGGAAGTTAAGTAGTGGTATTTTTATTTTGAACAAAAGAAGACTGAAGCTCAGAGAAGTGTAATAATTTGCCAGAGGCCACAGTGTGATTCAGAGACAAAAGAGACATCAAATTAAGGATTTCCTCGGTTTTCATTTGACTCTTCGGAGAGTTAGAGCAAGAAATTTCAATATAGAAATGAAGGAAAAATAATTGCCTGCAACAAAATGGATGAGGAGGGCACTAGCATTAGTAGCAATCTGTCTTTGGAAAATAGATTATTCCAAAGGGGAAGACAATAATTTAGAAGTGAAGCGAAGCCTAATGTACTGTAAATATTTGCTCTTCTGCTGCTGCAAAGCCAACACCCATCTCTCAAGTCACTCCAAAGTGTTTATAATTTCCATGTGTCATGAGCTCTATGATTTTATATTAGAGGGGAAGTGTTTTCTCCTCAGTGCACCTAATCAAGGCTAACAGTTAAAATAAAACATGAATTAACTCAAAACTTCCCTCCGTGCTCTAAATGAACACAAACGTTGTCTGAGGTTTAAAAAGTTAAGTCCCCCTTTTTACCACGTAATTGTAGTTTTCGTATTTTCCAGCCTTTGCTTTTTATGGTTCTGGCTGGGATAGGAAATGCTAAGAGCCCACAAGAAAAGGCTATTCCCATAGAGCTGTGTAAGATATTCACAACAAAAACCTAAACCATGCGGAACACATGTGGTTTCAAGTTTCACAAGAAAGTCAAAACCCAGACTCTGTTGAAGTTTGTAACACGGTTTGAATGAAACTGGGCCCATTTTCAAGCAAATGTGGTCAGTTTCCTTGTTTCGAGTTGAAACCATCCAAAATTTGCAGTTTGGCAAGGTCTGAGAAGAAGTCTTGGGGCTTGATCGTGCTGATGCTTCGAGGGGCACTTGCTGTGGACGGGTGGTGGATGGAGGAGACGGAGGGGCTGTGGTGCGCAGCCGGTGGGAGGAGGGCAAGGGCATCGTCTGGGGCTTTGGGGCTGTGAAAACAAGCACAGCATTCCTGAGTCTCCTGAAGTAGAGGACTGTAGTCAAGAACAGTTCTGTGAAAGTCATGTGGCTCACATTCAGTGTGGGAGATCCTGGAGAGCTCTAGCACACCCCTCAAAGGGCACCTTGCTGCACTTTTTCATGTGCTCCCAGTGCAAGCCTGAGAATAAAGGTTAGGAGACCCCAAATACTTCAGGACTGTATCCACCACTACATTGTGTTTTGTAGGATTTATGTGGATATCGTTGCAACCACAGAGAAAATACAGTTTTATTTTACTTACAGAGATCTCTCTGACTAAGGAAATAAAAGACTGTGAAGAAATACTTAGCACCTGTGAAGAAGCCACGCTCACAGAAATCTTTGAAAAAGCTAATTCCAGTTAAGAATATTTCCTTTACTGTCCTGCAATAACACACTGGAAATTAGCATAAAGAGGTACACACTTTTTAAAGAGCTGTATATAGGAAAGAGTCATTTGCTGATGCTGCAACCTCAGTCTCTAAAGATGCTATCAAAGTAAAAATTATGAACTAAATTCTGGTATTGCAAGGATGGATATCAGAGCAGAATTTTTTTGTGTGTATTCCTAGAAACATCTGACCTGTAACTACTGCAAATTATTGAAACTGAAAGGTTTTTAAATCAACCTTACCTTTAACTTTCTCATCTGCTAATTGCTTTTAAAAATTCTCTCACTGCAAGCGATGAAAATAGGCTAGAAAACTTATAACCAAGGTTTTAACAGTGTGACTAGAATGGAGTATTACCTTTATAGACAGGTTTATTTCTTCACAGAATCACAGAATGTTAGGGATTGGAAGGGATCTCGAAAGATCATCTAGTCCAATCCCCCTGCCGGAGCAGGATTGCCTAGACCATATCACACAGGAACGTGTCCAGGCGGGTTTTGAATGTCTCCAGAGAAGGAGACTCCACAACCTCTCTGGGCAGCCTGTTCCAGTGTTCAGTCACCCTCACCGTAAAGAAGTTTTTCCTCATATTTATGTGGAACCTCCTGTGTTCCAGCTTGCACCCATTGCCCCTTGTCCTGTCAAGGGATGTCACTGAGAAGAGCCTGGCTCCATCCTCATGACACTTGCCCTTTACATATTTATAAACATTAATGAGGTCACCCCTCAGTCTCCTCTTCTCTAAGCTAAAGAGACCCAGCTCCCTCAGCCTCTCCTCATAAGGGAGATGTTCCACTCCCTTAATCATCTCCGTGGCTCTGCGCTGGACTCTCTCTAGCAGTTCCCTGTCCTTCTTGAACTGAGGGGCCCAGAACTGGACACAATATTCCAGATGCGGCCTCACCAGGGCAGAGTAGAGGGGGAGGAGAACCTCTCTCGACCTGCTAACCACACCCCTTCTAATACAGCCCAGGATGCCATTGGCCTTCTTGGCCACAAGGGCACACTGCTGGCTCATGGTCATCCTGTTGTCCACTAGGACCCCCAGGTCCCTTTCCCCTACGCTGGTCTCCAACAGGTCTGCCCCCAACTTGTACTGGTACATGGGGTTGTTCTTGCCCAGATGCAGGACTCTACACTTGCCCTTGTTATATTTCATTAAATTTCTCCCCGCCCAAATCTCCAGCCTGTCTAGGTCTCTCTGAATGGCTGCGCAGCCTTCCAGTGCGTCAGCCACTCCTCCCAGTTTTGTGTCATCAGCAAACTTGCTGACAGTGCCCTCTATTCCCTCATCCAAGTCATTAATGAATATATTGAATAGAACTGGTCCCCGTACCGACCCTTGAGGGACTCCGCTAGACACAGACCTCCAACTGGACTCAGTCCCATTGACCACCACTCTCTGGCTTCTTTCCTTCAGCCAGTTCACAATCCACCTCACTAGCCGATCATCCAGGCCACACTTCCTCAGTTTAGCTGCAAGGATGCTGTGGAGACCGTGTCAAATGCTTTACTGAAATCGAGATAGACCACTTGATCACTTCTTGATCTTGTACACTTAGATACCAATATATTCTCCCACATTTATTGCTATGTTTGGGAATATTTGACTGAGAAAATAAAAGCTGTTTTTTTCTGAGGCCAAAATTTAAGCAAAGAACAGAGCAGATGGTTTCTGAGTACATGGAAAAACAGCATATGTCTGTGTATAAGGTAGGAGATCCATATAAGACTAATGAACACTGAGTAGTTTCCCTGGTTTCTCTAATGATATTTTGTATGTGCAGTCCTGTGAGTTCACACAGTGAGGGCAATAGTTGTGCTCACAAATGAAATATAGCTCATTACAACTCTGGTTCTTCCATCCGCACTCACTTTGATTAAGCATAGGTTAGTCCTGTGGGTGATAATTATTTATTACCCTGTCACTACTTTTTTTCTTTTTTCTCAGATGCCTGTGTTTTGGCTTTAGATGACATGATAAAGTCCCTTTTGCTAACAAATCTTCTAATGCAGCATAATTGTGCTCTGAATCTTAAGAAATGTCCACAGTGTGCAACTTTCATTATTCACACCTGCTGTTGTTCCTCTTAATAAAAATAGTAAAGGAAGTAGACACCGTCATCTACCACCCCGTTTCCCCAATGTCCAGTCTGACCACACATTCATCTTGTCCAGAACTAGCTGAAAATCTCCCAGATGACTGGGATTTCACCACTTCCCTAAGTGACAAGCAAGTGCTTTTGTGGTTTCTGTCATGATGCTGCTCTGTTGTTCAGAAAGAACTTGTGGGAAACACCCCCAAAACAGCCTTGTTTTCTATGAACACCATCCTTTTCCTTGGTGCCTCCAAGAAGCAGACAGCAGTTGAGATTTGGGGATGTTGAGACTAGTAGCAAGTTATTTCTACCCTGCAATCATGGTCTGTCTGCATCTGCTTTTAACCTTTTTCCTTGGTTGCAAACTCTTTCAGGCAGAGGCTGCTTGGGCAACAGAGTCTCCACTGCAACAAACCGTGAAGGAGCATCTACCACCTCATGGAGGTCCACTCCAACATCTTGCTCGTCTTCTTGTCTTCACACTGCCCCAGTGCATGGGGCTGGCTCTGTGCTGGGCACCCATCAGGCGCACATCTGGTTATACCGTCCCTTAGCAGGTGATCACAGGTACAATCTGAGCACAGATATGAAGTGCTGCAAGGGGTGACCTGAGGCTTTTATGGGGCGGAGATCACTGGTGGGAATGAGAATTACAAATGCCCATGTGGGCTCTGCTACCAGGGGTGGTAGCCTGAGAAAGTCACAGTGTGAAAACTCCCTTTTGTTCATAGGACAGTAACCATCTTAAATGTCTTTAGGAACAGAAACAGAAAATGTAAGAGAGTCCAATTTTGTTCACCTTGGCAGAGTGGAAATGGAAAATTCCATCTGTTCTGTTTCACCACCAAAATTTATTTTATACTTCTGCTGCAATATTTGTCAACATAATTGTAACAAATAGAGAAGCGTAATTCAACAAGTGATTACAAAAACCCAGGAGGGGCATGTTGTTTTTAAAAAGCGTATTAATTTGTAATGATTGCATTGTAGAATGGCAATATTTCTGTTTGGAAAGTTTCTTACTCAATTCTAAGGCTCAGTTATGCTGAATTGCTAGTACTTAACAAAAAGATCAGTAGTCCTTAAAAAAAGAGAGAGAGAAAAAGAGAGAAAGCAGAAGCTGCTATGGATACTGCCAAACCACTTCTCAGCTTTGTATAATCAAGCACACAGGCAAGTTTCCCACCACGAAATCAGCATAAATACCTTTCCAAATTGCTTAGATTTTTTTTTGGCAGTTTCTACCCCAATATTCTGATGGCAATTTGATAACCTATCAGAAAATCCTAAAACAAATTTTCTTTGAAAAGGAGATTTAAAAGGTTTTTTTTGCTTGTTTGTGCAACATATCTTTTGTATTTCTTGATGTTGTATCAAATGTCCTGGCATAGCACTGGCATTCTCTTCCTTCTAGGAAGCCTGGTTTTGTCTCCTTTCCTCAGGCTGACTGGCTTCAAACAGCTTCATTCACTTCAGCAGCTCAGTGGAATGAAACATAGCACAATCTTACCTTTAACAATTAGTGCTTATTATGTTGCCTACTTTTTCCCCAACAAAAATAAAATATCACTATTTCATAGATTTTTCCAATGGGGATTATTGTGTGGAGTTTCACATTTAATGTCACTCCATGCTTGAAAACTGGTTGCAGGGCTTACATTGGATTACAACTAAACAGCAAGTTTTGATTGAAAGAATGGCTGTGACCCAATTGTTAACTACCATACATGTCAATTTGAAATGATGGAAATAATTGCCATTGACAGTTTTACTTTGTAGAAACCTATTCTCCTCCCTTCAGAAACTTTTTTATCTCGGTTTACTGGAAAAAGTGAACAAACACAAGGAAATACTTTCAAAATTATCAGCTTCTAAAGAACACCAGTAATCACTTTGCATAATCCACTTCTGGGCTCAGTCCAGTTTTCCTTAATTAGCTACAAATGAAATGCCTGCTGCTATGTCTCAAATTTTCACTACATGTACCTATTAAAGTGGAAAATGAATTGGACTCTCAAGTTAAAGAATATTACTTAGGTGGTTAAGTGGATTTGGAAACTATGGCATTCCTTGTACTATAAATAGTGCAAAGGTGATTATTTTCCGTCTTTTAGAACCAGGGCACTTCCATTTGTGAAGATCACAATGGCTATATACCCTAG
The DNA here is from genome assembly GCF_013368605.1 of Nyctibius grandis. NCBI lineage: Eukaryota > Metazoa > Chordata > Aves > Nyctibiiformes > Nyctibiidae > Nyctibius > Nyctibius grandis. The sequence continues at coordinate 69,356,055 of NC_090695.1, read as the reverse complement.
CAAATGCATATTTAACAGGTCAGTAACCAGTAAATCACACACAAACACCCAGGCCTTCTGTTCATCCTGTAAATACAAATATTATCATAAAACAGTGAGTAACTATTGCTTCTTTGAGTCTGAGGTCCATATGACTGCCTTTCCTGTTCCCCTTCTAAGGCTGGATGTGGTATTAACATTCATCTAAAAGCCCATAGTATGTTTATATCAAGGTGTTCCAGTTAGCTGACCCACACTGCTACAGAGGTCACACTGTTGTCCAAAGGATAGGAAGACCAACCAGCTAACCTGCTACGGAGTATCCCATTGCTCTGAGATCTGGGATAAAGAATACATGAAATCATGTATTTTTCCCTGTGCAAAATAAAGAAAACAGGTCCTCCTCAAGCTTCTGTTGACCTTGTTGTCAAAGGAGAATGTGCCCTACCAAACACACAAGTGGCATAGGAGTAGTGCAGGTAGGGGAATAGCATTTTCCAGCACTCTACCATTACTGGCTTTCATTTCTCACTATGTCATTCATGTATATATGTACATGTAAGGCCTCAAGTTGTGCCAGGGGAAGTTTAGAATGGATATTAGGAAAATTTTCTTCACTGAAAGGGTTATCGAGCCCTGGAACAGGCTGCCCAGGGAAGTGGCTGAGTCACCATCCCTGGAGGTATTTAAAAGACATTTAGATGTGGTGTTCAGGGACATGGTTTAGTGGTGGACTTGGTAGTGTTAGGTTAACAGTTGAACTTGATGATCTTAAAGGTCTTTTCTAACCTAAATGATTCTACGATTCTATGATTCTGTGCATCACTGTCCAGTCACAGTTTACCAATGGTCACCCAAACAAGAAATACAAGAGTGTCCTTTGGTGTCCTGTTGGCTGGAGAAGGATTTTGAAGTGCAGCATCACATGCGTGAGACTGCTGGCATCAGCATTGCCATTGCCATCCCCCAGTGCTCCCTTCTCCAAGCCTGTGCCAAACCATAGCTTTGAAAAGGGAAAAATTATCTGCACTTGAAGATAATTTTTTTTAAATTCAAAATTGCAAGGGAAAACCTGACAAAACTTGAAATTATTTCCTATCTCTGCCTCTGCTTTATTTTTCCCCCAAAGTTTTCCTCACTGAGGCATTGTTAAAGGCATGATCCAACACTTAGCCAAGCCAATGGCAGCCTTTCCAAGGGCTTGAGAATATGGTAGATCAGTATCTAAACGGAGATGTAAAAATGGCTTAAAAGCTGATTTTGCTAAAGGAAAAGAATGAAAAACCATTTGGCACTTAGACCGAGAAATGTGGTTGCTAGCTTTCACCTTGATTTCTAAATCCCTGGGAACAAATCTGGCAGGCCGTTGTGCTCCTTCAGCTCCTGGCTGCAACGTGTGGCATGGAAACACAGCCTTCTGGTTCAGGTCTCTGTGCACGCGTCCAAGGATATGCTTCGCTTCCCTCCCGCTCCCAACCAGCACGTGCTATGCGCCTCTTTGTGAAGATAGACTCAATAATGTTTGTAGATACTTTGCCCTGGAGTAGTCCCTCAGCACAGAAATAGCTTAACTTAAATAAAATAAACCATTCTTTGGATCTTTCCCTGCCTGCCACCCTAGGCATGTGTAAACCTGATGTAGCTCTTTGAAAGTCAGTGGAGTTATGTTGCTCTAACTACAGGACAGTGCTGCAGGGAACAGCTAGCCCCTTTCTCATAATCTATCATGAAGAGGCAGCAGAGTAGCCCCGTAAGGTTTCTAAGGAAGGGGCACCAACATAGGCACCTTCACTGCGGTTGCGTGGGACAGAGGGGAGACATGGAAGTCCAGCCTGAAGGAAAGACTCTTAAAAGTGAGAATGTGGAAGACGTTTCTATTCTATTCTACAATAACTTATTTTTTTTTCCCTCAAATGTTCCTCCCTGTCCTTCAGAACTCAGAGTGCACAAGAACCTCACACTTGAAATACGTGTTTATGAGGTACCCGATCTCTTTCTGTGTGTCATGGGACAGTTCTGGTGATTTCACTGGAACCAGGCTGATTTATATGACTGGAGGCTCTGGTTGACTGTGTCTGCTCAGAGCCTGGCCCATGACTGAAAAAGCGTGCAGAAAAATCTGTCCCAAAATATGCTGTCCAGCTGTTTCGTACCCCATTTATTAATGACAGCAGTTGGGGCTTATGCTTTTCTGCTTTCCAAAATGTGTTACTAAGGAACTGAAGATTGAAACAATTTCTTCCTCTGTTCACATTTTTAGTTGGTTGTCTTAGGTAAGATGTTCTCTTGGAAATGTTTAGTAGTACCCACAACTATTTCCAAAATAACTAACTTTGTTTTCTAAAGAAGGATTTAAAAAAAAAATTAATGACGAATTGGAACCTTATGGACTATTAAAACTCCCTGCTAGAAAGAAATGTCAGCATGATTGATATGTAGAAATTCGCTTTTTAAAGTCATTAAAAAGCTGTGTTCCAGTCTTTGAGCTCTTGGGAGAAACCTCACTAAATCGCTTCCTGTTGTCTAATTTCTGAAAATATCCTGCCCAGAAGCAACACAACAATAGAATCCTGTTGGGAATACAAACACCAGGTGAGTCACGTGCATCAGCAGTTGTGGGGGAAATGGCTTAGTTTGTTTGTTATTCAAACATTTTGTTAGGTAAGAAGAAGAGAAAACAATAGCTGGAATCTCTAGACGCTCTGAGTAAATCACTTCGGAAACATTACTATGTCAAGGACACTAAATCCCGTGTAACCTTGGCATCCTCAAACATACCTGGCCCAACTAAAAGTAGAAAAGAAAAATACATTAAAAAATTAGTTGGTAAAGAAAGAGGTCATCCCTCTGGAGTCATTCAGTGATATTTCAATTTTGATGAAAAGCTTTTACCCTGAAATACATACACACAAGGGCCTTGGTGTTTCCTACAGATTTCATGCTAAGTTGATGCTCTTTCTTCGAGTATATTTCTAATTCAGCAAATAAACCGAGGACTGCAAGGGAATTTTGCTGAAAGCCTCAAAACTGCTGGGTTCAATTTGTTCTTGAGACATAAATGTGAATTATGTGTGCTTGCTGCTACCTGCAAGCTGGTTGGAGATGATGGCAGGCTGCAAGTGCTGCGGTGCCAGCCTGGCAAAGCTACAGCAGCAGCAAGCAGATGCCTCATTTTCTGGCTCCCAGCAGTGTGTGGGTGAAGAAAAATAATGTTTAGCATTTGGCTAGCATCACATGATGGCTTCCAAAATATCAGTTCAGCAGGCTTCTCTTATCCAACAAAAATGGGCTCTTGCTGGGTATTAGCAGTAACACACACACACACGCCCACACCCGTAATCAGTGGGTGTAAAATGTGAAAAGGATGTTTGCCAGGGAGCTTTCAGATCCAGAGCTGTGAATGGGAACTGCATGCTTGGAACTGAGGCATGAGAACGCTCTTGCTGTTTGCATCCTTTTGTTCCTCTGACATTTTGGGATTTTATGTGGGTGTGATGACAAATCCCCCTAAAGCCCACAGAACCAAGTCACGGGTTTCAATGCAGGCTACCAGAGGAGGATCGCTTCTCAGAAACACCACTGCGGGTAAACAGAGAGCAAGCCCTGGTATGTGCTGGAAGGATTGTATTGTGCTCAGGTCCCCCTAGCTGGTTGCACTCTAAGCGAAGGCAGAGGGGGAAGCACTTCAGCCCGCTTCCACTGCTGCCCCCCTGCCTGCATCCGATGGCCACTGCCGCTGCCATGGGTGGCTGCTGCCCAGCTGAGAGCCTCCCACAGGATGCTCCAGGCCCACGCAGATAAGCACATTAGCACGGCTCCTATCTGTACAATTGCATTACCATTTGCACAAAAGCGTATTTCTTCTGGATTTCACTGAGATGTAGCGTAAATGAAAATCAGCTCCAAACCACTTAGGAACGTTAGTCCAGGAGGATTTGTTTTGAACGAGCCCTACTGACAGCAGTGTTAGGCTATGCATGCGTCTTCACGGACAACTCGAGACGTGGAGAGAGCGGGGGGATTGCAAGGCTAGACAGACATGTAATAGCTTAGCTGAGAAGAAAGCAAGCCAGGAATTGGGGTGAGATTTGCGGATCGCAAGTCTGAGAACCCATCTTGGAACATTGTCCCTGGGAGGGTCGTGCAGCAGAGGGCAGAGGGAAAGGAAGGGCGAGCGTAACACCACAGACCGCTGCCTGAGTGATGTTCACGCTGGAGCACTTCATGAGTCCAGGGAAGGACAGTGAGAGCAGGACGTTTTATCAATTATCTATTAAGTACTACACCAGACTTCGCAAAGCGGAAAAAAAAAAGGCATGTCTCAGTTATGGAAACATTTCCTGCTCCAACTGAACTTCAATTTAATACCCTCAAAAAGTGAGCTAGGGGATTTGGGTTAGACTCACTCATCAAGTGAGGAATTTCACATCTGAGATTGTCATCTGTCAGTACTAGATAGACTATAGGTCTGCAAAAGAAGAAAGAAAAAACACTGTTAGTTGACTGTAGATGGAAAAAGAGTAGAATTCAGTTGCAGTGTACCAGGCTGTTGTGCTTTAGGTTTGAAATCTATTTTCTTTAAAGACTTCCTTAGCCCTATGGAAAGAAATGTCTCCATCTTTTTCTTTCACAATAACAGAGAAATTACTTTGGATTTAAAACTCAAATCAAACATGTGAAAGAAACAAAAATTTAAAGCAACATTGCTGTGTAGACACAAAGTAAACTGAGTCTGTTAGGATACAATCATATGCCTGAGAGTTTTATTAATCTTAGAATTGTTCTGTAGCATGTGATTCCAGGATATACATGATTGTGCTGATATCCAGGTTTTTAAATATATAATTCCCGGCATATGAAAATAAACATAGACCTTCCTGCACTTTAGGTCATATTGTGTTTTGCCCAGCCTGGCAGGGGAGAGAAAGAAAGTAAGAAAGAGGAAAATGGAGACGAAGTGATCAAAAAATTGAAAATAAGACACTAAGTAAATAATAAATAAAACCCCTAGGACTTAGCGAAAAACTGAGCGTGGTGAGAGGGGAGAAAAAGCCTAATATAAAAATAATGGAATCCAGAGCTGTAGAAGACACTGTTTTACAAGTTTTCTCTCTCTGACAATTTTAAGGTAGAACATCCTTTGTTTTCTTTCAGCAGGAGGAAGAGAAGACTCAGAAGTTGAGCCTTCATCAATGTCCCAGAGACAGTGATGAGCTCTAGGAATGTTCAGCCTGAGAAGGGTCCTTCTCATCTCTGGGAAGGCCTACCTCCATAAATTCATCATGTCATGCTCATAAATCAGAATTATGCTTGCACTGAGCAGAAATCCAGACTCAGTCTTCTAAATGCACAGAAAAAGAGGCAAACCGTCTCTAACTGTGCTAGCAGTGATACAATGCAACTGTTCATGACTAGGATTAAGATACTTTATAATTTATGGCCTACATACAGATACATTATCTACTCCCCAACCTATTGGACAGTAGCTGCTATTTTCGTTACCTGTTTGACTACTTTATTCCTGCTCTCCATTGTAAACCTCAGATGTATGTCATCTAGAACTGTTTGGATGACAAATTTACTTTCACATGTTTTCTTCTGACACCTCCATCTTTGCAGATATTTTATTGTAACTACTAATTAAGAGCTGCACAAATACCTTTAGCAGTGAAGATTAATGCAAAGAAATTGCGCAGCTTCTCATCAACATCTTCATCTCCCTTAATTACCCTTTATAGCCTGTCTAGTCATCAGACCTCTCCCATTTCTTTCACAGGTTTGCTGATTCAGGCACACCTAAGTGATCTGGTAGTGTTTGTTTTTTAAGCCTTATGCTATTTGCCATGCAAAATCCATCTTAATCCTTTTCTCTCCTAGATCCTACTCTAATTTATATTCTTGTTTATTGACTTTTTTTGTGTCAAATTTCTAAATTCTGAAGACTTTCTCCTTTCCTCAGAGAACCCTGCTGCTATCTAGTTACTTAGAGAAGTAACTCTTGCCTCTCTGGTTTCCTTTCTTACTCAGTGGTGCATACATTTGCTGAGTCTCAGTAGTCATCTTTCATAAACTACATTTGGGGGTTTAACTCCCTTTTACTCCCTTTAAGCTATCAGTCCTTTATAACTATCCTCTACCTTGTAGTGAAGTCTCCCCTTTATAAAATATTGCTCCTTTCTGAGTCTTTTCCTGTGTGTCAAGCCTAACTATAACAGCTGTTGCTAGTCAGAAGCATGAGTCCTCTTCTTAAGTGAATTAGCTCCTGCATGTTACTTAAGACTAGATCAAAACTAGCTTCACCTTCTGCTTCAAAACTCCTCCAAATAGCATACACTTTGAGTGTATGTACACTTTGAAATCGGGTGTTTATCTTTGGGGCCATTTGGGGAGACTGTAACAGCAGACCACGGAGCTCTGTTACGAAGCTGAAAAGCTCATTCTAGTTAAAAGGCCCAGGCCCCTAAGTGCTCGAAAACCACTGCCAATTTTGCTAACGAAGTAACTGATAGCAGCGTCAGGCTGTCCTCCCCCTGTGGAGCCCACGCTGGAGGAAGACGAAATCCATCTGAGAGAAGAGGAACGGTGGGACAGGAAAACACTGGATTATTCTTGGGGCTCTGAAGCAAGTGTGCACACCCTCTACCTCTGCAGCTGCGAGTCTCCCTTGGCTTCACACGTCCCTTATTCCCACTCACCCTCTTCCTGGCAGAGGAGGTTCAGCAGCAGATGCTGCAGCTCTCCAGTCTGCTGGAGGGGCCAGTGGGACCCGCTGCTGTGGGAAAAGAGGCTCCCTGAGAGGGGCTTTCCCTCACCTTGTCCATGAGTTAGTTTTCTGGAGTGTTTTCCTTAGTCTTCTGTTCCTCTCTGCTCACACACATCTCACCCCTTCCCCAGCCTCTTGGCCCAGCCAACCCCTGTCTCTGTGCTAGCCGCTGTCTCAGTCACAGCCCCTACCCCAGCTAGCCCACTGGCTTCCCAAAATCCTTATGCCCAGTCTCCATGCCTGCATAGCTCTAGCTCCACACCGCCACTGCCTTACTGAGTCCGCTCACTCTCTTTCAGGTGTCTGGTCACATCTGTTTGCAGCCCACAAGGCCAAACACCACCCATTTCCCATGCTGGTTTGCACCATCAGTGCCCACTGACAGCTGCTGCCTGGTTATCTCATTTGAAACACCCATGCACTTGACATGCCAGGACTCAGCTGGCATTTTAATTACGTGCAGCAATGAATTACAGCTGGCCATTATAATTGCAGATGAGCACACCCTTTCTGGAGAGGTTCTGCTTTCTGCAAGCAGTGATGGATGGATTTAAATCCTTCTTGTCAATACCTTCTAGCTAGGAGGGAGAAGGCCCTGACATGTCTTCCACTATGGTGGATTTGCATTTAGATCTGGGTGCATGTCAGAGAACCATGGCGGAGGCCCTGGAGCTAATGGCTCTATTAACTAATGGGAAGTCTATCCCCCAGCTCCTCAATCCAGCTTCTTGCATCACTGCTGCCAACCACGAACGCTGAGCTTGCGTTCCTTCCCAGAAACCCATCTAGGTGCCTTGTGAAACTGGCCCTGTTTTTCTTCCTTGTTATGAACAGCTGGTTTAGTCTGGCAGAGCACAGGAAAAGAGCAGGTGTGTTTGACCTGGAGTCCAGATTTAGAAGTTACACAGCTCATTTTCCATTGCGGACCTCTTGGGGGATGGGGCAGTGAGGAGCATGAAAGAATCTCCACACAGTCCTTGCTGGCTGCACTTAAAGGTCCCCCCATGGGCTGTGTATTTCTTGTAAACTTAATTGCCTAGGATTAGGGTCTATTTCCTGGCACCGTTGTTAAGGTTAGAAATTCTTTGGTGCCTGGAAAGCTTCTGTTCGGTGATTTGTGTCTCATCCGCAGGGAGTCCGGGGCTGGCGGTGGCAGAAGTGGCTGCTCTTTGTACCAGCCGCCGAGGTGCCCTTCGCAAGGAAGGAATGGTGCGGGCGAGTTTGGAGCAGAAATCCCCGAGTC